>NC_064924.1:418306926-418931926 GCF_023897955.1 Schistocerca gregaria
AACCTACACGGAACTGACGTTAAATATGATTCTTGGCTTTCCACAGCAAGACAATCAACTTCTGCATTTGCGTCAGCTGGTACGACGGCGAATTCATCCTCCGGACCCTACCTGAAAAGGCTTCCTCTAATTTGTTATGCTTGTGCGTTAAGTTATTTAGCTTTCCCGGAAAAATCTACTGCTATTTTACTTCTGATATCTTTGTCGTGGACCACCAGCTAATTGCTGGAATATTTCTGCCTTCAGAGGATTTCATGGTACAACACGTATGTCTCTACTTCTCCTGTCAATCATAACAAGCTACACAGAGAGTAATTTTGTGTGACCGACCACTCACTGTGGCGTCATCCATAACACCGTCAATGGGCGCAGTTAAGTTGAAACGTCCCCTTTGAAAAATTTACGAATTACTTTGCTGATAAACCTCCTACGTTATTTGATTTTCAAACATGAGCAAAACTGAACGTGCTCCTACATTTCTCTCTTTACTTATTCTGATCAACACTAAACTGAATCACAATATTTTTGGCGCAATGCAATCTGACTTTCAATAATCCTTACAAAAGAATGGCTCTGACTAACAATAACCTATACCTTTCATGAATCACTTACCTCACAAAAATCTTCATTACTCGAACTACTGCAATAAAGCGAGCGCCAATACTGCCAGCTAAATAAAAGATTCCAACTACTGAAGGCACTAACTACTGATAGGCATAGTTACCAAATGAAAGATTTTGATAGAGACAAACAATGTATTTACCTTAATAATGTTCAAAAGTCATCATATAAATATATATATATAAAATCAGTTCATGATATCCAGTATTACAAATTTACTCTTTCTGATGGACACACGTCCAGATCATCCGCTCTCAGAATTTTGCCATCTCTCTCCCCACATTCACCACTGCTGACGGCTCACTTCCAACTGCCCAACACTACAATAGCAATATTCCAACAACGTGAATCAGCCACAGACTGCAAACAGCACAGTCAGTGATTTCCATTCAGAGCGCTACGTGGCATTACCAACATGAAAATCTAAACAGCCTCCTTACAAAGTCCTCTGTTGATTCTCCTGAAAAAGGCGTTATTAATGTAGGTACTGATAGACCGAGAGTAGAAAGGGAGGGTACACACACTATTGCCTTTACTTCCTCAAACCATGATTGCAATTACAGAACCATAGCTTGTTAAACTCCTACCTGCCTATGTAGCTCCTCTCCTTGCACCTATTGGTGGCAACTCAACTCTGATAACCACTGTGCCTATTCCGTCAAGGGAATATCAATCTCTCCTATAGTAGCAGAGCGTGTGTCTGAATTTTTGTGTAATTTACCGCTATCGTTTACAGTAAGTAAAAATAGAGAAACAGCACTCTCAAAAAACAATTCCACAATAATCCTTTCAATATATCGTTGCCCAACAGGACTCAGAACGGTGCTGTGCCAAATGTCCACATCGTCTACAAGTACTACATCTGAATCGCGCACTGGCAGGTTACAGAAGATACACAGTGTTGATGTTAAATATGTTTCCCTAACATTCCCTGTGTGACTGCTACGGTCGCAGGTTCGAATCCTGCCTCGGGCATGGATGTGTGTGATGTCCTTAGGTTAGTTAGGTTTAAGTAGTTCTAAGTTCTAGGGGACTGGTGACCACAGCAGTTGAGTCCCATAGTGCTCAGAGCCATTTGAATCATTTTTGAACCTAACATTGCCTCCAAACAATGACAAATCCACTGATCCTGTAGGTTAACAATTGACACCTCAAGCGTGCTACTGATGTCTCTGTGGCTTGACATGATCCAAACAGATACACATTTACACTAAAAATGCCATCAACACAGAGAAAGTTCGCTCACCGCACCACACTGTGCTTGCCCTGCTTGACGATAGTCGATGTTGTTGACCTTGCTTCACTGTCACCAAAATCCTGAGGTGACAGCCAATTCTGACGTCAGTGTTGCGACCCAGGTAGCAGGCTTCGCAATGGGTGCAGGAAGTCAGAGACGGAGTGTGGATTATTGGTCCAGTTGATGCCCGGAGGCTTTAATGACTCAATGGCTTCTGCAGTAACAGATACTGCTCGTGCTGAGTTACAGAATTCAGGGTAGCGGTTGGCTGCAGGGCATAAGCAAATACCACAAAAAAGTACTGATGCCTCTTTAGCGAGACGTGAACCATGACTGCGTGTTGTGCTGACAGCAGCGTGGGGATGAGGGCTAGTCTGCCCAGATATTCAGTAGTACAGCGTGGCTCGCAACTCAGCGCTCTCATAAGCAGCCTTTCACACTTAACCGACGGTGGCCCACACTGTCGGTTGCCATGAAGACTAGCACTGGTCAGCAAAGCTGGATGGACCAAGAATGCTGTATATGTTCACGAGTCAGCCAAGGGGCTGCGCAAACACGTGAAACCTAGTGGGTGTGGAGATGACAGCTTGCAGATCATCCGCAATATCCCTTACTGGGGGAGAGCTGACTGCACGTCGGGCTTCTCATCTGCTGTGTCCCAGTAGACAGCAACGGCCGACTACAGTTGTGGTATGTAACAGGTTGACGGCATCTCAGTGCTGCAGTCAGCTAACAGGTAGAAGGTCAACCTATTGTGGCTTCACCAAAACTCAATAGAGCGTCATTGTCTCTCATTCCAATGACACAGTCAGAATGGCTGCACGACTGAATGTCTCTTTGAGCTCTGGTGGCGTCGTTATTTAAAGTGACAATTCTACACCAATGACACAGTGGCTCTCGGTATATTCGCATTCCCCCTTGCTTATGAGTCAAATCAGCTCTTCTTCCCTCGCTGTGTTGATTCAATAATTATTCTAGGTTGCCGAGATCTGGTCTTTCTGCCTATGTTTAACTTTGCAGTGACGCTCTGGCGCTGAAGTTGCAAAGTATTACTCCACAGTACCTCGTTATGTAGCACTAAGACGTTTGTTTTCCTGCTTTCCTCGCTTGGAGGATGTGTGGCAATGCTTGCTTTACGCTCTGAGATCAATTACATTGGCAGTACATCTTTTTGACGTTCCAACTGGTACACAGGCACAGAGCTAATTAGCCTGCTCTGATCTGAGCTTGCCTGGTAGAACTTTAAAAAAATTAAATATGTACGATGAAATTATTATGCTGTGCAACAGTACAGATAGGTAATAACATGGAGAGTCCCTTGGCTGCTCAATGGTTTTTACTTGAGGTTCCACCTGCCATACATGTTTAGAGATTACCATGCTGACCTGTACGTATTTCAATAGACCAGATGAGACGAGACTAAGAGAACATGTTTTTCATTTGCTCCGATTCCCTTACTGCTCTGCAGACCATCCAACAAATGTACCTATAGAACAAAAGCCTCTTTTATTGCTATAACGGCATGGAAAGTGGGTGATAGCTGGTCACCTGTGTACATGGAAATGTTGTAAAACGAGCAAGCTGAGACAGCAGCCAAAGAGGGCTCTAAACGTATCAGAGCTGAAAATCGCGCCATTTTCTTACAGGTCAGAAGATCATGCATCAATGGGAGAAAGGCAGGGCAGAGGTGAGACACAAAAGACTGTGGGCTATGATACGCGGCAGACATGCATGGCTTTCCGCCTTCCGGTCACGTGGACGTTACAAAGTCCTTCTCATTCGTCTCCGTATGGGTCATGGCACGCTTACTCATGGCTTTTGTTCCGCTGGGAGAACCTGCCTGTTTGTGACACCTATGACGTACTGATTTTGATGCGTCAGATTTTAACAATGGGTGACACACTCGTAAGGGAGCCCAGGAAAAGTGTTGTAAAAATCTTAATAAAAGTGAATATAAAATTAGATTTGTACATGACGTACCTTTATGGATGAGAAATGAAGGTGCATTACAAGACTTCTGAAAGAACAGATACCATCTTCATATAGTTAAGGTTAATCGGCCATTGACCTTCTTATTCTGTGCTGGATGCACACGCATTGCCCGGTAAACCGATTACAAACACAATTTTGCTTGTAAGATGTTGAGAAATTCAAATCAGTCGGACAGAGACAACACTATAATTCACATCATCAGAAAGAAACAATTGGCAAAACATTATCTGTATCACATAGCGACTACGCTGGAATACTGTACCAGGTACCAGCTGCAGGTTGCCCATCTAACAGCTTACAAGGGTAACAAAACCTTGATTTTCAACATTTCGCCTAATTATTGACCGAATTTAAAAATTTAAAATGATGTGATAATCTAGTCATTACGAGGTATAATCATATTTTAAACTTTCAAGAAATAAGACACCTATTACAGTTAGAAATTGAGTGTTTGTCTTCATACAGAATAACTGTTGCGCATAAGTGTCCAGACTTCATTCATTCGGTATTCGGGAATGAGAGCACTTTGCGACTTCCAACAAACTTTACCCAAAATTCCAAACCTTCTCTAAACTTTTTCTCGCTTATATTCTTAAAGTCAAATATTTAACGCATTAACTCACAGGTAAAGTAATCAGAAACTTGAATGTTTGCTATGCAAGGGAGTTACATTACTGAAAGGATCGGGGCTTAACGATTGAAAAACCATGATAAAATGAAACTGTTGCAACAAATAGGAAATATATGACTCATTATTGCAGTAGGACAACTGTCATTACATCATTAGACAAACTACAACAGGTTTTAAAAACTCTAAAAAATCATAAGGCGCGCGGCCCAGTTGGAATAAACAGCGAAATGTTGAGGGACGCTGTTTCATATAAAGCTTTCAGATTTATTCAATGAATGCTGTCGATGTTCTTGCTGATTGGAAGAACACAGAGCTAATTTCTGTTTTCATGAACTGTATGTGACAAGTGCAGAGGTATAGCGTTTTTAATGCAGTTTATAAATTCTGTTCACAAATGTTAAATAATCGCTTGAGAGCAATAGTAGAGGTATTTCTGGGAAACGAACCAAGTTGATTTAGTAAGGTGTGCTCCCTGAACAATATTATTTTCAACATTGAAAGAAATCTAGAAACCTGACGCAAAGTCAGAATAGTAACACAAGTTTACTTTTATTCACTTCTAGAAAGCTTATGACTCGATTATTAGACACAGACTATTGACAATAATGAAACAAAGAAGGTTCACATTCATTTTAAACAATCAGAAACTTACACGAATGTTCCAAAATAATCATGCACTGATCAGCCAAAACATTATTACCACCTACAGAATAGCCTTTGGCACGGGTAACAGTGGCAACAAGCCTTGGCAGGTCGCTGGAGGGAGCTAACACCACATCTGCACACACGTGTCATCAAATTTCCGTAAATTCCGGGGAGGAGGGCGATAATGTCTGACAGCACGTTCAATCACATCCCAGATGTGTTCGATCTGGATCATATCTGGCGAACTGGGCGGGGAGGGGGACAGCACATCAATTGGAACTCGCCATTGTGTTCCTCGAACCACGCCTTGTGACATGGCGGTGTTGAAAAAAAGCCACTGCCGTAGGGAAACACGGTAGTCATGAATGTCTGCAAGTGCTCTGCAGCCAGTGTACGATATTCTTCGGCCGTCTTGGTGCCCCGCGCGAGCTCCGCTGGATCCATGGATACAGAAGTGAGTGTTTCTCGGAGCGTTACATCGCGTCAAGAGGCGACGACAGGCGGACATGGATGTATGGCGCCGGATGGCGACCCACCGTGCACAGGCTCAGCGCAAGATAGCGGACTGCAGCCCAGGGAGCGAACGGACGCAAAATGACAGCCCGATCGGAACAACTAACGCTCAGTTCCAGTATCATAATGGGGGCAGACTCTGTGGTCACCACACGCACCAGGAGATGTCAACTCGCGTCGAACAGACAGGCGCGTGTGATACTAGAACCAATAGAAATGTTCAAGAGGGACCAGAGTTTGATTACAAACATTTTTTATCGGTGCTCAAATTCCAGAATTTCTGGGAAAATGGAGGCTCACTTTACCCAAAAATTTGGCTGTCACAATTTTCTAACACACTACCAGTATCTTGGACATTGACAGCAAAATTATAATTTATGTAAGGGCTCATCTAAGGCACGGCAGCTGAGAAAATGAGCAGTGTTGCGGGTACATGTCGAACGTACCAAAAATTACCCGACGCCTTTCTTGGTACGTATTGGTCGCGCGAAATGCAAGACCGAATAAAACAAGAAATCATATTGTGTCCAGATCTGGAGGCGTCAGGATACAAGAGCCCCTCGAAGCTCTTTGAGACTTTAATTAAAAAGAATCAGTTTCTTGATGTGCCACATAGTTATGTTGAAAGTTCTGTTTCGCGAAACTGCCAAGCAGCTACCAGCAAGCGTTTGTAGTAAAGTTGTGAAGGCATTGCTAATTACGCATATAAAATTTTTTTTCGTGATTTTCTTTGGATTTCTATTCTTTTTCTTTTGTTCATATGGGCATTTCTGATTGTGATTATGTAACATTCTACTGTGGTTTTTAAATGTAAAGATGTAATTGTGATTATTTCGTTTGCCAATGGATAAATATGTTTCTTGCTTTGTACCTGTGGTAAAGTTTCTAAAGTTCTCTTTTGGAATATTATTAATTGTGAATAATTCAGTCAATAACAATTATAAAGGTTTATGTAATTTACGATACCGATATAACATCTATAGACAAGGGACAGCGATAGTGATATCGAGAGTTGAAAGGGTGTTGCGTAGTAGAGGGGATGATGGATGGCGTGTCTGTGAAGCGTGTGCGGGAAAAAATACTACGGTGTTCAATGAAAAGCCTACGTAATTGTATGGACAGTGATACCGAACTATCAGATTGTTAATTCTCTTTACCACTGCGGTATGTAATGCCATCGCCAGCAAACTTTAAGAGCAAATAAACCGGACTGTGAAAGTGCCGCTAACATTACTTTGTTGTCGCCGACACGAACTGTGCCTTTATTCGATTGAACTTTGCTGGTTTTGGTTTTGGGTGGTGGAACTGTTGTATATCACATTCTGTCAAGTCATGAAAGTGAAGATTAATTAACTGTACAATATAAATGGCTTTCAGTGACGTTGTCGAAGTTTTAAATGCGAGAACAGAGTGGAGATTGTTTACGGTGCGCTTCACATACATGAACAATTCTATGAACTGTGTATTCATGGCTAAGAGTATATGAATGTGACGAACCGTGTAATTATGGACGACAGCGTCACGGACAATGCATAAAGTGTAAAAACGAGCGATGTCTACGTCATGTACTTTGAAAGAGAGGACATGTCAACAACGTTCGTATACTGGCGCCTTGTGATTTGTTAATCACCACGGGGTTAATGATACAGCTGTGCCGGAACTTTATTTGCGTTTCGCCGGAGAAGATTAACCAGCGGAACTGCCTGTGTCCTGCTCTCATCATCGTAGCCCGCCGACATCGTGCTGCCTAACGCAACGCTTCGTATGCAACAAAAAGTTAAGGGATTTCGCTGAACGCTATCCCCTGACGTAGAAACTTTCTTTCTCTGTTAAAAGTATAAGAATTACAGACTCTGTTTAATTAAATTCTTTGTTTAGTTTGTTTGCTTTCTGCTAACGAAAATAAAATTACAATCAGTGAATTAAAAGTTGCCTGGTAGTCATTGTTGAAACACCAGTAAATATAAACTTCTTCCTCTCATTAGGACTAATTCTCCTTGCATGTCAAAATTATTGTAGTTATTTTGTGTAGTTTTATGTATAGTTATGAGACTATATATATGACAGTAACTAATAAGAGTATTTTGTCATGAAATATGGCTTCGCGCGAAAATTACGGCGACTGCCATAATTGCTTGCGTTCTAACCAATAATGTAAAAGCTGCTATTCCCGTACTGGTGCTTTTCCTGACGTGAGCGGGGCTGTCAAATCACATAGTGACTCTTTACCCAGTAATAAAAGTTTTTTCATGTTGTATTGCTACGAGTCGCAGTATTAAGAGACTCTGGTTATGCGATTGTTAACAGTATTGTGCGTGATTCACGAGATTTTGTCACTTTTTCTAGTTCCTTTGAAGTTTCAGAGAATATATACACAATTTGGTCGGTTCAGGTTATTTTCAGAGCATTTTCTCGTGAATACTAGAGATTTCAGTTCATAAACAAAGTGGGATCGTGACCAATTGAGAACTATAAGAAAGAGTGTGGTTTTCCGACTAGAATTTTGGATGACTTCACAGTTCAGATTTTGATTATTATTTTTCCTGTGGGTTGAGGTCATCACAAAGTACGGATCGAATACTAAATTCAAAAACCGTCTACGAGAGTTGGAGTTAATTTTTGAAAAATAAGCAGCACATGATCGAAGGAAATGGCAATATAACCATTGCAACGGTGACTTTCGTGGAGCACCGGGCAATAGCAGCAACAATGACAGGAGGAATGAGCGCGATGGAACATCTGGGAGGCACGTCTCTGAACATGTGCGGTCGTCGGAATTTATCGGATGAGCGGTGTAATGCAGAATTGCGGTAATTGGTGTCTTGGTGTCGGACCTCGTACACAAGAGAAGTTCGAAAGGATGATATTTAGAAGAACTTGTTTACACAGGTACTTTGCATTATAACTTGCGAAGTCTACCAAGGTCTTTTTTGTGTAAATTTTCCAACGTAAGTTTCAGTATATCCAGTTCCATCGCAGATGAGCAGCGACCGACTCATTGTATCGACCACGCCAGAGACAATAACATCAGCGGGGCAGGACGCGGGTGGGGGTATGTATGATAAAAGGGTGTAGCGTGTAGCCGATAAATTACATATAGTATTTTTATTCATTTCCATTACTAATGCAATTACAGCTAATTTTATCTCATCTAATATGTGTTCATTGCGTATTTGTGTGCGGCCGCCATGTCTTGAGCAATTTCAGGGATCCATCGAGGCCTCTGGAATCAGAGACGGCGAGGGACGTGAAGTGGTTCAAATGGTTCAAATGGCGCTGAGCACTACGGCACGTAACAGCTGAGGTGACCAGTCCCCCAGAACTGAGAACTACGGAAACCTAGCTAACCTAAGGACATCACACACATCCATGCACGAGGCAGGATTCGAACCTGCAATCGTAGTGGTCACACGGTTCCAGAATGACGCGCCTAGAACCGCTCGGCCACATCGGCCGGCCGTGCAGTGGTGTCTGTAGATAGCATAGTTAGCGTAGTTAGCAAATTTAAATTATCATCCGTAGTTGTGAGCATGCTCCAGAGAAGGGTAGGCCATAGTTGGGATTACATACAGTATTTTAGGGTTATGGGTAGCGTACTTCAGCTTTTCTTTATCTTAATGAATCAATAATTACACATACTCTGGTATTAACAATGAGCCCATAAGTTAAGTCACTATTTTTTGCAATAAGTATTAATTATAATGTCCCTCGGCAGAGCGTAAGACATTTTATATTGAATTATTGGAACAGTTCTATTCATGTAAATATTCATTTCTATTAATTTTTTTATTGAATGTACAAAATACTGTCTGAGACTTGTATGAAATTCATAAAATTCTTAATCTGTATTTGTAAAATGTCTGGGGGAGGCACGCTTTATAGATAATTATAGTGCAGATACTAGGAACAACGAGTTACTGCTGGACGAGAATTGACGCTACAAGGTGGTCGGTGTAGAGTAAGTGGCCGCGAGCGACAGGGTGAAGCCTGAGGGAGGCAGCTGTCAGACACATCCCCCTTCCATCCAAGGGCTCATAGGCTCGTGCCGCCTACCTGCTCAGCGTAGTGAAAGTAAGGCAGTGGCTCACACGGCAGACAGCTCTGGGTCAGCTGAGGGAAAGAAACCTGGGAATAAAGAAGTGTTAATAGAGCTGTCAGAAAACGAAAGGGAATGGAAAAGTTGGATTGACAAATCTAATGGAGAGGAGTAAACGCCAGTTTTAATCTTTGATCTTGGTACCTATGCAAGACACATAAGGAGTAACATTTAGCATTTACTGAGTGTAACAGCATAGGAGGAGTCTCTCCAGTTTGACAAAATATAGTTTGCAGCAAGTCAAAAGATTGCGTGGAGGCAGCGCCTCCATAGCACTTTCCTGGTGCCATACCCTGTGGAGAAAGTACACTCCTCGAAATTGAAATAAGAACACCGGGAATTCATTGTCCCAGGAACGGGAAACTTTATTGACACATTCCTGGGGTCAGATACATCACATGATCACACTGACAGAACCACAGGCACATAGACACAGGCAACAGAGCATGCACAATGTCGGGACTAGTACAGTGTACATCCACCTTTCGCAGCAATGCAGGCTGCTATTCTTCCATGGAGACGATCGTAGAGATGCTGGATGTAGTCCTGTGGAACGGCTTGTCATGCCACTTCCACCTGGCGCCTCAGTTGGACCAGCGTTCGTGCTGGACGTGCAGACCGCGTGAGACGACGCTTCATCCAGTCCCAAACATGCTCAATGGGGGTCAGCTCCGGAGATCTTGCTGGCCAGGGTAGTTGACTTAAACCTTCTAGAGCACGTTGGGTGGCACGGGATACATGCGGACGTGCATTGTCCTGTTGGAACAGCAAGTTCCCTTGCCGGTCTAGGAATGGTAGAACGATGGGTTCGATGACGGTTTGGATGTACCGTGCACTATTCAGTGTCCCCTCGACGATCACCAGAGGTGTACGGCCAGTGTAGGAGATCGCTCCCCACACCATGATGCCGGGTGTTGGCCCTGTGTGCCTCGGTCGTATGCAGTCCTAATTGTGGCGCTCACCTGCACGGCACCAAACACGCATACGACCATCATTGGCACCAAGGCAGAAGCGACTCTCATCGCGGAAGACGACACGTCTCCATTCGTCCCTCCATTCACGCCTGTCGCGACACCACTGGAGGCGGGCTGCACGATGTTGGGGCGTGAGCGGAAGACGGCCTAACGGTGTGCGGGACCGTAGCCCAGCTTCATGGAGACGGTTGCGAATGGTCCTCGCCGATACCCCAGGAGCAACAGTGTCCCTAATTTGCTGGGAAGTGGCGGTGCGGTCCCCTACGGCACTGCGTAGGATCCTACGGTCTTGGCGTGCATCCGTGCGTCGCTGCGGTCCGGTCCCAGGTCGACGGGCACGTGCACCTTCCGCCGACCACTGGCGACAACATCGATGTACTGTGGAGACCTCACGCCCCACGTGTTGAGCAATTCGGCGGTACGTCCACCCGGCCTCCCGCATGCCCACTATACGCCCTCGCTCAAAGTCCGTCAACTGTACGGTTCACGTCCACGCTGTCGCGGCATGCTACCAGTGTTAAAGACTGCGATGGAGCTCCGTATGCCACGGCAAACTGGCTGACACTGACGACGGCGGTGCACAAATGCTGCGCAGCTAGCGCCATTCGACGGCCAACACCGCGGTTCCTGGTGTTTCCGCTGTGGCGTGCGTGTGATCATTGCTTGTACAGCCCTCTCGCAGTGTCCGGAGCAAGTATGGTGGGTCTGACACACCGGTGTCAATGTGTTCTTTTTTCCATTTCCAGGAGTGTATAATACTCTAAATCTTCACAATAAGAAAGGCCAACTGGAAGGTTCAACTGGCAAATGCAGTGCGAAATTAGAGTAAAAGTAGCAACCTGGAATGCAAGAGGGGAGTAAAGTAGTCGAAGTGAATAAAATCGAGAAGAACTCAAGATAGACGTAATGGCCTGAAGGGGGAAAAAATAAGGAACTGTGCCTAGCAAATACATAAACACGCAATCAGTTTAAGGACACAGATAACTGAAAGTAAATCGCTTCAAATTAGAAGCTTGTAAAGTATCTCACAGACAACGATATACTCTCCCACGGTGCTGCAGAACCGGAAGCTGGTGAATTACTAACCTGTATCTCTGACAGAGGCGAATGTTGGAACATGCTTTATCTTTTATGCTCGCACATTATGATATTTGTGGAGACCAAAATTCTCTTCTGTGAGAATCAAGGTGGGTTCCGAAAACATCGATCGTGTGTAATTCAGCTTGCTCTGTTCGCCCACGTGACCCAGAAAGCACCAAATACCGGCACCCAGGTTGATTCCATGTTTCCTGACTTTCAGGGGGCGTTCCACACAGTTCCGAAACTGCCACCTTTTGAACAAAAGTCGATTGAACGGATTATTTAATCAACTGTGTGACTGGATTAAAGAGATTCTAGAAAAATGAAAACAGTGTATCATTCTCAACGGAGACACGATTTCAAACCTAAAAGTACCCGAAGGAAATATTATTGGAATGTTACTTGTCACAATATACGTAAAAGACCCGTTTGGTAACATCATAAGTTCCACGAGGTTTATCGCGGATGATGCTGTTGTATGCTAGATGATGATGATTTCCCATAATCCGAGGAGCGTAGGGAACGATGCGGGAGACGCGCACCGCCGAAGAGGTAAGATTTTATGCTACAAAACTGTAACAAAGTGCAGCAAGACCTGTCCAGAAATAGCGTCTGGTGGAGGGATTGGCGGTTGACCCTCAACATAAGCAAATGTATCGTATTGCCTTAGGCCGGAAATCCCATTATTGTATGACTGCACTATTTCACAGGTTTAGTAGTGGGAGCGATAATTAGGTAAGTGCAGAATGACTATTTATGACTTACTAATTAAAATAAAAAACAACGTAAGGCAATGAAAACTGAAACAATTTTATCGATACCAAATAACCGAAAATTTGCTCCAAAATATTGAGTAGCCGCCTTTACTGCTTGGTCATGAACATTACTCCAAAGCTAGGTAGCCCCACACACATCCTTGATTCCCAGCTCATAAAACATTATACACAATGGAGTCTCCACTCTACCATCATCTTCGGTACATTAGTGTAACCACCGCCTATTTTCGATTCCAGCGTGCAATAACCACTCAGAGACGTAAGGTGACAGCACTAGCTGTCAAGGTTATGTAAAGTGTGTCGAGGAGATGTGGTACACAATGCAGTCGTTGTCGTAGTGTAGAAACGGAGAGATTTATCTTACGTGGTAAAGTATATGGTGCGTGGGAAAATGGTACTTTAGAAAACGGGTGCCTAGTTACTTGATGTCCATCACGTGCTGTAGATTGTGAACAACGGCTGCGGAGATTTGTAGGGGGAAATAGAGATACAATTGTTGAACAACTGACCGTCATGGGGGCTACCAAGAGTGTCTCCTCAATGATCGTTCGGCAAGCATTGCTGAGTATCGTGCTCGACAGCAGGTGTCTGCTTCGTGCACCCATGCTGACTGTTATTTATCGGCGATGAGGACTGAAATAAGCCAGCAAATGCCGCAACTGGACGTCCCCCTAAGTGGTGACAAATGGCCTACTGAGATGTAAATGTCGCTTGACTAGGGCCTCCCGTCCGGTAGACCGTTCGCCGGGTGCAAGTCTTTCGATTTGATGCCAATTCGGCGACTTGCACGTCGATGGGGATGAAATGGTGACGAGGAGGACGACACAAAACCCAATCTCTGAGCGGAGAAAATCTTCGACACAGCCGGGAATCGAACCTGGGCCCTTAACATTGACATTCTGTCGCGCTGACCACTGAGCTACCAGGGAAGGACGCCTACTGAGATGAATCACGTTTTATGCTCCATCGGATGAAAATCAAACACCCTGCAAGAATCGTTGGGAAGATCCAGGCCGGATGGCATTCCTTGGGTGATCTCCTCATTCTGGAAGGCACAATGGATCAACAAAAGTATGCATCTATGCTTGCGGTCTATGTCCAATACTACATGCAGTTACTTCTTCCTCGGCACGATGGCATCTACCAGAAGGACGATGAAACTTGTCACATAAACTCCTGGAAATGGAAAAAAGAACACATTGACACCGGTGTGTCAGACCCACCATACTTGCTCCGATACAATGATCACACGCAAGGCACAGCGGACACACCAGGAACCGCGGTGTTGGCCGTCGAATGGCGCTAGCTGCGCAGCATTTGTGCACCGCCGCCGTCAGTGTCAGCCAGTTTGCCGTGGCATACGGAGCTCCATCGCAGTCTTTAACACTGGTAGCATGCCGCGACAGCGTGGACCTGAACCGTATGTACAGTTGACGGAATTTGAGCAAGGGCGTATAGTGGGCATGCGGGAGGCCGGGTGGACGTACCGCCGAATTGCTCAACACGTGGGGCGTGAGGTCTCCACAGTACATCGATGTTGTCGCCAGTGGTCGGTGGAAGGTGCACGTGCCCGTCGACCTGGGACCGGACCGCAGCGACGCACGGATGCACGCCAAGACCGTAGGATCCTACGCAGTGCCGTAGGGGACCGCACCGCCACTTCCCAGCAAATTAGGGACACTGTTGCTCCTGGGGTATCGGCGAGGACCATTCGCAACCGTCTCCATGAAGCTGGGCTACGGTCCCGCACACCGTTAGGCCGTCTTCCGCTCACGCCCCAACATCGTGCAGCCCGCCTCCAGTGGTGTCGCGACAGGCGTGAATGGAGGGACGAATGGAGACGTGTCGTCTTCAGCGATGAGAGTCGCTTCTGCCTTGGTGCCAATGATGGTCGTATGCGTGTTTGGCGCCGTGCAGGTGAGCGCCACAATTAGGACTGCATACGACCGAGGCACACAGGGCCAACACCCGGCATCATGGTGTGGGGAGCGATCTCCTACACTGGCCGTACACCTCTGGTGATCGCCGAGGGGACACTGAATAGTGCACGGTTCATCCACCCCGTCATCGAACCCATCGTTCTACCATTCCTAGACCGGCAAGGGAACTTGCTGTTCCAACAGGACAATGCACGTCCGCATGTATCCCGTGCCACCCAACGTGCTCTAGAAGGTTTAAGTCAACTACCCTGGCCAGCAAGATCTCCGGATCTGTCCCCCATTGAGCATGTTTGGGACTGGATGAAGCGTCGTCTCACGCGGTCTGCACGTCCAGCACGAACGCTGGTCCAACTGAGGCGCCAGGTGGAAATGGCATGGCAAGCCGTTCCACAGGACTACATCCAGCATCTCTACGATCGTCTCCATGGGAGAATAGCAGCCTGCATTGCTGCGAAAGGTGGATATACACTGTACTAGTGCCGACATTGTGCATGCTCTGTTGCCTGTGACTATGTGCCTGTGGTTCTGTCAGTGTGATCATGTGATGTATCTGACCCCAGGAATGTGACAATAATGTTTCCCCTTCCTGGGACAATGAATTCACGGTGTTCTTATTTCAATTTCCAGGAGTGTATATTGCAGTGTACGTGCGTGATTCGGAGAGCGGCAGGGTGAGTTTACCGTAGTCCTCTGGTCATCAGACTTCCTGCATTTTGCCGGCCATGGTTGCCGAACGGTTCTAGGCGCTTCAGTCCGGAACCTCGCGACTGCAACGGTCGCAGGTTCGAATCGTGCCTGGGGCATGGATGTGTGTAATGTTCTTAGGTTAGTTAGGTTTAAGTAGTTCTAAGTTTTAGGGGGTGATGACCTCAGATGTTAAGTCCCATGGTGCTCAGAGCCATTTTTCCTGTATTTAAACCGAGTAGAGAATCTATGGGGCCATTTCGATCGAGCTGCTCGTGCCATGGATCCTAAACCGATAAATCTAATGGAGTTGGTCTCGTTACCGGAGTCGGCATGGCTTCATATTCCATGCGGTACCTTCCGCAGTCTCAGTGACTGTTCCCGCACGTCTCGCAAGGATACATCCTGCAAAGATGGTTATTCAGGCTGTTGACAGGTGAGCCACACACATCATTCAATTAATAAACAACCACAAATTGTTAAAGATAAATGCTGAAAGTAATTACTTAGACTGACTGCATATTATAAGTTTGTTATGCTATCTGTGATATAAAATTTTTAGTCACTTTGACACAACAGCCACAAGGATTAGTTCTTGCCCAGTATATAACACCTAACAAATTGGAAGTGCACCATTTCCTTGTGACATCTAACGTGAAGACAATTACAATCACAGAAGTGGCCCCATAGCATTCATCGCAGCTCCAGCCTCCTTGCACAGCTTCCCCGGACAGGAGATGCCACTTCTCGCAGCCGAAGATTACAAAAAGGGTTCCCATAATCGAAAACCTGCCGCAAAGCGGGACAGTATGAGTTAAGAATAATCACTAGAAGCACTCATGTCTGCAAAATATTTAGGCGTACGCGGTTTAAAAGGGAACAGCTACATAAAACTAATTGCAGGAAAGACTGATGCCAGACTGGAATTTGTTGGTAGAATCCTCAACAAATATAATCCAGCCATAAAGGAAGTAGCTTACAAAACCCTCGTACGACCAACAGTTGAATACTGCTCGTCGCTATGAGATTTGTGCAAGACAGGTTTGACAGAGGAATAGACAATATCCAAAGACCTGCAGCGCGTTTCGCTACAGTTTCATTTAATAAGCACGAAAACGTCACGGAGGTACTGAGTCGACTCCAGTGGCAGACGCTGCGAGATAGCCGCTCTGCATCACGGCGTGTTTTACCGTTACCGTTCCAAGAACGTACGTTCCTAGAACGATCAACAAGTACACTACTTCCTCCTGCGTCTCTCGGAATAAAGCCCTAACGGTAAAATTTAAGAGACTAAAGTCCACACGGAGGTTTATCATGAATCGTTCGTTCTGCGAACCATCCGTGGCTGGAACAGGAAAGAGGTGAAGTGCAAGGGTGGTCCGAGCAGGGGGCTCACAACCCGAACTACAGGCCACTGTTAAGCACGAATGAAGGACTCGGTCCCTTACTTCGATTGGACTTAATTCATTAACGTCAATCCAACAATTTTATTTCAAATAACGTAAATGAAGTTATATTTGAATCTGTCTGACATTAAAAGGAATAGAAAAAAAATTTGAATATCAGCTGATTTAGTGCGTGAAGCGCGAGTTAAGCCAATAGCCAGATGAACTAAACAATTCGCCGTAATTCAAAAGAAAGAGAAAAACAAAATTGAATCAATACACCCCACTGACAAATATCCAAAAAACCTTACAATACTACTCAAAATAATACACTGAAGTGGGGAGCACTCATTCACCCGAAAGAACAAAATGAGTTCAATAACACAGCTACGTGCCCCAGAAAACTGCAAGACATTAAATAAACTTCATTTGACGAATAACAAATACTCATTGACATTAAGCCACTCCTGTTTGAACTGCAGTGTCTGAAAGAAATAGGCGCTTATTCTGAAAGAACATTCTTTTTTATATGTTTAAATTACAGCATTAAGGAATTCCTAAAGATGTCCAATCGAAATCCCCCCCCCCTTTCAGTTTAGGCACAAATATTTCCTTCTTCTAGGCGGAGGCTGAAACAGAAACACAGAATGCCACAAAAACACAGTTTTGATGTGAAATCTTACAGGACACACGGAAGTAGTAATAGACAAGGGGTCGGCACCCACAAATAACACAGGCTCAGAGTCAGGCTGGAAGCCCATCCTACGAGAACTTGTTCACGCTATGCTCACCAGAAACTGCAGACATTCCGGCCGAACATCCGCTTGCGGTGGCTGCCAGAAGGGCGAAGCAACCAACAGGCCCACCCCGTGCTTCTCACACAAACATCTAGGCCAACACCAACTCCGGACTCCCCTATCACTGCGAGGCTTGGCACAGTTTATATGAAATGCCTTCCAGGCAGCCAGTAACCGCCGCAGGAGTTTCACGATTAGCAAACAGCCCCAGCGTAACAGACATCACACATGTGTTTACGCCCGAGCCACAACTCCGCCAGTCTCACCGGCTGCCCCAAATCGACTGCCCCTCGCTGTCCCGAGCGACCCAGCCGAAAACGCAAAGATGTTCATGCTCGAGGACGCGCCAAAGATAACAAGCCGAACGCTGATGATCGAGCAGAGATCTGGCTCAAATGGAACATAGGGTACCCTCCGCCACACACCGTAAGATGTCTTGAGAAGCGTAGGTGTAAAATGTATGATTGAACGCCCAGATGGTGTCAGACAATGGTGAAAGTCCGCACCAATTTGAATCTTCGGTCGAGTCACCCAAGGCTAGAGTAATCAGACGATCCAGCCGATCCATCGAAGATGCTGAGAAATGGAAAAGTGCCAATAACAAGAGGAAAGTAGAGTTCACCTTAAGCATCCCTGGCTGGGAAATGATGGAGAGGAGCTAGAAGAACGACAAAATTTTAGTTAAGCTCCCGTGAATACATCAAAGAATATGTTGTTGATTTGGTACCCACTCCAGAGGCTGGTTTGATGCAGGTCTGCATGCTTCTCTATCCTGTGCAAGCTGCTTCAGCTCCCAGTACCTACTGCATCCTACATCCTTCTGAATTTGCTTAGTTTATTCATGTCTTGGTCTCCCTATACGCTTTTTACCCTCTACGTAGCCCTACAGTACTAAATTGGTGATCTCTTGATGCCTCAGAACATGTCCTACCAACCGATCCCTTCTTCTAGTCAAGTTGTGACACAAATTGCTCTTCCCCCCAATTCTATTCAGTACCTTCTTATTAGTTACGTGATCTACCCATCTAATCTTCAGTATTTTTCTGTAGCACCACATTTCAAAAGCTTCTATTCTCTTCTCGTCTAAACTATTTATCGTCCACGTGTCACTACCATACATGGCTACACTCTATACAAATACTTTCAAAAGCAACTTCCTGACACTTAAATCTATACTCAGTATTAACAATTTTCTCGCTTTCCTTGCCATTGCCAGTCTACATATTATATCCTCTCTACTTCGACCATCGTCATTTATTTTGCTCCCCAAACAGCAAAACTCCTTTACTATTTTGAGTGTCTTATTTCCTAATCTAATTACCCTCAGTATCACCCGATTTAATTCAACTACATTACATTATCCTCGTTTTGCTTTTGTTGATGTTCATCTTATATCCTCCTTTCAAGTCACTGTCCATTCCGTTAAACTGCTCTTCCAGGCCCTTTGCTGCTTCTGAAAAAATTTCAATATCAATGGCGAACCTCAATGTTTTTATTTCTTCTCCATGGATTTATACACCTACTCAAAATTTTTCTTTTGTTTCCTTTACTGCTTGCTCAATATACATATTGAATAACATCTGGGAGAGGCTACAACACTGTCTCACTCCCTTCCTAACCACTGCTTCCCTTTCCTGTCCCTCGACTCTTATAACTGCCATCTGGTGTCTGTACATATTGTAAGTAGCCTTTCGGTCACTGTATTTTACCCCTGCCACCTTCAGAATTTGAAAGAGAGCATTCCAGTCAATATTGTCAGAAGCTTTCTCTAAGTCTACAAATGCTAGAAACGTAGGTTTGCCTTTCCTTCACCTGTCTTGCAACATAAGTCGCTGGGTCAGTATTGCCTCACGAGTTTCAAAACTTCTACGGAATCCAAACTGATCTTCCCCGAGGTCGGCTTCTAGCAGTTTTTTAATTCGCCTGTAAAGAATTCGTGTTAGTATTTTGCAGCCATGGCTTATTAAACTGATAGTTCGGTGATTTTCTTCTGTCAGCACCTGCTTTCTTTGATATTGGAATTATTATACTCTTCTTGAAGTCTGAGGGTATTCGCCCGTCTCATACATCTTGCTCACCAGATGGTAGAGTTTTGTCTGGACTGGCTCTCCCAAGGCTGTCAGTAATTCTAATGGAATGTTGTCTACACCCGGGGCCTTGTTTCGACTCAGGTCTTTCAGTGCTCTGTCAAACTCTTCACGCAGTATCGTATCTCCCATTTCATCTTCATCTACGTTATCTTCCATTTCCATAATATTGTTCTCAAGTACATCGCCCTTGTATAGACCCTCTATATACTCCTCCCACCTTTCTGGTTTTCCATCTGAGCTCTTTATATTCATACAAGTGGTTCTCTTTTCTCCAAAGGTCTCTTTAATTTTCCTGTAGGGAGTATCTATCTTACCCCTAATATCCCCCTTAATCCTTACATTTATCCCTTAGCCATCCGTGCTTGGCCATTTTGCGCTTTCTGTCGATCTCATTTTTGAGACGTTTGTATTTCTTTTTGCCTGCTTCAATTGCTGCATTTTTATATTTTCTCCTTCATCAGTTAAATTCAATATAACTTCTGTCACCCAAGGATTTCTACTAGCCATCGTCTTTTTACCTACTCGGCCCTCTGCTGTCTTCACTATTTCATCTCTCAAATCTTTCCATTAATCCTCTACTGTATTTCTTTCCCACACTCTTGTCAATCGTTCCCTAATGCTCTGCCTGAAACCCTCTACAACATCTGGTTCTGTCAGTTTATCCAGGTCCCATCTCCTTAAATTCCCACCTTTTTGCAGTTTCTTCAGTTTTAATCAACAGTTCATAACCAATGGATGGTGGTCGGAGTCCACATCTGCCTCTGGAAATGTCTTACAATTTAAAACCTGGTTCCTAAATCTCTGTCTTACCATTATATAATCTATCTAAAACCTTCCAGTATCTCCAGGCCTCTTCCATTTGTACAACCTTCTTTCATGGTTCTTGAACCAAGTGTTACCTATTATTAAGTTATGCTCTGTGCACAGTTCTACCAGGCGGCTTCATCTTTCATTCCTTAGCCCCGTTCCATATTCACCTACTACGTTACCTTATCTTCCTTTTTCTATTATCGAATTCCAGTTTCCCATGACTATATAATTTTCATCTCCCTTCACTATCTAAATAATTTTTTTTTTAAACTCATCACACATTTCATCAATCTCTTCGTCATCTACGGAACTAGTTGGCATATAAATTTTTACTGCTCTGCTAGGCGTGGGCGTCTTATCTATCTTGGTCACAATAATGCAAACACTATGCTGTTTGTAGTAGTTTACGCGTGTTCCTATTTTTTTTATTCATTATTAAACCTACTTTTGCTTTACCCCTCTTGTATTTATAACCCTGTATTCACGTGACCATAAGTCTTGTTCCTCCTACCACTGAACTTCACTAATTCCCACTATACCTAAATTTAACCTATCTATTTCCATTTTTAAATTTTCTAACCTACCTGCCATATTAATGGATCTGACATTCCATGCTCCGATGCGTAGAACGCCAGTTCTCTTTCTTCTCATAACGACATCATCCTGAGCAGTCCCCGCCAGGAGATCCGAATGGGGACTATTTTACCTCCGGAATATTTTATCGAAGAGGATCATTTAACCATACAGTAAAGCTGCGTGCCCTCGGGAAAAATTACGGCTGTAGTTTCCTCTTGGTTTCAGCCCTCCGCAGTACTAGGACAGCAACGCCGTTTTGGTTCGTGTTACAAGGCCAGATCAGTCAATCATCCAGACTGTTGCCCCTGCAATTACTGAAAAGGCTGCTGCCCCTTTTCAGGAACCACACATTTGTCTGGCCTATCAACAGATACCCCTCCGTTGTGGTTGTACCTACGGTACGGCTATCTGTATCGCTGAGGAGCACGCAAGCCTCCGCACCAACGGCAAGGTCCATGTTTCAGGGGGAGGTGGGGGGGGGGGGTAGTTAGGTAATAGACCCATAATAATCTTGAGCGTTCTTCTGTAGCACCACATTTCGATTGTTTCTATTATCTTATTGTCTAAACTGTTCTCAAAGAATATAGAGGAGTTAAAAGCTTAATGAAACTTCTATTGAACGACCTGAACAAGTTCGACTGAAGCGTTGGTCACCCCGCGTTCAGTCCTTCAGTAATGTAGGGGAAAGAGAACGACCAAAACCAGATTTAGTGAGGAGGCAGCTTAGATTGAACAGCCTGATCTGCTCGTGGGTTTGAAATGAGTCAGATGCAAGGAAAAACTTTAATACTCGACTCGATGTCGCAATACTGGAGAAGATTCCGAGTGATATTGATTCATTGAGTTACGAAGCTGAAATCTAGTAACACTAACCGTAAGAGTCATGCGTCTGAATTCACTTTTTGGTCTCGCATCAAGTTTTAACATGTCTCATTAATAACGGGATGTATACTTCAAGAAGAGTCAAATAATTTCAACTCTGAATTTTATATGGGGTGCTCATAAGCAGTGTGAAACGCTTGTAGGGGTGTTGTAGAGATAATTGTCAAGAAAACAATTCGAGTTGATTAGCATTGAAGTTTGCCAATGAAGCCGTTGCGCGAGAAAAATAAAGGGGACTGTCTGATACGACTACTGTCAGTTGTTCTCATGGTTCATGTGATAGCGCATGAGACTACTCGGCTCGGATTTGATCCTTACTGCCATCCCATGTCGAAATTTTGAGTCATTTTCTTGTTCAGTTTTTTGAAATCAAACTAAGAACACACAGTCGGCTTGAATTTGCGCGCAACGGCCTGATTGGCTAACTTCAATGCTAATTAACTCGTAAACGGCGAAACTTATCTAACTTTTTCTAAGAATTGTTTCTCAGCACAACCTATCCTGCAACACCCTTACAAGCTTTTTAGACTATTCTGACCACCCAATATATGTGCATACGGTTCTATGATAGTGAAACAGGCAGAAAGGGAATAATCGTTTTAAAATATAGGAATATAATATGGTCTCTGTATAAATAAAATTTTTTAGAATAATTTGTCTGTTTGCATGGCCACATTCCGCAGTGAAAGTTGTAATCAGTTATAGTTGGTTTTCTGGATTTAGAAATGGTTTATCACCAGATGCGTTTTGTTTTTATTTACAATGAATAATCCGTGATCATTCTGTAAATATAGATACACAATGTGTCTGTATTTTGGTATCTGCAGTTAAAAACTGTATTTCCTTTTAAAACTGACACACTGTTTACGTATAGTATTTCTCCTTCTTCTGTACATGTTCTGGAAATCGCCACTTTTTTTTCGTTGAGGTTGATATCGAAAAAACTTGCGTGTACATTTATTCTTGGAATTTTTCGCTTTTCTGGGAATCCACTTCTTGTTACGCTTAAAGAGATAAGGTGAATTAGAAAACAGGATCAATGTAGCGTAAGAAAAAGTAGATTCAACAAAGGAGAAAAGTGACCGAAACTGAATATGCAATCAAGTTTTATTCGACCGCTGTGACCGAGCAGTTCTAGACGCGCTGCTGCTACGGTCGCAGGTTCGAATCCTGCTTCGGGCATGGATGTGTGTGATGTCCTTAGGTTAATTAGGTTTAAGTAGTTCTAAGTCTAGGGGACTGATGACCTCAGATGTTAAGTCCCATAGCAGTTACAGCCATTAGAACCATTTTTTTCGACCTCAGGCCATATTAACAACGAATGAAAAAGTTACAGAATCGTTGAATATGTAAACAATAGGCAAAAACATTGTAATTAAATTGCACACCAATTTTATGAGGAAATATTGTTTGTAATCTATAAGTACCATACCACAGAGAAACATTGCGTATCCATATTTTTAGAAAAATCACATAAGACGATTTGTAAATAAAAGTGAAACGCGTTTGGTGAAAAATATTCTTTAATTGGAATATGCTTAAAACAAAGAAACAAATAGTAATTGGCGATTCCAATATGCTAGAAAATGTTCAGTAATTGTTAGAAGAAAGTGGTAACTGACTGAAGAGAGTAACTATGTTTCATTAACAAGTGTTCTAATTGCGATGTTGAAAGTAAGTTTCGTACTGGTATTGAAATACAGTGTGGTTATAAATAAACTTTCACTACTTAAGAGAGAGCTCTAAGCAAAATGAGTGATAGTAGGACGAAGAAACTTCCTGGAAACATTTATGAGGTCATACGGAAATAAGAAATCAATCATTGAAAGAAATAAATAGTAATTTTCACTTGAGAGGGTAACATTTGTTACTTGCTTACCATTTTTTCGTTCCAGGTTTCAAATGTTTCTCAATGTAACGATCATGCACGACAGCTTGGAACCCTGTAGATATTATCCTATTGCTGCTCGAAACATCTGAGGTGGGATGTTGGCTACTTCCCTCGCTATGTTCATCTTCAACCTACATCGTACGTTAGCGTCCCCTTCACAAAACCTGTCCTTCAGGTAACTCCACGGCCAGATATCACAAGAGTTGAAATCTGGTGATCTTATTGGGCACACGGTTTGGAACGATCAGCCAATATTAGGTTTTTTCGAAATGTATTACCGATTAAGCGAGTAACCTCACAAACAAGGTGGAGGTCCATAGTGCATCAAAAAAATTGAGTCCAAAACATCTATTTCCCATAGAGCAGCATTTCATGTTGGCGAAGCAGCTCACAGTAACGTGTGCCGTTCACGTTGCATGTCATTAGGGTTCGAAGGTCCTCAAAGAACAATGAACCAGTCCTCTACTGCGCGAAGAGAAGCAGCAATACTGCTGTTATTTTGAAAAAAAAAAAAACAATTTTTCGGTTAAGCCCCTGCTCTCTTGTTCAGACCCATGTAGATTCTGCAGCTATAATACACACTTATGCTTGTGTTGCAAACCTACGTCACCGCGCCAGTACCGGCGTCTAACCGCAAGCCATGACACAAGCACGACTAACAACGCAAATCCTAAAGCGCACACACTGAACCTCATTCCTATGAAGTTGCGTGCCCATACAGTAAATAGTTTTCCATCTACACTGGCTCAGATAGCTGATGTTTAATTGTAACGACTCTGTGTAATACATGAAAGCAACTCTAAATGAAGCATTACAAGAACAACTCTATGTGAATTATACAGTATGGAACTTAAAACTGACAACAGCAGAAATTGTTTGGAGTCATAAATGGCTATGCGTTAGCAGACGAAATAAAAGTTCTGCTAATTGTAACCTATCGCTTATTTCCATTACCACAAATAAATGAAATAATAATGCCTGGTAAACGTCACTGAGTTCAACTGTGGTCTGGTTTTGTTCATTTTCCTCAAGCCTTGAGTTGAGATAAATTTCTATGAATTTCAGTTCGTATTATTAAAAGGTTTTCTAATTACCTCCTATTCTTTGTCCATCTCTGGTTGCTTTCGTTGTTGACACAGTTTTATCTGAAGGGAAGATGTTACCAGTCGCAAAATTGAAACCAGTGTTAGGTAAACATTAACACACCCTAACAAAGAATTTGTCACAAGTTACTTGCTTCCATATTCCACATTTTATAAACAATCTTCTTTGCTTGTCATATCATAACAGCACGAGGTCCATAATAGAAACGCACTGAATGATTATACTCGACAAAATACTATGACTCCTGCCAAAACGTTATCAAATTAGTTGCAATGCAAAATCATTCTTGTAGTTTCAAACTAACCTTTTTAACCGAAAAATTCTCTTCTACAACAATTTTTTTATTTACGGTGTACATACGTTTCAATAATAATAATAATAATAATAATAAACGCAAATATAACCAATTACACAAATAGAAAATATGCACGGAAATTACGAAACAATATCACTTGAGTACAGACATGGTTTTTACAAATTTCTTGTATTAATATATATATATATATATATATATATATATATATATATATATATATATATATATATGAATTTAGTATTAATAATATTTAATTATAAATATAGATGTAAAAATGTTTCCACATGTGACATTTTATTGGGTGGTGTTGTATACTAATCCATTGTATTGTGATCTTCAGAAAAGGATGAGAGTGTATTATTAACTAGTTTCAGTAGAAAATTATGCTGCTGAAACGCAAGCTGCACAGAGACCAAAAGCCCATTGTAGGGGATCTCGAAACCGGGAACTGACGCCATAGGAAAATAAGTTTACGCCTGGCAAATCGAGTAGTAGCTTTGACCACAGATTTTTTATTTGATTCTTGTCATAACTGTTCTCCCATCTTTAATCTTTAATCTTTAATATCTGACAAAGTAAAAAGACTAATGTACCTTACATGGAAAACAGAGGGGCTGCTACAATGCAACACTAATGAAAGTGTGACTAAACCAGTGTGGTTGCCGAGTTTGAGGGTAGTTTGATGAGGCACAATTACAAACGATTTAGAATGAATAGAATCAGTGTTCTTTGTTCGTGTGGTCCTGGCGTATTGTGCTCGAGCTTTGCGGGAATGTCTAGCTTCTTATTCCCTACGACACACTGTTACATTTTTTTAAAAATATTTTAATAAAAGAACAGAAAAATGAAGCAGATAATTACTAATACAGGGTGTCGATAATTAATGTTCCAGCATCAAACGGCTGTAGAAAGAGAACCGCTGCTCAGAATGCCGTCACATTACTGAAACTTGGGGACACGTCACGGAACAAAACGTCACACTATGCACAACAATAGAAGCGTGGCACGCAGAGGTTCCTCTGTTTGCGTTCGAGACGTCCAACATGTCTGTCCCAATCAATGATCGCGTGCTGGTTGTAAAGCCTACTTTACACGACGACACTTGGTTGTGCCACTCGTTGCGTGGAATGAGTTGCACGCAAGTGGTTTCATATATAACTGTAGACATTGCGACAATAGTATACACTTCAGTTTCATCGTTTTGTGGGGCCCTGAGTTGTGACTGAAATGAAAGGTTTGGCAGGTGCACGTCGCACGGGTTGTGATGTAGTTAAAGCTTGTTGCGTGGAATCGCCGTATTACTAAAAAAAAAAAAAAAAAAAGGCGTTTCGATTCGTGACTGGATGAAGGAAAGACGTCAGCTCGATTGCTCAGCATCCTTGGTGAAATAATTAGTAACGGAAAATCCTAAAAGTTGTTTTAATTATCTTAGAACGTCACCAGAACTGTTCACGTTTCTTCTAAATAGAGCTAAATATGCGATAAGGAATAAAGGTACTGTAATGCATGAAGCACTGTCACCATAACTGAAATTGCGTACATTGCGTGCATTACAATCGAGAACACTCGATATGCTACAACATATGGTTTCAGTTGGTGATAATGCTATTTCATTAACACCAATAATTATTGCCATTAACAGTAATAATGATTAACATTAGCGACAATAATTATTCGAGCAGGCCGCATTAGGAAGAGAATGGTTTGCAAACTACTCTCTTGAAGATAGATCTGTACAGTAACAATACTTCAAAATTCTAATATACACTCCTGGAAATTGAAATAAGAACACCGTGAATTCATTGTCCCAGGAAGAGGAAACTTTATTGACACATTCCTGGGGTCAGATACATCACATGATCATACTGACAGAACCACAGGCACGTAGACACAGGCAACAGAGCATGCACAATGTCGGCACTAGTACAGTGTATATCCACCTTTCGCAGCAATGCAGGCTGCTATTCTCCCATGGAGACGATCGTAGAGATGCTGGATGTAGTCCTGTGGAACGGCTTGCCATGCCATTTCCACCTAGCGCCTCAGTTGGACCAGCGTTCGTGCTGGACGTGCAGACCGCGTGAGACGACGCTTCATCCAGTCCCAAACTTGCTCAATGGGGGACAGATCCGGAGATCTTGCTGGCCAGGGTAGTTGACTTACACCTTCTAGAGCACGTTGGGTGGCACGGGATACATGCGGACGTGCATTGTCCTGTTGGAACAGCAAGTTCCCTTGCCGGTCTAGGAATGGTAGAACGATGGGTTCGATGACGGTTTGGATGTACTGTGCACTATTCAGTGTCCCCTCGACGATCACCAGAGGAGTACGGCCAGTGTAGGAGATCGCTCCCCACACCATGATGCCGGGTGTTGGCCCTGAGTGCCTCGGTCGTATGCAGTCCTAATTGTGGCGCTCACCTGCACGGCGCCAAACACGCATACGACCATCATACCACCAAGGCAGAAGCGACTCTCATCGCTGAAGACGACACGTCTCCACTCGTCCCTCCATTCACGCCTGTCGCGACACCACTGGAGGCGGGCTGCCCGATGTTAGGGCGTGAGCGGAAGACGGCCTAACGTTGTGCGGGACCGTAGCCCAGCTTCATGGAGACGGTTGCGAATGGTCCTCGCCGATACCCCAGGAGCAACAGTGTCCCTAATTTGCTGGGAAGTGGCGGTGCGGTCCCCTACGGCACTGCGTAGGATCCTACGGTCTTGGCGTGCATCCGTGCGTCGCTGTGGTCCGGTCCCAGGTCGGCGGGCACGTGCACCTTCCGCCGACCACTGGCGACAACATCGATGTACTGTGGAGACCTCACGCCCCACGTGTTGAGCAATTCGGCGGTACGTCCACCCGGCCTCCCGCATGCCCACTATACGCCCTCGCTCAAAGTCCGTCAACTGCACATACGGTTCACGTCCACGCTTTCGCGGCATGCTACCAGTGTTAAAGACTGCGATGGAGCTCCGTATGCCACGGCAAACTGGCTGACACTGACGGCGGCGGTGCACAAATGCTGCGCAGCTAGCGCCATTCGACGGCCAACACCGCGGTTCCTGGTGTGTCCGCTGTGCCGTGCGTGTGATCATTGCTTGTACAGCCCTCTCTCAGTGTCCGGAGCAAGTATGGTGGGTCTGACACACTGGTGTCAATGTGTTCTTTTTTCCATTTCCAGGAGTGTATGTAAATTGAGAGCTCTGCAGCGACGTTTTAAATACATGAATATTGAGTAAAGAATGCACCATCTTGAATTTATACTGTTTTCCCTCCTGTCAACAATATTCCTTAACAAATAGTTGGCCAACTCGAACGTCGTGATTTTAGTCTTGAAGACGAGAGCATTCCACAGCTGGAATAACGCTTTCTTGTATTTTTCTTAATTCAGTTGTATACGTGTTCCTAACTCAATAAATTTTGCCTTCCAGCTCAGATATTGTCAACCAATCTATGTTATGATTGCTTATTTTTGTAATCACCATCACTGAAATCCCACAAACATCTATGCAAAGCGTATATATGCAAAAAGCGAACATTACTCTCTGTTCCCCACTGCATATTTCAGTGACCGGCAGCGTAATTGCCTACAACCTATCGTCGTCATGGAAACTAGGCTTAAGGCTCTTTTACAAGAACTGTGACTATGCGCCAATAGCCCTCCAGTAGTTCCCGACATCCAAGTGAATGAAAAAGGCCTTGCTTCGATGTTTGCTAATGATCTGGGAAAAATGATTACAAAATTCGAAAATACAGGTTGTTTTAAAATGCAGTATGGCAAAGGGAGGAAAGCAGTTGATCCGACGTCTGTCGAAGATGCGGCCACAGCATTGCAGGAGGAGTCGAGCAGTGCTGTGCAAATATGCAGTACACGGGAAACTGCCCAAGCGATGGACACGCCTACGA
Organism: Schistocerca gregaria; assembly: GCF_023897955.1. Lineage (NCBI taxonomy): Eukaryota > Metazoa > Arthropoda > Insecta > Orthoptera > Acrididae > Schistocerca > Schistocerca gregaria. Next base: position 418,335,873 of record NC_064924.1, read on the forward strand.
GGGTGTTGCACAGTATCCTACGAAACATCCTGCACTGCTATCCATACAAAATTACTTATGTTTAGGAGCTGCTTCCTGCTGACCTGCCAGCAAGACAAATTTCCGCTCTGGAATTTCTTGCTTGCATGGAAGAAGGCAAAGAACGGGCATGGAACATTCTGCGAGCAGACGAAGCCCATTTCCATCTCCAAGGAGATGTCAATACGCAGAGTTGCAGAATATAGGCAACGGAAAATCCGCACACATATCAACCAGTACCACTTCATTCTGCAAAGGTGACTGTGTGATGCGGGTTGACGGCATCGTTTATAGTAGGGTCCTGTTACCTGTACCGTCACTGGTAATCGCTAGGAGAGTCTTTTGTGTTTCAACGTCACACCAACTCTTAAACAGCGTGGATGTGCGGGTAGGATCATCGTAATCGAAGATGGCGCTTCTCTGCACATTGCATAGCCAATAAAGCGGCTTCTGCAGAGGCGTTTTGGAAATGTTTGAATTATCAGCTGCCAGTTCCCTAGAGCCTGGCTTTCCACATCGCCTAATATTAATCAGTGTGACTCCTTTCTGTGGGGCTCTCTGGAAGATGTCGCGTTCAGTGCTCCAAAGACAAATGTAGCTGAACTGAATCACGCATTGCGCAACGCGTTCTGAGTGTCACCCTCGAGACGTTCCAGCATGTTGTGGAACATGCTCTTTCTCGATTTCAACTTGTGGCAGAAAACGGTGGATAGCGTATTGATGATGTCTTGCGCCAGTCTCACGACAATTAAAAACCGATATAGCTTTATTAAAAGACATCTTCAATACATCAACAGCTAAACTAGAAACACTTTATTCGCCAAAGCCGGCCGGGGTGGCCAAGCGGTTAAAGGTGCTACAGTCTGGAACCGCGTGACCGCTACGGTCGCAGGTTTGAATCCTGCCTCGGGCATGGATGGGTGTGATGTCCTTAGGTTAGTTAGGTTTAAGTAGTTCTAAGTTCTAGGGGACTGATGACCTTAGAAGTTAAGTCCCATAGTGCTCAGAGCCATATTTTTATTCGCCAAAATCAGTTTTCGGATTCATAACCGATTATCAGTGGCATATTGTGTACTTCTATAGCAATGAAATACTTATAAATTAATACGACAGGATCTGCGACGTGTTCTGCAACAGAGTGTACGGTTTGTCATGTACATTACTTCTGTCAGATTTTAGGCAGTTACAATTCTTGATAATGTTTGACATAACAGTCATATAAACATGTTTACTCTGTACGGCAGTTACATCAAACATGATCAAGAATAGTCACTGCCTAAAATTTGAAACCAGTAACATATATGACATTCTGTGTACTACGTTACAGGACTGATTTGAAATCTTTTCGTATTAACTGAAAAGCACATCATTGTTTATCACTGCACAATATGCCACTGATGATGGGTTATAACCCCGAAATCCAGTTTCGACAAATAAAACATTTCTAGTGCAGCTCATGGTGTATAGAAGCTGTCTCTAAATAAATATCTCAAAGCATTCACGATATCATTTTGCTTTTCATGCGATTTTTGGCTCCAGAAAAATCAAAAAGCGATGCCATTTTGCATTTTATGCTGTTGTTGGTCTCAGGACAATTAAGAACCGACGTTCCTCATCCGATGTGGTACGACCTTGCCGTGGTGGTTGGACTTACCTAACAGAGTCACATCTGTTGACTGCGAACCTGTGCAGTCATGCACATTGAACGTCACGGATGGTGTAATGGGTACCTCAAACAACAGCCGTAGTCTTGCGATTCATCTGCCATTTTTAGTCGACCCCATTTCAATTAAGATGCTTATGGCATCTTTTTTTCATGATGTTTCTGAGCAGTTTTGAAACTGGAACTTTAATTCCGGACACCCTTCGCTTATTTTATGGTCTTTTTGATATTCAGTAAGGAATGATTTATCTCAATTTCTTTGTATAATGATATGAAAATATTATTAAACTTAAAATATTCAAGTCCTGTCCAGTTTTCATGAGTGTATTGCGCTTTACTTTGTTGTTATTGTACCACTTAGATATAAAATTGTCGGAACTAATAATGTTGCATAAATGTAAATAGCATTGTTCGTGTAGTGCAGCGATCTGGTGCTAACTACGATTAAAACAACAACACGAGGAGATTAGTCTTTAACGTCCCGTCGACGATGATGTTATTAGAGATGGAGCACAAGCTCGGATGAGTGAAGGATGGGAGCTCTTTCAAACGAACTATCTTGACATTTACCTGATGAGATTTAGGGAAATCACGGAGAACCTAAATCAGAATGGCCGGAGACGGGTTTGAACCGTTGACCTCCCGAGTGAGAGTCCAGTGTGCTAACCACTGCGCCACCTCGCTCGGTGTTAAAGTAACGGTAGAGATCACAATAGCATTTGTTTGTTATGACCGGTTTTGGCTTATTTTAACGCCATTCTCAGACTGTTTGAGCCCCCAATGGCTGGCGCTAGCGGCACATCGGTTTTGCACATGATACCACGTTCGTACAGTGTCCCTGGAGTACGTGCGTGCACGATCGTGGTATCATGTGAAAACCCGAGGTGGCGCTAGCACCGTCCATAGAGGGCTCAAAAAAATCTGAGGATGCCTTCAACATGAGCCGAAACCTATCGTAATGAACAAATGTTATTGCGGTCTCGACTGTTGTTTTAAATAATAACTTTACTTCTTAAAATCTCAATGTCTTCTGTGTACACCAAGATAGAAGACACCCTATGTAGGTAGAAGTGAATCAGTAATTTTTCGGACTACTGGTTCCGGATGAAGGTCAGCATGTCGTGCGAATGCATGTTATGGGTAATGCAGGTGCTTCTAGACAACGCATCAGATACTGGAAAGGGGGGTGGGGGGGGGGGGGGGGTGGGAGGAGGGTGAAACCAGTCGCAGTCAGTTCTGTATGTGGGCACGTGTCGGGTGTTGGTAACTGTACGCTTGCCCCACAAATTCCGGCACAGAGCACCCGCTGGCCTCAAAGTTAAATAGGCAGCTCAAACCTTGAGGTTGACACGTGCCACAGTGAGAAGGGCAGCAGCTCGTCCCAACTGTACGAACACGCGCAAACGGGCTTGCCCTTGTATTTGAAGGTGGAAAGTTCAGTTCTTGCCACTTATTCCAGGGGCAGAACATTTTGTTTTTCATTTAATCTTCCAATGCATCCAGCTTCGCTTGACGAAGTCCTTAGAACTACAATGAGACCGAGTAGTAGGGAATTTTAATTCCTGGCATGGTCTTAATTTTTATGGAAAAAAAGTCTTCGGGCAAGACGAGAGGAAGGAGAGTTTGGTTTTATATGGCTACTAAATTCCTGAAGAGCATCTTGCACTAAATTCCCGGTCTCTTCCCCGTATTTTGTGATGAGAGAGAATAATGATACTTCGGTTGAGCGGGAACATAAACATAGATGTCTTATTGGCCTTCTCTCAGTTTCAACACAATCAACTATGTAACCAGTACAGTATATGGAACGACATCATCATTTACTGCCTAACCACATATATTTAACCACTGACCACATATGCACATGAAGTAAAATGGAAGTTGTACGCGATACCAATTGTAATGCCTTAAGGGGAGGTTGACTATCTTTTGGTTCAAAAAATCCATTTTTTTAGATTGCGTTTTTGGATCCATAAAAGTGTTTAGAATCCACCCCTGAAAAGGGCTTTCCGAATACGGAACGGAAATGTTTTTTATTCGCGGTTAAACAAATAAATGTAGCCGAAAACCGCTTGTCACCGGCCGTACGTTGCATAATATTGCATTTTTTAAATTTTTTTGTCATCAGTCTACTGACTGGTTTGATGCGGCCCGCCACGAATTCCTTTCCTGTGCTAACCTCTTCATCTCAAGAGTACCACTTGCAACCTACGTCCTCAATTATTTGCTTGACGTATTCCAATCTCTGTCTTCCTCTACAGTTTTTTTTCCCTCTACAGCTCCCTCTAGTACCATGGAAGTCATTCCCTCATGTCTTAGCAGATGTCCTATCATGCTGTCCCTTCTCCTTATCAGTGTTTTCCACATATTCCTTTCCTCTCCGATTCTGCGTAGAACTTCCTCATTCCTTACCTTATCAGTCCACCTAATTTTCAACATTCGTCTGTAGCACCACATCTCAAATGCTTCGATTCTCTTCTGTTCCGGTTTTCCCACAGTCCATGTTTCACTACCATAGAATGCTGTACTCAAGACGTACATCCTCAGAAATTTCTTCCTCAAATTAAGGCCGGTATTTGATATTAGTAGACTTCTCTTGGCCAGAAATGCCTTTTTTGCCATAGCGAGTCTGCTTTTGATGTCCTCCTTGCTCCGTCCGTCATTGGATATTTTACTGCCTAGGTAGCAGAATTCTTTAACTTCATTGACTTCGTGACCATCAATCCTGATGTAAAGTTTCTCGCTGTTCTCATTTCTACTACTTCTCATTACCTTCGTCTTTCTCCGATTTACTCTCAAACCATACTGTGTACTCATTAGACTGTTCATTCCGTTCAGCAGATCATTTAATTCTTCTTCACTTTCACTCAGGATAGCAATGTCATCAGTGAATCGTATCATTGATATCCTTTCACCTTGTATTTTAATTCCACTCCTGTACCTTTCTTTTATTTCCATCATTGCTTCCTCGATGTACAGATTGAAGAGTAGGGGCGAAAGGCTACAGCCTTGTCTTACACCCTTCTTAATACGAGCACTTCGTTCTTGATCGTCCACTTTTATTATTCCCTCTTGGTTGTTGTACATATTGTATATGACCCGTCTCTCCCTATGGCTTACCCCTACTTTTTTCAGAATCTCGATCAGCTTGCACCATTTTATATTGTCGAACGCTTTTTCCAGGTCGACAAATCCTATGAACATGTCTTGATTTTTCTTTAGCCTTGCTTCCATTATTAGCCGTAACGTCAGAATTGCCCCTCTCGTGCCTTTACCCTTCCTAAAGCCAAACTGATCGTCACCTAGCGCATTCTCAATTTTCTTTTCCATTCGTCTCTATATATTATTCTTGTAAGCAGCTTCGATGCATGAGCTGTTAAGCTGATTGTGCAATAATTCTCGCACTTGTCAGCCCTTGCCGTCTTCGGAATTGTGTGGATGATGCTTTTCCGAAAGTCAGATGGTATGTCGCCAGACTCATATATTCTACACACCAACGTGAGTAGTCGTTTTGTTACCACTTCCCCTAATGATTTTAGAAATTCTGATGGAATGTTATCTATCCCTTCTGCCTTATTTGACCGTAAGTCCTCCAAAGCTCTTTTAAATTCCGATTCTAATACTGGATTCCCTATCTCTTCTAAATCGACTCCTGTTTCTTCTTCTATCACATCAGACAAATCTTCACCCTCATAGAGGCTTTCAATGTATTCTTTCCACCTATCTGCTCTCTCCTATGCATTTAACAGTGGAATTCCCGTTGCACTCTTAATGTTACCACCGTTGCTTTTAATGTCACCAAAGGTTGTTTTGACTTTCGTGTATGCTGAATCTGTTCTTCCGACAATCATATCTTTTTCGATGTCTTCACATTTTTCCTGCAGCCATTTCGTCTTAGCTTCCCTGCACTTCCTATTTATTTCATTCCTCAGCGACTTGTATTTCTGTATTCCTGATTTTCCCGGAACATGTTTCTACTTCCTCCTTTCATCAATCAGCTGAAGTATTTCTTCTGTTACCCATGGTTTCTTCACATCTACCTTCTTTGTACCTATGTTTTCCTTCCCAACTGCTGTGATGGCCCTTTTTAGAGACGTCCATTCCTCTTCAACTGTAATGCCTACTGCGCTATTCTTTATTGCTGTATCTATAGAGTTAGAGAACTTCAAACGTATCTCGTCATTCCTTAGAACTTTCGTATCCCACTTCTTTGCGTATTGATTCTTCCTGACTAATGTCTTGAACTTCAGCCCACTCTTCATCACTACTATATTGTGATCTGAGTCTATATCTGCTCTTGGGTACGCCTTAGAATCCAGTATCTGATTTCGGAATCTCTGTCTGACCATGATGTAATCTAATTGAAATCTTCCCGTACCTCCAGGCCTTTTCCAAGTATGCCTCCTCCTCTTGTGATTCTTAAACAGGGTATTCGCTATTACTAGGTGAAACTTGTTACAGAACTCAATTAGTCTTTCTCATCTTTCATTCCTTGTCCCAAGCCCATATTCTCCTGTAACCTTTTCTTCTACTCCTTCTTCTACAACTGCATTCCAGTCGCCCATGACTATTAGATTTTCGTCCCCCTTTACATACCTTTACATACCCTTTACCCTTTCAATATCCGCATTCACTTTCTCTATCTGTTCATCTTCAGCTTGCGACGTCGGCATGTATACCTGAACTATCGTTGTCGGTGTTGGTCTGCTGTCGATTCTGATTAGAACAACCCAGTCACTGAACTGTTCACAGCAGCACACCCTCTGCCCTGCCTTCCTATTCATAACGAATCCTACACCTGTTATACCATTTTCTGGTGCTGTTAATATTACCCGATACTCATCTGACCAGAAATCCTTGTCTTCCTTCCACTTCACTTCACTGACCCCTACTATATCAAGATTGAGCCTTTGCATTTCCCTTTTCAGATTTTCTAGTTTCCCTACTACGTTCAAGCTTCTGACATTCCACGCCACGACTTGTAGAACATTATCCTTTCGTTGATTATTCAATCTTTTTCTCATGGTAACCTCCCCCTTGGCATTCCCCTCCCAGAGATCGAACTAGGGGACTATTCTGGAATCTTTTGCCAATCGAGAGATCATCATGACACTTCTTCAACCACAGGCCACATGTCCTGTGGATACACGTTACGTGTCTTTAATGCAGTGCTTTCCATTGCCTTCTGCATCCTCATGTCGTTGATCATTGCTGATTCTTCCGGTCGAAAAAATATTGCATTTATATGTATTAAAAACTTCAAATGCGTTTTTCGCGAAATGACGTTTTTTTATCGCGCGGTATGGTAACTTCAAATATACTGAACCGATTGGCATGATTATTTGTTTCCGGCGAAGCTAACTAAATTGTCTAGGAGTTGTACCACTTTTATTTCGATCCATCAACTATAAATATTTTGACTTGACTGACGAATTCGTAAACTCGATGAAAAACCCCATTTTCTCCAAATGGCCCCCATTTTGTTTCCTATGGTCCAAATAACTTAAGCGAGGTACAACTCCTAAAAAATCTTATGTACTTCGCTAACGTCAACTCAATTTTGGTTTAAGACGAGCCGGCTGACTTGTGACATACCGCGCGTGGAGGGCTATATCGAAATTTTGTTTTGTTCCGACGGCAGTTCGGAGATTTCCGGTCGAAAAAATTCCGGTTTGTAAAGGAACTATCAATACACATTTTGACATTGATATCTATAACATATCCCGAGAAAAGAATTCTCAAAGAACATGCTTTTTCGGGCCAAAGACAGTAAACCTCCCATTACGGAATGTATTCTGAAAATAATTTCGAAATGTCTCTTGGAACAGTATTCCGGTTACATTAACTCACAGTCTTATGTGTTACTGTTAGACTGTGATGCAAAACCTGTACTATCAATGAATCGCTTATGGTATATCACTGCAGATTATACAGGGTGAACATCAATGAAACCGACAAACTGCAGGGACGGAATCCAGACTAGAAATGGAGGAAAAAGCTCCTATGAACATGTGTCCAGAAATGCATCGTTGCCACAGTAGATGGCGCTGTTCGTATGAAAGTTCTACTGACTACGTGCCGCATCTATAGCCCACAGATGGCGATTATGCAGGTTAATGATGCCGGTTTGGTAAAGGTTGCTTTGTCGGCAAAGAGCATTGATGACAGAATGCCATAACTGGGATGGTCTGATGCGAAAACCATCGACAAAATCCTTCCCGTAGAGGTTAATCCGCTGGTAATAACCCTTGCACTCGTTGCAGGTGATGAATGCAGTAGCGGTCGTCATACACATAATTGTACTTTGGCCTACACCATGTTGGCGGGCCACTTGCCAGGAGCTTGTACTAGGGTACAATATCCTGTAGAATCCAATCCCTCAGATCTGGTGTACGCACAGTTCAACGCCTCCCTGCACGTTAGTCTGTCTGAAATGACCCATGATCGTACAAACGCCCGAAAAGGATTTAAAATATTGTGTGATGTGGTTGGTGTCTGTGGGGGTCCCTGTTTTGAAATAGCCGTGTCTCTCGACTGTTTTCATCTGCTTGGACTTACACAAACGTAATCTCTGCCTTTTCCCCTAGGAATACTGGGCCATTCGACTGCTTATAGTACGCTGCGTCAATCACGCAACCTGCAACACACAGGGAACAAGCGGCACGTGGTCAGAGGAGCTTTCATCGTCAGTGTCATACAAGATAGCAACGGTGCATTTCCGGACACATGTTCATAGGATTTTTTTTTCTCCGTTTCCAGTCAGGAATCCGTTCCCGTAGTTTGTCGGTTTTCTTACAGTTCACCTTGTATGGCACAAACATATGCCGTTGTTTGATTGAATATGGACTGCTCGACTTAACGAAAATCTCATAATGCTCCCAGACGATTATAAATTTATCTTCGTATAGTTTGTCGACATAAAGATTGGATTTAGATAAACAGAGATACTGTTGCAAATTTCTCATTAGATTTTCACGTCACTGTAGCAACGCCTATGCATCAACTTTCAGTGATAATTATCAGTAACAAGTGTTCATTTGACTTCTTATTAACAAAGAAACAATAGCATATTCACTGTCTTTTTGCCTATTTAAAGATTCATACAATGCCGACTATCCATCAGTTTTCAATTTAGATGTGTGTGATGGTATCACAAGCGAATCGTGTTATCTGTCTGTTGTGAAGCGTGGCATTCTATAAAAATATTTGTCACTTCTGTGGAGTAGGATAATGTGTGTTGAATTTATCATACTTTGGTTTCCGAGTACAAATAGGGAAACAAGATGTGATTACTAAACCTATTTCTAGTCACTGGGGAGAAGAACGTTTCCTCCAAAGCTACCTACATGTTGGCTTTGTGTTCTCACATGGATGCAGTTTGCACGTTAAAGGTTTATAAAGGATATGTCATGAGTTGAACACGTATGAGTGGCGTGGCTGAGGCGTGCTCGTGAAATTTGTTTCACCTTACAATTAGTAATTATTTAGCTGCGGCACTCACACCCTAAAAGGAAACAGTGTCTAGCTGGTTTGTAGGAGTCACTCCGTTTCACCCAGAGGTGGTCATCGCTACAACTGGATGATCGTCGAAAAGCGCTTACTCACTTTTCTTCGAGCCATCAAATTTCAGGCTGGTTTGATGTAGCCCGTCATGAATTTATTCTTTGCACCACCCTCTTTAGCTCAGAGTAGCACTTGACGCTACTGTCTCAATTATTTGTTGGATGTATTCCAATCTCTGTTATTTCCTGCAGTTGGCATCCTGTATACCTCCCTCTACGATCATGGAGGTTAACCCCTGATCTCTTAACGCATCTCATGTCCCGCCATCTTCACAACGTTCTTCGTATGTTCCTTTCATCACTGGTTCTGTGGAGACCATCATCAATTCACCTAATTTCCAACATCCTTATATAGCAACACATTTCAGAGGCTTCAATACTCTTTTTTTCTGTGTTACCCAGGCTCCATGATTCACCGTCATACTATGCTGTGAACCAAATAAACATTATCAGAAATTTCTTCCTCCAATGAAGGCTAATATTTGGTACTGGCCGACTGCTTTGATAGGATTGACCTCTCTGCAAATGCTAGTCAGTTTTTTGTGTCCGACTTGCTTCGTACGTCATTGTTATTTAGCTTCCAAAGTAGCATAATTTCTTAACTTGGTTTACTTCGTGGGCTGAAATTTCGTTGTTAATTTTATCACTTATAACATTTATGCTACTCATCATTGCCTTTGTCTCTGCTGGATTTGTTCTAAATCCACAATGTGTGCACATTTGACTGCTCATCCCATTCAACAGGTCGTGCAATTCTCATTTAGCTCCACCGAAGAGACCAATGTCATTAGTGAAACTTATCAGTGATATTTTTTCACCATGAATTTAATCCGACACTTAAACCTTTCTTTTATTTCAATCATTACTTCTTCAATGTATAGACTGAACATAAGAGGCACCACTGTCTTATATAGTTTTTAATCTAAGCACTTCGTTCTTGGTATTCGATTCTTATTGTTCTCTATCCGTTTTTAGATGTATTTTATATCACCCGGTTTCACCTATAGCGTATCTCTATTTTTCCCAGAATTTCGAATATGTTGCGCAGTTTTATTTCGTCGAACGCTTTTTCTAGGTCGAAAAATCCTATTAATGTGACTTGAGGAAAAAATTACATACTTCTGGATTTTGGTTTCTCAGAGCTTTTTGTTGGCCCAGTTTAGTTATAAGACTATGATCTCTTCAGCACAATTCCCTTGCGGTAAATACACCAAAAATACAACACTTATTTTCAGTTCAAATGGCTCTGAGCACTATGGGATTTAACTTCTGGTGTCATCAGTCCCCTAGAACTAAGAACAACTTAAACCTAACTAACCTATGGACATCACACACATCCATGCCCGAGGCTGGATTCGAACCTGCGACCGCAGCAGTGTCCCGGTTCCAGACTGTAGCGCCTAGAACCGCTCGGCAACCTCGGCCGGCTTCATTCAAGTTCCTTAGTAGCACCTGGAAGGAATGTCTCTCTGAACAATATCACTGAGCACACACAAATACGCTCGGGAGGACTAGAACTCACTTCCCCTGAAGTCATCCATATGTAGGTTTGCCATGCGTTCCCTACCTAGCTTGAAACAAATTGTTGGATTCTTCGTAAAGGATACAGTAGATTTTCTTCTGATTCCTTTCCTAATACAAGCTAGCGCCGCTCTAATGACATTTTTGCCGACGATCCGTTAAACCTTCTGTCCTTCCCCTTGCTTCTAGTAGAAACTGGCACAACCAGTTTGAATCTGTTTTAATTCTGAGCAGTTTGAACTGTTTGTCTTCACATTAAAGACATTAACGATTTTGGACTGTCACAAGAAGAGATTGGCTGGAAACCTGATAGCGTTTGGTGAATACTTAGATATAAGCGTCGATCAAAACGTTTACGTTTAGAAGGTAGTACAGTCCAGAATCAGTATGCCACTCAGGCAAAATGGCCGTGACCATTGAGGCAATCATGCCATCGCCGCTCCTGGTTGAAGATACCTATTTGATGAAACAGCGCGTCGTACTACGTCAAAAAGTCCGTAACTGCCTGTTGCAGATCCTCGTTCGACAGGAATTGTTGACCCTTCAAGGCCTTTTTCAAGTGACTGAACTGGTGATAATCGCACTGAGAGAGATCAAGATCATGAAGATACTGCTCAAGTGTCTTCCACTTGAATTGGCTTAGCTTCTGCGTTCTGACATTTGCGGCATGTGAACGTGCGTTACGAAACAGTAGCACCCCATGACGCACCATTCCATAACAGTGCTCTTCGACAGACATGCTACCCCATACACATTCATCATTATCCGTTGAACGTCTACTGGTGTTTTTCGGGAGCCAAGAAAAGAATAACAGCACGTTCGTCCCGTTCCAGCAAATTTGGTAACAACGTCGGAATAGTTTATTCTGCCGCATTTATCGTACGCACTTCGGAAAGACACGAATATAGCTCTGCTTCCTTGTTTACTTGTTGGTGCTTATGTATACACGTCGAAGTCACGCCACGTTGCATACTCGCTGAAGCAACACCCTCAGAGGGAAACTTGGTGATCGCCCCTTATATAAGGATTGCTAATACTTGATTTAAAAACCATCATGTAAGACTGCAACATGGAAAAATAGATATCAAGATACCAGAAATATTATGTTGTTGTCAAGCAAAGATTCGAAAAGGCATCGAAACGATAGAGACCTACACTATGGACCATTACTTTTCGCTTGCAAAAATATGTACAACACGGTGAGGAATTAAAGACATTAGCTGCAAGTGGGTACTGATTATATTAATGGTGCAAGTTGAGAAATTGTGCCCGACCGGGGTCGAACCCGGGTCTCCTGCTTACTAGACAGAGGGGCTGAACAGATACCAGGTGTCTGTTAAGGTGATGACTGCCATTGGTCCCTTCAGTGCGGACGCACACTAATCTCGAACTCTTGCGGAATCGGCGAGATGTCGCAAGTATTGGGGCTAATGAGCATAGGTGCTACATCAGCAGTGTGTGGTACAAGCTTGAAATCCGTGGGCTAGTAAGACAGAGCGGATGAGGTTATATTTGTGGAAGGGGGCCAAAATAAGTTACTGTTAGTTGCACTCAACATATAAGCTTTATTTCTTAAAACACACAATCACACAAGCAAGAATCAAAAACTCCCAAGGTTTTAACGAAAGATCTCCTTTGATTTAATTTAGATCGGCTGAAGGCCCCATCGAAAATCCAATGCACAAGGCCTAAGCAAGGAATTGAGGTACAGGAGTTCTGGAGGTTTCACTTCTTTATACACAAAATTTATCTTCATTATAAATAGGCTGAAAGCCTTAGCTAAATTTCTCCCGTATTATTCGACTTAAGGCCTCGCATTAATCAAGAACAGTGTTACGGCTTAAGGCCGGGCCAAAGATTTTCAATGTATAATCTAAATAGGCTGAATTCCGCATATCAACAAAACAATTTAACGGCTTAAGGCCTAGGAAGAAGAGCTTTCAATTTGAAAAGGCTGAAGGCCTCATACTAAAGAATAACAATCTTGTGACTTACGGGAAAGACAAGGATTTTGAATTTTTTATTTAAGAGGGATTAAAACTCGGCTGAAGGCCACAGACCATTAGAAAACAATTTTACGGCTTACGACCTAAAGGGAAGAGCTTCTAAATTTCAACTAAAATGGGCTAAAGGCTAGGTATCCTAAAATGCTTCACATAACTCTCGGCTGAAGGCCACGAAAACCAAACAATCTCACGGCTTAATGCCGAGACAAAGAAATTTGCAATTTTTAATTTAAGCCGGAAAACTCGGCTGAAGGCCACATACCGACTTCAAACAATTTACGGCTTAAAGCCTAGGCACAAGGAATTTTCAATTTTAGTTTTGAAAGGCTGAAATTCGGCTGAAGGCCACATACCAAACAAGAAATAATTTTTTTATGGCTTAAGGCCTAAGAAGAAAAGCCTTGCAATTTTAATAAGCTAAAACTCGGCTGAAGGCCACACAGAGTACTTAAGACTAAAAAGGAAATGAATATGTAAAACACAAGGAGCGGCGCTCAGAAGGTTCCAAGGATCGGCCTGGGAAGGTAACACTAACGCACGTTTAGGTGAGACAAGCAGCCAGGCAGACAATCTCTTAATCGGAAAGCAACCAAACCGAAAGCCAGCCGACGAACCAGCCAAGAAGATCAGTTCTGCTCCTCCCGAGCAGCAAAACGACAACGAGATGCAAAGAGCACAACGTTCTGTATTCTGGTTCCAAAACCAGTCAAGTCAGAATAAACGCCCAAAACTACCAACAACACCTCTGCTGTCGAACTGCACGCTGTGCTGGACAGTGTCAACATTACGAGGAAAATGCATTGCCAAAACTATGATCAGGGCGGGTAACCGGAACATCAACGGCCACAAGTCAGAAGACACCGCTGGTACACTTCATTACTGAATGAATGAATTATATTAAGTTAAACACCACACAGGAAGACGGCTGCAATTCTAGCCGACTTCAGTGCACACACGTTGTTGCACACGGGAATCTCCCAGAAGGCGACAACCGGGATGAAAAGAAGAGATGTGATAGCAGTTGAGGCTTGATAATAGGTTAAGTGAGCACTCTTCTTTAGTGTCCAGGATCGGTGGGTGACGAACTTCGTAACCCTCGCAAGAAGCGCCTCGCAAGAAGCTGGCTGCTCCCCGTAATAAAAAAAAAAACTGAGTGAAGGGATCGACAACGAACATCATCGAATGTCATGTGACGTCCCCTACGACAAAACACAATAAATAAATAAATAAATAAAGGGGCATCGTGGTGAGAGCATATGTCTAATAACCAGGAGACCCTGATTCATATTGTCTACACGTTCAAAACAGTCCGTTCTTTTGGACATGTCCTACAGGACAGACACCACGTATACAGGGAGACTGAAATTAAAGTTAAACTTTCATGGCGCTGTAGAAATAACACCACTGGTCAGAATGACGTCAAATTGAAACGGAATACCATCGGAGAAGGGGGAAAATGACTGGCAGATGAAAAAAAAAGTTTGAAAACTGATCAATAGATGGCACTGTATGCGTCAGAATACGTAAATGAAAACACGTGACAAGCGCACGACACATTGAGGTTGGTATGAATACACTGGGTACACGGCTTTTCCTATTGTGCGTCCCCTGTCCGAGTTGTGAACGGACACCATACTGTCGCTAGGTGTGTTTTTAAACTATTGCGAACAGAAAGCAGACTGTCGCCGTGTTGTGTGTTCCCTTCGCTATTTTTCGCCTGGTTCCAGTTTTAATAAGTCACGGTTTTATCACCTGTTTTTATTTTTATGATATCTTCTAATTTTGTTTTTAGCTTTTTGTAGACTGCAGAGCGGCATATTACGCTACTTCCAGCCCCCCACCCCAATGATGGATAAAAAACGGCTTTTTCTACTTTTGAGTCTGTGACATTCGCCATGACTGTCTCAATGCAGGATTGCGCTCTGCTTGCAAAGCTGTATTACAAGAATGATGACTGTGCACACGTTACTCTGCAGACGTTCAGGGCACTGAAGGGTTTGAAAACATGGGTTGGTTCGATGACTGCCGTGGGTCTGGAGAAAATGATTCGGAAATTCGAAAAGATGGGTTCTTTTGGTTGCAACCTGATAGACGAAGGGAACGAATTGATACGACGTCAGTGGAAGCAGTGGCCACAGTACTGCAGGAGAAGACAAGTGGTGGGGTGCAGACGTGTAGTGCACGGAGAATTGCCCCAACATTGGTCATAGCGTTCGAACGGTGCGTAAAATCCTACGAAACATCCATTTTTGCTATGCATTCAAAATTAACTATGTGCACGAGTTGCTTCCTGTTGACATGCCAGCAAGAGAGAATTTTTGGCTCGCATGGAAGTGGATGATGATTTACCGTGAAATATTTTGTGGGTAGACAAGGACCACTTCCATCTGACAATATATATCAATACATAGAACTGTCAAGTAAGGCCACCGCAAAATTCACACGCAAATCAGCCAGTACCACTTCATCCTGAAAAGGTCACTGTGTGGTGCGGGTTTACAGCACTATCTATCATAGGGCTATACTTTTTTCGAAGAGACAGGTGATCCGATCTTGTTACCTGATTCGTCACTGGTAAGCGCTGTGAGTGTCACGTCACACTTCAAAAAAATGGTTCAAATGGCTCTGAGCACTATGGGACTTAACATCTGTGGTCATCAGTCCCGTAGAACTTAGAACTACTTAAACCTAACTAACCTAAGGACATCACACACATTCATGCCCAAGGCAGGATTCGAACCTGGGAGCGTAGCAGCAAAGCGGTTCCGGACAGAAGCGCCTAGAACCGCTTTTTTCCCATTTTATTCGGTATTGTTCGTTGCGTTTGGTCTGGGTGGACGTCACAAGACATCCATTCAAGTTGAACGTTGATCCCTTTACTCAGTTTTTTGTTACAGAGGGCGATCAGCCCCCTGACCGAAAATCGCACAGTCCAGATGAGTTTTGAACTCACGATCCTCCATTCAACAATTTAGTATCTTAACCACTACACCACGGTACTACTCAGAAACGCTAGGCCACAGCGACCGGCTTTCTTCTTTCCTTCTTCAGTCATTCTTCTACTGTTCTCATGTTAGATGAAATAGATGAAAACAGGATACGGTATAATGTCTATTCTACACATGGAAAAATACAATATAGAAATCTGAACAGTGAACTTAGAGTTTGAAGATACTGAAGAAGTGGTAAATGAAATACACTACTGGAAATGGAAAAAAGAACACATTGACACCGGTGTGTCAGACCCACCATACTTGCTCCAGACACTGCGAGAGGGCTGTACAAGCAATGATCACACGCACGGCACAGCGGACACACCAGGAACCGCAGTGTTGGCCGTCGAATGGCGCTAGCTGCGCAGCATTTGTGCACCGCCGCCGTCAGTGTCAGCCAGTTTGCCGTGGCATACGGAGCTCCATTGCAGTCTTTAACACTGGTAGCATGCCGCGACAGCGTGGACGTGAACCGTATGTGCTGTTGACGGACTTTGAGCGAGGGCGTATAGTGGGCATGCGGGAGGCCGGGTGGACGTACCGCCGAATTGCTCAACACGTGGGGCGTGAGGTCTCCACAGTACATCGATGTTGTCGCCAGTGGTCGGCGGAAGGTGCACGTGCCCGTCGAACTGGGACCGGACTGCAGCGACGCACGGATGAACGCCAAGAACGTAGGATCCTACGCAGTGCCGTAGGGGACCGCACCGCCACTTCCCAGCAAATTAGGGACACTGTTGCTCCTGGGGTATCGGCGAGGACCATTCGCAACCGTCTCCATGAAGCTGGGCTACGCTCCCGCACACCGTTAGGCCGTCTTCCGCTCACGCCCCAACATCGTGCAGCCCGCCTCCAGTGGTGTCGCGACAGGCGTGAATGGAGGGACGAATGGAGACGTGTCGTCTTCAGCGATGAGAGTCGCTTCTGCCTTGGTGCCAATGATGGTCATATGCTTGTTTGGCGCCGTGCAGGTGAGCGCCACAATCAGGACTGCATACGACCGAGACACACAGGGCCAACACCCGGCATCATGGTGTGAGGAGCGATCTCCTACACTGGCCGTACACCTCTGGTGATCGTCGAGGGGACACTGAATAGTGCACGGTACATCCAAACCGTCATCGAACCCATCGTTCTACCATTCCTAGACCGGCAAGGGAACTTACTGTTCCAACAGGACAATGCACGTCCGCATGTATCCCGTGCCACCCAACGTGCTCTAGAAGGTGTAAGTCAACTACCCTGGCCAGCAAGATCTCCGGATCTGTCCCCCATTGAGCATGTTTGGGACTGGATGAAGCGTCGTCTCACGCGGTCTGCATGTCCAGCACGAACGCTGGTCCAACTGAGGCGCCAGGTGGAAATGGCATGGCAAGCCGTTCCACAGGACTACATCCAGCATCTCTACGATCGTCTCCATGGGAGAATAGCAGCCTGCATTGCTGCGAAAGGTGGATATACACTGTACTAGTGCCGACATTGTGCATGCTCTGTTGCCTGTGTCTATGTGCCTGTGGTTCTGTCAGTGTGATCATGTGATGTATCTGACCCCAGGAATGTGTCAATAAAGTTTCCCCTTCCTGGAACAATGAATTCACGGTGTTCTTATTTCAATTTTCAGGAGTGTATATGGAAAGAAAAGCATAGAGCAGCTGTGAATCTAACAACCAAAGAACCAACAAAAAATAGCAAAACAGAAATGATAATTAAAAATTGCGAGATGGAGTCGCATGTAGAAGAGAACAAAACGGGTATAGAAACAATTATTTCGATTAAATAGGTGAAACGTCAGGATATGATTCACGACCAAACTTGGAGAATAAATCAAAATGTGACAAGAAGGACTGTGGACTAATAAACATATTGAGATGGGAATTCGAGAAGGCTATTGAGGGTCTCAGGAAGCGGTAAACGGTAGACTGCGATACACAGCAGCTGAAGCTTTAAAATCGTTGGAATGACGTGATCTTATCAAAATGGCTCTGAACACTACGGGACTTAACATCTGAGGTCATCAGTCCCCTAGAACTTAGAACTACTTAAACCTAACTAACCTAAGGACCTCACACACATCCAAGCTCGAGGCAGGATTCAAGCATGCGACCGTAGCGGTCGTGCGGTTCTGTACTAAAGCGCCTAGAACCGCTCGGCCACTCCGGCCGGCACGTGATCTTATCAACACGATGTATGACAACGGCGTCTTGTATGAAAGTATAGTTGAAAACATTCTCGGGCTATTACCACAGAAACATAATGTAAGGACAATTATGCGACTGTTTATTTTATAGGCTGTATTTCAGACGATATACTGAAAGACCTGGTTGTGATAGAAAACAATGACCACTGTCATAAGTAGTAATATATAGGCCCTGTAACCTCACAGTTATTCAAAATGTATAATTCTTATGCTTCAGAAAATAATTTGGAAATGCCATGTGATTCGTAAGGCTTAATAGAAGTAGTTACACACACACACACACACACACACACACACACACACGAGCGCGCGCGCGCGCTTGCTTATTAGCTGTTCTTGGCCATTTGATGCTGTGGCTGCTGGTTAAATAAAAAATAAAGAAAAATCACATGTTGGTAATTTGTATGGGAATTGGACATACGTCACAGTTTCCTTCTCTCTCCTGTCTCTCTCCATCTGCTCCTACCCTTTCAATGTCCATCTCCTCCCACGCTGCTGTCCATCTCGTCTTCCCTGTCTCTTTAACCCTGAGCCCTGTTAATTGTTATTGCAAGTTCTGATTCCGCATTAGTGTTATTATCAGAAGCCGATAAGTCATAACTACTATTTCATGTCGGCTGAAAGGATTTCACTCTTGCATATTTTATGTATACATTTATATATTTTAAAAATATATAGCCTATGTGTATCCAAACGTTTACTAAACTAACGTGTAAAAAACTGAATTAAATGGGTCGAGTACTTTTTGAAATCTTTGGTAGCACCTTTTCCTCTTTACAGACTCATGTTCAGGAAAAGCAGAACACCTCGAATGACTAGTGGCAGGCCGTTCATATTCACAGGACAGGTACATTAGTATGTTCGGCATTTCAGTCACCTAGGTTAAGCAGTGTCCCGTCGCCTAGTAGACACAGGGTCCGCTACCGGCCCTGGTAACTTCTTCCATGCATGATGGCATCGACACCTATAATGCGCGAATGGCGTTTGTGGTATAGGCTGGATGGCTATATCACTGGACGCCATTCGTGCATTGCCGGCCGCGGTGGTCTAGCTGTTCTAGGCGCTCAGTCAGGAACCGCGCGACTGCTACGGTCGCAGGTTCGCATCCTGCCTAGGGCATGGATGTGTGGGATGTCCTTAGGTTAGTTAGGTTTAAGTAGTTCTAAGTTCTAGGGGACTTATGACCACAGATGTTGAGTCCCATAGTGCTCAGAGCCATTTGAACCATTTGAACCATTCGTGCATTATACGCGTCGATGCTGCATTCACCTGGTTCCAAACTTCATCTGTGGTGGTTGGCATTGGGCCACAGTGGTGCGCCTGTCGTTTCGCCACATCCCACACATTTTCGATTGGTGACAAGTCTGCTGATCTGGTGGGCCAGGGCAAATGTCTGACATCCAGTGACACCAAGAAGACACGTGTTCGTGCAGCAACATGTGGTCGTCCATTGTCTTGCCGAAAAATGGCGTCTTGGGTGCTGTGCAGGATGTGACTCAGCCAGCCCACACTGGTCACAGTGCCCTGCACGCGCACCATCTGTGATTTGTGGTTGTACACAACAGCACCCCGCACCATAAACCCTGCAATGTTAATGCGAATGCAGTCACTGTGATGGCGCTCCCCCTGTCTGCTGCTAACCAAAATGCGCCCATCGTTTTCAAACAGATAAACAAAGACACAACTCGACAATCTGAAGTAAGGTAGCCAGAAAGGTGGGACTGAGGATCGCCTATAACAAGAGCAAGGACATTAAATACCACTGCAGACTGGGAAACACCGGAAGGCACTGTGTAAATGGTGGACAAATTTAAATGCCTGGGAGAATTTATAACAGCAAGGAACAGGAGCAAGGAGGGAATAACAGAGAGGATAAAGAAGATGAGGTCAGTCTTCTGTATGGCGAGAGAGATATACAATAAAAGAATATATCCACAGAGGCAAAGATAAGCCATTACAAGGCAACGGTGAGAAATGCAGTATTATATGCTGCTGAGACGATGACACTAGGAAGAAATGGGGAAGAACGAGTAGACAAAGAAGAGAGAAAAATACTGAGAGAAATACTATGTCCCAAAAGAGGTGGCGAGAAGTGGATGCGATTACCTAGGGAAGAATTGTACCGGAAAATGAGAACAATATCCGGGGAAATCAGACTGAAAAGGGCAAGGTTTGCTGAACATGCAGTTAGGATGAGTATGGACAGAATGACGAAGAGATTGAGAGAAACGACAGGGAGGACAAGGGGACAGACAGGAACCAAGTGAGTTGTTGAATTTTGAAAGGACTGGTTGGAATTGGGGATCAAGGTTGAAGGAAAGGAAAATTGGAGGAACAAATATACACCAACCAATATGCCGGAGATCAACGACAGAGAAGAATACAGGAAAAGATTAGTGTGTCACCAGTGGAGCCGACAGGAGAAAAGGACACTGAAGATCTCGGAAGAAGAGCGGGAGAGAAGAAGAGAAAGAATGAAGAGTTTCTGGGAGAATAAGAGGAAAATGCAATCCATGGAGGGACTACCCGTGATCCTAAAGAAGACGTAACGCAAAACGAAGAATCAGATGGAACCTGGATTCGTTCGATAACACTATCTGATGACATTCCTATCCAAGTGGCATCGTTCCATACACCTTTGCCTTCTAGCGTGTTTCTGCTCATTCGTCAAAGGTAGACAGAGAAGTGTACGAATTGCAAGTAACCCAAGACGAAAAAAAGGGCAACGGAGTGTCATCTCTGATAGTATACGAAGTGTTCCACTGTTTCGATAGAGCCGAAGATGAGCAGACCTCTCCTGTAATGCCATTCGGATGAGGTGTCGATCTTCTCTCGGAGTGGTCTGAGTGGTGCGACCGGACAAATCTCGTCGTGTTCTACGGCTTCCGTGAACCATTCTGCACACTCCCGTTGCACTGCCGAAACACTTCGTGCCACACGAGCACCAGTTTCCCGGATGGATACATCACATTCTCTCATGCCAATACTCCACCCTCTTTCAGACACGCCGATTTGATGCTACGGTTCGCGCATACGTCTTCAGGGCATCCTGTACATCTGCTCAAGACACTCTGATCCATTGTCTTCGGTTTATAGCGACAAAGAGAGCCGCAGGCACGTTTTATCGATGGGTGGTGTTGGGCTGCGATATCGATGTTGACCTTGTAGTCGCTGGCCGACATAGTTCAACAGCTAATCATTTCTGCAGAACATAGGTCCTGTGAATATGGACTTTCTATCTCTAATCGTTCAAGGTGTTCTGTTTTTCCTGAAAATGATTGTATGTTACACGTTTATTTGTATATTACGTACAGGGGTTCGGAAATTCCCGTTACAAATTTCTAAGACTTGTAGAGTGGAATGAATAGATAATATTTTGAATTGCAACCCACGTCCGGAAACGTACCGTTTCCGTGTTACAACCACTTGAAATCATGTTGGTGACGCGTCCATTTTTACAAGTAATTGATTAGGCTTTACACAGTGCATCACTTGTTTTACAGTTCCACTCGTAGATAGCCAAATAAATCGCTCGTATTCTCACCGATGGGTCCTCTTCAGTGTGATCCAGTACGGCCTCTTCTGATTAGGGCATACGACGTGTCCTGGGAGCACCACAATCAGGCCTGTTGTCGGTGAAAGTACCCCTTCCGAAGCCGTTGCGTAATTCTGGCGAAAAAGGTATGCGATGGAGTCGGACGTTGTGGTCAACGATCTTGGTAAAGGCGACGACAAGTTCCTCCATTACAGTGAGATTAATGTGGTGTCACTGCCAGACACTACACTTGCTAGGTGGTAGCCTTTAAATCGGCAACGGTCCGTTATTATACGTCGGACCCGCTTGTCGCCACTATCAGTGATTACAGACCTAGCGCCGCCACACAGCAGGTCTAGTCTAGAGAGACTCCCTAGCACTCGCCCCAGTTGTACAGCCGACTTTGCTAGCGATGGTCCACTGACGACATACGCTCTCATTTGCCCAGACGACAGTATAGCACAGCCTTCAGCTACGTCATTTGCTACGAACTAGCAAGGCGCCATATTCTTCAAGAATGTATTCTGAACAGTTAATATTGCGAATCATGTACCGTCAAGATTGACGTTCCTCATTAATGGATTAAAGTTAAGTATCAAGCTAATTACGTCCGCTTTCTGAATTCTAATTCCTTGTCATGTTCCAGACCTCCCTTCAGTATAGTCCTTGCCTCCTCACGCCAGCCTGCGTGAGCTAAAACGTGTGCATTTAGGCCTCCTCTCGTAACACGATGTTGGCTCTTCTGCCAACACAACAATTAACCATTCGGAAGGATTATGTCGATATATTCTGCAATTGTGCACTCAACCACTTCGCTCTAACATTCACAGACACGTGAATGAGGCTCGTACTAGGTCAGAGAGTGTGACGGATCAAAATTATTGTGTCGGTTTTCGTGTTGTCACGATTTAAGGTTATAGTTTCATTCTATTGTAATAGCAGTCAAAAAATAAGAAAAGTCAAGAAGAAAGATGTGATATTCACCCGTTCATTGTAACTAATGTCTATGTTAATGGACACGTGCTACACTCATGCTCATAAATTAAGGATAATACTAATACATGGTGAAACAACGCTCTGGTGGGCGGTTTGAGGGTTTAAATCACCTCGGGGAATGACCATGCGGTGCATTTGACCTGAATTCGTCTCACGGTTAAGCTGGCAGCAACCAACATACACAATGGTGTGTTGGTGCATGTCAGAGTACAGTGCAGCGAGTAAGTGTGCAAAAGTTTTCAGACGTGCTAATGGCGAATGTGTGTTGAAAATGGCTCAAAGAACACACATTGGCGACGTTATGAGGGGTAGAATACTAGGGCGACTGGAGGCTGTTCAAACACAGCAGGTCGTAGCACGGGCCCTCCGTGTGCCACAAAGTGTGATCTCAAGATTATGGCAACGATTCCAGCAGACAGGAAACAAGCCCAGGCGCTACAGTACGGGACGTCCACAGTGTACAACACCAAAAGAAGACCATCAGTGCCCGCAGACGGCCACAGAGTACTGCAGATAGCCTTGCTCGGAACCTTACCGCAGGCACTGGAACAGTTGTCTCCAGGCACACAGTCTACAGACGACTAAACAAACATGGTTTATTCGCCCAGAGACCTGCAGGGTGCATTCCACTGACCCCTAGCCACAGGAGAGCTCTTAAAGCTTGGTGCCCAGAACACTGTACAATGGTTGTTGGAACAGTGGTCCCAGGTTATGTTCACAGACGAGTCCAGGTATAGTCTGAACAGTGATTCTCGCAGGGTTTTCATCTAGCCTGAACCAGAACCAGATAACAAACCCTTAATGTCTTTGAAAGGGACCAGTATGGAGGTCGCGGTTTGATGGTGTAGGGTGGGATTATGATTGGCGCATGTACACCCCTGCATGTCTTTGACACAGGAACTGTAACGGGTCAGGTATATCGCGACGCCATTTTGCAGCAGTATGTCCGCCTTTTCGGGGTTCGGTGGGTCCCGCCCTCTTTCTGGTGGCCACTCAGAGCTGCCATCGTGGAGGACTACCTTGAAACAGAATATATCAGTCGAATGGAGTGGCCTGCCTGTTCTCCAGACCTAAACCTCATAGAGCACGTCTGGGATGCTGTCGGTCGACATATCGCTGCCCGTCTCCAACCCCTACGGCACTTCAGGAGCTCCGACAGGCACTGATGCAAGAATGGGAGGCTATAACATATCAGCTGCTCGACCACCTGATCCAGAGTATACCAACCCGTTGTTCGGCCTGTGTACGTGTGTATGGTGAACATATCCCATATTGATATCGGGTAAATGCGCAGGTAACAGTGGCGTTTTCTAGCACAAGTGTTTCGGAACGGTTTTCTCAACTTATCACCAATACCGTGGACATAAAAGGTCTGTGTTGTGTATGTTTCCTATGTGCCTATGCTATTAGCGCAAGTTTTGTGTAGTGCCACGCTGTGTGTCACCACGTTCTGCTGTTACCCTTAATTTATGGGCATGAGTGTAAAAAAAATTCGTACTGTGGCCATCCATGTAAGTATTCGTACAGAGACGGCAAAGATCATCCACACGTTGCTGGCGGACAGCAGAGTTTGGGCACGCCAGAGATCATCCTAGACGAGCTGGCCGTTAGGAGAGCAACTGAAGGCCACCAAATTCTTTATTTTAATTGTTAATAAAAATGGTAGCGCCCTACATTTGTCAGCATTAATGATTCCAGTATGGTATTGAAGAGGTTTCGAGTCAGTCACTACTGAGGAGCTGAGGAGATAGTGAGCTTGAGTCAGTAAGATGACATGCGTGATGATGCATTTGAACTAGCACACGTTTACAAGTGTCGCGATCGATATCTACCTGGAGCAAACTGTATCGATTATTTCGTCAGTGTGGAATTTTCCGTGATTTTGTTGGAAAATTACATAAGTTGTTCTTGGACGGAATTGAGTCTGAAATGCAAGGTTTGAAGAATGCAGTGAGTGATCTAGGTCATGATGACTATAACCATTTTCTGTTATTGTCATAGTCGGGATCCTCGTATTTGGGGTGATATTTGTCGACAGATCAAGTGATTTCATGTTGGTGTTGGCTTAGTCAAGAGTGGTTTGGACGCTGTGTCAGTGTTTGATAGTAAAACTCGTGAGTCGTTAAAGTACGACTTCAATAATTTCGTCTGAAGTGGTCCGAGTTGTCTTGCCTGTGCTATCAGTTAATGCACACACCAGTGGATGTGATGGTGCAAATGGTTAAGGGAGATTTATGAAGACACACTCAAAAGCTAGTTGAGTGTTACCCGTGAGTGTAACTTTTTGAGTATAGAGTCGTAATACGAGGAAGTAACGTTATTGTGGATGTGGAGTAACTGCCTATAGAGCATTATTCCCGAAGATTTTCTTAATAGGCGAATCAAGCACACGAACACACGGATCGGAGATGAGTTATCGTAGATTCTGTATTTTGGCTGTACGCATTGTTAGTGACGTTACCATTGAGACCACATTGCCTCTGCTTAACCATTTCAAAGAGGAAATTCCAGTAGCTACCATTACTCTGCACTAAAAGTGATGAGTGGCGATTACATTTAGGAATTGTTAATGGATACGTTACAGGCCAACATCTGAAGATACTGATATTATGAAAATCTGAGCTTTACGTTGCGACATAAAGTGGTGGTGGCACCTAGGATTTATTTTTTTGTTATTTTTGTATTTGTTGTTTATCTAGCTTAGTGTATGGATATTAGTTTTTTTGCAGTCACTCATTCAGAATAGGCGAATGTCATTGTAAAGCATTTACATTAACAAAAAATAAACCTTCATTCATAAAAAAATAATTTTTTACCCTCAAGTTATCATTTATCCAAGACAAACTTACAGTTACTAACTGTAAAAAAGGAGCGAATTTAAAACGGTAAGTAAAAGTTGTAGCACTGACATTTTGCGAGTAACTCAGTCACTCTAAAGCCGTCGGTAAGATCTAGACAATTGAAATGAGAATAGTTAAAAACAAAGATGCTCGTTTTAAAAACTAGGGCCTTATACCTTAAGACATTAAGCCAATTTCACAAGGGTTTGGAATTAAAACATTATGATTAATTAAATATTTACTAAAGAAGTAAACTGATTATATATATATATATATATATATATATATATATATATATATATATATATATGTGTGTGTGTGTGTGTGTGTGTGTGTGTGTGTGTGTGTATTGTAATACGTTTCAAGGATATAAAATGTAGACTGGCAATGGCAAGGAAAGCGTTTCTGAAGAAGTGAAATTTGTTAACATCGAATATAGATTTGTGTATCAGGAAGTCGTATCTGAAAGTATTTGTTTGGAGTGTAGCCATGTATGGAAGTGAAACATGGACGATAACCAGTTTGGACAAGAAGAGAATAGAAGCTTTCGAAATGTGGTGCTACAGAAGAATACTGAAGATAACGTGGATAGATCACGTAACTAATGAGGAGGTATTGAATAGGATTGGGGAGAAGAGAAGTTTGTGGCACAACTTGACTAGAAGAAGGGATCGGTTGGTAGGACATGTTTTGAGGCATCAAGGGATCACAAATTTAGCATTGGAGGGCAGCGTGGAGGGTAAAAATCGTAGAGGGAGACCGAGAGATGAGTACACTAAGCAGATTCAGAAGGATGTAGGTTGCCGTAGGTACTGGGAGATGAAGAAAATTGCACAGGATAGAGTAGCATGGAGAGCTGCATCAAACCAGTCTCAGGACTGAAGACAACAACAACAACAACTTCTGACTATCCACAACACATTCCGCAAGCAGTAAACCACATATACCCCTGAATGAACCTCCAGAATTTATCATTGTACAGCACGTAGTTGAGGAGATACGACATCATAAACATTGAACTGCCTGAAAATTAAACTGCACGGCGGCATTCGCTACAGAAATGGGTGAAAAATGTCTTCAGATCCATGAGAAATTTGTTACATATGTGTCCAATATATCTGACATGCTGCGACTGTTTTTATTACATGTTGTTGTTGTGGTCTTCAGTACAGAGACTGGTTTCCTGCAGCTCTCCATGCTACTCTATCCTGTGCAAGCTTCTTCATCTCCCAGTACCTACTGCAGCCTACATCCTTCTGAATCTGTTTCGTGTATTCATCTCTTGGTCTCACTCTGCGATTTTTACCCTCCACTCTTCCCCCAATACGAAATTGGTGATCACTTGATAATCCAGCATATGCCCTACCAACCGATCCCTTATTCTCGTCAAATTGTGCCACCAATTACTCTTCTCTCTAATTCTAATCAATACCTCCCCATTAGTTATATGATCTACCCATCTAATCTAGAGCATTCTTCTGTAGCGCCACATTTCGAAAGCTTCTATTCTCTTCTTGTGCAAACTATTTATTGTCCACGTTTCACTTCCATACTGGCTACACTCCATAAAAATACTTTCAGAAAGGACTTCCGTACACTTAAATCTATACTCGATGTTAACAGATCTCTCTTCTTCAGAAACGCTTTCCTTGCAATTGCCAGTCTACATTTTATATCCTCTCTACTTCGACCGTCATCAGTTGTTTTGCTCCCCAAACTCCTTTACTACTTTAAGTGTCTCATTTCCTAATCTAATTCCCTCAGCATCACCCGACTTAATTCGACTACATTGCATTATCCTCGTTTTGCTTTTTGTTGATGTTCATCTTATACCCTCCTTTCAAGACACTGTCCATTCCGTTCAACTGCTCTTCCAAGTCCTTTGCTGTCTCTGGCAGAATTACAATGTCATCGGCGAACCTCGAAGTTTTTATATCTTCTCCATGAATTTTAATACCGACTCCGAACTTTTCTTTTGTTTCCTTTACTGCTTGCTCAACATACAGATTGTATAACATTGGAGAGAGGCTACAATCCTGTCTCACTCTCTTCCCAACCACTCCTTCCCTTTGTTGTCCCTCGACTCTTATAACTGCCATCAGGTTTCTGTACAAATTGTAAATAGCCTTTCGCTCCCTGTATTTTACCCCTGCCACCTCGAGAATTTGAAAGAGAGTATTCCAGTCAACATAGTCAAAACCTTTCTCTAAGTCTACAAATGCTAGGAACGTAGGTTTGCCTTTCCTTAATCTTTCTTCTAAGGTGGGTCGTAAGGTCAGTATTGTCTCACGTGTTCAAACATTTCTACGGAATCCAAACTGATCTTCCCAGAGGTCGGATTTACCAGTTTTTCCATTCGTCTGTAAAGAATTCGCGTTAGTATTTTGCAGCTGGGATTTATTAAACTGATAGTTCGGTAATTTTCACATCTGTCAGCACCTGCTTTCTTTGGGATTGGAATTATTATATTCTTCTTGAAGTCTGAGGGTATTTCGCCTGTCGCATACATCTTGCTCACCAGCTGGTAGAGTTTTGTCAGTACTGGCTCTCCCAAGGCCCTCAGTAGTTCTAATGGAATGTTGTCTACTCCCGGGGCCTTGTTTCGACTCAGGTCTTTCAGTGCTCTGTCAAACTCTTCACGCAGTATGGTATCTCCCATTTCATCTTCATCTACATTATATTCTATTTCCATAATATTTTTCTCAAGTACATCGTCCTTGTATAGACCTTCTATATACTCCTTCCACCTTTCCGCCTTCCCTTCTTTGCTTAAAACTGGGTTTCCATCTGAGCTCTTGATATTCATACACGTGGTTCTCTTCTCTCCAAAGGTCTCTTTTATTTTCATGTAGGCAGTACCTATCTTACCCCTAGTGAGATAAGTTTCTACATCTTTACATTTGTCCTGTAGCCATCCCTGCTTAGCCAGTTTGCAGTTCCTGTCGATCTCGTTTTTGAGACGTTTGTATTCCTTTTTGCCTGCTTCATTTACTGCATTTTTATATTTTCTCCTTTCATCAATTAAATTCAATATTTCTTCTGTTACCCAAGGATTTCTAGCAGCCCTCGTCTTTTTACCTTCTTTATCCTCTGCTGCCTTCACTACTTCATCCCTCAGAGCTACCCATTCTTCTTCTACTGTATTTCTTTCCCCTATTCCTGTCAATTGTTCCCTTATGCTCTCCCTGAAACTTTGTACAACGTCTGGTTCTTTCAGTTTATCCAGGTCCCCTCTCCTTAATTTCCCACATTTTTGCAGTTTCTTCAGTTTTGATCTACAGGTCATAACCAATAGATTGTGGTCAGAGTCCACATCAGCCCCTGGAAATGTCTTACAACTTAAAACCTGGTTCCTAAATCTCTGTCTTACCATTATATAATCTATCTGATACCTTTTAGTATCTCCAGGGTTCTTCCATGTATACAACCTTCTTAAGTAAAAAGTGAAAATATCATGCTTAGTAAGGCCATTTTAAACGGATCTCAGTGCTTATTACGCCATAACTCCTGACCTATGTGTCATTAAATGATGCAATTCTTGCGAATCATTCTGTGATACATGTATCGCAATTGCAGGTAGGAGTAGACAAAAAGTAAATTAAAATCTCATGCTTCTTGAGTCAGTTTTACTGCATGTATAGCGAAAATGTAGTAAGCTATAAACCTTTTTAGTGTTGAAATCGGTCCAGTGGTTTAGGGGGATATGTGGAACATACATATATGCATGCTGCACATGTAAACGTACATCCATTTTTACAATATGTATTTATGTACGTAAGTACCACATCTCCTTCTAAATCATTGAACCTATTTGAACGAAACTTGGTACCCATTTCAGTTACCATCTGGGAATCATTACTGTGGAGTTCAGAACTACCTAAGCCCGAAGGGATGGGTGTGGGGGTGATACATCATTGCAG
Organism: Schistocerca gregaria; assembly: GCF_023897955.1. NCBI lineage: Eukaryota > Metazoa > Arthropoda > Insecta > Orthoptera > Acrididae > Schistocerca > Schistocerca gregaria. Next base: position 418,365,124 of record NC_064924.1, read on the forward strand.
CCCACGACGTGCGAATACCCATACATTAGTAATCCAGTATTTGAGAATGAAACACTTGCAACAAACCTTAAAAACAATTTCAAACCGTTACGATATTTTTTTCACGGATAATCACGAAAACGTGAGGAAGGGATAAAAGTTTATTGCAGACTCCTTTCCTGCTGTTCATGTAGTTCAACTGTCACACGAAGCATGACGTTTTAATTTATAACTTCTTTACTACTAACGGTATTCGCAACACATTTTCCAACCAGTATTCACATGTACCACTGGATGTACCTGCGAAGTTATATCGTTGTATACCAAACAGTTCAGGTGATACGACGTCATAAACATTAAGCTGTGTGAAAATGTAACTACAGGGAGAAACTGCGTAGAGATGTGAGCGAAGCATGTGTACAATTACGTGTCAAATATATCTGGCATGCTTGTACGAGTGCCACGCCACGGGTAATAAGCACATCCTAAACCCATGGAACGATTACGACCAAATTTGACATACATGTTAGTTACGATCTGGAAAGGAATGCTGTGGGAGTAAGAACCATCTGCGTTCTATTTGTGTAAGTATGATAATGTGGAGAGAGAAGAGGGAAGGAGGAGATGGACACAGAGAGGGAGAGGGAGAAATGGATAAAGGGAGGGGTGAGAGGTGGACATGGGAAGAGGAAGGAAAGAGACAGATAAAGACATGGAGAGCAAGAGATGGGCAAAGAAAGGGAGATGGAAGAGGTAAGCAGAGAGAGAGGGAGGAATAGATGAGCAGAGAAAGGGAAAGAGGGAGATCAACAAGGAGAGGGAGCAGCAGGACAGAGATAGAGATAGCGAGAGGAGGAGTTGGAATTAGAGGAAGGTAGAGGAGATGGATATTGGGGGAAGCAGCAGTTGGTCAGAGGGTGGGAGGAGCAGATTGACGGAAAGCGGGGGAAGGGAGAGGGACTAATAAAATCCTGGTATAAATACATACCCAGGCAACACCGTTAATTTATCTAGTACATTCATTATACAAGTATATCGATTTTTACAATAAATATTGATTGAGGAGAATCGTAATGCTACCTTTTATAGGCAGATATCCGTGGATGTGTGTGTTAAGATATTTTTACCTACAAATATAAAACGTTAATCGGTGGAGACAAAAGTATCTGAAACTGTGAATCAACGCATCTGGATGCGTAGCGCTCTTGAAGTAACACAAAAATTCTTTTATGACTCCACCTGCTGACTTCAAGCTTCGGACGGTGTTCACGAAATATGTTTAACAGCTAGTTCGACAACCCACGCGCAAAGGAAATGTTTTAGACCTTGAAGCTACAGGTAGGCCTGACCTTACCGACAGTGCCCCTGTAGAGACAGGTCTTAGTGACCAACTTGTTTAACTAACGTTAAAAAAATCCACGAAGAAGGCTCTGAGAGTATTTTTGCTATACAAAGAACAGATACACAGATGTCAGCATCCGTGCGGCTGGTCCCGGCGGAGGTTCGAGTCCTCCCTAGGGCAAGGGTGTGTGTGTTTGTCCTTAGGATAATTTGTGTTATGTTGTGTGTAAGCTTAGGGACTGATGACCATAGCAATTAAGTCCCATAACATTTCACACACACTTTTTTTTTTTCAGCGTCCCAGTTACACTGTGAATGTACACTATTCAGTTCCAGTGCGATTTGCATACAGGAATTACTGGCAAATTTCAGTCTGATTGGAAATCGCGCTTTGGTGAAGTAGGTGGATTAAGGACGTAAAAGACCCGCCGTCGTTAAATAACAAATTTCTGAAAACGAAGTAGAGACTGTTATACTCTCAGTTCTAAAAAGAACCCGCAATCGGCGACAGGTAGAAATTAGTGGAAATTTTAGCGACTTTGAAAAAATCGATGTGTGAGCACGCTATAACCTTCATCGTCACGACCACAGAAAAAAATGTTGCTGAGAAACTGAGTTAATTTTAGTCCTACGGAGAATCGCTAAGCGGGAAGAAGGCTTTCATGCAGTCACTCGTTGACTATTCTGCTGTGGCAACAGAAGATAGCGAAAGGAAATGTGAAGTTCTTCTTTTAACGATTAAGAAATCATTCCTGCAAGAGAATCGTACAAACATACCGTCGTTTGACCAACGCACAAAATCCCGTATGCAGGAGATTGTAACAGGCACTCCTGGCATAGAGAAGCGGCTAAAAGAGATGAAAGCAAATAAGTCGCCAGATCCGGATGGAATCCAATTCAGTCTTACATTGTCTCCGGCAATCGCCTGTTTCTTAGCTTACATTTTTCTTGAGTTTCTCGCCCAGTACAAAGGCTAAAGTGACGGGAATATATACGGATGACTCTGGTATAATAGAAGAGTAAGAGACCAGAACCACAGAGTTACAGACCAACATCCATAACATCGGTTTGCTGCAGAATTCTTGAACATATTCTGAATTCTAAACTAAAAAAATGAGGTGACATTTTACTTTGCTTTTTACCATGAAGGTTCACCTGACGATGCGACTTGAAGCCGCGAAATGGGTCGTATTTTAATAAACAACAACTTTACCAGTGTAAGCAAAGATCTTCCTTTCAACAGCTTCGGTTGGCGACAATACAATGTAGTTTGTAATAACAAATTTCCATGAGGCAGCAAGGGCTTAGAAAGCATAGCCCGTGCGAAACTCAGCTTGCCCTTTCCTCACATGACACCCTGCGAACCATGGATGAAGAGGGAAAGGCAGATTCCATATTTCTAAATATCCATAAAGCGTTTGAAATGGTGTCCCACTGCAGATTTCTAACGAAGGTATGACCGTACTGACTATGTTCCCAGATATGTGGATGGCTCGAACACTTCTTAAGTAATGGAGCCCAATACGTTGTCTTCGACGGTGTGTGTTCACCACAGCCAAGTGTATGCTAAGGAGTGCCTCAGAGAAGGGTGATAGAGCCTCTGTTATTCTCTATATACGAGTGCAGCTAATCGCCGAGATCCAATGTAAGGTGTAATTATCATATGGCATTGAAACTTGATAGATATGTTAAAGCGCGAATGCGGAACCCATTTACGCTGGAAAAACCATTAGCGCTAATACGATTTATCACGGTAAGACCTCCATACTGTCATTTTAAAAGTCACAATGTGAGTGAACAGCATCGCTATCGAGAAGAAAGGCCTAGCGCTCCTAGTGAAATTATTTTATCTGAACGGCTGCAATTACAGCGCTGCACTGATGGAGTTTCGCCGACTGAAAGAGCTGAGTAGAGGATGTTATTAAATAGTTTAAAGAACAGGATAATGAATTTAGAAAACACGGGTGAGCTTGGTGCGGCACCTGGAAGAGGAAGGCGTCCGATCGCGGTGGAAGTCACTGATGAGGTCGCTGTTGCTGTAACTGATCCTGCAGACGGTGCTGGTACTCTTGCAGTGTCACGAGAATGGTCCGTCCCATGGTCAACAGCACGAAGCGTTTTTCGGTCTGTTTTATACTGGTACCCGGTACACACTGTGCAACGACGGAAATATCATGACAAGCAACAACATTCTGAATTTGTTCTTCGGTTTCTGCATGGAACTAAGTTGATGACATGGGGCCCCGCAATATTCAGTGGAGCTAAGGGGCACATGTTACACTACAGGGTGCAGTGGATTAATGTAGCTGCAGAATTTGGGGTATTGTTAAACCAGGTGCACGATGAGCCACTACACTCGCCATATGTGATTGTTTGGTGTGGATCCAAAAGCACCTTTATTCTAGGTCCGTTTGTCTTCGAAGAGAATACAGCCAGAGAGCCTAACGTGACGCCTGCACTTCATCGATACCTCCTTGTACAGCAAGTGATTCCCGCTTCGGAAGTACGCAACTATGTGGAAACCACTGTTTTCGTGCTAAATGGGGCAACGCCTCATGGCGCTCGCCCAGTGAAAGATCTGTTTAATGCAAGCTTGCATGGACGTGTTGTATCCGCTGGCCTACATGATCACGTGGTCTCAATCTCTGCGATTTTTGGCTCTGAGCTCCTGGACGAGTTTGGTCTGTACTTAATCTGAAGGTCAGAATACAGGAACACGTTGCCCAGATTCCACTGGAATTGCTGCGAACCCAGTGAGGTGGCGCAGTGGTTAGCACACTGGACTCGCATTCACGAGGACGTCAGTTCAATCCCGCGTCCGGACAGCCTGATTTACGTTTTCTGTGTTTTTCCTAAATCGCTTCAGGCAAATTCCGGGATGGTATGTTTGACAGGGCTCGGCCGACTTCCTTCCCCATCCTTCCTTCATCCGATGAGACCGGTGACCTCGCTGGTTTGTTCTCCTAGATCAGTCCAATCCAACTGCTGCGAGCAGCTGTTAGTCATGTAGTTTTATGGGTGAGGCATCTCGTCGACGTCTCTAGTGGTCATATTGAACAAATTTTGTAAGCGGCCATAGATAACAAAGTCACAATTACTCCTTTCTCACTTGTTTGTCCTTTTCTTCCCGCATCTCGTCCCAGATCCATTACATAGCGAAACATTTCTATACGCCTTTTTTCCATTCACAGCGCCAGATTTTCACCTGATGGCTACAACTGGATCTAAAATTTTTGCAGAGATAATTGGTTTTGCATTAACAATTAACATTTCTACCATGTTTCGGTGCCATACGATAATCACACCTCACACTGGAGCACTGTGAGTAGCTGCACTTTATTTATAACCACGTCGTAGATAAATGATATGATAGACGGGGTGGTCTGCAATCCGCAGCTGTTTGCTGATGAAGCTGCTTGCTGTAAATATAGAAAAATGTAAGTTAATGCAGATGATCAGGAAAAGAAAACCATTAGTAGTGTGGTACTTGACTCAGACATATCGATTAAATATCTAGTCGTAACGTTGCAAAGCGATATGAAATGGAACGAAAAGTAGTATAGAAGGCGAATGTTCGCTTTCGGTTTATTTGTAGGATTTCAGGAAAGACTAGCTCATCTATAGAAGATACCGTGCAAAGACTACTAGTACGACGCTTTCTAGAGTACTACTAGAGTGTTTGGGATCCCCACCAGATCAGATGAAAGACATACATCACTGCAATTCACATAAGTGTTGCTACATTTGTTACCAGTAGCTTTGATCAATCTGCGAGTATTACTGATATGCTTTGAGGGCTCAAGTGAGAATTCTGGGAGGGATACGAAGCTATTTTCGCGAAACGTCTGGCACGATGGTTTAATTTACAAGCTATATCAAATAGTGTGACCAGTACACATACTCTGGATCACTGACTTTCCTTACAGGACAACAGTTCTTCGTAAGGAACAGGGTCAAGTTCAGCTTTACACAGCAGACTGCAGCAGGAGTCCCGCAAGGCTCGGACTTAGGTCCTGTCCTTTATACCATGTACACGAATGACATCGTCGGAGGGATTCTCTCTATGCCGATAACACAACCATTTATAAAAGTAGTCACAGCCTCCTACAAATACATATTTAGCACCACCTGGGCAAGATTACGCAATGGTGTAATAGATTGAAAACCAAGATCAACCCCACAAAATGCGAAGCGATCTATTTTACTCCCAAAATCAAGATGCCTGATCGTCAGTTCGCCATTGACGGCGGGGAATTGATTTGGACAAATTCTTCAAATGTTCAAATGTGTGTGAAATTTTATGGGACTTAACTGCTAATGTCATCAGTCCCTAAGCTTACACACTAGTTAACCTAAATTATCCTAAGGATAAACAGACTCACCCATGCCCGAGGGAGGACTCGAACCTACGCCGGGACCAGCCGTACAGTCCATGACTGAAGCGCCTTAGACCGCTCTGCTAGTTCCGCGCGGCGATTTCTTTAATTTACCTAGGCCTTGAGACTGGCCGACGCCTAACGTGGAACGAGCATCTCACCACTGTCACAAACAAAGTCTGCGCACTTTTCTGTAGGCTGTATCCCCTCCTGGCAGATGACGGACTAACGTTCAGTGCAAACACCTCATCTGGCGCCAGCTCATACTTCCGTTCATGTTGTATGGATCGAAAATGTGATCTGTGGCATCAGACACAGCACTAACAAGACTGCAGCCTCTCAAAATTTTTCCGTTTCATCTCGCGCTGTCTGATATGTACCCAACACAAGAGACCTTTTAGGCCAACACGCCATCTACACTCTCATTCAGTCATTAAGTCCACGTAACGTTATGAAACAACACATACTTCCCTCACGTTCACATTCAAAGTTTAGTAGAAGAACCACCAGAAGCTTCTCACAGACAGCTAATATAACAGTCACGCACCGTTTTAGGGACGAATAGCACACACACAAAACACCAAACACAAGCTACCGTGCACACTGAAAAAACACACACACACACACACACACAAAATCACAATTCCTCATTTTCACGACATCCCCTAATGCATTGCGAAGTCAGATGGGCACAGCCCAGTGGTATTTCAGATACAACACATCACAACCATAGCCTCACGAAACACGATTGAAAAGATTTAGAGGATCGACATTACACGTTGACTGCAGAATGATTTTCCTGCCGCCAACGTACGTTTCGTGTAGTGACCATGCAGATAAGATGAAAGGAATCAGAGCCCATACGAAGGTCTACAGATAGTCATTATTCTCTCACCCTGTTTAGAAGTGGAGCAGAAAATGAAAAGACTTGTAGATCTACAAGGTACCCTCCGCCATGCAGCACACAGTGAGCTGATGGTATGTAGCTGGATGTAGATGTAGATCAAAGAACACCATGTGCAATTGGCAAATGGGCGTCGTCGTATAGTAAAAAAACCTCTTATATTGACTTTTCTTACGTCTCGCTGAACACATTAGCACAGATGCACCACTGACGAGTTAAAGCGTTACTTTCACTGCCCATCGCCACATCGTACCCCGCCTGATAACGTTCTGAGCGCGTGGCGCACTAAAGAAAAAGTATGGCTGTTTCAGCCGAGCAGAGACGAACGGTACTCACACATGCTGCAATTGGAGAAATTCTCTGACAAAACTGACACTGAAAACGACAGATTCTTTTGGCCCGATTCCTGGAAATGAACGTCGGGGCTACGGCAAAGTGGTCAGTTGCACATGTGCTAATGTCGTAACAATGCTTAGAGAGTGGTTGATGGACGGTGGAACCACGAGTAGTCAACAAGATGTGTGACTTCGGCGCCTTATGACACAGCGTGGAGGTTGTAGTCTTGTCCACTCCGTATAACAGGATGGACGGTGATCTATGGCAGATCTGGCGACACATTGCAGTGCTGGTCAGGCATTAGAGTTCTTGACTACAGTGTTTCGAGAACATTATTGAACACGGGGCTTCGCAATAGACAATTACAACGTGTTCTCGCGTTAATCCATCTGTTTCTCAATTTCGGCTGCAGTGACGAAATCACTGCGACTGGACAGTGAATCAATGAAAACATGCTGCCTGGTCACATAAATCACGTTACTTGTTACACCACGTTATTTGTCGTGTCCGGGTACGATGTCATCCAGGAGAGCAACTTGAAACGTCCCCTTAGAAAAATTATACACGACCCTTACCTCACAAAAATCTTCGTTACTCAAGCTACTGCAATACACCGAGCGCCACTACTGCTAGCTAAATAAAAATTCAAACTACTGAAAGCACTAACTACTGATAGGCATAGTTAGCAAATGAAAGAATTTAATACAGAACAAACAATGTATTTACCTTAATAGTCATATCAGTTCATGACACCAATTCTTACAAATTTCAAAACTCCGCCATCTCTCTCCCCACGTCCACCACTGCTGGCGGCTCACTTCCAACTGCGCAACGCTACGCGCTGTTAGCATGCAGCTGCCGCTGCCCGACACTACAATGGCAGACAACAATGCAAAGTAGCCACAGACTGCGCACAGCACAGCCAGAGATTTTTCATACAGAGCGCTATGTGGTGTTACCAATAAGAAAACCTAAACAGCCTACTTACACTTACACGAAAGAAGCAATGCGTTATCTGCCAGCGTCAGTTGGGTATTGATGCTGGTGGCTGAAACATGTGTCCTCATACTATGTATGAAGAATTCTCCTTTTGATCATCAATAAACAAGAATTTTTGAAGAGCAATTGAGCAGTTATTGTAGTGACCTATTCAGTAGTGGCTTAGTCTCCTTATGGTGGCATTCCTCCCGTGCGACTTCAAATCGCACCTTAAGGCACCCTATTGTACGCTATCTGCATCCCTTCATGCTTGATGTCTTCTCCGAGACTGATAACGTCTCCAGCAGGATAGCTGTTCCTAGAACGAGATCAGAATGGCGCTGTAGTAGTTTGAGGAGCATTGCATTGAACAGACTTCGATTTCATGTCCAACAAATTGATCTGATCTTACCCTAATGGAGCACTTCAGGTGGACCAACACGTTATTATGCGGACTGCTTATAATATTTTGGTTCATCATTGTATGTTTTCGATACAAAACGCTCATCGGAAATCAACTACTTCTGCTTCCCTTCATTTCTGTGTGTAATTGAAGTTAGGAATATCTCTGGGCTTTCAGGCCCATTCAGTTGATTGTTGCCCGTTCTCGGATGATAACTGAACCACCCCAGCTACAATATACGTATGGGCAGGACTGTAGTACAGCCTGTAGTGAAAGTATAAGTTTTTCGTTAGTTTTGTTAAATCTACTTGATTGCTTTACGTATAATCTTCGTACAAATTCACATTTCCTGTATACATACGCTGAAACATCCGATGTAACTAAACGTGCAACCTCTCTCTCTCTCTCTCTATAACAGCCAGTCTAATGTTTTTGGTTCTCAAAGACAATCCTCAAAGGACCTAAATTCAGCGGAAGGAAGAGACCGAAATGGCTGAACATTCAAAACCAGAGCATTGTAGTGAAGGGAGAGGCATTTTTACGCAGCGGTGTACACCGTAAAGAGACGTGTGGCATTGTCTTTGAGAATTAACAGAGATGAACATCAGCCGCATACGGATGTCAACGACGACAGGTGAAAATTTTTACCGGGCCGGGACTCGCCTTGACCGCCTCTGTTATCGTGGCACGTTTCCCATCCGGCCCAAATACCTGTCTTTTTCGTATGCAGGTAGCGTCCCTGTCAATTCTCCTCCTGCTGGCAGTTAAACCTGATCACTACAGGAGTTCGGATGTAATGTGCACCCGTGATGAAATAATGGTAAGAGTCATCGCGCTCATAGACGTGAAAATATATCATATATATTGTGACCTCTGAAATTTTCCCGGCGTATTTGTTCTTCTAATAATTTCCGGGTATGCAGCCGGATCCCATCGACATTCTGCCACGATATTTCGGCCCAGAGACGTCCGGCCATCATCAGGTGAGTACACAACTACTGCAGTTGTGTACTCACCTGATTATGGCCGGACGTCTCTGGGTCGAAATATCGTGGCAGAATGTCGATGGGATCCGGCTGCATACCCGGAAATTATGAGAAGACCATATATATTAATTGACAGAAAAAACTACACCACCAAGATGGTGTTGTGCGACGTGGATAAAAGCTGAGGCGTATTTCGCGCGAATCATATGAGGGTGCCGCTAGTAGCGGTACTATAAGGCTGCAAATAAGGTCCTTTAAACACACATTGTAGCGTTGGTGAGCGTTTGTTACCTTAGAGACTGGATGTAGTGAGCTTATGTTGGGGAAGAATGCCTTTAAGATATCAAAGGCGCATTTATTAACACCCCATTGAATTTGCACAAGGTCGTGGTATAGGGTTACGAGAATCTGGATGTTCCTTCTGCGATCCTGCACAAAGAGCTGGCTTGAATGTAACCACTGTACATGATTTCTGGCACTGACGGTCACGAGAACGCACAATCCCTAGAAAATCGGATTCAGGACGGCACCGTTGTACTACTGACGGGAAAGACCACCAGCGTAAAGATTTGAAAACAAATCCATCAACAGGTCCGAATGGAATCCCAGTTCCATTTTACAAAGAGAACTCTGCTGTATAATATGCTACTCAAATGGTAAAGCAGTACTCAATTTGTAACTATGAGTCCAATCTATGTGAGAAAACAATTTTGTTTAATCATGTCTTCATTATCAAATTAACTGAACCGTGTCAATAAAGAAATTATCGTGATAAATGTTTGCCTCTCTCAAACTCATGATAAATCACGTGCTAGCAAGCAACGCAGCGAAATAATTCGTGAATCTCTTCATAGCTCTGAAATAAATTTTTACAAATGGTTCAAATGACTCTGAGCACTATGGGACTTAACTTCTGAGGTCATCAGTCCCGTAGAACTTAGAACTACTTAAACCTAACTAACCTAAGGACATCACACACATCCATGCCCGAGGCAGGATTGCAAAGTTTCAGACCAATGTCCCTAACTTCTGCTTGCTGCAGAATCCTGTATCACATTCTCAGTTCGAATGTAATAAAATTTCTTGAGGCTATGAAGCTTGCCCTTGTAACACATGATGTACAAGTGAACTAAGGATGAAGGGCAACAGGCAGATTCTATATGTCTAGATTTCCGTAAAGCATTTGACACGGTGCCCTATTGCAGGCTGTTAAGGGAGATACGAGCATATGGAATAAGTTCACAGACATGTGAGTGGCTCGAAGATTTCTTAAATAATAGAACCCAGTATGTTGTCTTCGACGGAGAGTGTTCATCAGAAACAAGGGCATCGTCAAGAGTGCCAAGGAAAGCGTGATAGGACCGCTGTCGTTGTCTATGTACATAAGTGATTTTGCGGTAAAGTGTCGAATTACAAAACGACTTACACAAAATTGCCAGTAGGTGTGAGGAATGACAGTTAGCCCTAAATACTGAAAAATATAAGATAATGCAGATGAGGAGGAAGAGAAAACCTGCAGTGTCCGGACACTGTACTACTAGTGTCCAACTTGACACAATTAAGTCGTGTAAATATCTAGGCGTTACGTTGCAAAGCGATATGAGGTGGAACGAATATCTGAAAACCGTGGTAGGGAAGACAAATGGTCGGCTTCGGTTTATTGGGAGAATTTTAGGAATGAGTGGTTCACCCGTAAAGGAGACCGCATATAGGACGCTGGTGGGACCTATTCTTGAGTACTGCTCGAGTATTTATAATCCGTGTCAGGTCGGATTGAAGGAACACATAGAGCAATTCAGAGGAGATTCAAATGGCTCTGAGCACTATGGGACTTAACATCAGAGCTCATCAGTCCCCAAGAACTTAGAACTATTTAAACCTAACTAACCTAAGAACATCACACACATCCATGCCCGAGGCAGGATTCGAACCTGCGACTGTAGCGGTCCCGAGGTTCCAGACTGAAGCACCTAGAACCGCCCGGCCACAGCGGACGGCTTCAGACGAGGGCTGCTAGTTTTGTTACTAGTAGGTTCGAACAAAACGTAAGTTTTACGGAGATGCTTTGGGAACTCAAATGGGAATCCCCGGAGGAAGTCGGCATTCTTTTCGTGAAACGCTATTGAGAAAATTTAGAGAAACCGCACTTGAAGCAACTCCAGCGTAATCCACAAACAACATTAACTGTCCCTGTACTGACCGAACAAGTGAAACAGGCATGGAACTCCATCCCACAAACTGGTACCTGGCACCTGTACAGCAAATGCCTGCACGTTTGCGCGCTTGCATTCAACATTCCGCAGTTACACCGGTTATTAATGTACCAGCATTCCACTTTTGTAATGGCTTATTTTGAGCTTAGACTAATCCGTGATTTTGCGATGTTAATCACTTAAATATGCTACCCAGACAAATGTATTTTAGAAATTTTTATTACTCTGCATTCATTGTTTTTGGTATTGTAATTATTTCTCCGCCAGTATACGGCTGCTGTCTGTTCTGTCGGACATATCCTCCACAAGAGACATCGCGCATATACATTGTGTTTCTTTTATCTTGAGACAGATAGATATCTAAAAAACGACACAACCTACGAAAAAAAATTCCAAGTTAAAAATGTCAGTAAAATGATCATCTGTCCCAGCTGCAGCTCAGCATCTCCTAACCACTGTCCCGTGTGAGTGGGGTCAAATTTTTGTTTTCAGGTGGGAATCCCCCATTTTTGTAGCATATTCGGAAACTATGCCAAGAAATACGTACTATTTAATGATACCATTTATCCCATTTTTGGTAGATGGCTTTGTAATCTACAAGTATCAAGTGTGCCTATTTTTACAATCAACAACCGACGTACTTGATTCCACTTTTCATTTTCGATGTAAATATAAGCCTTTGTGTTCTAACGCCTGATATTTTGTGTTCGAAATTTACTTCAGTGTTGCAGATTTAATTATACACCTCAGTATGGTCAGCCTAGCAAGAAACCCTCTTTAACATGATCCACGAACAACATGGGTGTAATATTTTTTTTGTTTCCGTCAGGGTGCTTGATGTCATCTAGCCCCTTGCCTCTCGCCATTCGCGTGCTTGATTTCGGTGGTTCCCCCTGCCTTCCGTCATTGGGGCGTTTGATTTCGCTGAGTCCCTTTGCTTCTCATCATAACTGTAACTCAGACCCTCAAACACAAAGGTTTACGTTTACATGGTAAATAAAATGCGTACTTGAAATTTGTCGTTTACAGCGTCATGTGTAAAACAATGGTTTCAGTGAACCGCACGTAGATTTTTGGTACAGAACCCAAATACGCAATAGAAATGAGGGTTTCTATTGTTTCATTGCAAAATCAGGCGTACTTGAAATTTGTCGTTTACAGCGTCATCTGTAAAACAATGGTTTCAGTGAACCGCACGTAGATTTTTGGTATATAACCCAAATACGCAATAGAAATGGGGGATTCTATTGAAAATACGAAGTTGATCTGAACCATGCAGGAGGGGTGGTTAGGAGGTGGCTAATTCCAGCACAAACTAATATTAAATTTTTACTTATAACATTTTTTTTCGTACGATACGTCGTTTTCAAGATATTTAGCTGTCTCAAGTTCATACAGACAGCCAGTATATGTGTGTATAACGTCGTTTTCTTTGGGAACTGTTACTGAAAATTTCCATGAAGTATAATGGTGACAATCTGCTAAACTTGATGAGTTCGTTATCGTTTAGACACTCATAAGATCTCTTCTTTAAAAACTTCAAACGAAAAGTCAAACACATATTCGACATTTCTCGCAAACCAACAACAGACATTATTACCCACAACCAGTCATGCAACCCAAGAGCACACAAGCTCGCATATTTTCATTTTATGTTGCACAGACTAAACAACTTACCATTCAAAAAAGAAAAAAAATTGAGGAAAAACTAGATATTCTCCAAAATGTAGCTTTAAGTAATCGTTACCCCAAAAACTTAGAAAACACATTATTCAAAAAGAAAACCTATCAAACACATGCCAGTCCCATAGATGAAATAACTTTAACCAGAGACAAAAACGGACCACAGAAAAATGAAGTTCTTGTATGGCCATATCTAAGTATTACTTGCAACAAAATTACTCATGTTTAAACAATACAAAATTATACATCAGATATAGAACCACTAACAATCTACAACGATTATAGAGACACATACCACGTAAATCAGACCCGTTTTAGCAATCAGGAACCTACAAAATTAACTGTTAAGAATGGCCATAATTTTCTATCGGACAAACAGGAAGAAAAATTAGTACACAATTTAAAGTACACACAACAATAAGAGACAATAACTCATCCATATTTGCTGCACGCTTGAAAGACACCACCCACAAAATACGTAATATTGATGAATCACTTAAAATAACACATAAGTTAGAGAAAGAAAAAATCATGGATCTAATCGAAGAAATTGAAATTTACATCCATCTAAAAGATCAGTCAGACAGAGTTTTAAATGAGCAAAAATACCTGTGAAATGCGAAATTCCTAGAAAAAATTTTACCGGTCCTACGACGAAGCATTACAGAACCATAGAATGTAAAATTATCGCTACACTCATTAATAAATAAGAATGTAGTACGAAACATCACGGAACCATAAAGCAGTTTTTACTAGACTCTCAAGTTTTCTGTGCTTCTTCATTAGAGTACTGTAATAGATTAAATACATACGAACTTTGTACGAACTATTAAAAACTTACGTGCTCCCACAGTAAAAGAACAAATATTTACAAGTTATTTTAAAGAAATTACATACAGTGATATTTATACACAATGATGAGCGATAATTAAACATAACTGAAAACAAAAACGTATACAAGTTAATTAACAAATTTCTGTAAAACAATTAAAACCTTCCCAGCTTTAAGTACGTTAAAACATGGGCCTTATATATAACAGCTTTGCAACTACTGCTCAAAAGTAACGTTCTTCTAAAATAGCGTTAAACGTCTCGGATTTATTTTATGAGCGTAACATTCTCTGAATATTGTATAGGATGAGGAAGCCTATATATCAAAATTAAATTACTGGTAAAATCTAGCTGATGAACCCATTGCCACTAGCACTTTTTTAAATAACTTTTAAAGATATTTCTTGTTCCGGCCATACTCAACTTCAGTAATCGTAAAATTGCAAACCTATATGTAAATCCTTTCGATGTACCATTACACCTTGACGTAGTGCTTTCCGTGCTATAGCGCAATTATGTTTGCATTAACGTAAATAAAATTGTTATGATTAAAACTATAACAATTTTCGACAGAATTGGAGATTCTGTGCAGATTTGAGTTAGATTGAGCGTATTCTAAAGAAAGGCATAGCAATGGTAGAAATTTGCGTAAGTGGTACAAAACAACACAGAACACAATGTAACGCTATCAGTTCCACGGGTCACTCTTCTGTCGTGAGACAACAAGTGGACAACTGATGTAACGGTGCTGCATATTCCGGTATACTTGAGAGACACGGTTTTTCTGCTAGCAATAAACAACAAGATAGCTTAACAACGGGACTCTCATTTAGGCTAACAGTGGAGATCAGACAAGAGGTGGTGGTGTGTAGCGATAGCAACATTCGGTTTCAGAAGCATAAAGGGCAACCTGTTTTCACCTATTTCATTCACCTCAGCTATCTTTGCCCTGATCCTACCACAATCACAATGCTTTTGTCAAACAATACTGAACATATGGGTACAAGGTGAAAAGTTCTGGGTCTGTCCTAGACGTGAAGCTAAATCCCTGAAATTTTGTTCCTGATATGTTGGAACATGTTGCATAGTAACTTAAGTTAAAGTCGGTGGTTTATCGCAAGCGGAAATTCATCCAACAGAATTTAAAGTCACACAGAGTCTGCTGCTTCATTTTCAACAACTAAGACTTCTCTTCGAAGATGATCTGCACGAAGGGGGTCCCAAAATTGTAGGCACGGATGGAAATATGCAGAGGCCGAAAAGCCACTGACAACTTAAAACCCAGAAACTTCCTTTGTCCCGAGTTCGAGTCTCGATCCGGCACACAGTTTTAATTTGCCAGGAAGTTTCATATCAGCACACACTCCGCTGCGGAGTGAAAATCTCATTCTCTAAACCCAGAAAATCTGAGGGCAATATGTAAAAATACATTTATTTCTCATAATAGGAAAATCACCCAATTACACCATGGCAAAATCTTGTATTCTGACATTGTCCACGACTAACCAGTTTGGTCCTCGTTTCGAGAAACTTGTTTAGCATGCATGTTGTTGGCATAGTATCCTACTTTCCTTGCAACTCTGACTTCTCATAAGTCCAATGCACACTCATTTTACTGACTGTAATGCTAGACCTATAGAGTTCATATGTTTTATTTTTTATTTTTATTTAATTAATTTATTTATTTTTGAGTGATGCTGCCCGGCATGAATTCCTCTCCTATGCCAACCTCTTCATCCCAGATTAGCACTTGCAACCTACGTCCTCAATTATTTGCTGAACATATTCCACTCTCTGTCTTCCTCTACAGTTTTTGCCGTCTACAGCTCCTTCCTTCCCCGATGTCTTAACATAGGCCCTTTCATCGTGTCCCTTCTCCTTGTCAGTGTTTTCCACATATTCTTTCCCTTTCCGATTCTGTGCAGAACCTCCCCAATCCTTACCTTATCAGTCCACCTAACTTTCAGCATTCGTCTGTAGCACCACGTCTCAAATGTTTCGATTCTATTCTGTACCGTTTTTCCCTCAGTCCATATTTCACTATCCTACAGTGCTGTGCTCCAAACGTACGTTCTCTAAAATTTATTCCTCAAATGAAGACCCGTGTTTTATACTAGTAGATTTCTCCTGACCATAAATGCCCCTTTTGCCAATGCTTTAGTTATCGCTATTAAAGTGGGATAGCGACTGCACAATTCTGCTTGTAAGAACAGAGCTATAGCCGCACACTAGAAAAAATATTTTTGAGCTCTTACTTCCCCAATATATTACAAGTAGCCTTGAGGACTACGGAGTCGCTGGAAAAAGAGAATGTTACTGCTTAGAACGTGTCTGAGCCCGTGAAATCGAGGTATGTGTGTAACGTGTTCATGGGTATTTATGTGAAACTAATTAAGAGTCTTCGCCACATGAACGCTTTCGATTAATACATGGTACCTTACAACTTGCACAATTACTATGTGATATATATTTTATTT
The DNA here is from genome assembly GCF_023897955.1 of Schistocerca gregaria. NCBI lineage: Eukaryota > Metazoa > Arthropoda > Insecta > Orthoptera > Acrididae > Schistocerca > Schistocerca gregaria. The sequence continues at coordinate 418,381,631 of NC_064924.1, forward strand.
GCTACCTGACGTATTTAAAAGGGATGAACTCACTTCAAAGTATGAGCCACGCTTTAAGCACTATGACTAAAATGCGTAATGCCAGACTGACGGACAATCATCAGTTTCCCTTATGTCACTTTAGTTTCAGCTTGAGATCAACGTGATTCTCTGTTTCTCTGAGTTGTACCGCGGTTAATTTGTTATTAAGGTGTTTAATTGCTCCAAGTGAACTCAAAACGCCGAGGAGGAAGTGTTTATTTCAAGAAAAATATGCAGACGACAGGTTCGTCATAAAACGAGGGAGGCGTGACTATGACGCAGATGTGTAATTTGTAAGTGAAACGATATTTTTTTGTGGATCGGGAAGAACTGACATTAAGTATCATTTATCTGACATAAAACACAAATCAATCGTGCACTCTGGAAGCACTTAAAAATGGACAGTTACTTTGTTTCAAATTCATTCAAACAGGGGCAATAAGTAACAGCAGCGAAATTTAACATCATTATGTCTTTGAAATCAGTGAACTGTACTTTAACGCTAAGCTCCAAACTCTTTAATGTTCCGAAGCCACAAAAAATGTGACGTTGGGCATAGCAAAATCAACAGCAATTGTAAAATATTTGTTTTCGCTCGATATTGTCATACAAATGTACAGTGATCTTTCAAAGCTCATTTTCTTTATTTATTTATTTTTTTGTTTGTAATACCTGCAGCTGCTCGCTACTAAAACTAATTGCGGCATTTACTCCAATCTTTCACCTTTCTGAGCTTGAGGGAAGTAGCTCAATTTGTCCAGATATCTCCTTCCCAAATTACGTCAATTTTTAGTCAATGTGAGAGAAATGTTCCGTATGTCCTACAGAAATTATGGCAACCCGAGATGCATAAAAATGCTGGACGTAGAGTTAGTGCGAAATAGGGGCGAACAATGCCTACTTATAATCTTAAGTTCGGTTTTGTTCAATAGCAAAAATCCCACAACCAGCTACACACAGATAGTGCTCGCAGACCGGCACGGAGTTGTCCAGCGTGCTCAGACCAGCATTCACCCGCTGGTGGGGTTGAATGGTGCGTTTCTATTGGTTTCCTGGGGGAAGTGGTGGGTAGAGGAGGCAGAGGGTATCTACTCTACCCCCAGTCGCCCTCATTCTGTTGTCAAACACAGTAGTGTGGGGTCGATCGTCTTGATCTCGCTCTTGCGCGTCAGTTTGTTCCTTTTTCTGTGTGCATGTTACAAGTTTAGATTAAAAAAATGAAACATTCAGCAGCAGCATCGAGCACCGTCGGTAAAGTTAGTGGTGGTGAACGGCAGAGACCGTTAGAGCATGATGGGGAATTACCTGGCTAGTACAAATTCAAATCGGTTACTGTAACTTTACTATTCCATTAAGAATTTCGTAGTATTGAATACATTTCTTCTTATTGTTTCAGTGCATATCCACCAACACCAAAGCGTGGATGAAATAAACGCTATGGTGCAACATCAGGGACCGTGGCAGGAGCTGCTGCATCAACAGCAGCAGCATCGGTAGCTTTGCAAATATATATTCCTTCTATGTGGTATTGGTGTGACCAGAGGGTCTGTAGATGATTTCGAGGGATCGAAATCAGTGACTGTAACTTTTCTTCACGAAGGGTTTCGTCTTGAATACGTATCTTATTTTTGCAGCATATATCCAGCGGGTAACTGAAGAGGGCGAGAGGCATCAGCTGCAGCAGCATCAACAGCAACAGTGGATGCAGCAGCAATATCGTCGTAAGTAGAATATATATCTGTCATCAAATACGTAATTTGTTGCGACCATAGAGTCTGACGTTGTTGTAAATGATTTCGAGGGACCAAAATCGATAAATGTTACCTTTTCACTAAGAATTTCGTATTGTTGCACTATTTGTCGTATATGTGTAATTTGTTTTAAAAAAATTATATCACTTACTTAATGTGTTTTTATTTCTATAGATGATTTCTAGGATCAAAATCGATAAACGTTACAAACGTTCACAAATAATTTCATATTGTTTCAGTACATATATCGATTAATTTTTTTCATCTCCATAGTGCGGTGTATGTAATAAAATGTCATCGCATATTCTTTGTTGCTATAAATGATTTCCTGTCATACAAAGAGGGGGGACAGAGAGGGGTATGTGCAGGAGATATGCAGGGAACATCGCAAATCTCTTGTGAGTGTATGTTCTAAAAAAAATATTTGTTTCCTGTAGTTTTTGTGTGTATATGTTTTTATTATTAGATCATTATGTTGTAGGCGATTTAGGACAGCTGGACAGATGGATCTTTCCAAATTGAGGCAATGGCGAAATGCCGCAATGGGTGGAGGAGATGGTGGAAGACCTTCGTCGTCGTGAGGAGATGTGGGAGATGCCAAGGAGTCAGAGTAAAATCGATAATACATACTCACTGTGCTTACAAATAATCAGTGTTCTTTACTTCCCTATAGCAGCAATATATGTCTAGAACGTTATAGTTAACCTTTTTTTCGTTATTCCACAGCGGCTGCTCCAGGGGATTCCCACAATACGCTGTGGCTCGGGTACCATAGGCGGCGAAATCTGTAATATCGAGACGGGATCCTGCAAGGCATTCTTCTCCAGCAAGGGCGCCGTTAGTCGCCGCCCGAGAAGCCGCTGCCGCCGCATCGCTGCCACCCTAGCACCACTCTGGCGTTGATGAACCGCTCTCCCTCACGTTAGTGAGTAACGGCTGTAGCAACCAGGCTGCTCGCAATGTCCTGATTCCGCAGCGTCTCCTCCTCCTCCTCCTGCCCCGCCACCAAATCCTCGCCAATCACGTGAGGTACTGCACATATTCCCCAACACATCACCGCAAGCAACTGCGTCACCTACTTGTAATTATGTTACTGGTAATAGAGATGATCCTATGGTTACTGGCAGTTTCCTTTAGTTTTAGTGTAGGACATCAGGTCAGTGACACCACACTGCAGTTAAAATACTCGGTGATTGCAGACGCCTTTGAGGAGCGAATCTCGTACACGAGGATTGAGGATCTGGCGACCCTGTCTGTTTTCTTATTGTGTACCTTCCTGTCTTGGAAACGGAGCTCCTCAAGGTAGTCACTGACCCGCGCGATTCCGCCATTAAATACAGTGCGGTGCTCTGCGTCGAACTATGGCACTCCCACCCTCCTTCCCCCATCAATGTTGATTTTCACTTTGAAGACACCAGTATCTTCGGGGAGGAAAATAGCGTGATAACGCGTAGTATGTGCAATCGGCGAGTGGTTTCGTAAATCCACCGTGAGTGCTATGCTGGCCCGGCTTTACGTGATAGAAGCGGGAGGGTCAACTAAAGCGCTCAGCCAAATACTACACCTGGACATCCATACAAATGTCTATGATCTTGTGAATGGAAGGTCCAACTGTACCAAGCTGTCTAAAGATATGGCTAATACGAGGGCATGCATTAACGTCAAAAATGAAAAGGATTAGTCTTGTTTTGTATGGTCAGTTCTGGCTTGCCAAAGAAGTATCAAAGAAAATCCAGAGCTCACATACTAATACGGTAGATACCTTGATATTCATAAGTGTTACAACTTTGATGGTATCGAGTTCCCCGTCAAAATCCAGGACATACCTAAATTTGTGGTGCAGAATACCGGAATAATGGTTCACGGTTTGTGGCCTGCAGAAGAAAAGCAAGTCACATGAGCAGGACAAGCATATTGTCGCCGGTCAGCTCCATTTCTCAATATTTGCCAGTGGGCGTGAGTTGCATGTAAACATGCTGCTCTTCAAAAATGGCTCTGAGCACTATGGGACTCAACTGCTGTGGTCATCAGTCCCCTAGAACTTAGAACTACTTAAACCTAACTAACCTAAGGACATCACACACATCCATGCCCGAGGCAGGATTCGAACCTGCGACCGTAGCAGTCGCACGGTTCCGGACTGCGCGCCTATGCTGCTCTTCTCTGAAGGAGATAATTATCTTTATGTTTGGATCAAAGACATGTCCCAACTCCTTTCCACCCGATTCAGGAAGCATAATGGGAAACGGCTCTTTTTCTCAGACAAGGTATTAGCAGAGCATCTAGTAGGACCCGATACATGCTATTAAGCCAACTGAGGAAAACAAATTCATAAAGTTTAAAAATGACTACCAGCAGGAGTGATGCTCTTTTTTAAAGAACGCCGACTTTGAATGCCTTCTCGCTCCTGTGACCCACTGTAAAGGTGGCCCCACGACCTCACTCATCACCTTTACAGAAAAACACATACCATATGTGTCAGCATACCAAATTTTATCCTCCTATGATCCCAATCTTAGCCACTACAAATTTTATGTATGGGATAATCCTGTGATTTGGCTGCTGACTGAGCTCAAAAACTTTCATGGGAGTTTGATAAGCTTCACGGCGACAACGTTGCAATGACCAAATCGAAGAGAATGAATAGTTGTACAATAACGCCGTTGACTGTCATATTTGCGGGCTGCCATTAGACGGATATCAGAAACTCCTCGTAGGGACCACTGTCATCTTACACGGAAGTTACGAGGTGCGGCTTACAATACGTTCAGTTTGAAGTACCAGCTACCAAGGCACACACCCATTTTCTTCCATAATTTAAGCCGGTATGAACTCACTTTCTAGTTGAGCACTTGGATGATTTCGGCATGGAGACATATCAGGTCAGTGTCCTACCTGAGAGTGTCGAGAAATACATTTCATTGTGCAAACGAATGACGTCAAGAATTACGCGCCGCTTTCTTGATACGCTAGTTATCAGCACCTGCTACTCCAGAAAGTCGTTGAAACTCTACCTTGGGGGGGGGGGGGGGGGGGGGATATGCCTATCACTTGAGTTGTATCTCCCGACGAGCAAAAGGGGGTTTCCCCATACAAGTACGTAGGTAGTATGGCGAAACTCAATGAAGCCGGGGCACCCAACATAACTGCATTGTCCAGCAACACTACAGACAATGACATAACAGATGCATAGTTTGAGCATGCCGTGAATGTTTGGTGGTAATTTAATGTTTCTGCTTTAGGAGAGTACACACGGCTTTACATGGACGCAGACGTGTACTTGTTTGCTGGTATTTTCGAGAAATTCCGGAGTCTGTGCGTGGCCACATATTATCTGGATCCCGTCTTCTATTACACGGCACTGGGTTGTCTTGGGATGCAATACTCAAGACAACGAAGTGCAGTATCGAATTGTTGACCGATGTTTACATGCTTCTTTTTTTTGAGCGAGGGATCTGTGGGGGCCTTTGCCAATGTGTCCACAGCCATGCAAAGACATATAACGGACCGATGGGTAATAGGTTCAGTGCATCTCTTGATCCGAATAACATAACTTCCCTGGATGTAAATAATGTATACAGGCATGCCATGCAGCTATCACTGCCGATTGGTGAGTCGATGGGTGCCCGAAGACGAATGCAAGGAATTAGGTGTAAGAATCATGGATGGTATGGCAGCTGATTCTGATGTAAGGTATGTGGTGGAAGCAGAACTCACATACCCTACAAGTTTGCATGACACGCACGCCGATTTGCTTCTGTGTCCAGAGCAACTATTTCCGCGAGGGGGTCCACCCAAAAACTGATGACAGCGCTGGGGAATAAGCGGAGATACATTATTCATTATCATAATCTCCAGCAGTGTCTCAGCTTTGGGATTGTGGTGGTTAGAACCACCCAGACTATCGACTTCAAGTAGGCCCCCTGGTTGAAGGAGTTTATTGATCTGAATATGAGACAGAGAGCTTTCGCAACGTGTGATTTTGTGAATGAGTTTTACAAATTAATGAATAATTCAATTTTCGGTAAAACAATGGAGAATTTGAGGGATCGACGTGAAATTTTGATTAGAACCGAGTGGGATGGGTGCTATGGCGTAAGAACATGCACAGCCAGACAAAATTTGAGGTGGGTCACCATATTCAATAAGAACTTTCTTGCTGTAGATGGTGAAGACTGCAGAAGAGTTTACGAAACCTATTTATGTCGGGATGTGCATTCTACATCTATCCAAACTCCACATGTACCGCTTTCATTATGAATTTGCCAAAACTGGTTTCGCAGATCCTAAATTACTTTATATGGATCAAGACAGCTTCATCTATTGGGTGAAGAACAGCGATCCGTATAAAGTAATGAAGCACCATTGTAATGAATTCGACACATCCTCATACGCGGCCGATAATCCTTGTGGTATTGTTCCACAGAACAAGATTTTTAAAACAGAAGAAGAAGATAATGAACAATAAAAGCACGCGATAAAAATGGTGACTTGAATTGTAAAATGGCGAAAAATTATGGAAGTTAAAACATAAAACCAAGGATTGGCGATGCTAATAAAATACACAGGAAGCAGACATGGAAAATAGTAGACAGACAATTAAAAAAACACAGCAACAGTGGTTTCTGTTCGCAAGAGATATAAAAATCACACCCAGCGACAGTATGATTTCCGGCCGTGGTGGTTTAGCGGTTCTAGGCGCGCAGTCCAGAACCGCGCGACTGCTACGGTCGCAGGTTCGAATCCTGCCTCGGGCATGGATGTGTGTGACGTCCTTAGGTCAGTTAGGTTTAGTAAGTTCTAAGTTCTAGGGGCCTGATGACCACAGATGTTAAGTCCCATAGTGCTCAGAGCCATCTGAACCTTTTTTTTTTTTTACAGTATGATTTCTGTTTGCAACAGTTTGGAAAAGACACACAACACTTAACACTGCACTAAAAAGTCAGCACGAAGATGACACACCACAGTCTAGGGCAAAGGGGGGGGGGGGGGGGGGGGAAGGCGACCGGGATCAATGAGTGGAAAAAAGGGGAGAAGGAGTGGAAAATCGAAGTGGGGCGGAGGAGCCGATGGAGGGAGAGGGCTCATTGGGGGGGGGGGGGTGCAGGGCTGACATGCGAAGGAGTGGGGAAAGGCAGAGTAGGGGAATGCAAAAGGACTCGGGGGAGAGAAGGGAGGCAGAGAGAAGGCAGGCTGTGAAAAACAGGATGGAAGGGGGGAAGAGGGAGCCCAGGAAAAGGACAGAGGAAAGGAGGGGGAGGTGAGAATCAGAGTTGATAGGAGGGATAAATGGAGGGAGAGGGAGTCTACGGAAGCCACCTTGGGAAAGGAGAAGAAGGGTGTGGAGGTGGAGATTAGGGGGCACACTATGGTGAAGGCACGGCAGAGGATGGGGCTTGAAGGGGAGATGAGCAACCAGGGGATGAGGGGGATGAAGAGGGCAGGAGGTGTAGAGGACGTGGACATGTTGGAGGACAGGTGTGTACAGTCCGAATCACTGAAATAACATGCACTGTCTGACCACAGACTGAGCGCATGATCACGTCCTGTGCTTCATTCGATTGTAGGAGGTGTCACATCATAGCATTATCAAAAATGTCAAATAATTTACTTTGATTTTTGTCATCGTATTTTTATTTTTGTGTAATATCACCCTTTTGGAACAATTGTCACCCCATATTCATGCATGCTGATTACAGCGCCATCTATCATGAATGAAGGAAATGTTTCACACAAAACTTAGAGACTCCAAATCTTCAGTAAAAATAGGGGTTAAGTCCTTGCCCCCTCCCACCGCTGGGGATGGTGGAGGGGGGTCGAAAGTTATGTTAATGGATGTCCCTCTTCAACATGAACAACATTTATTACCAATTTTTTATACCGATGTGTACTTCGCCATATATTTTGACATACAGTTTTAAATGCTTCACGCTATATACACAGGATGGTCCATCTGAAGTTTCAGATGAGATTATCTTGTAAACTATACATCACGTAAAATAGCGTTTAAGACAAGTTCGTAAGCTCAAAGGGGGACATCAAACGAGACTACGTGTGACCTCCAGCCCCAGCCCACTAGGGTGCGGCGGGGGGACAACTTTTAAATCTTAAATGGAAATACCCATTTTTTATTGCAGATTCGGATCTCCATAAAACAGTAATCAAGTTTTGTGTGAAACATATTTTAATACCATTCACAGATGGCCCTGAAATTAGAAAGGCACCACATGTCGGGACACACTCTTTGCTCTGAAGCTTATTGGAGGTTTCTATATAACATGGTGTTCCTCCTTCAAAATTCAGCTACCACACTCACGTTATAAAATCTAAACAGGTCTCTATCATTAAGTCGCCATTCTCACGCATGTAACAAACAAAAACTTTGTATGACGTTCTAACAGACACTTTTTTCGTAACAAATTCAATTTTGTCAGCTGCGACAACAGTTTCGTTAAGGTGGTATCCTCTTCCTGCTCTAAAGTGTTAAACAGGTAAGGTGCTTAGTAACAGGAACTCAAAAATGTGCTTAGACTCGATAAAAAACAATTTTACAGTTTTGTCCACCCGTCTGCTCGCAAAAAATTTGGGAATTTGTGGTAAGGTCATGGTACCAAACTGCTGAAGTCATCCGTCCCTAAGCTTACGCACTACTTAGTCTAATATAAACTAACTTACGCTAAGGACAACACATAGACCGGGCCCCGATGGAGGACTGGAACCTCCGACAGGGGGAGCCGCTCGAACCGTGAAAGGCGCCTGAGACCGCACGGCTATCCCGTCCGGCCGTCTCCTCGGCTTCTGAAAATTAACTTGTATCTATTGTAATCGTGTGATTTTTTAGTCAGGACAAATTAGTATGATCTGAGTGGTGGTAAGCAGGTCTACTGTATCTATGCATGGAATGCACTGACACAAACCCCGATTTGGAGGTGTGAACATATAAAGGACGCTACTGTGTTGGTTGGACTTCCTAGTACCGAAAATACGAAAACGCTTCGTAGAAGTGGTGAAATCGGTGAAATAAAAAAGATACTAGGGCTGTTTTAAATAGTTACGTCCTCTATTAATCGACAAATATGTGATGGCGTGTAACTTTCTTGCTACTGGGAAAGTATGAAAACGACACCCAGCTGGAGCGAGTGTGGGCCTACCCTAATTTTGTTTGTATACCTGTAATTGACAGTCAGAAATGTTATGCTGCTACTTGAACGTAAAGGTACCGTGGCTTGTGTTCCGACGCATCACCAGACATTTGTGGGAAGTAATGAAATACGCATGTCTTGTCGTAACGGAAGGTTAGATTTGACGTGGTGAATTGTGATTTCAACACGTTGAGTATATATCCGAACATAAGGAGTGATAGATACACAATATAGCAATGCCATGGTTCAACAGGACCCGTTATAGTGTAAAAACAGGATGGGGAATACGGTCGTAATAAATAGATACACAGAACGTCCCCTCAACGCCACCCCTAAGCGTATCCTCTCGTTTTCCTTGTTGCAATATCGACAGTGATGTTGATTATTGTATACCAACTTGTATCAGTGATATCTTTCCAACTCTTTCGTCAGCGGGAGCTTTTTTGTCTGTCACATAGTTCCGGACGTCTGTTCTTTATAACACTTGTTTGAGAGAGTTGTGGCAAGATGCAGTACCTTCCGAAAGCACGTAGCTGATGTGAGTGTGGGCATACCATAATTTTTTTCGGTGCTGTACACATAGATAACTGCACCTCCTTGTCTGAAATGTGTATGTGTCGCAGTCTAAAGTTACTGTGACTTATGTTGCGGCATGTCCATAGAAAATGACTGTGTGTCCTATCATGAGGGACGTATAGATTCAGCGCATCTAAGAGTCTGAGAGAGATTTTACATGGAAAATTATGAGCGCTATAGATATTGAGATTCGTTCCACAACCACAGCGTCAAGAGGAGACATTTCCAGTACATCGCTCGGTGTCAGACTGCAGCAGCAATCGTATTTTTTAATTCTGCTTGTGTGTATTGTGTATTAAGTCGGGGACCTAGAAACGACGGTGAGGCTTCGTCCCGCAGTAGCCCTCAGTAGTTCACAACCCCACAACAGGCCACAGTAATCCCTCCCTCCCTCCCTCCCTCCCCCCTCCCCCCACTCCCCTGGAAGAAACTTCTCACAGCGGAAGACTGTAACCCGAAATGTTTGTGCGGTAGAGTAATTATGGTGTACGCGTACGCGGAGACAGTGTTTGCGCAGCAATCGCCAACACAGTGTAACTGAGGCGCAATAAGGAGAACAAGCCAGCATTCGCCGAGGCAGATGGAAAATCGACTTAAAAACCATCCACAGGCAGCCCGGCACACAAGACCTCGACATGAATCCGCCGTGTGGATTCATGGAGAGGGGCCGACACGCCTTCCCACTCGGGAAGCAGCACGTTAAACCACGTGGATAGCCGGGCAGGCTAATATTTACTTGTAGTTAAACTGATAAATATGTGTCTGGTTACCAGTATTCTTGTGAGTCTGGAGATGGCCGTAGAAAGCACAGACGCAAGCAAGCTGGTTGAGGCCGGCAACAGCATCTCAGGGGATGCTTTTGTTCCGGGCTGTGGTTTGTCCATCCTTTGTACACCAGTTTAGAGAGTCCAAGACAGGTTCCAACTTAGGACGATTTGGCTCGTGCCACCCCCTGGACGGGTGAATAGTGAACTAATGTTTCAGTTTCGTTGAGTCGCGCTCGGGACTGCGTGTGTCTCGTGTATACTCCGTAGAAATTTGAGAAGATGCAGTACGACGAGTGTTTGCGCTGGGAGTATTGATAACATCCGAATTCTTACCACTCCAGTCTTTCCCGGATGGCCTCCAAGGCGGGGGGTGGTGCACTCCGGCATACGCCCGCGTCCACGATTGCGGCTGCGGCTCGGCTGTAGTTTCTCACGGTCTCTGAGAGCTGGCATTCTACTGCGACACGGTGTGTATGGGCGACCAGAACATGAGTACGTGGGATGTGAGAGTGTTTTCAACGATCCAGTCATCTAGGCGTGCATGGATGGTATTTGTCAATACATATTGGCGGTATTTGTTGTTGATGTGGTTGTTGTTACTATTCTATCACGCAGTAGAACCTTTCTTTCCTCCTTCGTCCTAGTGTAGCTGAGAGAACCAGTCAACTTAGGAATTCTGTAGTACTTTTAAAAAAGAAAATACTCTCAGAAGACTTGTAATGGTCGGGGATGCTATAACCATAATGGCACAAATTGACTTCGAAATTTGAAATTCCAATTATAATTTCATACATCACCAGTTCCAATCCTGACGTCAAATAATAATATGTGTGGATTATTTAATGAAATTCCTCATCAAAAACATGACACTGTTGCTTAAGCATGCAAACTACTGTGCAATGTCGATCTTTTTTTTATTTCGATTAGTTTTAAACTGTGTGAAACAAATTGTTGAAATGCAATATTAGCGACTAAATTAATATTTCCCATGCCACATCATCTGAAGCAGCATTTATGACATCTTCAAGATGTGATTTTTGCGCCAGATTTAATGACTCCTGGAGCAGTTGACAAAGTGTACCTCATAAATCTGCACAGGAAAGCTGGGGCCCTTTAGAGTCCATGGCGGAATGAAATATCTCATGCTAGTTACTATGTCATCTGCAAAGCAAACTAGAGCTCTCTCTCTCTCTCTCTCTCTCTCTCTCTCTCTCTCTCTCTCTTTATATGCAACGATCTCTTTTTACAAGTTCATTTAGAGTCAGGCAGCTACTAGTTTTGCGACCTCATCAATTTTTGTGTGTGAGGTAGCTACCGCGTATGCCTACATCACGATCATGTGACCGGAAAAGAATTATTTGTTGAGTTCAGTAATATTTCTGGATCGATTCTTCATCAGGCACTTACCTCGTATGGAAGGCATCCCGCGAGTGTCGGTATTCCTCAGGGGTTTACCGGCTAAACACTGCTTTGTTTGCACTTCAGTCCGACCACGACCGACAGCACATGCAGACCTGGCAGTGGCACGCTGCAGAACGAGAGGGAGAGCATGTGTTTCGACAGGAATTTCTCAGATGCTTTTGTTTGGAAATTAGCGTGACGTCCAGTCTGTCTGTCGCAGGGCTCGATCGGACATCTCTTTGACATCGGCGCGTGGCGTGGTCGCTGATGGACACATCGCTTCGTGGGGGCTCCCGTTGCAGTCTGAGCGGTTGGCGCAAGCTGGCATTCTGTGCAAGTCAGCGGACGGCTGACGGCGCCTGATACGCGATCGAAAATTTTTAATGTTGTCATTACGTGCTTCATAATGGGATTACTTGCCCAATGAGAATAAAAAAGCGATAGATTTAATTACTTCTTTTCGATGTATTTTGCAAGACTTGCATCTTCCCAAAGGAAGAGAGGTCCGATCCCTGCAAACTGAATTTCTTACAAATAAACAATATGCCTTCTGCTTTGTAATTGAATTTCCTGTCATGAGATCATTCCTCTGCAGCACTGAGCCAGCAATTTCCTGGTCGGGGAGGGGGAGAGGGGGAAGGGTTGGGGGGTTTACCAGAGGGGTAGGATTAATCAATTGATCAGTTTAATTAAGTAGTTAGTCAAATAGATATCATAAGTGTGCTTGGCGAGGGGCGTTCCCAGAGGGATGGAGGTGAGGAGAGGGAGAGGGAGGAGGGGGGACAATAGGTTAAGGACCAGTCAATCAAAAGAGAACAAAAGATTTTCTTCTGAATGTAGGCAAACCTGGTGTAACAAAATGCCCCCTACTATTTATCCCTTCTGCTTTATTTGATCTTAAGTCCTACAAAGCTATATTTAATTCTGATTCTAATATTGTATCCTCTATTTCTTCTAAACCGATACCTGTTTCTTTATCTTTTACATCTGACAAGTCTTCCTCTCTGACAGCGGCCTTCAACGTACTCTTTCCACCTATCCACCATTTCCTCTCCCTTTAACAGTGGAATTCACATTGCACTCTGGATGTTAGGACCCTTACTTCTAATTTCCCTGAAGGCTGTTTTCACTTTCCTGATTTCAGAATCTCTCTGTGACCATATCATCCAGTCCTTTCCAAGTATACCTCCCCCTCTTGTGATTCTTCAGCAGAGTATTCTCTATTACTTGCTTATATTTGTTACAAAACTCAATTAATCTTTTCGTCTCTCATTCCTTGTCCCAAGCCCACATTCTCCTGTAACCTTGCCTTCTACTCCTTCTGCTACAACTGCATGCCAGTCCTCCACAACTTAGATTTTCATCCCCCTTTAGTAACGTCATATACTTACACTATCTCTTAATTTTCAGCTTGCGACGTCGGCATTTATACCTGAACTACCTGTAGTCGGTGTCGCTTTGCTGTCGATACTCATGAGAACAACCTTATCAGTGCACTGTTCACTGTAAGACCCTTTCTGCCCCACCTGCCTATTTAAAACGAATCCCAAACCCGTTATATCGTTTTTTGCTTCCTTTGCTATTACCTATACTCATCTGACCAGAAATTGTTGTCTTTTTTCCATTTCACTTCACTGACCTCTACAGACCTCAGCAGACCTCGGGGAGGATCAGTTTGGATTCCGTAGAAATGTTGGAACACGTGAGGCAATACTGACCTTACGACTTATCTTAGAAGAAAGATTAAGAAAAGGCAAACCTACGTTTCTAGCATTTGTAGACTTAGAGAAAGCTTTTGACAATGTTGACTGGAATACTCTTTTTCAAATTCTAAAGGTGGCAGGGGTAAAATACAGGGAGCGAAAGGCTATTTATAATCTGTACAGAAACCAGATGGCAGTCATAAGAGTCGAGGGGCATGAAAGGGAAGCAGTGGTTGGGAAAGGAGTGAGACAGGGTTGTAGCCTCTCCCCGATGTTATTCAATCTGTATATTGAGCAAGCAGTAAAGGAAACAAATGAAAAATTTGGAGTAGGTATTAAAATTCATGGAGACGAAGTAAAAACTTTGAGGTTCGCCGATGACATTGTAATTCTGTCAGAGACGGCAAAGGACTTGGAAGAGCAGTTGAACGGAATGGACAGTGTCTTGAAAGGAGGATATAAGATGAACATAAACAAAAGCAAAACGAGGATAATGGAATGTAGTCAAATTAAATCAGGTGATGCTGAGGGAATTAGATTAGGAAATGAGACACTTAAAGTAGTAAAGGAGTTTTGCTATTTAGGAAGTAAAATAACTGATGATGGTCGAAGTAGAGAGGATATAAAATGTAGACTGGCAATGGCCAGGAAAGCGTTTCTGAAGAAGAGAAATTTGTTAACATCGAATATAGATTTATGCATCAGGAAGTCGTTTCTGAAAGTATTTGTTTGGAGTGTAGCCATGTATGGAAGTGAAACATGGACGATAACTAGTTTGGACAAGAAGAGAATAGAAGCTTTCGAAATGTGGTGCTACAGAAGAATACTGAAGATAAGGTGGATAGATCACGTAACTAATGAGGAGGTATTGAATAGGATTGGGGAGAAGAGAAGTTTGTGGCACAACTTGACTAGAAGAAGGGATCGGTTGGTAGGACATGTTTTGAGGCATCAAGGGATCACAAATTTAGCATTGGAGGGCAGCGTGGAGGGTAAAAATCGTAGAGGGAGACCGAGAGATGAGTACACTAAGCAGATTCAGAAGGATGTAGGTTGCAGTAGGTACTGGGAGATGAAGCAGCTTGCACAGGATAGAGTAGCATGGAGAGCTGCATCAAACCAGTCTCAGGACTGAAGACAACAACAACAACAACGACCTCTACAGTATCTAGCTTGAGCCTTTGCAATTCCCTTTTCACATTCTCTAGCTTCCCTATCACATTCAGGCTTTTGACGTTCCACAGCCCGATTCGTAGAACGTTAGCCTTTCGTTGGTTATCCAATCTTTTTAACATGGTCACGTACCCCCAGGCAGTCCCCTCCCAGAGATCCGAACGGGGGACTATTCCGGAATTTTTCGCCAATGGAGAGATCATCATGTCACTTTTTCATTTACAGACTACATGTCCTGGGGATACACGTTATGTGTCTTTAATGCAGTGGCTTCCATTGCCTTCGGCATCCTCTTACCGTTTATTATTCACATTCTTCAGCCTTTAGGGGCAGTTTCCAACCACAAGGGCAAGAGAGTGCCCTGATCCTCTGTCCGCTCCTCTTCCCGCTTTGACAACGCCATTGGTAGAATGAGAGGGACTTCATATGCCGGAAGGCTTCGGCCGCCAATGCTGATTATTAATCAAAATTCAACCGGTGGCGTGTTTCGAACCCGGGCCCGAGGGTGTTCTGATTACTAATCAAAGACGCTACCCCTACACCACGTTATAGGTTGTAAGAGGTCCATGACTAAGGAATTTATTGCTAGCGCACTCGAGCAGATGTAATTTCGATGGATTTCTCAAGCGTTGCCTGCGATATGTAAGTTATAAGAGAATCTCAGACCAGAGAGCAATGTTGGCTGCAGTAAGAACACTTTCAGTAGGAGCAAGTAGTAGCTAGCAGTCGTGTGTATGGAGTTGGCTGGGCCGGTCGTGGGGAGCGATGACGATGTAATATAAGGTAAAAGCAGCCGCGCGCATATGTAGTTTGTTACAACAAAATTTGTACTATTGTTATGTCAAGTCCCATGTAAATGTTTCAAAATTTTTTAATAATAATCGTTTTCATTAAATTAACTTTGTGACAATCATTCATTTGAATTTAAAGAATTTACTAATTCCTGCAATCCATGGTCATCCCGATTATCGTAAAGAAAAACCAGTCGTTTCCTTTTATACATGACAAATCTAGCGGCCAGCGTTACACTGGGCTGTGCCAAAAGAAATTCTTATAGGAGCATATATATACGCGTTATCCGGCGACTTCACTGAGGTAAGAATTTTCAATTTATTTAGAATGATCTTTCTGGGCCATGAGGCATCACTGCCTATGTCCACATTTACCAGTTTAGATTCAGTCAGTTAATTATTCAAAGGTTATATGTGAGCCACGATTTTATTGAGAAATTAATCACATTTATTGTTGATAGGTTACGGAATAATAAACTGTTGGGAGGTTACACTGAAGGTGAATGATATACATAATTTTATGTGTTGGGAGGTTACACTTGTAGACAACCGGCCAGGATCGTGTTTTTTGTGAATTTCTGAGAAGTAGTCAGTTATACTGTATATCTGCTCTTATTTACCAAATGTTAAATTTAGTTTGCATCTGGCGCAGGTTCGATTTCTGCCTCGGGCGTGGGTGTGCGTGATGTCTTTAGGTTTAAGTAGTTATAAGTTCTAGAGGACTGATGACCTCAGAAGTTAAGTCCCATAGCGTTCAGAGCCATTTGAACCATCTGGTGCAACGCATTTACTAATTTGTCACTCCTTCTTTCACAGATCATCGGCAATTTATTGCTTTTTGTTGTTATTGTATGTGCTCCATTTTTGCTTTGTCTTTGTTTGACTTTGTGCCTACCTTTGTCTTGTGTAAACGCCGCGAAAAACTGTTAACAGTGTATCGCGATGCTCAATGAGTGAAAAAGCCGACTTCAATAATTTGACAGATAATAGTAGCGACACTCAGTTTCATAATGATAATCCTCCAATTACAGATAGTCAGTGTGTGCCAACCACCAGTAATGATTCTACTCTAAATGATTAAAAATTCAATTATGTCCATAGTAAATTTAATGACAATTGATAACGCGGCACGTTCCGTTACAATGAACGCTGCACAGCTTGACACACCTGATTTGCAAAATTTACACAGTGAACAGATAAATGTTTCTAACGAAGATGAACAATGTAGTCAAAATACGTCACATTTATTTGATTCCGATGTAGGGACCAACAGTGGACATCCAATTAGCAAACCTTTTCGCGAATCAGACAATGACCAAATGGTTACACAGAACGTGACATATGCAGATACACCATCACACAGCACAGAAAATAAAGTCGCTAATTTTGGGATGAATCATGTAGTTGCATTATTGCTAAAACTTAATGAAAATCTCAAACAGTCGAATGAAAAACAAGACAACCATTATAGACAACTCAATGAAAAACACGACAATAGTTTCAAACAACTTAATGAAAAACAAGACACTAATTATAGACAACTTAATGAAAAATACGACAGGTCGATCAAACAAACTAATGAGAACTTTAAACAAATAAATGAATAGATTACCGCTGTTGCCGTGCAAGGTCATTACTCTGAAGAACAATTAGATGAGGAAAGTAAGTTGTGCTAGCAATAGGAGTGAAGAAATTAGTTCCGTTGCACAAGAATTACGTAATAGACATGCAGACACCACAAAATTACTTAGAGATGAAATCAGTGCAGTCGCTAAACAATGTTCAGAAAACGCAACACAGTTACGAGACGAGTTTAAATTAATGTCAGCAGAACTTTCACGCACTCTGGATGCGAAAGTAGACAAGAAATTTGAAGAACAGAAAAGCCAAATTGACGAACGTTTTAGTCACCTCCTACAAAACAGTGAAACGTGTTACCGTAAATTCAGACAGGAACAGAACAAAGTAAAGAAACAAGTCATGGAAACAATTATTGCATAGAGACAGGAAGATAGGCGTAAGTTGTTTAAGAAAGCAAAAACATACGTAGACACCAACATTGCAACAGTATGAGACGAAATCAATACTATCAAACTGTTGAATACCGAACTGCTTGATGAAATCTCCAATCTTAAAACAAAAACACACATACACAGTAGACTTTCAGAGAGTGACCAGCAGACTTGAACCATTAGAATTAATACAGGATACTGATGCCATTAATGCAGACGTTAAGAAATTAAACAAAACCACACGTAAAATGCAAAAACAAATTAATGTTTGTGACACTAAAAATGATGATCAGGTAACAGCACTGACTGAAAAATTTGTTGAATTGCCCTGTCGTATTGACGTTATAGAAAAAAACAATGACACCAAATCAGACGATACGTCACCAGTTTCGTTCAATGAAACACCCGAATTTCAAAACATACAGCAGACAATCAGTGAGATAGGTTCGTCCAACAATACATTGTGTAGAAAATTGTCATCTTTGCAGCAACAAGTGACAGAAATAAAAAATGTATCAGCCTTTAACAAGTCATAGCATACGCCACATTCTGAACATTTGTCACACTCACACAGCCAGTATAATTTAGGTAATTTACAGAGAGTAAATGATTTAGATTCCGAACAGTCAGAAACAGATTATCATACAACCCTGAACCTGTTCAGACATTCAGAGAAGATAATTTTGATTACAAGCACTTTCTATCAGTTAGAAAATTTAAGGTATTTAAAAATGACACAACATGGATTAACCCTTGGACTGGATACAACAATTTGCTTTTGCATTTCCACCAGCTTGGCCTGTAACGCAGAAACTAAAATTTATTTGCAGCTTTTGACCTCAGGGGATGCATTACACGTCGATGAATATGTGACGTAGCGTGCATAGGGGGCCCCGAGCCGTATTTTTTTTTATATAAAAATGATTATTATTATAATATTTTTTGAAACATTTACATGGGACTTGACATAACAATAGTACAAATTTTGTTGTAACAAACTACACATGAGCGCGGCTGCTTTTACCTTATATTACATCGCTCAGGCATCGCCATAGCTCCCCACGACCGGCCCAGCCAACTCCATACACACGACTGCTAGCTACTACTTGCTCCTACTGACACTGCTCTTACTGCAGCCAACACTGCTCCCTGGTCTGAGATTCTCTTATTGCTTACACATCGCAGGCAACGCTTGAGCAATCCATCGAAATTACATCTGCTCGAGTGCGCTAGCAATAAATTCCTTTGTCATGGACCTCTTACAAGGTAATATAAACAAAATTCTGTTATTAAATACAGTCTCTCTTCCCGACAGATGTGCTGTCGCAGTCTTGTTGGATACAACTCATTCTACTACGTTCTTCCTGATGGGGACGTTATCTAGATTTCTCTTTCTGATTGTTGACCAAACTGTATGTAGTTAAACAAATATGCGACTTGCTCTTTTCTACATTTCCCACTCGCCCTCTCTGGCATAATGGCGCAGATCAGGCAAGTTTTTGCTATTTTAATTGGGATCGATGATAAAATAATCCATTGAATTCTTGGGTTTTACAACTTCCTAGAAGAAATTTGGAACTCTCCCGTTCATAAACTAATGGTTTCGAACTACGAGCCATGATGCTTCAGCCAGCCTCCTAGAGCAGGCCTCTTGCTAAAAGTATTTGGTATAATTTTGTTTTGATTCTATCGTAGACACCTTTGTTTCCGAAGTGACTATTTCACTTATCAGACTATTTCACTTATCAGAATTTTTTATAATTGCGACTGCCATACGTCATTTTTCTCTTCGTGAGGCTTTCCGATGATCGTGTTAAAATGGGCTTCACTCATGATTCGAGCTTGCCACCGCTATTTGTATTGCGATGCACCAACTAAGTAAATGAAAAAATAAATCAATCAGAATGCGAGTAAAAGTTCAGAGAGCAGTGATACCATTGGTAATGTTCACGTACTACATCATCTTTCTAGCCAGAAATTGAGAAGACGTAAAAGCGCTATGCAATGTGTAGCGGCAATTTGCGTTTATGGTAGTTAAATTAAGTATCCGATGAAAAGTTATTTTGTTGTATGAATGATAAAGAACTCCGTTGGTACAGTACAGTTGAAGCGCCTCGGAATACACTTTAATAATTACCTAAAAAAAAACCTACAAATTTACAAGAAACGGAAGTGAATGCGAAGATAAAGGATGCAATAATGAATAGAAAATAATAAGCAGTTACATGTGATAATGGATAGAAGAGGATGTACTGACTGTGAATTTAGATTTTTCTATTATTTTGTATAATGGTTGGAGATATTCTGAAGAAGGCAGTGAATAGATGAACTATTTGACTTTGATCCATTAATTAAATACTTGCTTAGGTACCACCAGACAAACTTTTCCTAAAAACTTTGCAACTATGCTAATTAACTCCGTCTGCGGGATTAGTTGGCACACCCCAAGCGGCGAGTTGGCATAATCTAATATAGATAGGGACACTTAGAACACAGAAGATTTCGAGGAAGAACATTTTATTTTATCACAACTTGGAGAAATTTCCTTTTCAGAGAATAAACTGTTCAACAGAAATATTTCTCGTGAATAAATTCTGCTTAAATGAATAAAACAACAGAAGGAACTTAAATGTGAGAACAAACAACTAATTATTCAAGAAAAATAAATTCTGCTTAAAACTATAGTTACCTACAGTTATTCTAATAGAATTAGGTAAATGATATAAATCAACAACGAATGTCACAGTTGGGTGCTTGTGTGTTTGTAGAGTTGGGACAAACTGAAGCACAATTTCGCTTTGGTCGTATACAATAGAATTATCTTCGCCTGGTAATCTCTAGTTTATTTTCGTTTTGATCAAGGTTGACACGCGAATCTCTTTGGCATCGGTTTCGACAATTTTTTTCCAAGGTACTGGTCGGCACGGTACTTCAGCGAAACAAATTTATTTACATCAGGAGGCCCTTGAGGTCGCGAGGGATTCGTTGTTGGTCTTACTCGATGTGACCTGTTGGCATAATTCTGAAGTTCTTCAGGGTTAGTGAGAACAGTCGAATGAGAAACCGTTTCATCGTCTAAGCGGGAGGAGGAGAATGACAGCTCTTCGCCACGGAGAGGCTCTCCAAATTATGAACAATCATTAAGGAAGTCCCAGTTGTCGTCACTTTCAGGATAGCTAATGTCTGACTCGCTATGATTAAAATCCAAAGATGAAAATTCAAGTCGACTATTTCGAAGAAGTTTTTTCTTTGACTTGTCAAATTTAGCCATAGCACCATTCTTAACTGTGCATAGGTATTTCTTCTGACTGGTCTTTTAGCTGGAATTCTACTTTTGATGGCATTGTCTTTCAGAACAGCAAGCAGTAAGCCTTCTTTTTCGGCCACTGTTGGATAACTATTGTGATATAGCAGGGGGGAAGGGTACGATGTGTGTTTATTCTATTTTTACAGTAATTGTTTATAATGGTAATGGAGGTGTTAGTACAGGTGTGGTGTGGGTTTTGATAGGTATACCAACTGACCCCTTGCGTAAATGTGCCAGCCAGCACCACGGGGATCTTAAAAATGAATTGAATACCACACAATCCCAAACTTGAGAAATAATATATTATGATACTTCTATGCAACCACAGTTAACCACTATTTCGTGTTTCTCTGTTCCTGTTAATACACATCGATAAAAAGAAAACCGCGCGAGACTAATTCCGAACCGCTTTGTCGAATACGTATAAAATTCCACTTTAAATGTCATTTTGTTTGCGACGGGAAACAAACCGGCGCTTTCGATCAACGCTTGGCCCTAGGCGTGGAAGACGTGATGAGCAGTATTTGTCTGCGATGACTTTAGCCACACACTGCAATAAAGAGTGCCGAAACAACACTGAAAATGCACCTCACATCCCTTAGGAGAAACATCCTGTTTATATCAGGGGCAGTGAAATAAAAACAGAGCACCCGCCACAGGCGGACCCCAAAACATAATCACCACACGCATCAACACGTTTATCCAACTGGCAGGTGAGGCGATCAATATTCCTTTCTCGTAGAAAGCGGTCAGCTGTTGACGGTTCCACAACCTCACGCACTCTTGCACTTCCTCATCTGGCTGAAACCGACGTCCATGCGTGTCCTTCTTTAGATAGCCAAAGAAGTGAAAGTCACATGGTGAATGATCTGGAGGATACTACAATGTTTCCCAACCAAATCGTTGAAGTGTATCCTTCGTCCGAGTGGCAGTGTGGGCGGGCGTTATCGAGCAACAGGATGATTCTGTCCGACAGCATTCCTGGGCGTTTTGACTAATGACACTTGCAAGTTTCTGCAAAGTAACTTCATAGCGCTGCACACTGATTATGCTTCCACAGGCGAGGAGCTGGACGAGCAAAGGGCCCCTGCAGTTGAAGACTAAGGTAATCATGACCTCTCCGGTTCTTGTGTGAACAACTTTGGATTTCTTTGGCGGGGAAGATGTGAGATGTTTCCAACGCTGTCTTTACCGTTTACCTAGGGCTGTCAGAATGCAGCCGGCTAGAATGATTCTGTTGCACGAGAACCCCCACATTCACATTGCCAATCGGTCGAAGACTACGCTTTAGCAATTTGGGCCGGAAACACTGAGGCTTCCTCTGTACAGTCCTGATATTTCATTGTGTGATTTCCACATCTTTGACGACCTGAGGAAAGATGTGGGGTGGGCGTTGGTTTCTATAGGACAAGGAAGAGCAAGAGTAGGGGCGGTTGTGGATCTGTCAGCAGTCAACTGCATTCTACAAAACACTTACCAGCGGTATAAATGTTTAACGGGCGTGGTGATTACTCTCCTATGGAACCATTCCATGAGGTATTACCGTGCCTAATATTATGTTGCAAAACCCGTAACGTTCTTTACACAAGTTTTGGTCGTTTTGTTTGCCAATGAACATCCGATGTGTAATGTTTGTCTTACGCAGATTTTGTCTGTGGTGTGTTTCTGACCAAATGACTCAATCTGCGAAACCAATACGCAATTTTGATACTGAAGACAGTCCCTCTGAAATTTACCCTATCTCATGGGCACCTGTGCAATAAACTGATAACATTTCCTATGCAAATAAACAATGAAATAAATTTGCTTTACCTCTAGAGTCGCAAAGGATGTAATCTTGGTATTCTGTTCTCTCCACAGTAGGTATACAAAATATTCAGTCTTGCCGTCAGTAAAATAGCTTCATACACATAATATCGGTAGATTGGTTGATAAACGAATAACCTTGCAAATATTCAATGAAAATACTGCGTATTGGCTCAGCGCTGTGCAAAGCTGCCAGTATTGAAACAGTTATTAAGATTAAAAGTTTTCTGATTCTGGAACATTAATATTTTCCTGACTCTGATTGAAAAATGATCTCTTTAAAATAATATTCATTGGGTTCAAATAAACATGATATGGAAGAGCATGAGCTACTGATAAGAAGGAATCATAAGACCAAATGCTTAAGTTTGAAAATTGTATTCAAAATAAAGTTTCCCCTTCAGAAATTCTGATATGAAACATTTTGGATTAACTTCAAAATCAGTGAATTTCTCAACTGTTCTACAATTCTCACTTACTGTCGTAATTCAAAACACTTGGACTGCTACATGACAAAAAGTCTGAATCTTTAGTCAAAATAAATTCCAAAATGTAACTTCTCTGTATCAGGATTACAAAACACAAAAAATATTAGCAATCGGGTAAACCTAATCAACCTATACATTAAATCTGATGAAAAACACTTGATTCCTACATTCAAATGTAAGCACCGTAAAATTAGCGAAACCATATTGATTTGCTGCGTACTTTGCCTACTTAAAACTAAGTATACAAAATTTCATTACCTTACAGATTTGTTGCAGTCTTTACCTTCGAGTTACAGTAAAAATTCATTGTTGGGGTTGTTGTGGTCTTCAGTCCAAAGACTGGTTTAATGCAGCTCTCCATCCTACTCTATCCTGTGTAAGCTTCTTCATCTCCCAGTACTTACTGCAACCTACGTCCTTCTGAATCTGCTTGGTCTCCCTCTACGGTTTAACCTTCCACAGTGCACTCCAGTACTAAATTGGTGAGACCTAGATACCTCAGAATATGTCCTACCAACCGATCCCGTCTTCTTGTCAAGTTGTGCGACATATTTCTCTTCTCCCCAGTGCTACTCAGTACCTCCTCATTAGTTATGTGATTACCCATATAATCTTCATCATCCTTCTGTAGCACCCCATTTCGAAAGCTTCTACTCTCTTCTTGTCTAAACTATTTATCGTCCAGGTTTCACTCCCATACAAGGTTACACTCCATACAAATACTTTCTGAAACGACTTCCTGACAGTTAAATCTATACTCGATGTTAACATATTTCTCTTCTTCTGGAAGGCTTTCCTTGCCATTGCCAGTCAACATTTTATATCTTCTCTACTTGGAGCATAATCTGTAATTTTGATCCCCAAATAGCAAAACTCATCTATTACTTTAAGTGCCTCATTTCCTAACCTAATTCCTTCAGCATCAACCAATTTAATTCGACTACATTCTACTATCGTTGTTCTGCTTTTGTTGATGTTCATCTTACACCCTCCTTGGAAGAAAATGTCCATTCCTTTCAGTTGCTCTTCCAAGTCCTTTACTGTCTCTGACAGAATTACGTCATCGGCGAACCTCAAAGTTTTTATTTCTTGTCCATGGATTTTAATCCCTACTTCGAATTTTTCTTTTGTTTCCTTTACTGGTTGCTCAATGTACAGATTGAATAACACCAAGGATAGGTTACAACCTTGTCTCACTCCCTTCCCAACCACTGCTTCCCTTTCATGCCCCTCGATTCTTATTACTGCCATTCGGTTTCTGTACAAATTGTAAATAGCACTTCGCTCCCTGTATTTTACCCCTGCCGCCTTTAGAATTTGAAGAAGAGTATTCCAGCCCACATTGTCAAATGCTTTTTCCAAGTCTACAAATGCTAGAAACGTAGGTTTGCCTTTCCTTAACCTATTTTCTAAGATAAGCCATACGGAGTCCAAACTGATGTTCAGTGAGGTCGGCTTCTACCAGTTTTTCCGTTCGTCTGTAAAGAATTGGTGTTGGTATTTTGCAGCCGTGGCTTATTAAACTAATAGATAGGTAATTTTCTCATCTAACAACACCAGTTTTCTTTGGGATTGGAATTTATTATATTCTTCTTGAAGTCTGAGGGTATTTCTCCTGTCTCATACATCTTGCTCACCAGATGGTAGAGTTTTGTCAGGGCTGCCTCTCCCAAGGCTGACAGTAGTTCTAATGGAATGTTGTCTACTCCCGGGGCCTTGTTTCGACTTAGGTCTTTCAGTGCTCTGACAAACTCTTCACGCACTATCATATCTCCCGTTTCATCTTCATCATCACCGCCTTCCATTTCCACAATATTGTCCTTAAGAACATTGCTCTTGTGTAGACCCTCTATACACTCCTTCCACCTTTCTGGTTTCCCTTCTTTGCTTAGAACTGGGTTTCCATCTGAGCTCTTGATATTCATACAAGTGGTTCTCTTTTCTCCAAAGGCCTCATTAATTTTCCTGTAGGCAGTATCTATCTTACTCCTAGTGATATACGCCTCTACATCCTTACACTTTTCCTCTAGCCATCCCTGCTGAGTCATTTTGCACTTCCTGTCTATCTCATTTTTGAAACGTTAGTATTCATTTTTGCCTGCTTCATTTACTGCATTTTTATATTTTCTCCTTTTCGTCATTTAAGTTCAATATCTCTAATGTTACCCACGGATTTCTATTAGCCCTCGTCTTTTTACCTGCTTGAACCTCTGCTGCCTTCACCATTTCATCTCTTAAAGCTACCCATTCTTCTTCTACAGTATTTCTTTCCGCCATTCCTCTCAATTATTCCCTAATGCTCTCCCTGAAACTCTGTAAAACCTGTGGTTCTGTCAGTTTATTGAGGTCCCATCTCCTCAAATTCCCACCTTTTTGCAATTTATTCAATTTCAATATACAGTTTATAACCAATAGATTGTGGTCAGAGTCCTCATCTGCCCCTGGAAATGTCTTACAATTTAAAACCTGGTTCCTAAATCTCTGTCTTACCATTTTATAATCTATCTCAAACCTTCGAGTATCTCCACGCTCTTCCATGTATACAACATTCTTTCATGATTCTTGAACCAAGTGTTAGCTATGATTTAGTTATGCTCTGTGAAAAATTCTACCAGGCGGCTTTCTCTTTCATTCCTTACCCCCATTCCATATTCACCTACTACATTTCCTTCTCATCCTTCTCCTATTATGAAATTCCAGTCACTCATGACTATTAAATTTTCGTCTCCCTTTACTATCTGAATAATTTCTTTTATCTCCTCATACATTTCATCAATTTCTTTGTCAGAGCTAGTTGGCATATAAACTTCTACTACTGTATTAGACGTGGGCCACAATAATGCGTTCGGTATTCTGTTTGTAGTAGCTTACCCGTACTCCTATTTTTTATTCATTATTAAAATTACTCCTGCATTACCGCTATTTGATTTTGTATTTATAACCCTGTATTTACCTGACCAAAAGTCTTGTTCATCCTGCCAACGAACTTCACTAATTCCCACTATATCTAACTTTAACCTATCCTTTTCTCTTTTTAAATTTTCTAACCCACCTGCCCGATTAAGGGATCTGACATTCCACGCTCCGATCTGTAGAACGCCAGTTATCTTTTTCCTGATAACGACGTCCTCCTGAGTAGTTCCCGCCCGGAGATCCGAATAGGGAACTATTTTACCTCCGAAATATTTTACCCAAGAGGACGTCATCATCATTTAACCATACAGTAAAGCTGCATGCCCTCGCGAAAAATTACGGTCGTAGTTTCCCCTTGCTTTCAGCCGTTCGCAATACCAGCACAGCGAGGCCGTTTCGGTTAGTGTTACAAGACCAGATCAGTCAATGATCATGACTGTTTCTCCTGCAACTACTGAAAAGGTTGCTGCCCCTCTTCAGGAACTTACGTTTGTCTGGCCTCTCCACAGATACCCCTCCATTGTCGTTTCACCTACACTACGGCGATCTGTATCGCTGAGGCACACAAGCCTCCCCACCAACGGCAAGGTTCTTTGTTCATGGGGGGGGGGGGGCTAAATTCATTACTTAAATTAATTACTCTTATATAATTGCCATGGACAATGCTCAGTATTTGTTAAAGATGAGTATATACCTACTGTGGAGGGATCAGAATACCAAGATTACATCCGTTGCGACTCTAGAGCTAAATAAAATTTATTTCGTTGTTTTATTAGCATAGGGAATTTTAATCAGTTTATTGCACAAGGCCATAGAACTCCGTGCACAAGAGACTGGGTAAATTTCAGAGGCATTGATTTCATTATGACAATTACATATTAGTTTTGCAGATTAAGTCATTTGCCCAACAACACATCACACAGTAAATTTGCGTAAAACAAACATTATGCATTGCAGATTCATTGGAAAATTAAAACACAAATCATTTTTCTATAGAGAACGCTACAAACCGATGGCATTCAAAACAGCATCCAGTCATCTTGTAAAATTCACATGCATACGTCACCCATATGTAACGTGGACGACTCATAGTTCATGTAAGAAAAGAATAGAATCTTCCGAAATGTGATCCTACAGAAAAAAGCTGGACATTTATGGGTAGCCGGCCGGTGTGACCGAGCTGTTCTAAACGCTTAAGTCTGCACCGCTACGGTCGCAGGTTAGAATCCTGCCTCGGGCATGGATGTGTGTGATGTACTTAGTAAATGTGGGTACGCATGTATCTAGGTTTGTGCTATGTACGTTGTTATAGAACATGTGTAACGCCGTTAGGATTTCAGCGATGTATTCAGCAAACGCAACTGGCATCGATTAATTGGAGCAGACGCCACATCAATGCTGGACGGACGGCATAACATTGTTAAGCAACGGCAGCGTCAGTGATGTCTTTTGACATTGCTGACAGGCCAGTGAGTGAGAACTCGTGAACGAGACTGCTGTTGATTGCTACGCGATCACCATTATGTTTGACAGCAGAGCGTGCTGGTCAACGACAGTACATCACGTGTTGATGTGAGAAGAAAATATTTTGAATTTAAGTAATGAATTTAACCCTCCCCCATCCCCTCCCCCCTGCCCCACACGAACTATGGATCTTGGCGTTGGTGGGGGGGCTTGTGTGCCTCAGCGATACAGATCGCCGTACTGTAGGTGCAACCACAATGTTTGAAAACGATCGATGCATAGGACAGTTGTGCGACGTGATTCATTCTGATAATAATAATAATAATAATAATAATAATAATAATAATAATAATAAACGACTTAGAAGATACAAAAAAAAGTGAAAACAGAAGGAAACAAAACCAAACATTCAACACAAACCAAAAGAAATTTTACCAGACAGTAGATGACACACACATTAAAATAAACAATCCACCAAACATAACAGACATGGAACACTTCTGGAGCAACATATGGTCAAACCCGGTACAACATAACAGACATGCACGGTGTATAAATGCACAAACAGACACATACAAGATGATACCAAAAATGCCTGAAGTGATAATTTTGCGACTTGAAGTCACCCGAGCAATTAATTCTACGTGCAATTGGAAAGCCCCTGGAAAAGATAAAATAGCAAATTTCTGCCTAAAGAAGTTCACCTCAACACATTTACATCTAACTTAATTATTTAACAGTTACATTGCAGACCCATACACATTCCCTGATACACTTACACAAGTAAAAACTTATCTGAAACCTAAAGATCAAGAATACACATCAAATCCAGCAAAATATCCCCCCATAACATGCTTACCAACAATATACAAAATATTAACTTCAGTCATGACACATAAATTAATTGCAGATACAACACAGAACAAAATTATAATGAAGAACAAAAAGGCTGCTGCAAAGGAGCACGAGGAGGTAAAGAGCAGCTGATAATAGATGCAGAGGTGACATATCAAGCTAAAAGTAAACAAAGGTCACAACAATACGCATACATTGATTACCAAAAAGCTTTTGATAGTGTACCCCACTCATGGTTACTACAAATATTGGAAATATACAAAGTAGATCCTAAATTGATACAGTTCCTAAACGTAGTAATGAAAAATTGGAAAACCACACTTAATATCCAAACAAATTCAAATAACATCACATCACAGCCAATACAGATTTAGCGTGGAATATACCAAGGAGACTCATTAAGTCCTTTCTGGTTCTGCCTTGCTCTGAACCCACTATCCAACATGCTAAACAATACAAGTTATGGATACAATATAACTGGAACATACCAACACAAAAATCACACATTTGCTATACATGGATGATCTAAAACTACTGGCAGCAACAAATCAACAACTCAACCAATTACTAAAGATAACAGAAGTATTCAGCAATGATATAAATATGGCTTTTGGAACAGACAAATGTAAGAAAAATAGCACAGTCAAGAGAAAACACACTAAACAAGAAGATTACATATTGGATAACCACAGCGACTGCATAGAAGCGATGGAAAAAACGGAGTCCTATAAATATGTAGGATACAGACAAAAAAGGAATAGATAATACAAATATTAAAGAAGAAATAAAAGAAAAATATAGAATAAGACTAACAAAAATACTGAAAACAGAACTGACAGCAAGAAACAAGACAAAAGCTATAAATACCTATGGTATACCAATATTGACCTACTCATTTGGAGTAGTGAAATGGAGTAACACAGAGCTAGAAGCACTCAATACACTTACACGATCACAATGCCACAAATATAGAATACATCACATACATTCAGCAACAGAAAGACTAACATAAAGCAGAAAGGAAGGAGGAAGGGGATTTATCGACATAAAAAACCTACATTGTGGACAGGTAGACAATTTAAGAAAATTCTTTCTAGAACGAGCAGAAACTAGCAAAATACACAAAGCAATCACTCATATAAATACTTCGGCTACACCACTACAATTTCATAACCACCTCTACAACCCTTTAGATCACATAACATCAACAGATACGAAGAAAGTAAATTGGAAAAAGAAAACACTACATGGCAAGCACCCGTATCATCTAACACAGCCACACATCGATCAAGACGCATCCAACACATGGCTAAGAAAATGCAATATATACAGTGAGATGGAAGGATACATGATTGCAATACAGGATAAAACAATAGCCGCTTCATGAATATGAAAGTGAAGTCTTAGAATGGGTTTTTTAACTTTCGGAAACAAATGAAGAAGAATGGAGCGAAGTCGGGGCTGTATAGAGGATGGTCGATGACGGTGTACCCAAGGAACCAGGTTGTTGCAGATGTCGCTGCAATCATCTCATACTCATGGACAGGGTGCTGCATGTGTGGACCAACTCTTCAAGCTATGAACTAGATTACACCTTGCTGTTTTTTACTCGCTGACGTAGGTACTTTACACACCGCTATGCTAGACGCTACAATTCGTTGTCCTCTAACGACACAGGCTTTCAAATACGTAGGCATGAAGAATGAAAATGTACGTATCTTTTACAAAGCCTTAAGAGTTTTCACATAAAGAAACCGGAGCGTTTACTTTTCCTTAATCCTTCTCATCAATTTTACAGATTTGATCAAGTATATTTTATTAATGAAAGTATGGAGAAAGATACAATTCACGGAATAATGATCAGGCATACCTAAAGTTTTGTATGATTTTTGTTTTTGCAGGTTAGATACGGACGAAAATGGTCACTCCAGAACAGATGACACAGTGAGATGTAAAGATCGGATTTGACACACAGGTCCAGCAGACCTCATTAGGCACTAAATATTTTTAAAAGCATGTCTATTTTGGACTCAGGTTCCGTGTTGCGTTTAGGTGACGTCCGTCGTACGTTACGCTTACTAGAACCAGGAGGCGGTGAGACTGATTCATTTCTTATACCACGTGAAAAAAATTTGTATGTAGAACAGCGTTAATTGGTCTGTGAATCACATCATCATCGTCAAAACTATTATCTACAGAACCGACCTACGCACTTTTGCGTGGTATTTTTCCACTGGGGCAATTCTCACGGCGGCTGTGTCGCTGCGGACAGAAATTAATGTCGTATTGCGGTGTGTGAATTCTGATTTCCCTCAGTGATCCCATCCTGCAAGGGATTCCGGAAGCGCTTGTCACCCTCAAATTATTCGCTGCTCCTCGTTAACATGCAGGAATAATATACACGAAGTTCGTGAGAAAATCGCAACACTTGGATCCTGTCTAACATGAAAAGAAAGGTCAATATGACACTCCAAAATAAACACAATGACGTAGACAACGACTCACAGAGTGGTACAGAAACCACAAAACACATAGACTAGTGCTGACATAAATCACATTGTTAGTACAGTGTATTCGTACGAACTATAACATTGATTATCCTAAGTAACTACTGCTGCAACTGAGTCTCAGATAACTGAAATCAGTGTTTATTTATAATACGGGAGAGTGAAAAACAAAATAGTTCGTGTGAATTTTTTAAAAAAAACTGACACTGACTTTTACACCAATAATAAATATTGTTTCACTATGGATAGGACAGTACGTATTGTGAGTCCAGACAGTGTCAATAATGTAGTAGTTTTTGACTCAATGTTTTGTGACGGTTCCGCAGACGAACCGACGATTCGTAATCCTGGTTAAGGATCCCCAAGAACGAAAGAGGTAGGTCGTTTTCTCAAATATGAGGTTGCAGCGGCAGTGAAATTTAAAAAAGCTCTGCGACAAAAGAAACCACTTAACCGGCATAAGATAGACACCATCGATTATTTCCGCAAAGCACAGTGCGATCCTGCAACATCTCCTCTGAAGGAACGTGCAGTGTTCTAAATGGCCACTCACATATGCCAGTTACCCATTCTTGTCCTCGAATTACAGACTGAGATAACTGATGACTCCTGACACAGGCGTACCACGGTTGCCGCGCAAAAGAAGGAAAGGAACCAAAAGCTGACCCTACCGAATGCACTTTCTCACAAATGATGCAGATAAGAGTCAATTGAACAGCCCCTCCAAAAGCATAGCATAGGGAATCTTTTAGAATTAATACGAAAACTTAGAGTGTAACGAATTTACATTTATTTTTCCTTGAATGGTAAAGATACACAAAATACTGACTAAAGATATATAATCCTACCTGACAAAGCAGTCCTCACACACACACACACACACACACACACAGGAAAGTTTTTCAATACGACGCAACAATAAATCGCAGTATGTTGATTGTTGCTGTGTTCTGAGACTACTTCATATTTGCACTGTAGCCACTGTGCCAAGTCTGTGGAAGCCGTCGCTCACTAGCAGGGTTGGTTTGTTGGTTTGTAGTGCTTGCTGTGGCATCGTGGTCAGAAGTGACATTCGAACAGTATTTCGGTACAGCTTCGCGCGTGGCTTTAACATAGACCAGTGCTTTGAAGAGACAACTCTTCTACTTGGTGATGCGTGTTCACATCGTACAACTGTATTCAGGTGTTACAGAGAACTTCACTCTGGAGGACGCTGAGAGAACAGGAAGGCCACTGTCATCAGTTACGGAGGAAAACATTCATACTGTGAGGAAAGTGCTAGACGAAGACAGACGAGTGGCATATAAGCAATTGAGGACACCTCAGGGCTAAACGTATTAGCAATTCGTTTGATTCTGCATGATCATTTGCAAGCAAAGGGGCTTTGTTGTCTATGGGTGCCGCGTGGACTGCCGGAAGAGCAGATGACACTACGTGTGACTTGGTGCCGGGAGATGTTAAAGAAATTTTCTAAGGGACAATCTTAGCATGTGAATAATGTCGTTTATGTGCAGAAATTCGGCTGTACTATTAAGACGTGTTCACTAAATCTCAAAGCAAAGTTTGGGAGTTTGAAGATCACGACGCACCCGTAGCTGTCAGAAAATCCCCATCAGTAAAGAAGAAAATGATAGCTGTTTTTTCTTTTTTTTTTCCAAATCGACTGGAACTGTGGAGCGTGTTGTTTTGGACACACAGAAGACAGTCACAGTTAAGTGGTACACTGAACTGTGCTTGCACGAAGTCATGCAATCTTTGAAAAACGTGAAACCTAAGTCAAGAACGGACGCTTGGTTCCTCCATTACGATACGCTCCAGCTCACCGTGCCAAAGCATGCACCGAATATTTGCGGGGTACAGGACTGAAACTTCTTGAACATCCTCCTTACAGTCCCGTCCTTGCTCTTTGTGGTTTTGTACAGCTCCCGCACGTGAAAATGAAGCTGAGAGCAGTGCTAGTTTCAAGCGATGAGGAGCTCCTGAGGGCTTGGGATCACTTGTTAGGGATTGGTTTCGGAGGATGGAGAGGTGTATTCAATTCGGCGGAAATTACTTCAAAAAAATTAAATGAATAACCTGTATTGCAAAAGTCACGGAAAAGGGCCAAGAAGTGCCTAATCTTCTCCACCAAAAACTACAAATGGATAACGTGAAAAGTAAATCTGACTGTTATCACACAAGGTTAAACACAATCTGAGACAAACTAATCGTTGCGCTAAAGTGACCAGTTTGAATGAAGTGGAATCCTACAGAAAACCTGCAGCAAGCTAGAACTCCAGAGTTCCTAAGCTGGCAGGCAACAGCTCCTCGGCTGCGTTGAAGTACTGCGTGGGAGCAGCGAGATGAACCTGCTACGACATGCCCGGCTGCCACAGAGCAAGACGCCTCTCCACCGAATCCTCAAGTCAAACTTCTCACTCTGGCCGACACCGCCTGACTCTACTGGAACGGCGGGTGCACTCCGAATTCGGAACGTCGACTTACGCAACTTCCTTCCAACGTGTCTCTAATATAATGGAGCCAATAGCATCGATGTCCGTTCCAGCGGCGGGAAAACGAGTTTAGTGACGCAGACGTCACAAGGCATCCGTCCAATCGAAAATTACTGTCCACCAAAACTACCCAGAAGCCTCACCTGACAAAAATAAAGTACACTCATCTTCATAAAAAAAAGGACAGAACGCCTTGAATGACTAGAGATAGGACGTTCATATTCACAGGACATGTACATTAGTATGTTCTGCAGAAATGAGCACTTCAGTCACCTTGGTTCAGCCTGGTGCGCACAGGGTCCACAATTGGCCCTGATTAATTGTTCCATCAGTGACGGCATCAATGGCTGGCGACAGGTCTTCTGATCTGGCAGGCCAGGGCAAAAAGCTGAGCGCCTGGGACACCAAAAGGGCACGTGTTTTTTCTGCAACATGTGGTCGTGCCTTGTCTTGCTGAAAAATGATATCTGGAATGTTGTGCAGAAAGGGGATGACTATGGGACGCAGAATGTCATTCACGTAGGACACACTAGTCACAGTGTCCTGGGCACCCACCAACTGTGATTTGTGATTATACCCAGTAGCATCCCACACCATAAGGCCTTGAGTTGGCGCTGTGTGTCTTGTACGAATGCAGTCACTGTGATCCGGCCCCCTCTGTCGAGCGACGAACCAAAATGCGTCCACCATTCTCAAATACGAGGTGGATTCAAGTTCTAAGGCCTCCGATTTTTTTCTAATTAACTTCTCACCCGAAATCGATAAAACTGGCGTTACTTCTCGACGTAATCGCCCTGGAGACGTACACATTTTTCACAACGCTGACGCCATGATTCCATGGCAGCGGCGAAGGCTTCTTTAGGAGTCTGTTTTGACCACTGGGAAATCGCTGAGGCAATAGCAGCACGGCTGGTGAATGTGCGGCCACGGAGAGTGTCTTTCATTGTTGGAAAAAGCCAAAAGTCACTAGGAGCCAGGTCGGGTGAGTAGGGAGCATGAGGAATCACTTCAAAGTTGTTATCACAAAGAAAATGTTGCGTAACGTTAGCTCGATGTGCGGGCGTGTTGTCTTGGTGAAACAGCACACGCGCAGCACTTCCCGGACGTTTTTGTTGCAGTGCAGGAACGAATTTGTTCTTCAAAACATTTTCGTAGGATGCACCTGTTACCGTAGTGCCCTTTTGAACGCAATGGATAAGGATTATGCCCTCTCTGTTCCAGAACATGGACACCATCATTTTTTCAGCACTGACGGTTACCCGAATTTTTTTTGGTGACGGTGAATCTATGTGCTTCCATTGAGCTGATTGGCGCTTTGTTTCTGGATTGAAAAATGGCATCCAAGTCTCATCCATTGTCACTACCGACGAAAAGAAAGTCGCATTCATGCTGTCATTGCGCGTCAACATTGCTTGGCAACATGCCACACAGGTAGCCATGTGGTCGTCCGTCAGCATTCGTGGCACCCACCTGGATGACACTTTTCGCATTTTCAGGTCGTCATGCAGGCTTGTGTGCACAGAACCCACAGAAATGCCAACTCTGGAAGCGATCTGTTCAACAGTCATTCGGCGATCCCCCAAAACAATTCTCTCCACTTTCTCGATCATGTCGTCAGACCGGCTTGTGCGAGCCCGAGGTTGTTTCGGTTTGTTGTCACACGACGTTCTGCCTTCATTAAACTGTCGCACCCACGAACGCACTTTCGACACATCCATAACTCCATCACCACATGTCTCCTTCAACTGTCGATAAATTTCAATTGGTTTCACACCACGCAAATTCAGAAATCGTATATGATTGGACGCTGTTCAAGTAAGGAAAACGTCGCCATTTTAAGTATTTAAAACAGTTCTCATTCTCGCCGCTGGCGGTAAAATTCCATCTGCTGTACGGTGCTGCCATTTCTGGGACGTATTGGCAATGAACGCGGCCTCATTTTAAAACAATGCGCATGTTTCTACAGCTACAAGCGCTGCTACTTTGCAGTTAGGTTCCAGGTAACGTCACGCTACCACATTGTCCCTTTGAAATCAGCCGACATACACGGAACCAGCTAGGCCGTAGCTTGGCGAGTCCGCGCCTCGGCAATTGTCCACAGCCGCCCTAGAGTTCAGAATTCTTTGAAAGTCACGCCGTCTGCTCCTCTTCCTCCTCCGGGTTTTGCAACAGGAGCGCAGCCCGCAAATACGTTCAGTGTGATGGATCGGCCTCTGCCTACAACTGCGGCCGAAAGCCACTTCTACATTCAGGATGAAGCCTCCACTACTAAATCCATCAAATGTTTCCAAATAATGTTAACCCTGTGTAACTACTATTGACTCAAATGTCTGTTATGGCAGGTCGTCAATTACTGATACCGAGGTACATAGCCCAAAATGATACAAAAATAGTATCAAACTCCTAATAAAATTAATCTCAGTGAAAGGAGGACAGTTAAAGAAAACAGACCTCTTGCACAGAAGCACCCCACCATCACGTCCAATTATCAGACAGTGGTACGCGAGGTTCAAGGAAGCTGGAAGGGTGATGAACATCACGAGTTCTGGTTGTCTTTGCACGAGTTATGCAGATGTGGAACTGGTGGAACAGGTATTTATCCAGGGCCCAAGCAAATCAATCCATCAAGTGTCTTGGCAGTTGCAGCTACGACCAACCACGGTTACAGGGTGCTACACTTTTATGCCTGCAGGATGCAGCTGTTGCACGCGCTTAACCTTGATGAGAGACCAAAGTGCAAAGGGTCTGCAAGTGAGGTTGTGAGTCTCATCTGCAAAAAGTAATGTTCATGGGCAGAGTTTGCTTTCATGTGTATGAGAAGGTAAATCGACACAGTGTGAGGATCTGGATCTCTTCACCATGAAAATGGCGCGTAACAGTCCGCAGATGAACGTGTGATGTGGCATGTTTCATGACCGTGTGGTTTCTTATAAAGATCCGTCAATAAACTCGACTGTTGATCTAGACATGTTGGAAAAGTTGGCATTTCCAGAGGTCAAAGAACTGGAATCTGTTATGCTGCACTAGGATAATGCTGATCCATAATGGGCCTCGATGGTTAGGAAGGTTTTTGACGACACATTTCCAGGTCTCTGGGTGGACAAAAGAGGACGGACCCACTTCTTGGCCTCCAAGGTCTCCCGATGCAACTTGATTAATTTTTTTGGTTTAGTCTTTGTAAAGGATGCTGTCTACGATGTCCTTGTGCAGGACTTGCAGAGACTGTGAGCTCACATCACAGCAGCAATTGCACACGTCAATGAGGACAAGCTAGAGGAACTGGATAATCACTTGTATATCCTACGTGTCATAGAGGGAACACACAGTGAGGTCACTTAAAGAGCTCCTAAAATTTTGGCACGTGCGAATGTCGTACCGCGATCAGCACTGTTCTACATGTCCTAGTTCCTGAAATGTAAATGATCAAATTTGTAAAGACCACTTTGGAAGATCCTACGTGTGCAGGGAGGACAAGAATTACACCCAGAGTCTTTCCTAGGTTTTTCAGGGATACTTCCAGAGTCTTTAGTATAAAGGACCCACAGTCTCCAATATCTCGTTACAGAGTAATAATGTAATTATGATTTGTCCGGTTAATTACCGCAGTCACTCTTGTTTCTTTGGAAAAAGAACATCACAATGGTGAAGAAGCCTGTAACATGCAATAACTAAAACCTGTAATAACAAAACAGATTAATGCAAGAATTCTGACCCAAAAATACTGTGATGTCGTTTCCGTCGTGCGGGAACACCTCAGCAGGGAGTCAATGTGACAGTCTTCCATTGCATCCAGTAAAAACACGCACGAGGTGCACACAAGCTGGTCAATAGTAAACCTATCCAAACAGCTGTCAATCACTGTTAACGCACGATCAAAATTGTCGGCCAACAAAGCTCTAGGCAGAATTGAGCTGTATTGAATGCAAACCTGATCACAACGAGGTAAGGAGGACATTATCATTTTCAACAGCAGGTATCGTAAAAAGTGAAGGCGTATGGCATCATCGCCGGGAGACCCCGAGGGACTGGTTCATACGCCTAATTGGACATATTTTCCCTTTCCTTTGCGCACACTGTCCACTTTGATTTGCGAAGTGTGAGATTTGTATATTAAGTGTATCTGATAGTGTGGATCACTGTTAATAGTGTAGTGTTACGTTTGCGTTGTAAGACAACGACAGGAGGGAGAGGGTGAGACCCGATGCAGACACGTGAGCCTGGCCCTCCCGAAGAGCACCAAGTATGCCGCCGAGCAGTCCCCAACCGACGAGGACGTTGGCGTGAAAGTTTGGTGATAAGGAACTTTAAGCCACCACCCGAGTAACTGACAGCGCGTGACGTGCCCGGGCGGTTACTAAGTATCGGCCACTCTCCGTGTTGCTTAACTTGGCTGATTCGACGGGAGCCGGTATACTCAACGATGCGAGACAGTTGGCAGCAAGTACCGTTAGCAAAAGTGAACAAGACACACATCGTAAACCGTCAACTTTTGCGCTGTTGTTCACTATTTTCAGCGCAATACAGTTGAAAACCTAACTGGGCAAAAAATAAAATGAAGTTCAATAAATCTCTAACGAGTTGGTGGAGACCGTGGCTCTCGTATACCGAAATACTTGAAAGGTATCCCTGAACAGCCTCTGAAAGTTCATCGGCTGAGTTATGGTTCACCCTGACTGTATTATGGAAACATAATCCTAGATCTACTGTACATATACATCACACGCCTCAAGCAACTTAACAGTGTGCGACGGACGATACTAATGGTTCCCTTAACTGATACACTTTTGTTCCACTTGTGAACGGCGCGTGGGAAGAATGACTGTGGGAAAGTCTCTGAGTTAGTTCCCGGGAAGAATGACTGTGGGAAAGTCTCTGAGTTAGCTCCAAGTTTTCGAATTTCCCCGTCGTGGACATTTTGTGAGAATATTTGATTGTCATTAATAAGTTCTTCTACACTTCTTGGAAAGTGCTCACTCGAATTTCAGTAATAAACCTCTCCATGACGCGCAACGCCTCTCTTAAAAAGTCTGCCACTGGAATATTTATTTTGTAAATAAGAAACGCCTTCTCTGGCTGCGTTGTACTTTATTCTCCCAGACAAGTTTGGCCTTTTTTCACTTTAAGGAATCATCAATGGGATCTATAATGATACAGTTATAATAAACATTTGTTTTGATGTATATTAGTCGTAGGTTATAAAACAGTTCACTTCTTGCTTTTTATGTAAATAAGTTATTTCTTACTGCTCTTCATGGTTTTAG
This sequence comes from Schistocerca gregaria, assembly GCF_023897955.1. Classification (NCBI taxonomy): domain Eukaryota; kingdom Metazoa; phylum Arthropoda; class Insecta; order Orthoptera; family Acrididae; genus Schistocerca; species Schistocerca gregaria. Next base: position 418,420,061 of record NC_064924.1, read on the forward strand.
TTGGCATCGGTGCTTCCTTTCGTCTGATCGAATGGAGGCCGCACTACCGCTCTATTTACGAAACATAAGCATGTCTTTGTGTTTTGAATATTTTTCTTCCCACTGTTTATTTTGTTTGCACTTTTTGTTGTGATGCAATATCAGTCTTCCGTCACTAACACGTACATGACACTAATATAGACATAACTACTTTGAGTTCACTGTGTATCTCATCCTGTTTGGTTTGTTTATATAAACGTATAGTTACCAACCTAACGAAGTGTACACTGAAAATTAACGTCCATTCATTTATATGTGTGTGAGCGCGCGCGCGCCCGCGTTTGTGTGTGTGTGTGTGTGTATGAGAGAGAGAGAGAAGGAACGAAAACACATGCATGGGCCGTTCTTTTTTCTTAGTTTTGGCTTAAATGTTTTGTGGAGAGGTTCATGATCAGATGAGTGGGAAGGGGCTTCGGTGGTATTATTATTATGATAACAGTCAAGTGTTGTAGTGTTACTCTATTATTTTATCTGTTAGTGTAAACAATGAGTTGTTTAATACATGTACTTGATCATTCATTAGGGTTTTCTTTTCTGCTTTGGTTTCTGTATGTGGTAATTTTCTTGCGGGCTTATGAGTTATTTTTTATTGTTGATTCTAATTATTTTCATGTCTTCTTCTTGACGATTTGTTTTGTGATGGTATTCTCTTAGGTATTCTGTAAATGTGGAGTGGTTTGTCCCAGGCTCACTTGTGTTCTTTTTATCTGACATCAAATGTTCTGCCTGTTTGTCCTACGTAGCTACCATATCAAGAGTTACACACCTGCTTTCTAGTATATATCCATGTTTTTAGTCAGTCTTGGGGTGTGTAAAAGGATAGATCTGCCTGTTGTGTATGCTACGTTTATTCCTCGTCTTTTGAAAATGTTGGCAGTTTTATGTGTCAGTTTGTGTTTTTATATCACTGTGTGACATCTTGTGTTTTCTGTTATGTTTTTCACATTATTTTGTGTAGTTGTTATGGTACTGAGTGATTGTGATTGTGTTTGGTTCAGTTGTGATATTGTCAATAGTTTTTTGCTTTTTGCTTTTATTTTACTTTTAATTTTGTTGTTTAGCTTTGAGCTTTGTGACTATGTTACAATGCCCATTGTTTTGGGCTGTCTGTATTGTGATGTCCTTCTTCTTGATAGTTTTCTTTGTTGAGTGGGCCTGTGTTGGGCCTATGAAGCATGTGTCGAAGTGTTGCTTGCTTTTATAAGTGCTAGCAGTTCGAGCGCTGGGCGATGACAATATCAGTTGCTGTGTGTTTACAGTAAATTTCAAACACATTGTTTTTTTTTTTTTGCTTTTCGATTGTTATTTTCATAAAGTTAATTTGGTTATTCTGTTCTCTTTTCATCGTGAATTTCATATTTTTATGTTTCTTGTTAATGTCAGTATGTAGTCTTTTAATTTTTGTTTTTGGTTAATCTATTAAGTATAGGATGTCATCCATATATCCGAACGAGGACATTATCTTGTCTACTTTTGCTACTGTTTTTGTGGAAATGATCTGTTCAATGTGGTTTATAAAAATATTTGCTAAGGCTCCCTACCTTGTAAATAAAATTAATCATTGAAATGGAAGTACTTTTGTTCCATTATGAACTTTATTAATGTATGTCCTTAATCTGTTAATCAGGGAGCTGACTTTTTTTCAGGCTATTATCTATAATTTATATTGTTTCTAGTAATGATATGTTGGAATACATGTTTTCTACGTCAAATGAGAGAAGTGTTGCTGCGTATGGGATTTTTATGTCTTATTTGTTGTGTTAGTTGTGTAGTGTTTATAATGGTTCTGTATTTATGTTCTTTGAAATTTTCAGATAGTAATTTTAACATGTATCCTGTAAACTTGTAAGTGGGTGGTTTCCTGAAATCCAGTATTGGTCTCACTGGAAGATTCGGTTTCTGGTCTTTAGTTGGCTTCATAGGACAGGTTGAGAGGGATTAATCTGCGTCAGCTTTCTTTTATCTGTGTTGTCCAACGTGATGTCTGAATTTTTCAGAGTGTTTTTTTACGTTCGTCTGTAATCTGATTGTTGGTTCCGATCTGAATTATGTAATATTATTTTGTGAGACGATTTATTGTGTTTATTCAGTGTATTGTTCTTTGTCTATAAGTACTTCTCTGTTCCCTTGCCTGCTACTGAAATTATGACTTTTGATTTTGAAGTTTCTTTCTCAGTTTTTTGACTTTTATAGTTCCTGTGCATGCGTTTTTCTTGAGTTGTTTTGTTTTCACATTGGCTATTATAGTATGGATCTCAGTTTTTGCTAGTTCTCTTGTTAATGCAATGACGACACTGCTGTTTTCTGTTCTATCTTCCGTTGCCAATACACTTTCTGCTCCAATGATTAGATTGGGTATGTAATCTTCATCTGTTTCTAAATTTACATTGTATTTTAATCCTTTCTCGAACAGTTGTCTCTTTTTACTTTATTTGTGTGTCTGTAAGATTCACTAATCTTGGGTAGAATCTGTGTGTGCGTTTTCGTTGATTGCGTTGAGCTATTTTGCTGTGATTGGAGTTTATTGTGTTGGCCAATCTTTCTTCTATGAACTGTTTCCAATCTTTGTTCAGCAGCTTTTGTGTGACTTTCGACCTTGATGACCAGATGAGATTAAACTGTCATATTATTAATGGTGTTTGCAAGTTTCAAATATGTTTTATGTAACTTTCAATTTATCTCTTGTTTTGTAGAGAATTGGGAACAACTTGTTCCGCCACTGGACTTGGTTGAGCATTTTTTCAGCGATTTCACGCCCAGTAAACGAATCCTCGACGAAATGCGCAGCTCTTCGTTGGATCTTATCGATCTCTTCCAGCAGTCCTACCTGGTAAGGAACTCAGACAGGTGAACAGCACTCAAAAATCGATCGAACAAGCGCCTTGTAAGGCGTTTGCTGCGCGGTTGACTTACGTTTCCTTAAGACTTTTCCTATGAATCTCAGTCTGGTATCTTCTTTTCCTTTTGTTTCATTTGAGGTCGCTGCGATATTTACCCCTAGGTATTTTACTATACTGTTTCCAGAATTTGCCATCAGTGGTGTAGTTGTACAGAAGTAAATTTCTTTTCCTATGTATGCGCAACATGCTACATTTATTTACGCTCTGGATCAAGTGCTAGAACCTGAACCATAAATTGATCCTCTGCAGGCTATTCTGCAAACTGATATGTTCTGGCGTTACCACTTTCTTATATACAACCGCATTATCTTCGAACAGTCTTAAAGAGCTTTCAAAGCATTCTACTAGGTCACTTATATACATTGTAAACAGTAACTGCCTTATCACACATCCTTGGGGTACTTCGGAAATTAGCTTTACATCTGTTGATTTTGTTTTATTAAGAGCGACGTGTTGAGTTCTGTCTGCAAGGAAGTCTTCTAGCCAGTCATAAACTTGGGCCGCTACTCGACAAGGTCGCATTTTTTTTTTACACTGAACGGCAGCACGGGTCCCAATCAAATTCCTTGAGATTGAATTCACAGTAGTTAAATTTTTATTAGGAGTTGTTAATAAATATAATGAAAGAATAATTATTGCAGTATAAATTCCTGTCATTCAGAATATGGGACAGTGCGTGGATTTGTATAAATAGATTTCTCGCTCTTCGAGTCAAAAGCGAATTTAGCTTTTTGTTGATTCTATGGCGGTAGCATTTATATTTTCATACGTCATGAGTGTGACACCCATATCGATTGTAAGTAGTTTATACTGCGTAGTTTTATGTATGTGACTATGATGTGGTAGTTCTTTACTGATTAAGGTCATTGAATTATGAAAGGATAGTTGAAGTGCGTAATATATGTAATATAAAAACTTAAAAAAATGTTTAAAAATGATGAAAGTTTGTAAATTATGCCTGTTTATAAAAGAGAATTTGTAATTTGAATACTGGTTCATACTTGGGGAAATTGTATGATGTAACTTAAAAGACTTAGGAACCCCCTCCGATTCGGAAGGGGCTTGGCGCGTGGGTAAAGGTACATCTGGCGGTCAATTTGGGCGTCAAGAGAGAGAGAGAGAGAGAGAGAGAACACGTTACCCAGTCAGTGGCTAGACGTTGTCTTGTTAACAACACGGGTGCCAAGTGCGGTATTTGGAAGCCAATTGATGTTGAAATGTGGTTTTTGCTGTTGCATGGTGCTGTTGTTATCATGGAATGTCTCTGAAATGAAAGAAATACGTCGCCAAGAAGAATCTATAAAGAGTATTCAACTTCATGAGCATGGAACCACTTAGTCACCAAGTGCTTTCCACCACTATTGCGCCACTGCTTCAACAACTGCAGGAGTTCAGATATGTATCATTGTATGGACCAGTATATTGATGTGAGTTTTTTTTTCAATAATAATTTCAATGATAAAAAATTCGTTTTTCAACTTTCAAACTGTCCTCTTCATGAAACCAAGCAGGGTACTACCCTTTTACGTGCTAAAGACTGGAGATCCTGTTGATGAAGAACCACTAACTTGTTTCTATTTGAATGTGTCTAAGTTTCAGTGTTAACGCATATAAATGTTGCTAGTTAAATTTCTTATTTCACAGATAAAGAAAGGCACATAATATGGAACTTATAATAAACTTAATTTTGCTTTGAATTGTTTCTACTTTGAATGTGCCAAAGTCTTAGTGCTAAGGGGCATAAATGTCGTTAGTTAAAATTACAAGTAATGAAAGAGGCACACAGCCTTGAACCTCCTTGAAACTTAACTTTACCTTGAAATTATTTCTAAAGGTAATTAAGAATATTATTAGTGTAAATTGCTATAAAGCATTGCAAGATAAATAATTTCAAGTAGGGCTGGAAATCAGTATTAGTGTGATGCAAATTGTTTATGAAATGTGTGCATAATTTGCTTATAAAGGAAATTTATGGGTCTCCACTATATTCTTTTCTATTATGAGAAAGTTAAACTAAAGATTGTTTTGCTAAAGAAATATGAAGTATTTCCATAAATCAACAGGGTAAAAAGTGTTTCTACAGTGTTACTTATTTGCATTTGTGGTGTCTGTGTTAGTTAAACCAGGACTCTTGTCATACTTCATTTAGTCTCGTGAGGTCTTTGATAACATTATGGTGCTGAATTGGTTAATCGTTGCGGTGGTGATTATTATCAAAAGGAGTAAAGTGATAATTATCTTTCTGTGATTGCCAATTTATGCAAATGATAACTACTGTTTACCACGGGTCAGTTCATCTGGTATTTGTGTGTGTTCATTGCACTTTGCTAAGAGAGAAAGAATGAAATCCCCTTTTGATAAATTATATTTAAATTCTTTGAGCTTAATGTTTCAAATTATGGTACCTAATTAGGCTGGCGACGGTTAGTTATTTCATTTACGTGCATTTTACTACTTTCATTACTTACAAAATTAAAATCTTTCAGTTTTCTACTAATTGCCATAGTAACGAAATTTATGTCCTATATCATCTGTTTATTACTTTAACTCACGGTCATACTTCAAAATTGCACCCAGAGGGTAACACTTATTGTACGTTATCGTTAAATTTGGCACAACGTACCTACATAGGTATTATAAACGAAGTTATTCAAAAACGTGCTACAAAATATTCTCTCGTCCCTCGCCGTATCCAGTCGCCGCGATTCCGCAACGTTTCAGAAGACGTAGACTCTTCTTCCACCTTCTGGCGAAATGTCGGCGTCCAAAAGTCCATCTCTGTGTACAGGATGGTTGGAAACAGTCTGAATAGCTTGTAAGGGTGTTTTAGGGTAGGTTGTGCTGAGATATAATTGTTAAGAAAAAATCATATACGTTGTGCAGTTTCGGAGTTCATTAGAATTGAAGTTTACCAATCAGGCTGTTGCGCGCTCAAATTCCAGCTGCCCGCCAAATACATTTAGTGTCATTGTTCTTGTAGCGTACAGGATAGCACACTAGACTGCTTAACCTTTTTCTCAGGTTCGATCCTCACTATCGTCCAATTTGGGAATTTTTGTGTCGCTCTCTTTTTCGTTTTTAGGAAGCAAAAAGAAGAAGGCAACAGGCAGTCAGCTTGAATATGTGCGCGCAACGGCCTGATTAGCCAACTTCAATGCTAATTGCCTCGGAAACTTTTTTTTCTTAACAATTATTTCTATGCGCAACCGGCCTTCCATCACCTTACAAGCCTTCCAGACTGATTCTGACCACTCCGTATACAGTCCTCGGCGGCGATTGATATTTGCAATCTGTGAAAGGCCGCTTCACAGCAGTTTTCAAAACGTCCGCACGGTATGTGTTTAAGCGGCCGGCTGATCTCGCCAGCGGTTCCTCACTGCCCATCAAAATGCAAAAAGCTGCTGCTGTCTTATTCCTTCCGTGCTGGCTGCCAAGATCACCGAACGGCCAAACCCCTATCACGAGTCACAAGATTTGTGACACAAGCATTTCGAATGCCTTCTAGGTAATTTTCCGGCAAACTGCTATTGTGGACCCGTCTTGCAATGATTTTAAATGTCAACCACCAACGATGACTATATGAGAGATGGTCTGTTGGACACCAGTACTTCTTCGGAAGGCGAAAGGAGACCGACCTATGCCTTCCGCGCCGTCGCAAACTCACTGTGAACACACGCGACAAGAATCTCGAGAAAATTTCAACACACGGACGCAACGAGGAAGTCTGCATTTGCGTAAAAATAATGTGTCCTCAAACGAATAGTTTAAAGTTGCTTCATAATGACCCACGAAAACCCGTGGTAGAGCTGTTACAAACAATTACACGAACACGCGGCCGAGGGAACTCATATGCTGCATGTAGTAAGTTTTCAAAAGCCCCTATAAGAGACTTTTTTAGGTACATGATGTTTAAAATGCTCAGAACAATAGGTGTGCACTACAGGAAAAGAGGAGTATTACATGGTATGTATAGGAACCAAGAAGTAACAGAAGGAATGTAACATCAGGAGTGAAACGAATCTCTGACGTGCGAAGGAACACGAGTTATAAAATGAAAATTTTGAAAAACAAGAAAAAGTACAATAAGTCTTTCCGGCCCTTAGTGACCCAAACTTTACATTTATTAATTTATTTGCCCCTTATTTGTCTATGTATGTAGAATGGTTTAATGGGAAGTGTTGCATATGAAAAATGCAGTCTACTTACAAAAAAAATTTAGTTTTGAGAAATTTCTTGACTTACGTTATCATATAAATAAACACATATTTTTTAGAAAAAAAGTATTGAGTAAAGACAGATACCCAATAATAATGGTTTATTTTTAATTTCTTTTAGAATAAACAAATGGCATAAGGTGTAGATAATGTCATTTAACTAATTACAGAAATCTATAAACATAATTACCCAGAATAATTGTTTGTGGGTCACCAGAAGAGAGATTTATAAAAATATTAATGTTCCTCTGCCATGTTTTTTCATGGTTTTAGAGTCCTTAATTTTATCATGACTGATAGGCAATTTTTCCTGTTCATATTATCGTTCCATTGGCATTACACTCGAGTCATTCATAAGGAACTTATACCTTAGAACAAAGGTGTGCTTCCTTTGACACTATGCCTTTCGCGGGTTAGTTTTACTCAAACTGCATGAAACTGTCAATATGAGAGGCACATTTGCTTGTAGAGCTTTGGCCACTATGGTTTGAAATCCTCTGATGCAACCATGTGAACATTAAATTTACCAGGATCGCAGCAGAGAAGATCATTTTACAAACCTCTAACGTTCTAGTCTCTCTCTCTCTCTCTCTCTCTCTCTCTCTCTCTCTCTCTCTCTCTCTCTGAGTATTCGCTTCAAAAGAACAAAGTCACGATTACATGATATGAATGAGTGGCTGTGGATTGGAGAATGATAAGCAGTTTTGTCAAATTTCCTATTGTCTGTCAGCGGTAATAAGAACCGTTACATGCAATGGTCATTGTTTTGCTAACCAAAGGAATCACTAAAAAGATGAAATTCTCTGATTTTTGAGGAAGCATTGTAATATCTGAAGAGGAACAAATGTTTCATTTGGGCATTTCTTCCTTTCGTCCCCATGGTAAAAAAGTAATCAGCACTTCCAGTGCCGAGATGTACTGCTAACAGGATGCTGCCTATAATAACACATCTCTTGAACAGAAATATATGGCAGGGAGAATTTCTGCACGTTTCTGTCAGTTTTTACATAGCTGTTCAATCTCTATTACGCTACTGTAAAATATTTTAGCTTTTATTTCATACACTGCTAATTCAGCAGTTGCCACATATTTTGCAGAGTCATTAATGTAGGATTCTTTAATTTATGGGATAACAATTTGTTGTTCGCCAGTACGTAAGGCAAAGCAAACTTTTTCCTTGAAAAGGCAGTACATAATTTTAATATCCAGAACTGAATAAAGATGTTTAATGAAGATATTTATTTCCCCCGACGAATATCGATAGGTCTTGCGGGAAAGGAATATATGTGCACTTTCACTTGCACCACAACTTTCTTTTGGATTGTCCTTTTTTCTTGTTGACCCTGTCTTTCCTTTGGCGACTTCCTCATCAATAGTAAAGTCTGCAGTTTCCTTATCCTCTTTTCAGTTACAGCCCACATCTGAACAAACGTATTTTTGCATACTTCCAGCCTGTAGTCTCCTTTCGTTACATGGTACTTGAAAAATTACCTCTATCGTTTATTTATGAAGGGACACAAGTCGGTAGACTTACGATCTTAAATAAATAAATGAAAAAGACCATGCTTTTTTGTATCATTCTAAGCATCAGACTTCGGTTCTTTCATTACAAAACAACATGTCTAAATTCAAAGAAACAGTTTCCAATTATAAATCATTTCCACCAGAATCTGACTTAGGTTCTCTCAGAAATCCGCTGTTAAAATAGTCAGACTAAAATTAGCGTAAGGTTCGCTATTGACATTGTTGTCTACTATAAAAGTGAGGAAGAAGAATTATAAAATCTGTTAAATTGTATGAACATTCTACCATGCACAGATTATGGATAGGAAGCACACCAAAGGACTGTATTTCCGTCAGACTCCGATAGCGGTTGTGCAGAACCTGGTGGATCCCATGGTACGCATCCAATGAGCCATGACCCTAATGGCTCTACATTGTGAGCGCCCTCTGATACCGCAATGTAGGATTACCGGTAGCACTTGGAGCATCTTCGCTAAATGATACTACGCAGACGCTGTGTAGTCATGGCTCTGACACCATCGTCTTAGTTCAGAGAGCCTTATCCATTTTAACGTTGAGAACTGGACTCGATTTTTTGCTATAATATTTGTGATCATTCTTGGAGACACACAAGTTAAGTAAGTCTTCCGTTTGTTGCGTTAACTTGTTCACTAATCATTGGTACTCCCGTCCAGCTCTATGATGCTGCCACATCACTCCTAGCGCACCTCTCCTTACCGTTGTGTACGAACTCGCACACAACACAGTACAGCAGGTGTCAGCTACTTTCTTTAATGTTTCGTGGCCACAGAGGAGAGACGACATTATGACATTTAATAATGTGGCAGAGTTGAAACGATATTAAAGTCATAGGTGAATTTGCACAGTTTCGGAGAAATTTGCTACATTTAAAAAAAAAGCATACATACCATGAGCTGTATAACTTTATATTTGTTCTCTGGTAATCTCGATTGTTACAATCATCTTCACACGAGAAAAACAATGCATATCAATGAGTGAAACATACATTTTTGCTAAATATGGCGTAAAAAATGCAAACGGACAATACACATCAAATGTGGAGTTGTCACGAACTATTGTCATTATGCAAAGGAACAGTGTATTTATAGGGACTATGTTAAGACAGGCTATTATGACAATTATATGCGTTCTACATTTGGTTGGGTCATATCTGATGACAATGTATGTTTGGTCCATTGATGTACACTGTTTTTTCTCTGGTGAGATAGTTGTCATAATCGAAACTGTTAGGGAACTGCAGTAGAATTGTACAGCTGATGGTACAAATGTGCTTTTTTTCGAACTTTTTAACATCTGTAGACAGTCACCTACGAATTTTTTTTGTATTTTTAGAATGATCTGTTGCTAATTTGGGGTAATTTTTTACAGTTTGGCAGCAAGCTGATATAGTATGGGATAAGTTGATACATTTTTGGGGCAAGTTGATGCTTGTGGAAGGCAAGCTAATACACCGATACACTTGTATGGCACAATGATACATTTGGAGGGCAAGATGATGCACTTAGAGGGCAAGCTAAAACACTCAGGGGACAAGCTGATAGTTGTGGGTGCAAGATAATACACTTTTTGGCAAGTTGATACACGCATTTGGGAGCAAGAAAATACACCTGCGGCCAAGGTGATATATTCTGGGGACAAGTTGATGTACTTCAGGCGCAGGCTAATTTACACTTCTGGGCCAATTTGGGGCCAAGTTGCCACACATGGTGGCAAGTTGATACATTGTTCAGCCATGATGCACTTTGGCACAATTTTATACCCTTAGGTGGTGGTGCAAGTTTATATACTTGGTGAGTAACTTGATACACTTGGGAAGGACAAGGTGATACACTTAGAGAAAAAATTGATACATTTATGGAGCAAGATGATACACACTTTTAGTGGTAAGTTGATGCACACTTCTGGGAGCAATCTGATACATATTGGGGGCTAGTTGATGTACGTTGGGTGATACACTATGGGGGAAGTTGATACAGGTTAGGTGGGTAAGTTGATGCAGTTTAGTTGGGGAAGTTGATGCAGTTTATGTGTTGAGGTTGATGCAGCTTAGGTGGGGAAGTTGATGCAGTTTAGGTGGGGAAGTTAATACAGTTATGTGACATTTGTTACACTGTTTGGATAATTTGGTAGATTTGGGTCAATTTTTTCTAATTTTGGGGCAAATTGTTAAAAATTCAGGTAAATATCTTCCAGATTTGGGCCCATTTGTTACGGTTTGTAGCAGCTTCTGACAGTTTTGGGGAGAAAGTTGATGTGGCTTTGGAGCAAGCTGATACACTTTGGTAGCAAGTTGAAACAGTTTGTGGGAGGGAACCTGATAGATTTTGGGGCAATTTTTTACAGTTTTGGTATAATTTATTGCAGTTTTGAGGCAAGCTGTTTCAATTCTGGTAAAATATCTCACCGTCTTGGAACATCTTGTTACAGTTTTTGACAATATGTCATAGTTTTACTCTTACAGCAAGAGCAGTTTGTTACACGAAGGGCTACTTATTATAATACACTGCAAAATGGGTCAATTTGTTACAGCTGCAGGGCAGGGTGTTTCAGTATTAGGGTGTATTTGGTACAGTTTTTCTATAACGTGGTGGACGACTTCAGTGATCTGTTCTATTTTTCCAAATAGTTACCCACTAAATTTTCTTAAATGGTGATCCACTACATTTTCTTAAATGGTGCCGAATTCTATTTTTTTAAACAGTAATAGTCCAATCAATTTTTTAAATGATGAACCATTCTGTTTATTCAGCAATGACCTGTTCTGTTCCTTGGTCGCCTAACAGAAGAGTGGTCATCCTGTAAAATGACAGTCACAGTCCACTGACTTTCATTGGTCAATTTATAATATCTAGTCTACTGGTCTTAATTGCTCTCATCAACAGTCTCTCTCTCTCTCTCTCTCTCTCTCTCTCTCCCTCTCTTTCTCTCTCTCTCTCTCTCTCTCTCTCTCTCTCTCTCTCTCTTTGTGTGTGTGTGTGTGTGTGTATGTGTTTGTGTGTGTGTGTGTACACAAATCAGGGGCAAGTATCTTATACAATTTTACGCAAATAACGCAACTTCACACCATTTTTACAAGTCATAATTATATTAGATTTTTTAAATATAGAGGATGTTAACAGCCAGACAAAAAAAAAATGAAGCGCCCAGAAATGGATGAGGAAATGAAAACAAAGTGAGCGGATTGAGAGGGCTTGTGTTGCTATTTCAGTGGTTACAAAACTGATTCAAATTTACAGAAGAGTTGGCAGTATGAGCACACCTAACAGCTGCAAACCATCTGGCACTGATACACACTCTGAGTCAGTTGGGCAGGGCTTCAAAGCTGTTGTATGCTCTTCTGAATCAAGCTGACCCACAGGTGTTGTAACTAGTCATTGATATGATGGATACTGATTCTGGGATGACGTTGATGCTCAAGCTGGTTTCACACCTGTTCTAGGAGGGACAAACGTACGAATCTTGTTTGCCACAAGAGTATCTCAACATCACACACACGGTTCATGGAGATGCGTACCATGTGTAGATATGCGTTATCATCTTGAAAAACGCTACCACAGCACTGTCAGATAAGGGGTACGTCATTAGGATACACGATCTTACTGTTGTGCTATCAGAACTCCCTGAACCACTACCAGTCATACCCAATAGCGCCCCATACCATGGTGCTAGAAGTAACCCCAGTGTTACTTTCCATACATTTGAAGAATGGGATCTCTTCCCAAACTGCTGCCATTGCCGTAGTCCAGAACTGCTGTTAAGTGCTGAACACTAAGCAGTATCATTAAGAGCATTCTATGCTACCTGTTCCATGGTACCACTCCAAATGTAACCATTTGTGTTGTGTTAAAGGCAGCCTAGGCATGGGATAGTAATTCCCTAGCACGATTACTGCAAGTCTCTGACCAATGGTGTGGGATGATACAGAATGTTGCGGAGTCTGTTATTTGTTCTCATATGGCAGGCATAGAGGTGAAGGGGCTCTGGCGTGTTTGGTGCACAGTACCATGACACTCCCATATAGTGGTCAGAGATTGTGAACTGGAACATTGACAACACGTATGCCATCCCTCAAGTGCCCATTCAGTCCAACACTGGGCCATAGTCACATCCAAATGCCCTGAAAATGTGAGTATTACACCATTTGACCAGTCGCCCAAACGGAGAACCCTTTCAAACTCTCAAGTGTTACACATTAGTAAGGGCATCGCCTATGTCCTTCAAACTGATCACTCAACATCTGATGCTATTCACAGTCCATGTAGATCCTACTAGGCCTCGTAACAGCACTAGACGTGAACAACATGAATGCGCTTTCGCGGTCCTTCTATCACAGAGAATTGCAGTTCAAACCATTTACATAGCTGCTGATAGTTTGTAAGTGTATGATGCTACATTAACATCCAACGGCGTCTTATGGGTGCTGTACTTTCTTTTCACTGTGTACATGTACATAAATATTGTGAGGATAATGCTAGTCAGTGCCATTTTCACGGATCGTAACAGTATTCTGATAAAATGCAGATACAGGTATCTGTATGGGGACATCTTTGACTTTCATACAAATGATACATATCTTTGACCTTGACACCATTTCCATGCATAATTTTAGTATAGAGCTGTGATTAGTTTGGGATGGAGATGTTGTATGGTGTATAGCGCACAGTTAAACTAGTTCCACCATCCTGAATTATTTGTTTAAATTTTCCATTAGCACAACTGTGCTAGGCTCGGTTTCATGGATTTTGATTGACCATTTTATTTGAATACTAGGCTGTGATGAACTGGATGGAAGGGAGATTTTATACTTCCCCAATAGCACAACTGGGCTAGGTTTACCACCTTGAATTCTGTTTGGAAGAAGATGGGCAGGGGGGGGGGGGGGGGGGTGAGGAGAGTGTGAGTGTAGGGGAGGGGAAAAGGGGCAACGGCTTGATGATGCCAGAGATCAGGATGATGATGTCACAGGTAAGAGTGATGTTGTCCCTGATAAGGAAGGCCTGAATTAAGACATCGCAGGGAACTGGTTTGATCCATTTTAGTTCTAGTTCACTATCGATACAGAATACGCATGACACTCCTACCTCATTATGAAAACGTAACTGGTTATGTTAACACAGATTTAATTGCCTTACACGAAATGGAACACATAGTAAAAATCGAAAATGCAAGTAATTCCCTCGAACTGACGGGATTCATATACAGTTGATGCAACATCTTGGATTTCTGCTTCATAATTTCCAATGTGATCAATGCTTGCTAGCTAAACACAAATTTTCTACAAGTAGATGATTGGGTTACATGAAAAGTGTTTACACTGGTTAAAAAAGGGGATTACAGTAAAATTTCAAATAACAGAGATATCAGTATGTTAAACGCTGCCTATGAAATATAGTCAAGTGTATTAAGTAACTGGTTAAAGTTGATTGCAGAAACTTTGCTTGTAAAAGAAAAATAGCAGCGTACTAAAAAGCAGATCACATAGCAATAAATAATATGGAAAAGTAGAGATTTTTATCTTTTCAGTCTCGCTGGAATTCATAAATTTTGAAAATGAATTTGTCAGGGCAGACGGAGAGTAACTGTAGCAACTTATGGCAAAAAGTGGATACCCAAGTCACTTAATAAACTGCAGCTTTTAAGGAACATATACACAGTCCAGTCACTTAAATGTGAGGATTGCCTATGTTCGACATCAAGCTGCAACAATTGCACACAGGCAACAGGTGGCATCATTACCAATAGAGAGTGTATAAAGTGTGAAGGGGGGATGAGGAAAACAGTGCAATCGTTGTTGTAATGTAGAAATGGAGCGATTTACATGAGGTCAAAAATGGCAAGATCATTGGCTTTCAGTCCAAACATGTAAGCTTTTCCGAAACGGCTAAGTTTGTGAACTGTTTGTGGACCGCTGTGGTTGTGGTATACCATAATGGGAAAATGTTGCTCTTCAGAAATGGCGTTGAGGCAACTGTGGTGCACCATGGGCCATGGATTACAGGGGCGAGTGACAGTTGTGGAGACGTGTATGCGAGTACAGACAAGCAACTGTTTAGCAACTGATTGCTCACATGACACAAGAGGCTACCACAGAGTCTCTTCAACGAAGGTTTAGTGAACACTGATGTGTCTGGGCCTCTGCAGGAGGTGCCTGGTTGATGCACTCATGCTGACTGCTGTTCGGTGACGAAGGTTGAAATTTGCACGACGGCATTTCTCAGCAGGACAATTGAAACTATTTCTCGGTTTGCAGTGTACGCGCAGGGTTTGAAGAAAATCAAGATGAATATACTGTTCTTCCCTGGCCACCAAAGTCCCTGCCTTTAAACCGAATCAAGAATCTGTGGGACCACCTCGCTCGCGCTGTGCGCTGCATGGATCCTCAACCAGGAAACCTAGGACAGCTGGCTGTGGCAGTGGACTCGGCAAGGCTCCGCATCCCTGTCGACACTTTCCAGAACCTCACTGACACTCTGCCTGCACGTCTTTGAGAGGTTTACATGGCAAAATGTGTTTATTCAGGCTTGTGGTAGTTTGTCACATTGATGTGACTGGACAGTGCATTGTACTTTGTGTCCACAGTTACACAGGGGAAAAGATTTTAATAAACCAGTGTGGAATACAAAGGTGTACTTTTATCGCATTCTCTCTTCAATATTTATTTATACAGACAGTACCATGCGAAAACGGAAAAAGAGTGCTACAAGGTATCCATATAAACAATAATAAATATATTAACATATCATTGCATGCTGACAACAATCTATTAATGACAGAGTCGGCAGACAACTCTACAATTCACGGCATCAACGACAACTGAAGAGAATCGTTCAAGGTGGCAGAAGTGCAACTCTTCTTAAAATTGCTGCAGATTTCATTGCTAGACCATTAACAAGTGTCGGCTTGCGAACTCTTCAACGAAACATCATCGATATGGACATCCGGTGCCGAAGGCCCACTCGTGTGCTCTTGATGACTGCACGACACAAAGCTTTACGCCTACGTTTAACCTTGGCCCGTCAACACCGACATTGGGTTGTTGATTACTGGAAACATGTTGCCTGGTCGGACGAGTCTCGTTTCAAATTGTATCGACCAGATGGTCGTGTATGGGTGTGGAGACAACCTCATGAATCCATGGACCCTGCCTGTCAGCAGGAGGGTGTTCAAGCTTCAAGCTGGTGGCGGCATTTGGAGTGGCATGGAAGCCCTGATACGTCTGGATAAGACTCAGGCGGGTGTCACGTACGTAAGAAACCAGCATCCATCCATTCCGAAGGTCTTGGACAATTCCAGCATGTCAATGATCCATCTTTTAAGCTTAACCGTAAATGAAGGTAATTTTAAGACAGAAGCAAATAAAGCTAACGCAATAGCATTCCATGGGAAAGACTCAGTATGAAATAAAAATATAATTGAATATCAGACTTTGGAACACAAACAGCACTTTAATTACCTTGGGAGCCATACCATTTTCAACTAAAATAAGAATGTAGAATTAAAGTAGAATACTATCAGAGTATTTGCAGCACTATAAGAGAACGGTTGTAGCTGTTGAAGGGTATGGCAGTGAATACCAGGTTGTCAAAAGTTTCAAGCCATTTTGATGCAGGTGGAATGGGTGTTTTATGAACACTAAAGTGTTACGCTAAAGTGGATAGGATTCCTGATGAAAACATTAACAAGAACTGTATATTTTTGCGGGTAATAACAAAACATAATCACAAAAGAAAACGAAAAGGAACGCCTGGAACAAAAGGAAGAAACAAGGATTCCGAATCAAAACGAAACTCGTACATAGGACAATTAACATGATGGAACTGAGGACAGAACAGGTCTACAGGCCTAATCTGTGGAAGGTAGAAGAAAAAGACATTTGCAATTTGTTCACTGAGATATTTTTCCTGTCCAGTTGTTCGTCGTTATGAAATTTGTCCCGCTTTTCTTTTGCCAGACATGCCTTGCTTTTATTGTCTGTCCCACGACTGAGAAACGCCATCTTGTCTTCTCCTCGTCATCTGCATCTTTACAATCTCCTATTGCTCGCGCATTGCCTGCACCTTGCTGCTGAATGAATTTTTATTGATCTAACTTCCATTTTCAAATTTATAAATGCAGATATTGCGTTATTACAACCGGTTCTTAATAGGTAATGTTATTTCAAACCTGTCCTCTTACACATGGCACTATTAGCTACTTGCTTGGGATACTTAAATCGGGACGTTTAACGCACCAAGTGCCAGTTGTCAACAACAAGTCTTTTCCTTCAGGTCCTAAAAATTTTTTGTGTTATTAAATTTAGTTTGAGTTACGATACTGAGTCAAATCTGCACCATCAAAGCAAAAGTTATTGATGTGCTAGTTCTATGTAGCTCACTAGCAATCTCTGGTTCTTTTGTGCTGAGGTTCTAAAAAAAAGCCGTACGAAAAACTCTCTCTTCTCAGCAAGTGGGTTTTTTTGGTAGCAGCTTCTTCCACTTTCACTCTCTCCAACCTCCCCATTCTTCCTCACAGTTTGTTATAGGAGAGTCATCGCAAAATAAATCTTGCTAGAGTCATGCCACTAGCCCGGATTAATCTAAGCACTGGAGACAACATATTCGCCAACAACACTGAGAGACGACTCTCGACTCCATGGAAGCTGTTGAGGCCACATATACATGCACAAGATGCAAAATAGTTTGCCATTAATTTTATCACTGAATTATCATTGAATGAAATTAGCAATAAATGTTTCAGCACCAAGCCACAACAATGAAGAATTAATCAAGTGAAAGGTACTTGTGTTTATTGTTAAACTTTTATATGGTCAGAAAGCTCCCTTAGTTACGATGTCTTTGTAGCATTGGTTTGGTTGAGATGATGGCAGTCACCTCCCTGGACAAAAAAATTGTAATGGGTAAAGTCAGTAATTACAATGACTTAGAGAATAAATGACTAGTTTAAATACTTTTTTATGGAAGATGTATTCGCAGAAAATATGACAGCTTATGGAAATGCAATTACGAACCATCGCTACAGCGTTAAGATCAATTAATGAAATGCCCTTCCAGCAAGCCTTCGAAACTATAACGATCGTATATACAAGATGGCAGTGATTCATTCCTTTGTGTGGTGCAGTAAATGGCCCCCAACTTTATTTTCGAGTGTGGCACCCTTCTCATCCACGCAGCCTAGGCGTTGCGAGTTGAATTAGCCCATCATTCTCGCAGAAGTCTTGAAAAGGATAACTTATGTGTCGCCTTCTATAGGAGCGTCAAGTGAAATCTGGTGCTGCGTTATTCTTCATAGGAGCGCACCTATGAATCCCTGCTGGCTGTTACTTCTGGCCCGTATCTCGGCCACACATAGTAGGGATCCCCTGCGTCTGGCCATTTTTTGCCTGCTTCCGTCTCACAAAACACCTCCCCTCCCCCCCCTCCCTCCTCCCCCCCTCCCCGTATTTTACGCCACTCGCTGTCCCCACAAGAAAACACTCTCGTTGGTTGTCTTTCACCCTATTTATGTACGATAATAGTTTAGTCCCCGTGTTGTTAAAAATAGCACAAAATTTTCGTTTTGACATTCCTTGTCGAAAATAAAATATTGAAATCTTATTTAGTAATAAATATGTGGGTGTAAGAGTTTATGTGGTAACATAAAAGATATCTGTTTAAATTGTTTCTTAGGATATCCGCCAATGGCAAGTTTACTGAATAATGTTTTTTCATTGTTCACGCCACTATGTCTTTCTTTTGCTATGTAAGAAAGACGAAGGCGTTTATCTATGCACCCTTCAACAGTATTGCGTCATAGAAGAACTGTTACAGGTTTTTTAGGGCTGACGACGTACGTTCTATTACGTCACACTTAGGTAAATAAATTTCGCATCTCATATGGTTGTATCATAATATAGAACGCCGAAAATTTTTCAGCTAACTTAGAAATGTTATTAAGTTACTCTCGAGAGAAAATGATTACTTTGTATCGCAAGATTTAATTTTTTTACATTTGCTGAAGTACAATGTGGGTAATATGTTATTTTTTGTATTTTATTTTATTGTAACTTCGATATACATGCTTTTATGGAAGAGGCGTTCTCTATATATCCTCTATGTTTAAATTTTGCAGTACTCCTCTTGTTAATGGCCAAACTGACGAAACTGCAATAGTGTATTCTATAGAAAAATAATTTTACACTAAAACCTGACAATAAAGTCCTTTAAAAAACCCTAGAAATTTGTTGCTTCGTGAATATGAGTGATTAAATACGGTATTTTTTCTTTGTTATAACTGTTTAGTCTCACAGGGGGCCATCAGACCTGAAAACCACGGATTTTTAAAGGTCGTAAGTATGTTGTGGAGGGACGCGTCGTAAGTATCTGACTAGCGGCTTTACGTGCGAAGGCCCCTCGTTTGTGAAAAATCGATGTTGAAGTTTGATGCGTACCACCTGTAACTGTAACGTTAAGCATGTTATGACGAAGCAAAAGAAGTGCAGCAGCTAAATTTCATAGCTATCACGCTGACGATGCAGATTAAAATTCATTTCGGTTTTTTTAACTTCGTTGAACAGGTTGTCATTGAATAGTGTATTTCATACAAGATTATTCAAAAACAATAGTTTTCATCGTAGTAATTACTAAATAATTGTTGCAGCAAACTTCCTTCAAACTTGTATTCTGTTTCTCACAGAGTAACGGAGTAAATTACAGAATCGTCTTACTCGCCATCGCTTACTCTAGTAGAAATTTTGGTTGCTATTTGTCACAAAAGTAATCGAAACACAAATTCGCAAAGACCACCAACTTTAATGAAACTGTTTTCCCAGAAGCGATAGCGGTAAGCACGATTAGTTTAAATTCAGAAATATTGTTCTTTTCTCCCATCAAATGCAATGCTAACCACGCATATTTGATCATTCCTATAAAAGCAGGTGCACTAAACTGATGAAGAACTAAATAACATGTTTTGTATGTAATTTTCCCTAGAAGCGATTTCTCTATTAGTCTTGAGCAAGTTGAGAGCATTTTGAATTTTTTTCGTGAAAATTTAATCTTGCCTATAAAATTCATATCACACGTTTGGCAAAATGGAACAAATATGGGTGATATAACTTTTACGGTGCAGATGCCTATTTTTCTTTCATCTCCAAAGATATGATCGTAAAGTGTCTTATCAGTCTGCATTCCCCACGAATAAAACGATTATTTGCATCTTAACTACGAACCACAAACGGTTTACACACTGGAAGCAAGTTTTCTGCAACGATTGGTGTATTAATGATATTACTACAGCGAAAATGACTACTTTTGAATAATTTTGCATCACATACGGATTTGAACCTGTACCGACAGCGTGATAATACTGAACCTTAGCCACTGGGCTACTTTTGTTTGGTCGGAACGTGACTAATGTTACAGATATGCACTATGTGATCAAAAGTATCCTGACGCCGGCAAAAACGTACGTCTTTCATATTAGGTGCACTGTGCTGCCGCATACAGCCAAGTACTCCTAATAAGCTACCTCAGTGGTCATTAGACATCTTGAGAGAGCAGAATGGGGCGCTCCACGAAATTCGCGGGCTTCTAATTTAGTCCGATTATTGTGTGTCACTTGTGCCACACGTCTGTACGCGAGATTTACAAACTCCTAAACATCCCTACATTCACAGTTTCCGATGTGATAGTGAAGTGGAAATGTGAAGGGACACGTACAGCACGAAAGTGTACAGGCCGATCTCGTCTGTTGACTGGCAGGGACCGCCGACAGTTGAAGGGGGTCGTAATGTGTAATAGGCAGACATCTATCCAGACTATCACACAGGAATTCCAAACGGCATCAGGACCCACTGTAAGTACTATGACAGTAAAGCGGGATGTGACAAAATTTTTGATATCATGGTCGTACGGCTGTTCATAAGCCCCAGTAAATGACACCTCGCTTTGTGTAAGGAGCTTAAACATTGGACGACTGAACAGTGGAAAAACGTTGTATGGAGTGATGAATCACGCAACACAAAGTGGGGAGGGTGTGGGTATGGCGAATGCCAGGTGAACGTCATCTGCCAGCATGTGTAGTGCCAACAGTAAAATTCGGAGGCGGTTGTGTTATGGTGTGGTCGTGTTTTTCATGGAGGGGGTTGCACCACTTGTTTGCGTGGCACTATCACAGCACAGGGATACATTTATGTCCTAAGCACCTTTTTGCTTCCCACTGTTGAAGACCAATTCGGGGATGGCTATTGTATCTTTCAACGAGTTCGAGCATCTGTTCATAATGCACGGCCTGTGGTGAGTGGTTACACGACAATTACATCCCTGTAATATACTGGCCTGCACAGAGTCCTGACTTGAATCCCATACATCTACATCTACATACATACTCCGCAATCCACCATACGGTGCGTGGCGGAGGGTACCTCGTACCACAACTAGCATCTTCTCTACCTGTTCCACTCCCAAACAGAACGAGGGAAGAATGACTACCTATATGCCTCTGTACGAGCCCTAATCTCTCTTATCTTATATCTGTGGTCTTTCCTCGAAGTATAAGTTGGTGGCAGTAAAATTGTACTGCAATCAGCCTCAAATGCTGGTTCTCAAAATTTCCTCAGTAGCGATTCTCGAAATGAACGCCTCCTTTCCTCCAGAAACTCCCACCCGAGTTCCTGAAGTATTTCCGTAAAACTCGCTTGATGATCAAACCTACCAGTAATAAATCTAGCAGCCCGCCTCTGAATTGATTCTATGTCCTCCCTCAATCCGACCTGACAGGGATCCCAAACGATCGAGCGGTACTCAAGAAGAGGTCGTATTAGTGTTTTGTAAGTGGTCTCCTTTACAGATGAACCACATCTTCCCAAAATTCTACCAATGAACCGAAGACGACTATCCGCCTTCCCCAAACTGCCATAACATGCTTGTCCCACTTCATATCGCTATGGACTGTTACGCCCAAATATTTAATCGATGTGACTGTGTCAAGCGCTGCACTACTAACTGAGTATTCAAACATTACGGGATTCTTTCCCCTAATCATCTGCATTAATTAACATTTGTCTATATTTAGAGTTAGCTGATATTCCTTATACCAATCAGAATTCCTGCCCACGTCATCTTGTATCCTCTTACAGTCACTCAACGACGACACCTTCCCGTACACCACAGCATCATCAGCAAACAGCCGCACATTGTTATCCACCCTATCCAAAAGATCATTTATGTAAATAGAAAACAACAGCGGACCTACCACACTTCCCTGGGGCACTCCAGATGCTACCCTCACCTCCGACGAACACTCACCATTGCTTAAGAAGTCTTCGAGCCACTCACATATTTTGGAAACAACCCCATATGCTCGTACCTTTGTTAGGAGTCTGCAGTGGGGCACCGAGTCAAACGATTTCCGGAAGTCAAGGAATATGGCACCCTTCATCAATGGTTCGCAAGATATCATGTGAAAAAATGGCGAGTAGCGTTTCTCAGGAGCGACGCTTTCTAAAACCGTGCTGATGCATGAACGGCAACCTCTGTATCTCAAGGAAATTCATTATATTCGTACTGAGAATATGTTCGAGAATCCTGCAACAAACTGATGTTAAGGATATTGGTCTGTACTTTTGAGGATCCGTCCTTCTACCCTTCTTATATACAGGCGTCACTGCCCTTTTTTCCAGTCTCTCGGGACATTACGTTGAGCAAGAGATTCTCGATAAATGCAAGATAAGTAAGGAGCCAATGCAGTAGAGTACTCTCTGTGAAACACCTTTGGGATGTTTCGGAACGCTGACTTCGTGCCAGGCCTCACCGACCGACATCGATATTATTCCTCAGTACAGCACTCCGTGAAGAATGGGGTACCATTCCACAAGAAACCTTTCAGCACCTGATTGAACTTATGCCTGCGAGAGTGAAAGCTGTCATCAAGGTTAAGGGTGGGCCAACACCATATCGAATGCCAGCATTACCGAGGAGGGCACCACGAACTTGTAAGTCATTTTCAGCTAGGTGTCCGGATACTTTTGATCACATAGTGTAGCAGGTACGCGTGAGACTTCAACATAGATTTTCTCGCAAATTATTGGCCTTCGGACGGAAACCGCTAGCCAGGTGCTCAGGACAGGTCCCTTCACAACATACCCAGGGCTCATGACAATGTGTGATTAACAAGTCTGTGTCCGAAACTTCCTGGCAGATTAAAACTGTGTGCCGGACCGAGACTCGAACTCGGGACCTTTGCCTTTCGCGGGCGAGTGCTCTACCATCTGAGCTACCCAAGCACGACTCACGGCCCGTCCTCACAGCTTCACTTCTGCCAGTACCTCGTCTCCTACCTTCCAAACTTTACAGAAGCTCTCCTGCGGAGCTTGCAGAACTAGCACACAGTTTTAATCTGCCAGGAAGTTTCATATCAGCGCACACTCCGCTGCGGAGTGAAAATTTCATTCTGGAAGTCTGTGTCCCTTTGTGAAATACGAGTCTTTCAGTCCACTGCTATAAGGAAGGTGTCGCCGTTAGCCGTTATATCACGTGCTTGCACAGCGCAGCTAGCGTAGCTCGTCCTGACCTCTTTTTCTCTCACACCGTCCATAGATTCTCACAGTTTGCACGTCTTTCATCACTTCCTCAAGACTTTCAACTGCCCATGGCTTGGGTTACAGGTAGTTTTTGTCAAACAGAGCGGGGAAGAGAGTAGTCGTCCTTTCAGCTACTGCTGGAAGGAGTACAGTCGAGCGATCAGATGCAATGAAGTTATCGGGCTACAAGAACGGTAAAGTAAGGCCGACCTCGCATCCAAAATAATTTACTGCTCATTCCGTTTTCTATGTTTTGCTCTTTTGCGAGACAAATCTACGGCACTACTGCTTCAGTTATTGCTTCCGCAGTGAGAGTGGTTTATTAGCGAATGTGACCTGACACAACAACATGGCCCTCCTCTTGTGCTAACGACCCTAACGAATGCTATAACTATGGTACGCAACTCAAAAGTAGCGGGGTCGGTTACTGCTGCTGCGAAAAAAATTTTATCATCTGTATTTAGCAGATAAAGAGAAGACTTGTGGTGGTTGTCTAGGTGCTGCAGTCATGGATTGTGCGGCTGATCCCGGCGGAGGTTCGAGTCCTCCCTAGGGCAAAGATGTGTGTGTTTGTCCTTACGATAATTTAGGTTAAGTAGTGTGTAAGATTAGGGACTGATGACCTTAGCAGTTAAGTCTCATAAGATTTCACACACATTTGAACAGGAGGTGGTTCCAGATCCTTATCTGCACACTTTATACCAATATCTTTGTGTAAACTCTTCCAAATCTCTCCCCAAGACTATAAACGGCATGTGACACTCTTGCTGGAGATGATGTGTTGGGTGCCCACGTTGGTCCTATGCAAGGCGAGTAGGCAATGTAGAATTACAAATACACCACAATCATTCATCACATCCATTGAGCCAAATGTGGCAGCAGTAAAGTCAGTGACCGTCAGTTCCAGAGATGCAGGGTTAAATTCTTCTCCATTCATGAGATATAGATTTTCTACAGTGTCTTCAGGTAAAAGCCATGAAGACTGCTTTCAGTAGACCATGGCTAGTTTTCATCCTCATACCCATCCTTTACAGTTAATTTCTTCTACATCTCAAAAAGCCATGCCACAAATTCGCACCTGAGAAGTCACTCACGGATCGCAAGAAAACATGAGATATCTGTTTTGATTGACTTGATGCCAAGATGACAGTGTGGGATGTCACATACTGGACAGAATTTTAGCACCAGTACAACGGCGCTGTCATCGCACAGTGATGTAAAAATTTATGTTAACAGATGTGGCAGTGAAACAGATGATTCTGAAACCTCCATCATTGATACAAATTCATCCACAGCGTTTAAAAAAATACAACGTGAATTTACACTGCTTTCAATTTAAAATACATATCACTTAAAAATGACATCAAGAAGGAGGCCACCTTTTTCGGTTATATACATTTCAAGTCTTTTTACAGATGTTACACATCACTGGAATTCCAGTAACTTACTCCGAATTTGATCCTTCAGTTTATCTAAGGTGTATGGTGGGTCACATTGGAAGACATGACTTTTCAGATGACCTAAAAAGGAAGAACAGGGATATTGAGAGCCAGGAAATGTCCCCATTCTTGTAGATGAGAGGACTGGAAATGGTGTTCTGTAGAAGGTGTTCTGTAGGTCGGTACCGCTGGCCCTTCCGGAGCCTATTGGGACATAGTTTTGTATTTATGATTCCAAACGATGTTACGCCACACAACATTACCACTTTCTGACTGAAGTGGTGTTTCATGAACTATTTCAGAATTTTCACGTTACCAGTATCTGAAGTATTGCTTGTTAAGAAAACCTGACATACTAAATTTGGGCCCATCTCTCATGATCAGATTGTCTTACGGGAAAAAAATGAAATTTGTGCTAAGGTCTTATGGGACCAAGCTGCAGAAGTCATCGGTCCCTAAGCCTACACACTACTTAATCTAATTTAAACTATCTTGCGCTATGGACAACACACACGCCCATGCCCGAGGGAGGCTCGAACCTCCGACAGGGGGAGACACAAGGAGCGCGACAAGGCGCCCGAGACCGCGCAGCTACCCAGCGTGGCTGTCTTACAGGCCTTTGTTGTCGTTCGTTGAGTTCCAACAATTCTCAGCAAAAGCACTGTGTCTTTGGGAGAGGGTCGGCATTCAGTTTTTGCACTATCTGAATTTTGTACGGGAGGTATTGCGGTTCGTTACACAATTTTCACGGTGCACTGCGAGCCGATACCTCAAGTTGCAACGTGTGCTTCCGTATAAGCGCTGATAACCTTGCCACTGAGCGCCCATAAGCTACACAAACACAAACACACTTGCATACAGAGCACTTGGGACTTGGGCTGAACCGGCAGGGCTGGCCGAACGGTTCTAAGCGCTATAGTCTGGAACCGCGCGACCGCTACGGTCACAGGTTCGAATCCTGCCTCGGGCATGGATGTGTGTGGTGTCCTTAGGGTAGTTAGGTTTAAGTAGTTCTAAGTTCTAGGCGACTGATGACCTCAGCAGTTAAGTCCCATAGTGCTCAGAGCCATTTGAACTTGGGCTGAAGGCATCATCCACTCTTGAAACACTCTCTGGTGTACACACGCGTTTTTCACTTACACCTGGACTGTGTGGCCGGTCCCGGCGGAGGTTCGAGTTCTCCCTCTGGCATGGGTGTGTGTGTTTGTCCTTAGGGTAATTTAGGTTAAGTAGTGTGTAAGCGTAGCGACTGATGACCTTAGCAGTTAAGTCCCATAAGATTTCATACACATTTGAACATTTGAACACTTACACCCCTCGAAGTTCTGTACCCACATTTCGATAGCATGTGCCGCTGGGACTGGGGCATGCCGTGAGAGATTGAAACACCCGCCGCGCAGCAGCATAGCTATCGTTTTTGTAAAATGCCTTCACGGTAAAAGCGGCTCGTTCACCGGTTCACGCTGCCATCTCGACTGAACATCGATGTCAGGGTCAACGGCAGTTGCCACCATTCCCGTTTTCTGATTCCTAACGTAAAGTGCTATTTCCAGCGTTGCCAAGTCTCCCGTTTCACTGCCGCACCTGCTACTTTTCAGTTTTTACTGAATTTTTAAATTAAAAGCTACGTCTATAAAGACGCAAACGAAATTGTGATTTTATATTATCTTAAGAAATTGTAATAAATGCCAGTGAAGTAGATAGCTTCAGATTGATTGCATGAAGTACCCGAAACAGTTGACTCTACTGGTACCAAACAAGTTTTCATCTGCTTTTAAAGCTGGGTTCGCTGTCAGATACCACCTTATTTGATCGGAATTTAATTTAATGCTCACAGACGGATGCAAACGAAAGCACTGAATAATTACTCAACAGGTATCAAGTTACCTTCCAAATGTGGACGCACTCAACGACTGTTATATGATTTTCAAAATGATGGAGCACAGCAATTAATCATCTTGATTTGCTGTGCTCCATCATTTTGAAACTCAACTATCTTAAACGAAGTCGTACGACATCAGGTAATATGGAACGTACTTTTAAATACAAAGAACAATGAGCATGCCATGAATTCAACGTAGCTGTTAAACAAGTTACTGCATGAGTGCGAAATCACTAGACTAATCTTTCTCATACACGTAGCTTTCCACTTGCGAATAGTCATAGCTAAAACACAGTTTCCGATGTCGTTCTCCGCAATTATGAATCACACTATGGAATTCTCTTACGTACCCTTCACTGATTTGTGCTAGTTTATACGTAAATTAACAGAATTCTAATTCAATTACAGGAGCACACTGTAGTGACTACCAACAAATGAACCCCAAAAATTCATAAACAGAAGGAGTGGAAAAGTTATCATTTCTGGCTAAACAAATTGTTCCAGATAATGGCACCTGTTTTGCACTGCAATGCCGACAAAGAGACTGCGCAATTGAGGCATGTTGAGCTGTATGATGATATTTATTTAAAGAGTCGCCTAGTTAAATGGTTGTAGGACAGAAAAACAATTATACTCGTTAAATTTAAACTTTAATTTATTGATTCAAAAATAATATTATTCGCAGATCAAGGGAAACTATATTGAAAATTCATTGTATCATGGGTAATGAGATTACTACTCCTGGAATTTAAACAGGAAGAGATTACCCAGTCATGGATAAAATTCCTGTCTACATTTTCACTGAATTAAAGCTGAAGGGATCTGAATGCTTTGACGAAGACAGTTGCTCAACAAGCCAATGGCCTCTCAAAGTTTGAATAGCTCGCAAATGCAATGATACTGGAGAAAATCGACTCACAAGCCCAGTACAAGAAATCCATTACAAAAAGCAAAATGACTTAGTGAAATTTTTTGTTTCAGTCATCAGTATTTTCACTTGTTTGATGCGGCCGGCCACCAATTCCTCTTCCGTGCCAATCTCTTTATTTCAGAGTTGCACTTGGACCTAATGTCCTCAATTATTTGCTGGACGTATTCCAAACTCTGTCCTCCTCTACAGCTTTTGCCCTCTACAGTTCCCTCTAGAACCGCGGAAATCTATCCCTGCTGTCTTAAGAGATGTCCTGTCATCCTGTCCCTTCTCTTTGTCAGTATTTTTCACACATTCCTTTCCTCTCCAATTCTGCACAGAACCTCCTTACTCCTTACCTTATCAGTCCACCTAATTTTCAACATTGATCTGTAGCATCACATCTCAGATGCTTCCATTCTCTTCTGTTCCGGTTTTCCCACAGTCCATGTTTCAGTACCATACCATACTGTGCTCCAAACGTACATTCTCAGAAATTTCTTCCTCTAATTAAGGTCTATGTTTGCTACTAGGAGACGTCTCTTGCCAATGCTACTGTGGGTTTGATATCCCCCTTGCTCCATCCGTCTTTGATTATTCTACTTCGTGACTATCAGTCCTGGCGTTAAGTTTTTCGCTGTTCTCTTTTCTGCTACTTCTCATTACTTTCATCTTTCTTCGATTTATTCTCAGTATATATTCTATACTCATTCCATTCATCAAGTCATGTAATCCTTCTTTACTTTTACTCAGGATAGCACTGTCATCAGCGAATCGTATCATTCATATCCTTTCACCTTCATTTTAATGCCACTCCTGAACATTTCTTTTATTTCCATTATTGCCTATTCGATGTACAGATTGAACGGTAGGGGCGAAAGACTACATCCCTGTCTTACACCCTTCTTAATCCGAGCACTTCGTTTTCTATCTTCCACTCTTACAGTTCCGTCTTGGCTCTTGTACGTATAGTCTTTCCCTAAAGCTCACCTTCATTTTTCGCAGCATTTCGAACATCTTGCACCATTTGACATTGTCGAACGCTTTTTCCAGGCCGACAAATTCTATGAAGGTGTCCTTTTTTTTTTTTTTTTAGCCACCATTATCAGCCGCAATGTCAGAATTGCCATTCTGGTGCCTTTATCTTTTCTAAAGCCAAATTGATCGTCATCTAACACGTCCTCAGTTTTCCTTTCCATTCTTCTGTATATTATTCTTGTCAGCACCTTGGGTGTATGTACTGTTAAGATGATTGTGGGATAATTCTCGCATTCGTCAGCTCTTGCAGTCTTCAGAATTATGTGGATGATATTTTTCGCAAGTTATTTGGTATGTAGCCACACTCATACATTCTACACACCAACATGAATAGTCCTTTTGTTTCCATTCCTCCCATTGATTTTAAATTGTGATGCAATTTCATCTATCCCTTCTGCCTTATTTAATATTAATTCCTCCAAAGTTCTCTTAAATTCTGATTCTAATGCTGGATCCCCAATCTCTTCTAAATCGACTCCAGTTTCTCCTTCTATCACACCAGACAAATCTGACAAATCTTCCCATCATGGAGGCCTTCAGTGAACCCTTTCCACCTATCCGCTCTCCCCTCTACAGTTAACAGTGGAATTCTCGTTGGACTCTTAATGTTATCATCCTTGATTTTAATTTCACCGAAGTTGTTTTCACTTTCCTATATGATAAGTCAGTCCTTCCGACAATCATTTCTTTTTCGATGTCTTCACAATTTTCCTACAGTCATTTTGTCTTAGCTTCCATGCACTTCCTATTGATTTCCTTTCTCAGCAACTTGTATTTCTGTAATACTTAATTTCCCTGAACATCTTTGCACTTTCTTCTTTCATCTACCAGCTGAAGTATATCCTCTGTTGCCCACAGCTTCTTCACAGTTACCTTCTTTGTACATATGATTTTCTTTCCAAGTTCTGTGAAAGAAATACGAAAATTGTGAATCGGTCAGAGGAACAGCAGCGTACATCCTGTCCGCGACACTCACTCAAAAAGAGCAGCGAAAACAGAGCCAGCCGGAGCCGTGCAACTCTCGACATCCCCGCGACGTGACATCCGCCGAACGGTGAACACCACGTCCTTGAACCCGACTCCGCCTGACCGTCTTCTCCTACGTTCCTCACCGCTCCTCTCGCTGCCAGGGGACGGAAGGAATCTAGTTTTGCCATCGCGGTAGTCGAGAATTACCTCTCGTATTCAAAATTTCTGGGGAAGTTCAAAGAATTTTCTTCGAAAGCTCTTATTGTATTTCTCTAAACCGGTTAGAAGTTGGTACTGGACGGACTTTCAACCCAATCGGCGAGAAATTCGTCTAGCCACAAAATACAGCTAGTTCCCGTGCTGTTTACCGTAATATGGCGATGTCTGTTTCTCTGCGTATGCTTCTTGAATGCACTGTGACAGGAGCCCAAACAGTAGGTGGTTTACGAGCGTTCTAGGGCATGTTTCAAAATTCTGAAATACTGCATTAATAATGGCTAGTTGCTAGCCGAAATCTAGATTTGCTACTTTAACAAAGCCTGAATGGAAAGGATGACTGATTACTGTTTCCACCATTTTAAAAGGCCGACGGGATTTCCAGCTCCCTCTCCTCCCCCCCCCCCCCCCCTAAGAGCCATTTGCATTTCGCACAGTTCTGAGAAGGCACTTTGCGGTACCTTGGCCTGGGAGTACCATTACCTGCGACAAACTTCTAGTGTAGCTCACGTGTCCTTGCCGTTGAAGGAATAAAGGAAATGTTCAGAAAATCAACTCCTCGGTCATCCAACGGTCTCAGCTTATAGTTACCCTTTCTCACCCGTTCCACCACTGGGGAACGGAACGAACTCAATAGTCCAAACTTCGCGAATCCTGTTCCTCCACCGAGAAAATTTCGTATAACAGAATTAACTACACTCCTGGAAATTGAAATAAGAACACCGTGAATTCATTGTCCCAGGAAGGGGAAATTTTATTGACACATTCCTGGGGTCAGATACATCACATGATCACACTGACAGAACCACAGGCACATAGACACAGGCAACAGAGCATGCACAATGTCGGCACTAGTACAGTGTATATCCACCTTTCGCAGCAATGCAGGCTGCTATTCTCCCATGGAGACGATCGTAGAGATGCTGGATGTAGTCCTGTGGAACGGCTTGCCATGCCATTTCCACCTGGCGCCTCAGTAGGACCAGCGTTCGTGCTGGACGTGCAGACCGCGTGAGACGACGCTTCATCCAGTCCCAAACATGCTCAAAGGGGGACAGATCCGGAGAGCTTGCTGGCCAGGGTAGTTGACTTACACCTTCTAGAGCACGTTGGGTGGCACGGGATACATGAGGACGTGCATTGTCCAATTGGAACAGCAAGTTCCCTTGCCGGTCTAGGAATGGTAGAACGATGGGTTCGATGACGGTTTGGATGTACCGTGCACTATTCAGTGTCCCCTCGACGATCACCAGAGGTGTACGGCCAGTGTAGGAGATCGCTCCCCACACCATGATGCCGGGTGTTGGCCCTGTGTGCCTCGGTCGTATGCAGTCCTGATTGTGGCGCTCACCTGCACGGCGCCAAACACGCATACGACCATCATTGGCACCAAGGCAGAAGCGACTCTCATCGCTGAAGACGACACGTCTCCATTCGTCCCTCCATTCACGCCTGTCGCGACACCACTGGAGGCGGTCTGCACGATGTTGGGGCGTGAGCGGAAGAAGGCCTAACGGTGTGCGGGACTGTAGCCCAGCTTCATGGAGACGGTTGCGAATGGTCTTCGCCGATACCCCAGGAGCAACAGTGTCCCTAATTTGCTGTGAAGTGGCGGTGCGGTCCCCTACGGCACTGCGTAGGATCCTACGGTCTTAGCGTGCATCCGTGCGTCGCTGCGGTCCGGTCCCAGGTCGACGGGCACGTGCACCTTCCGCCGACAACATCGATGTACTGTGGAGACCTCACGCCTCACGTGTTGAACAATTCGGCGGTACGTCCACCCGGCCTCCCGCATGCCCACTATACGCCCTCGCTCAAAGTCCGTCAACTGCACATACGGTTCACGTCCAAGCTGTCGCGGCATGCTACCAGTGTTAAAGACTGCGATGGAGCTCCGTATGCCACGTAAAATATAATAAAATGATAATATAATAGGATAGGGAATGAATGATAATAAAATTTTGGAATGTGTGGCTTTTTTAAAATGGATGAATTAAAGAGATTAATTCTTTGGCATGAAGGACAAGCACAATAAGCTGGGCATTGCCTGTAATGGGAAAGGAATCATTTTAGTTTATATTTATATAAATAAATCGTCTTCATAGTATTTTTTGCGTACCAATTATTAATATTATGTCCGATCGCCGTCTCCTTGACTGTGGCCGTGTTGTTATATCCGGATCTTCGTAAATTTTCCGAAGTACACAGGTGAGCTTCCGTTCTTCTTATTGTATTACTACTTGAAATAATAATAACTCTCACAAATATTCTGTTAATAAAACACTACTATATTTCTGTTCGATGCACATAGAAAATACACACAATGGCGGTCTGCAATTACTCGCTAAAAAATGGCGGTTCTCACTCGTTCACTCACTGAGCGAAACC
Source organism: Schistocerca gregaria (assembly GCF_023897955.1). NCBI lineage: Eukaryota > Metazoa > Arthropoda > Insecta > Orthoptera > Acrididae > Schistocerca > Schistocerca gregaria. The sequence continues at coordinate 418,452,158 of NC_064924.1, forward strand.
TTCCTTCCAACAACTCGTACAAGAACAAAAGCTGCTCTGTCTTTTAACATCTGAAAGTCAAACATACCTGACGGTAGGCACAGGCTCTACGCTGGGCTACTAACACCTCATCTTTTCTCTTTGCTTTTAAAGAGGATGAAAACATAAAAGTAAGAAATGCATAAGGTATATCACAATTGCCCCCCTACTGTATACTGTCGGGAATAAGTCTCTTTATTTAGTGAGACAGTATACAGTAGCCTTATTTACCTTGGGGCTCATGTTGAGTCATTTGGTGCAAGTCAATGGAGTTTTAATACCCTTAAGCTACTACAAGTAAGTCTACGAAGTTCATTTCCTTGTTCATTACAAATTCATACATATAAATACATTCACATACACTTATATCACATAAGGACATTCACATATATTTATATTACATAATCGTACGTCCATGTCGTGCTAACGTCTTAGTCTGTGATTTTTCATTATAGTTGTTAAGCTGTATGGACAGGGGAAAAATTTTACATTTCATAAATTGGCCTCACCGTGTTTTAAAAATTGTTTTTCTCACTGGCTTTTGGTTCATTGGCCGTTCTGAGAAGGTGTCTTTTCAGCACACGCTATCTCATTGTTCGCTGCGCTTATGGCTAGCAGCAGCTCATTGTTTACCGCGCCCGTCGCAGTGACGCGAGCGCCACATGAGCAGCAGCACTGCCCGCGCATCCATCGTAATGTCGCTCCAGGCTCATGAAGTCGGTGTTGTATATGCCCTCCAGTCCGGAGACTGGATACGACGGATTCAGCTCCAACGCTCAACCCGAAGAACACCAATACATCATCTCGCGCCTGGACGAGGTTTTCGCACAGCAAGGTGAGGTAAGGGCCGCACTGCAGAACTCGGCATTGTCTTCCGTTGTTCATTGTAGTTCAGCGGTCCTCACACCACAACTCGTGGTTATACGGATTTCCTCTCATTTTTCCGTCGCACACGCATCACACTCACTGTAGTCACTTCGCCACATTGTAGCGTTTACTCTTACTACGGCTCAGCCGTTATTTTCACTATTATTAGGCCTTAACATTTTTGTATTACTTCACACGTGCGAGTGTTTTACTGTTCCGTCGCGTTGCACTTCACATACATACATAAATGGTTCCTTTTCAAGAATAAAATTTCAAATAAAATTGACAATAGTACATACATTTTACATAGACAAAAACGTTGACAATAAAAAAGTCGACATACAAATTTTCAATTCATACTCATTTCATATATGGACTCCATGACATGCACCCTCTTACACACTAATATGCAAAGCAGAAGGAATCTTTAATTTATTCTGAATATTTGGGTTTCCTGTTCCTTTCTTGCAAGACCGACCTCCTTTGCGTTTTTACGTTCACAACTACACATAGAAAACAGTACATACATACATTTTACATAGACTTCGACATTGACAATAATATAGTTGACAACTAAATGTACAATTCACCTTCAGTTTTCATTTATGGATTCCATGTTTGGTATCGTTTTACACACTAATAAGTAAATTAGATGGAATCTTTCATTTGTTCTGAATATTTGCATTTTTTTCTCTTGACTTGCAGGCCCCACCTCCTGCGCGTTTATACCTTCACAAAAACACATAGAAAATACGTTCCAGCACTACTCACTACATGGAAAAAGAAGATTTGCTAAGGTCTGCTTTAGAGATCAAGCTACTTCTAAGATTGCTACTTGTAGTGCGTCGTTAGTGAACTTATTCTATCCTTGGCATTTGATAGACACCATACTACGTACAATATTTACAAGTGCTCGTTTGTGAGCGAGTGTGTAGGATGTTTTTTCCTTTGACAATCCTGACTTCATCACTGCTTGTTAATCGTCGTAATATTACACATTCATGTACACATATTTCAAGTCATATTTCTGCCTTATTGATGCGACGACATGTACGTGTTTACCCTTTGTAACGTGTGGCCGATACTTTTACTGTATTTTTGCCATGTGTAATTCCAATCATAATTCATTCCCGCGAAAGAAGAACGTGCTTATGTTAAAGTACTGTTTTCGCTTCTGCGTGTGTCAAGAACTCAGTGTAGAAAATATTGTTTCACTGCATTTTGTGCTCGTTCCTCATACGAATCGTATATCATATTTTCCTTAATATTCACCTTATAGTTGCTCAAGCTGTAACAGTTAGTCGCTAAAGAAATATTTTTCATACTAATTTGTTTTACTTTCTGACGACTGTGTAGCAGATCACTGTATTGTAGTGTACTTTAAATGTAGCGTGTACCTTTATTACTATGGACTCCACTGTTTCTTCTTTATTCTTCACTGCTTCTTCAAGATGGTCGTTTTCATAATTACTTACCATACATAAATCATCATACTTTGCTTTCCACACTCATACAACCATTCATTCTAAGACTTAAAACTATATAATGTATTCTTTCTTACGTCGCCTTCGTGGCCCTTTCCTAGGTACCACTGCAAAATTAATCTTCATATTCATCGCCGTATATCCATGTAATTATTCATTAAAAAATCTTCCACATAAATCGCCATTTATACTCATGTATTACCTACAGAGTTCTTACACTAGAACCACCGCCCTATTTATTTCTTCTCACAAATATAAATAAACTCATATTACTCTAATACACTTTCATTCTCTTCCTAGATTCATTCATGCATGTTATGTCACCACAAACGTAGATCAACTAATTAATACCTCCAATCGAATGTAAAACTTTTCACACTCTCTCTACTTCCAAGTATTATCCAGCAGTGAAATTAATTTGTTTCTGTATATTACTTTTTTAAACATACAGTACTTACCTCAGTTATTTTGTTTTAGTTCGTATAATTACGTTGTGTGCGTATTGGTTGGTTTTCGTATTTACTTAGCTTATCTCCCGCAAGTTGTACGATTCATGTTGACAGTTTTACTCAGCTGCTTATGCTTTTCGCATAAGGTACCATGTAATTAATAGCAACTAACATAAGTGAGTTCTGTAATAGCAAATTTGTGGGTATGTATTCTCCCTATACGTCACGCTCGCTAATTCTAATGTTGTCTGTAAAGAAGTGTAGTCTTATAAGTGCACAATTGCTCCTCTCGCTAAATCTTGTACGATATGTTATTTTGTAGTTTACGTCTCCGTCACACGCACTTTTCTATGTGTATATTTCATTCTACGTTTCCCATCGTCGCTGACTTGCGTGCTGTATGTAAGCCGCTTAGTTCTCAATAAAGTTCAGTGCTAATCGTGTTCTTTTAAGTGTACATGTTGTTACTTTTCTTTTAAACTTGTCTTAATACTGTTGTATATAGTCTGATAGGAATATCTGTGTATATTTTCTTCCCCTTTGAGAACTCATACTTATTTCTAACTATGTACATTCAATAGCCTATGTTAAGTTCACAATTTTAGCGTATTCTACGCTCCTTATACTTTACTTGCACCGATGCGGTCCTTTTCTTAAAACTACGTATGCTTAACTTAATGATATACTCTTAAAATTAGTGCTCTTTACAGTATAGTCTCCATCTTGGGGATAAATGTCTGTGTTCGTTTTGTTCGTGTAACTGATTTACGTTAGAGTAATGAGCTGATAGGTACTTCATTTCGTGTCGCTTCTGTTTTGTCCAGTTGGCAGCGCAGCGTGAATGCCAATTCGCTTAAATTCTAGAATGGTTTCCGTCGCGATGCGCAGTGTGTCTTTGCGCATCTAGCTGAGGCCACTGAACTCAACCGTGCTTTTTGCCTACTCGACCCCTACGATCAGCTGTTAGCCGCTTCGTATGTAATTGTTATAAGTACACTCCGCTTCAAGCGCGGCTGCGCGTCTCAGTACTCTTCATCGCTCGTGCCGCTAGCTCAAAGCTCGCGCGCTGTGAATTCCTTTCTTTTCCATCGCTCTTGTGTAATTATTTTTATGTATTGTAACTATGTAATCTAATGATTTTCACTCGTCCACTATTGTGTACAATTGTTTTATTTCTTCCCATATATTTAGTGTTCTCTTAAGGAATATGAAAAAGTTTCTTGTGTTTCTATAGATATTTAAGTCTTAAGAAAGCTCAATACCAAAATTACAAGAAAAATCTCTAACGACTAGGTTGCATTCTCATCTCTGCATTTTAGATAGTAGAAGAAAATTGAACATTCCTTATTGACTAAACAGGACAGTAGAAGAGGGAGAGGGTAACGAAAATATAAATATTGTACCCCCAAGTTGGAGAGGAACCGAGCGCCAATCGGTTTATTCGTCATAGATTGACAAACCTCCTACCTACTTGGGTTTTATTATCGCAACAAATAAGGAAAGAATTGGACTTGCACTTTCATTTAATAAATTTCCGCAAATCTTTATGTGGATACATGCCTTTTATTTTACCATTTTTTATATTTCCTATCAAGTAGCACCTAGGATGTGGCTTGTCAACAATGATATACGGACCAACATATAACAATTGCCATTTTTTGTTCAATGCCTTTAATTTCGATGATTTCGGATGAGTTCTTAGTAGTACCTCCTGTCCAATCTGAAATTCTATTACGTTTTTCAATTTCTTGTCGTAAATGCCTTTCCTTATTTGAGCTTGCCCTTCCAGTGTTATTAGCGCTTGCCGTACTTTGTCATCTAAGGCTATGTCTTTGTGCCCTAATTTAGGTATCGGTTTTGCCCATTCATCTAGTTCCACCTTTTCAAACATAAGTTCGGCCGGTGTGTACCCTGTTGATGTGTGTCGTAGGTGATTTACTATATGCTGAAACGGACCCACGTATTCTATCCATTTCTTTTGGTTCTGCGGTATATATGTCCGGATAAACCTGTTAAATTCACGGAAGCACCGTTCGACAGGACTTGCTTCCGGGTGGAACTTGGATACTAAAATAGGTGACGTATGTTTTGTGATTTTAAAAATGATTTCCATTGGTCACCTGTAAAATCTGAAGCATTGTCAGTTAGAACCGCTTGCGGTTTCCCAATACGTGGTATGTAGTCTTCCAGGATCCGTCTTATAATTGGTCCAGACCTAACCGTTTTGATTGCGTACAGCTGGAGATACTTACTAAAAACGTCATACAAGGCTACGATGTATTTAACCCCGCCGCGGGCTTGGGGATAAGGTCCTGCGGCGTCAATAGATACAAGGTCCCTTGGTTGCTTTGGAATTATTGGGTGTAGTACATTAAGTCATGTCCTATTTTGATGTTTGACCTTCTGACACACCGCACATCGTCTGATTACTTGCTCTATACGTCGCCTCATATTAGGGAAATAACAATACGTTGCAATTTTTGCAGCACACTTTAGCACTCCATAATGTCCCCACGTGCGGTGCGTGTGTTGAATTAAGTTGTCCACATATTCCTGAGGTATGCACACACACAACTTATCCATTCACCGATCTCTTATATGAAAGAGGACGCCATTATGTATAATGTAATACTGCTTTAACTGTTCGTGTGTTCCGGACTGCAAATACACTCCTGGAAATTGAAATAAGAACACCGTGAATTCATTGTCCCAGGAAGGGGAAACTTTATTGACACATTCCTGGGGTCAGATACATCACATGATCACACTGACAGAACCACAGGCACATAGACACAGGCAACAGAGCATGCACAATGTCGGCACTAGTACAGTGTATATCCACCTTTCGCAGCAATGCAGGCTGCTATTCTCCCATGGAGACGATCGTAGAGATGCTGGATGTAGTCCTGTGGAACGGCTTGCCATGCCACTTTCACCTGGCGCCTCAGTTGGACCAGCGTTCGTGCTGGACGTGCAGACCGCGTGAGACGACGCTTCATCCAGTCCCAAACATGCTCAATGGGGGACAGACCCGGAGATCTTGCTGGCCAGGGTAGTTGACTTACACCTTCTAGAGCACGTTGGGTGGCACGGGATACATGCGGACGTGCATTGTCCTGTTGCAACAGCAAGTTCCCTTTCCGGTCTAGGAATGGTAGAACAATGGGTTCGATGACGGTTTGGATGTACCGTGCACTATTCAGTGTCCCCTCGACGATCACCAGAGGTGTACGGCCAGTGTAGGAGATCGCTCCCCACACCATGATGCCGGGTGTTGGCCCTGTGTGCCTCGGTCGTATGCAGTCCTGATTGTGGCGCTCACCTGCACGGCGCCAAACACGCATACGACCATCATTGGCACCAAGGCAGAAGCGACTCTCATCGCTGAAGACGACACGTCTCCATTCGTCCCTCCATTCACGCCTGTCGCGACACCACTGGAGGCGGTCTGCACGATGTTGGGGCGTGAGCGGAAGACGGCCTAACGGTGTGCGGGACCGTAGCCCAGCTTCATGGAGACGGTTGCGAATGGTCCTCGCCGATACCCCAGGAGCAACAGTGTCCCTAATTTGCTGTGAAGTGGCGGTGCGGTCCCCTACGGCACTGCGTAGGATCCTACGGTCTTGGCGTGCATCCGTGCGTCGCTGCGGTCCGGTCCCAGGTCGACGGGCACGTGCACCTTCCGCCGACCACTGGCGACAACATCGATGTACTGTGGAGACCTCACGCCCCACATGTTGAGCAATTCGGCGGTACGTCCACCCGGCCTCCCGCATGCCCTCTATACGCCCTCGCTCAAAGTCCGTCAACTGTACATACGGTTCACGTCCACGCTGTCGCGGCATGCTACCAGTGTTAAAGACTGCGATGGAGCTCCGTATGCCACGGCAAACTGGCTGACACTGACGGCGGCGGTGCACAAATGCTGCGCAGCTAGCGCCATTCGACGGCCAACACCGCGGTTCCTGGTGTGTCCGCTGTGCCGTGCGTGTGATCATTGCTTGTACAACCCTCTCGCAGTGTCCGGAGCAAGTATGGTGGGTCTGACACACCGGTGTCAATGTGTTCTTTTTTCCATTTCCAGGAGTGTATCTTATTACCTTGCTCCATCTCGGGTCTTCTTTCTGCAGACGTTTCATGTTTTTGCACATTTTGATATAATATGGTTTAAAAGTTCCATCATTTATTAAAAGTACTTTGAGATCAGATATTTGTTCCTCTAGGTCGTGATAATCGGTGAGGCCTTGTGGTAATCGTGATAGTGCATCTGCCAAAACATTCTGTTCCCCTTTTATGTACACAACCTCGAAATCAAACTCCTGTAGGTACATGCACCACCTCGCTATTCTCTTATGTAACAACTTACATGTCAGAAGAAAGGACAAAGCTTGATGATCACAGTAAACTTTAGTATGTTTTCCCCAAAGGTAATATTGAAATTTACGAAAGGACCAAATAACTGCCAACAATTCCAGTTCAGTTACAGAATACGATCTTTCACATTGTGTAAGAGTTCTACTCGCAAAACTTATTACATTGATTTATTCCTTACCATCTTTTGTTATTATTTGAAACAGACACGCGCCAAGCCCCTGATAACAAGTATCAGTGCTTAAACAAAAGTCCAACTCCATATCCGGGTGTTTAAGGATAGGTGCATTAATCAGTGCGTGCTTAATGCGTTGAAAATCACTTTCACACTCTTTAGTCCACAGCCAACTGTGATTTTTACGCAGTAGGTTTAACAGCGAGCTACTGTTCAACAATTGTTGTGGCAGAAATTTCCTGAAAAACGAGGCCATTCCTAGAAAACCTTTTAATTGTCTCTTATTATAGGGTGTTGGGAAATTTCGTATCGCATCTAATTTACCGGGGTCAGGTAAGATCCCTTCTGGTGAAATAATATGCTCTAAAAATTTTATTTTGCCCTTTCCGAATTCAGACTTTCTAAAGTTAACTGTGACATTGTATTCATCGAATTTTTGAGAAACCTTTTCCAGAATACTTACATGTTCATCCCATGTTTGAGTTGCAATTAATAAATCGTCAACGTAGAGTGTAACCTGGCTAAGCAACTCCGGTCCAAGTACTTTGTCTAATGCTTCAATAAATACACCAGCGCTCACGTTTAATCCGAAAGGCAGCACCCTAAATTGGTAACTCCTCCCGGCATTTATGAAAGCTGTATACTTTCTACTCTCTTCATGCAACAAAATTTGCCAGTACGAAGCTTTCAAATCGAGGGATGTTAAATACTTAACGCCATGAAACTTTAATAACTGCTCTTCTAGATTCTCTGGCCTTGTTCTTATAGGAACGATGATTTTGTTTATTTCTCTCGCGTCTAACACCAGCCGCACCGTTCCGTCAGTTTTACCAACTGCGAGAATCGGACTGCAGTAAGGCGAGTGCGATGTTTCAATCACCTTCCACCTAATCATACGCTCTATTTCTTGTCTTACTGCGTCTTTCTTTGCCCAAGGAATGCCATATGACGTTCTAGAATAGGTTTCATGAGGCACACTTCCATTTTGTATTCATATCCCCTAATAACACTGGGTTGTTTACGAAAAATGTTATGATATTTGAAGAGTAATTTTGCCAGTTCACTTCGCTGTTCATTGTTAAGACAAGTGGATTTACTTATTTTACTATCTACTGTTTGCTCATCTAGGATCTCACCGCCAGGGTCATCAAATTCCGTCTCCCTTGCTATTAAGACTTGAGGGTAGCTAAGTTTAACATCAATATCGGGTATCTGCCTACCCTGATTCGTCGTTGTAGTTTTTATTAAGTCCATTGTCAGTGTGCGCTCTCCTACATGAAATTGACATTCCCCGCTGCCGATATCTATTTTTACCCCATACCTTCTGAACACCTCCATACCAAGTATACAGTTCACTATCAGTTTGTATATCAACAAGAAAGTACACTGCAAAGTTACACCACATATGCTAATGGGTATGCTGGCCTGTAATTTTATAACCTTAGATTTACTTCCCATTGCCGTTACGATCTTACAGTTCTCCACGGGTAGCGTGGGTACACTTACTTCCCTCGCTATCTCTTTGAACAAGCTAGTAGACATGAGGCTTGTCGACACGCCAGTATCCAAAACAACGGGTACATCTATGTTTCGCACTTTTACCTTTATTATTGCTTTGAATACTTTCACTTACCTTGGGTGTTGTTCCTTTCTCCTCAGTAAACAGGTCTTCTTTCATTTCTGTGTCCTTATCATACCTTAAAAATAGATTCCGGATGTGCTGTATGTGTAGGTTTGTTTCAGTTTCTACTTCCTCCTTTCCGTCCCTGTTCGTGTCAGTGTTTATGTCGCTCATATTAGTACTGTGGCACATTGACAGTTCATTACCTTCTTCCTCTAGTCACGCTCGATTACTATTGCTTGGGGGTGGTAAAGGTATGGATTCATTCTCTGCCGTCATTTCTACTATGTTCACTGTATGTTCGCGTGCTCGCCAGTTCGTGTCCCGGTTGTTTCGATTTGATTGTACTGGCTGCCTGTTCTCTCACGGATCCCTGTGTTGCATATTCCGATCCTGGTAATTTGCATTTCCTTGTCGCCTGTTGTCAAAGTTTTCCCTCGGATTCCTAATGTCTCGGCCATTGCCGTACCTATGGGGCTGATATTTATTTTCGTACCCTCGGTCACCCTGTGGCTGGTGGGTAGGCCGATTGTACGGATTGCCGTTGTGACGCGGCGGTGCATACGGATGCCATTCATTCATACGCACACGACCACTACAGTTTCCAAATCCATTGCCGTTACCATAGTTGTTCTTTCCGTTTGGGTAGTGTTCATTACCGTTATGATAACTAGGCATGGCTTGCCCATCCCCTCAGATCTATTGAGTCGAGCACTGAAAGAAAATACTCAAGGTCATATTCGGGAAAAATTACTAATTTTTCCCTAACATTTGCAGGTAACTTGTTCTTTAAGATTTTCAATACATCTACATGAGAGATCGGATTACTCCAGTAACGGGTCTTGTTTAGATATGTTTCAAAATAGTTTCTTAGCCCCCCGAATTTTGAATGATATGGTACTGGGTTAAATACCTCTCGTCTTAACCTCTCCTGGATAGCTGTAGACCAGTATTTATCTAAAAATGCATTCTCAAACTGATCATATGTCTCGCAAAGTTCTGACATCTCCGTAGCCCACAAAAGGGCATCACCTTCGGTGTGTCCTACTACATATTTGATCTTTTGAGCTTCTGCCCAAGTCCTCGGCAGTACATTTCTGAAGGCTCGGACAAACACTACCGAGTGCGTTCGCTTTTTCTCATTTGAGAATACGGGAAACTGTTGATGTTTTATTAAGCTTTCATCCATTAACAACGCTGTCCAGGAGGGCGGAACAGCATTTCCCTGCAGTGACGGTATATTTGTTTCACAAAAATTTTGCCCGTTGCTCGCGTCGTGCGTCGACATGCGGTCGCGCGGCGTGGGTTGGGCATTGTTGTCCGCGCCACTGATTCCTCCCACTGGCGGATGGCTGTTTAGCGCTCCGCTTACCGCCCCCGGCGATGATATTACCGTACTTTGTTTGCTAACTATTTCGTCCCTTAACCTTTGTTCTACCTGTCTGATATCCTGTTCTATGCGTTTTAAGATTTCTTCTTCCTTTTCCCCCATTACTTCCTTTACCGCTGCCACATATGTGTGCTGTTCACTTACGCATTTTTCTGCGAACGTTGTGTTTTCGTCCTTTGTATTACTCTCTACCGTTTCGTAAAGCTGCACAATGTCTGAGTTGATTCTCTTGTGTTCTAACTTGAGTAACCCTATCTCCACTGTGATTTCTGGCAAGTCGTCACAGAAGGAATGTAGTTTCGCTACTTCTGATTGTACATTGTCTAAATTAACCTGCGTATTCTTTTGCATTGCCTGTAAATTCTCTTGGGTTTCTCTAATACCGGATAGCTCATGTCGATATGTATGTGTTAGTGCCTCAAAATTTTCTCTCATTATGCCTTTTAATTTCACACCCATATCATGAACTGAAATTTGCACTTGTTCATTAATTTTCCTATCCACCTCCGTGGAGATTTGCGAAATCTGCTGTGTGAACTTCGTATCCATGTTATTGAGTTCTGTGTGCAAACTTTGTACCTCGCTTGAAATGTGCGTCATGTTTGTATTTACCTTCGCGATCTCGGACTTTACTGTGGTCATGTCTGCTTTCATGTTAGTCATGTCTGCGTTCATGTTAGTCATGTCTGCTTGTATTATGTCTAAACTCGACATCTTTGAATTAATTGTGTTCATGTTAGTTTGTATAGTCTCTGTTAAAGCTCGAAATAATGCTTGCATATCTTCTCTATTCATTTCCGGCCTACGCCTGTCAGCATCTGCGTCTGTACTACGCGTACTACGTTCATTTAAAATATTCTCCTGCCTTGAGTCTACTGTAATCAAAGTATTGCTGGTAATGAAATGTTCTGTATTCACGGGCATCGAATGCAACAATGGCATGCTGCGCCCAGCATCCAAATAATCACCGCTTAACGGTTCTAAACCACTCATTGTTGCGTTTTGTAAATGCACATCCACTACATTGGCATTTTGATTTTCGAATGACATTTCCTTATTGTTTTGACTCTCCATTATAGTAACTCTTAAGGCACTACAGTTATCAAAATCAGTATTTTCTCTCTTTAGATTTCACTTTCCTGGTACTTCTCACGCTAAAAATGCATATACAGCTGTATGTAATTGTAATCTCAGTTGTTGTTCGGTCAATATATTTTCAGTACTAATAAAGAAATGTCATTGTCTCTACTCGAATACAATAGCATTAATCTCTGAAGCTTTAGGTTCTGGATTTTGGGAAATAGGTGCTTGGGTTTTCTAATACGCTTACTGGGAACGCATTTTTTATATGCATTGCGCTGTCCTACCTGATTGTTGTCTTGTAACTGTTACGTCCTCTATTGTGCTTTGTTGTACGTTCTTGGTATTGTCGTCCTCTTCCTTCTAATTTATTTATTATTTCCTTTCAGTATCACATCACCGTCTCCATCACATCATCAGCGTACATGGAACATAAAGAAATTGTTAACATACATGTATATTCATTTTCCTAACAATACTAGTACTCACAGTTTTGCCGACTACGTATCGTGCCTGTCACTTGTCGCCACTATATAATATAATAAAATGATAATATAATAGGATAGGGAATGAATGATAATAAAATGTTGGAATATGTGGCTTTTTTAAAATGGATGAATTAAAGAGATTAATTCTTTGGCATGAAGGACAAGCACAATAAGCTAGGCATTGCCTGTAACGGGAAAGGAATCATTTTAGTTTATATTTATATAAATAAATCGTGTTCATAGTATTTTATGCGTACCAATTATTAATATTATGTCCGATCGCCGTCTCCTTGACTGTGGCCGTGTTGTTATATTCGGATCTTCGTAAATTTTCCGAAGTACACAGGTGGGCTTCCGTTCTTCTTATTGCATTACTACTTGAAATAATAATAACTCTCACAAATATTCTGTTAATAAAACACTACTATATTTCTGTTCGATGCACATAGAAAATACACACAATGGCGGTCTGCAATTACTCGCTAAAAAATGGCGGTTCTCACTCGTTGACTCACTGAGCGAAACCTTCCTTCCAACAACTCACAAGAACAAAAACTGCTCTGTCTTTTAACATCTGAAAGTCAAAAATACCTGACGGTAGGCACAGGCTCTACGCTGGGCTACTACCACCTCATCTTTTCTCTTTGCTTTTAAAGAGGATGAAAACATAAAAGTAAGAAATGCAAAAGGTATATCACACACGGCAAACTGGCTGACACTGACGGCGGCGGTGCACAAATGCTGCGCAGCTAGCGCCATTCGACGGCCAACACCGCGGTTCCTGGTGTGTCGGCTGTGCCGTGCGTGTGATCATTGCTTGTACAGCCCTCTCGCAGTGTCTGGAGCAAGTATGGTGGGTCTGACACACCGGTGTCAATGTGTTCTTTTTTCCATTTCCAGGAGTGTATATTTGTGGTCGCTTAGCGACATGTGACTAACCAGTTACGTCACAGTGTGTATACGTTTTTTTCTTCTGTTACATAAGGAGCGCAGCACAGCAATCTTCGCCACTGTACGAGAGGCTGGCGTCGTTCGATGCAATCTACATCGAGTCGATGGCCGTGCGTTTGGAAGTGCCGAAAGCTACTGATGTGTTAACTGCTCTTAAACGATGGGAACTTAAAAGAAAATAATTCAAATAATATTAAATATACTGTTATACCTTAGACTTTTATTGGCTGAGATTTGTATTAACCACAACTGCTTTACGTTACAGCTGGTTAATTTCAGGTTCTCACGTGGCAAAAAAATGTGCAGTACTCTGTGCGATAAACCTATTTAAAGCGTTTAAGTGAAATGTGCTGGTGTAATGAATTTCTTCGAAAATCTGCTAACTGAATGTATTTTGAGAATTTTCTACTAAATGAATCATGTTACTAAAAGGAAATATAGAGTTAAAAACAGAAGTGATTACGACACTGATATGTAGTCATCTCTGACTTCCTAACACTACGTCTGCACGAACTTAAGTCTGAATATTTAATATTTGGTAAGTACAGGAACAAGAAGAAACCCGATGGTGCAGAGTGATTCAAGTGATTTTCCATAAAGTGATCATAGCTATAAGATAAATCACACAAATCTAAAGGCTATAAAACAAACTAAATACTTGGGATTAAAATTACGAATAACTTAAATTGGAATGATGGCATCGATAATGTGTGGAAGCCAACAAAAGACTGCAATTTATTGGTAGAAAACTTAGAAAATGCTACAGATCTACTAAAGAGACGCTCACACTACTGTTGTCCGCCATCTTCTAGATTACGGCTGTCCAGTATGGTTTCCGCATGAGATTCGATTGACGGAAACATTAAGAAAGTTCAAATGAGGGCAGCTCGTTTTGCGCTATCGTAAAACAGGTGCCACGGATATGATAAGCGAATTGAGGTGACAACTACTAAAACAAAATGGTTTCTCTTTGTGGCAGGATTCTTGTGAATTTTCAATCACAACTTTCTCTTCATAGTGCAAAAATATGTTGTTGATGTCCGCCTACATAGGGCAAACGATTAACCAGTTAAAGTAAGGGAAATCAGAGCTAGTACAGAAATACTTAAGTGTTGGTTTTTATAGCGCACTGTTCGAGAGTGGAAGGGTAGAGATATAGCCTGAAGGTGGTTCGACGAACCCCCGGCCAGGACTTAATCGTAAATTGCAGACATCATGTGGATGCAGATGTGGATACTGAGCACGAAATTAAAATCATGAATGTGCATTTCGGTGAATATATTTATAGTGATCAGCCAAAACATTATGACCATTAACCATCGCGAGACTGAATTCCGCTTGGTGATGCTGGTGGTCAAGTGACAAGACTAAGAAAAGAACACAAACTGAACAGAGACTAGCGGGGAATCATTCTCGCGATGGTATGCTTCTCAGATGGGGAAATCAGCTAATGTAAACGACTTTGAAAAAGTTCCGATGCTCTGACCCGGCGTCTGGGGATGTGTTGTTGTTGTTGTTATTGTTGTGGTCTTAAGTCCTGAGACCGGTTTGATGCAGCTCTCCAAGCTACTCTATCCTGTGCAAGCTTCTTCATCTCCCAGTACTTACTGCAACCTACGTCCTTCTGAATCTGCTTAGTGTATTCATCTCTTGGTCTCCCTCTACGATTTTTACCCTGCACACTGCCCTCCAATGATAAATTTGTGATCCACTGATGCCTCTGAACATGTCCTACCAACCGCTCCCTTCTTCTAGTCAAGTTGTGCCACAAACTCCTCTTCTCCCCAGTTCTATTCAATACCTCCTCATTAGTTATGTGATCTACCCATCTAATCTTCAGCATTCTTCTGTACCACCATATTTCGAAAGCTTCTATTCTCTTCTTGTCCAGACTATTTATCGTCCATGTTTCACTTCCATACATGTCTACACTCCATACAGATACTTTCAGAAACGACTTCCTTACACTTAAATCTATACTCGATGTTAACAAATTTCTCTTCTTCAGAAACGCTTTCCTTGCCATTGCCAGTCTACATTTTATATCCTCTCTACTTCGACCGTCATCAGTTGTTTTGCTCCCCAAATAGCAAAACTCCTTTACTACTTAAAGTGTCTCATTTCCTAATCTAATTGCCTCAGCATCACCCGACTTAATTCGACTACATTGCATTATCCTCGTTTTGCTTTTGTTGATGTTCATCTTATACCCTACTTTCAAGACACTGTCCATTCCGTTCAACTGCTCTTCCAAGTCTTTTGCTGTCTCTGACAGAATTACAATGTCACCGGCGAACCTCAAAGTTTTTATTTCTTCTCCATGGATTTTAATACCTACTCCGAACTTTTCTTTTGTTTCCTTTACTGCTTGCTCAATATACAGATTGAACAGCATCGGAGAGAGGCTACAACCCTGTCTCACTCCCTTCCCAACCACTGCTTCCCTTTCATACCCCTCGACTCTAATAACTGCCATCTGGTTTCTGTACAAATTGTAAATAGCCTTTCACTCCCTGTATTTTACCCCTGCCACCTTCAGAATTTGAAAGGGGGTATTGCAGTCAACATTGTCAAAACCTTTCTCTAAGTCTACAAATGCTAGAATCGTAGGTTTCTCTTTCCTTAATCTTTCTTCTAAGATAAGTCGTAAGGTCAGTATTGCCTCACATGTTCCAGCATTTCTAGGGAATGCAAACTGATCTTCCCCGAGGTCGGCTTCTACCAGTTTTTCCATTCGTCTGTAAAGAATTCGCGTTAGTAATTTGCAGCTGCGACTTATTAAACTGGTAGTTCGTTAATTTTCACATCTATCAACACCTGCTTTCTTTGGGATTGGAATTATTATAGTCTTCTCGAAGTCTGAGGGTATTTCGCCTGTCTCATACATCTTGCTAAACAGATGGTAGAGTTTTGTCAGGACTGGCTCTCCCGAGGCCGTCAGTAGTTCTAATGGAATGTTGTCTACTCCCGGGGCCTTGTTTCGACTCAGGTCTTTCAGTGCAGTGTCAAACTCTTCACGCAATATCGTATCTCCCATTTCATTTTCATCTACATCCTCTTCCATTTCCATAATATTGGCCTCAAGTACATCACCCTTGTAAAGACCCTCTATATACTCCTTCCACCTATCTGCTTTCCCTTCTTTGCCTAGAACTGGTTTTCCATCTGAGCTCTTGATATTCATACAAATGGCTCTCTTTCCTCCAAAGGTCTCTTTAATTTTCCTGTAGACAGTATCTATCTTGTCCCTAGTGAGATAAGCCTCTACATCCTTACATTTGTCCTCTAGCCATCTCTGCTTAGCCATTTTGCACTTCCTGTCGATCTCATTTTTGAGACGTTTGTATTCCTTTTTGCCTGCTTCATTTACTGCATTTTTATACTTTCTCCTTTCATCATTTAAACTCAATATTTCTTCTGTTACCCAAGGATTTCTACTAGCCCTCGTCTTTTTACGTACTTGATCCTCTGCTGCCTTCACTGCTTCATCCCTCAGAGCTACCCATTCTTCTTCTACTGTATTTCTTTCCCCCATTCCTATCAATTGCTCCCTTATGCTCTCCCTGAAATTCTGTACAACCTCTGGTTCTTTCAGTTTATCCAGGTCCCATCTCCTTAAATTCCCACCTTTTTGCAGTTTCTTCAGTTTTAATCTACAGTTCATAACCAATTGATTGTGATCAGAGTCCACATCTGCCTCTTGGAATGTCTTACAACTTCAAACCTGGTTCCTAAATCTCTGTCTGATACCTTTTAGTATCTTCAGGACTCTTCCATGTATACAGCCTCCTTTTATGATTCTTGAACCAAGTGTTAGCTATGATTAAGTTATTCTCTGTGCAAAATTCTACCAGACATCCTCCCCTTTCATTTCTTACCCTCAATCCATATTCACCTACTATGTTTCCTTCTCTCCCTTTTCCTACTCTCGAAATCCAATCACCCATGACTATTAAATTTTCGTCTCCCTTCACTACCTGAATAATTTCTTTTATGTCATCATACATTTCATCAATTTCTTCATCATCTGCAGAGCTAGTTGGCATATAAACTTGTACTACTGTAGTAGGCATGGGCTTCGTGTCTATCTTGGCCACAATAATGCGTTCACTATACTGTTTGTAGTAGCTTACCCGCACTCCTACTTTTTTATTCATTACTAAACCTGTTAGTGCATTACCCCTATTTGATTTTGTATTTATAACCCTGTATTCACCTGACCAAAAGTCTTGTTTCTCCCGCCACCGAACTTCACTAATTCGCGCTACATCTATATATCTGGGAATGAATATCTCAAAAACTGTGAAGCTGGTCGGGCGTTCGCACATTTTTGTGAGCATCTATGAAAAGTGTCTGAAGAGTGGCGAAACAACGAGTACGTGAACGCGACAAGGTGTTAGACGTACACACCACATCATAGAAAGTAGAACTCGGAGGCTTTCCCCTTCAGTACAGTGAGATAGTCGGCGATCTGTGGGCGTTCTGATGGCATCTCACAATTCCGGTTCAGACATAAGTGTTTTGGAGCACACCGTTCAGGCTACATTGCTGAACAGGGGGCTCTGCAGCAGACAAAGCTGACCCAACTCGAAAGTCAATTACGACTGCAGTACACGGGATCATCGAGGTGAACCAATGAAAACAGTCGCTTGGTTACAAAAGTCACGTGTCGTGTTAGCACATGTCGATAATCGTGTTTAGATACGTCGTCATGCAAGCGAAAGGCAGATCGACACATCTGACCCTCCAGGGTTATAGGCTGTTCGGACTAGAGTAACGCTAGGAAGGACACATCTTTTGACTTCCACGAGGCCTCCGGTAGTAATCGAAGTGATCCCAACTCTTGTGGACTACACGAACATTACTGCAGCTATCTGCTTCCTCAAAGGCTGATGTCTTCCACGATGGCGATCTCATCTTCCAGCAGGATCATTGCCCATCTCGCAAGGCCAGAATCGTGGTACAGTAAGTTGAGGAACATGACAATAACTCAAGATGATGTCTTGGCCGTCAAAGTCGCTCGGTATAGAACCAAAAAAAGAAATCTGGGATGATACCGGGCGTCAACTCCGCATTTACAAACCACCCACTCATAATTTATGGGAAGTGAATCACCTGTGCATTGACATATGCTACCACATATCTCTGGAAATTTACTAAGGACTTGTCGAATCCGTGCCTTCCTTTCTCTTTTGCGTTCCAAAGGTGGACCAACACGCTAGGAAACAGGTGGTCAATGTTTTGGCACGTCAGTGTATTTCGATTATCAGAGATGAGATGTCGCAGTTTAGAATTATCTTTGACTTCTAAACACGACGAATGTATTTAAGCAATTAATATTTGGAAGTTTACGGAAGGATGTGCCAAGGTATCACACTTTAGTAAAAAGTATTTCTGATTTATCGAGTATAATGAGATTGTCCCAGGTACAGACTTACAGTAATAGCCTGAACTCACTGGAATGTAAGTATTTAATGTATTAGCGATTTATTGCAAAGTAAGGCGCTGCATTTGTTACCGATCTTTCGCTGAGACAATACTCAAATCAACCAAACGAATTAGATGCCCCATTGTAACTGATCAACGCATTTCCTTCATTACTCCATAAACAAATGTATTGCCCGCAGTTTTACACCAAGAGCGGGAAAGAACCTGTTTAAGTAAACATCATTAATTTGTTCTAATGAGTGTGAAAATTAAGAGCAAAATAATTAAATTATTGCAATAACTTAATCGATATCTTTGTAATTTTCTGGCATGGGATTCCGAAGATAATTTTGTCAGCATTTGGAAAAAAATGACCGCAACATTTCAGGTAAACTAGCTTTGGCAGTGCCTACGTTGTTACTACGCAGCAGTTGTAGAACATGTGACCCTCTGGAATGGTAACATTCTTTAAGTACCCGTTCTACGGTTATATATTGACAGGGTGCTACATGCCGGCCTGAGCCGTGTCCTGCGACAGGTTATGCGAATAATTCGAGGAAATGCCTCCATTCTAGGACAACGTGTGACCGTGGTAAGAATGCCGTTTCTAGCCTTTTCAGACCAGAAAAATTCTCACTGAAGATTAAAGCAGTATAACAGGAATGTGAAATAGAGACCTTGTGAGACTAGTTCACTTCAAAGGGTTTCGAACTTTCGAATATGACTCACGTGTAACTTCAGTGGCAAAGAAACCGGTGGTAGGCGTGCGAATATCGCAGCTCTTCATAGAAGAGCGATCATCATCATTCATTCTAATCAAGGGAAGAATTTCGTATTATTTGGTATGGTTCTCCCTCATGGATGGAACCTTAGGGCCGTTCAGCCATATCTCATTAATATACCGTTATTGGGCAATCCATTCAGCAGTTTTACTGACGGAATTTTTTAATGTAATCTATTTCGAAATTTTACGATTATATACGTCCAGATACTCTTGTTGGAGTCCAACTGAACGAAAATATTTCATCTAAAATAAAACGCAGTGTTATTCATGAAACTGAATCATTGAAGTTTTTACAAGTTCTGACCATGTGATGTGGATCGGTGACTAACACACCGGATTAGCGTTTTCTGATTTTTTCCTCAGAATAAACACACATAATTGTGAAAACGATTACCTCAATAGCAAGACATTTACTCTTATGCACATCGCCTTTGAGGACCTCTGGAGGACGACCGTTCGAAACTGCGTCCTATCATCCTGATCTAGGTTTGTGAGATTTTCCTAAATCGCTCCAGGTAAATGCCAGAATGGTTCCTTTGACAGCGTACAACGAGATCCCTTCCTTGAAACAATCCGAGATTGTTCCCCCATTCTAATGATCTACTTGTGACGGGACGGTAACCCTAATCTTTCTTCATTCCTTCTTGAGGATCTCAATGTCATCTACACTACTTTCTTCTTTCATTACGTGTTTTGGGGTATTGAATGCCGTGGTCAAGATTGTAGATTACCTCTAATACGTTGCGAAGCACACAGTTAAGTCCGGTCTACAGTTCAGTCGGTTGTGTTGCTAAGAAAATTTGACTATTAATTTCTGTTATCATTTGATTGCGAAATATTTTGTTCCAACATAATACCGTGAAGTAGGCACGATTTTATTTTGGATGTAACAGCTTGACTGAAGTAGTGGTGCCTGCTGGAAGAACAAGTAGTCCGCACTGCACGCTGCCGCCGATCATTATCCATATAAGTATTGACTCTCCGTGCCCGTCGTCATCCTGACAGTGACATCGATGGACGAGAACCAAACTCAGTGTTCTAACAGATGCACAACATCATGCACCGTAAGACAGCGGGCACAGAAATGGCATGGATGAAGACGTGTCGCCGGCCTGTGTGACGGAGCGGTTCTAGGCGCTTCAGTCTGGAACCGCGCAACCGCCCCTACGGTCGCAGGTTCGAATCCTGCCTCGGGCATGGATGTGTGTGTGACGTCCTTAGGTTATTTAGGTTCATGTAGTTCTACGTGCTAGGGGACTAATGACCTCAGAAGTTAAGTCCCATAGTGCTCAGAGCCATTCGAACCATTTTTTGAAGACGTGTCCAGTGGAGCCTTCTTTGCGTTTTGACTACATTTCTAATGGAGCGTTTGCATCTAGAGATAGTGAGAAATTCATTTGTGCGTGAATATCCAATTGTAGTAATGGTGAAATGACGTGGAAAGCACGACTTCGTACCCGTATGTCCACTCATTCGAACGTTTCTTTTACGGCCCAATTAGCTCTCTCTCTCTCTCTCTCTCTCTCTCTCTCTCTCTCTCTCTCTCTCTATTCCTCTGGTCGATTCCGATTCTTCGTGACCTAAAGCACGCCAAATTTTTCTGTCCTGCACTTACACCCGCAGATTCTGCAACTTGGAATTCTGCTATGCCATCAATCCAACGCATCCTTTGCCGCCCTCTTCTCCCTGTAACTTCAGTATTCTCCGGCACTAACATCTCTTCCAACCAATCATGGCTTCTCGTAACGTGTCCAAAAAGTAGGCCACTGTTTGATTCCGTATCAGATATTCCGAAGAGGAGTATAGTAATACTGATCTATTCCTTCCTGAGGAGTTTTCTATACTATTACGTTCAGCTAATTCGTATGTTTGAGATCTCACATCTATACATCCCTTCCTATACTGATCTTTGTTGTTGAAGTTATATCTCTACGCGTCAAAACTAAGTGGACATTGAACATTGGCTCTCTCCCAAATAACAAGCGTCTTTTGATTTTGTGGCTGCAATCACCATCAGCAGAAGTCTGAGAGCCATGGTAAGTGATAATGGATTGTTTTTCGACTCAATATTTCTCTCAAATTGCATGTTTACTATCTGTGGCTAAGTATGGTGTTTTCTGTTGATTATTTTGTCTTCTTTTGCGGCTCTACAGTTCGTGGTGAGTCTTGACCTCTTCACCTGTCTCCTTCCATTTGACCCGGTTCCTTGCTAGCACTTTCCACTTCCTGTAAGCCCAGCTTCAGAACGTCTTCTATTACGCCATCCTCCCATCTAGTTATCGATCGACCAGATTCTCTCCGTCAACCTGGCTTTCCTTGTAAAATCTGTTTTGGTATTTCTGTATCTTTCATCCGTGTCACGTGTCCAGCTTACGTCAGCCTAGATGACCTCACAATTCTTCTAACATGCTGGTCTTTGTAGATGGCGTACCACTCATGGTTGTATCTCCTCCTCCATCTTTCTCATTCGCAAACTGGGCCAATGATACCGCTGAGTATCCTCCTCTCAAAGGCATCGAGCGATTCAGGATCCTTTGCTGTCAGAAGGCGTATGTAAGCACTGGTAGCATGAGTGTTTTTTAAATGGTTAGTTTGTGGTTCTAGTACGGAGCCTTGAAGATAGAAGAATTGTTAAGGCGAAAAAAGATTTATTTCATATGAAGTGTCATTTAGACGGGTTACAATTGAACCCAGGTACTTGAAGTAATCGACTCTTTCAAAGGTACAACTACCCGTCACGGGAACTACCTCCACTGCTTTTCCACGCAACACTTTTGTCGTATTATATGTTCACGATATATGGCTGAGTATGGTGTTTTCTGTTGACTGTTACAGTTACCACTGCAATTTTAAATGTTAGTTCAGAAAATTTTACCAACGTTGCGTTTCAAATGCAGTACCTGCATTTGCAACGATTGGTTTGGCTTCGAGCCATGGATTTCGCGGTGATTGTGTGTCGTTGTAAGAAGGAATGAACGAAGACTAGAATATAACGTCATTCGAACGACGAGTTCATTAGAGACTGAGGACAAGCTCGTACTGAAAAGGGCAAAGTCGATATCTGTAACCGTCCTTTCCAAAAGTAGCAATACTGTAACTGATTTGTTAATTTTTTGTGTATGAAAGCTGATTCCTACTCTTTAACTTTCGTGTGTTTCTTTGCTGTAATGCGAACCTGAACAAGGCAAATCAAATGGTTCAAATGGCTCTGAGCACTATGGGACTCAACTGCTGAGGTCATAAGTCCCCTAGAACTTAGAACTACTTAAACCTAACTAAGGATATCACACACATCCATGCCCGAGGCAGGATTCGAACCTGCGACCGTAGCAGTCGCGAGGCTCCCGACTGAGCGCCTAGAACCGCTAGACCACCGCGGCCGGCTGAACAAGGCAAGTAATGTGCTTACGTTAACGCTGTCCTGTGAAATAAGTCGCCGAGTCCATCTGAAACTGCGTATTGCAATTAACTTTCAACGAAAATAATTAAAAATTCAAAACCTGTACACTAATCAAGCCATTCTGAGAAATTTTGTGGAGTGAACAGTGCTGCAATTCGTGACTTCACTGTAGGTGTATTGCATTTCCATCACATAAAACAGATATAGTAAGAATTCTGCATAAAATTGTAAGCTGAACTTTGAAAGAATAACCGTCCAAAATGCTACTGAAATTCTCCGTAAATTTACGTACCCAAACTGAGTAAATAAAATTGCAAACTTCAAGCGACACACACACTGTAGCGTAAGAGTAAGAATGCCTCCATAAATAATGAGATCTGAAGTTTACCTAAACTGAACCTGATAATAATTTTAAAATGCACTGCTTAGTTGTGAACGATCTTATTGTGTCCCGACTGTAATATTACACTGACCTTAACAAATTTTCATGACTTACCTTGTGCCAACGGGAACTCGGTACTACTCGAAAGTGGTGAATATTAAAATGCAGTGCTTCAGCAAACCAACTAAAGAACCTTCGCCTAGTGCAATGCAAAGAAAAACAGCTATGCTAAGCATCACGTCATGAATTACTTTGAGTCACTCTGTTCGGTGTGTGTGTGTGTGTGTTTGAGGTTTACGGGCGCTAAACAGCGTGGTCATCAGCGCCCACACTCTGTTCGGCTGATTGCACTGCGGTGACGCACAATTACAAAAGGAAATTGTCGTGAGGAGACAGTGGATAAAGTAAACTTACTGTGTGACTGGAAAGAGACAATCATTCAAAAGCTGTATTGTTCCTTAACAATTAGAGTCATCTTCACTTGTTATAGCCGGCCGGGGTGGCCGAGCGGTTCTAGGCGCTACAGTCTGGAACCGCGCGACCGCTACGGTCGCAGGTTCGAATCCTGCTTCGGGCATGGATGTGTGTGATGTCCTTAGGTTAGTTAGATTTAAGTAGTTCTAAGTTCTAGGGGACTAATGACCTCAGAAGTTAAGTCCCATAGTGCTCAGAGCCATTTGAACCATTTCAATTTCTTATAAAAATAACATACTCTCCTGTATAATATGATTCTCAAATGGTAAAGCAGTACTGAGTTTGTAACTCAGAGTCCAAGCTATGTGAGCAAACAATTTTGTTTAATCACGTCTCCATTATCAAATTAGTTCACCCGTATCAATAAAGAAAATGTCGTGCTAAATGTTTGCCTCTCTCAAACTCATGTTAAATTACACGCTAGCAAGCAACGCAGCGAAATAATTACATGTATCTCTTCATAGCTTTCTAATCAATTTTTACAAATGGTTCAAGTGGCTTTAAGCACTATGGGACTTAACATCTCAGGTCATCAGTCCTCTAAAACTTAGAACTACTTAAACCTAACTAACCTAAGGACATCACAAACATCCAAACCCGAGGCAGGATTCGAACCCGAGATCGTAGCAGCAGCCCGGTTCCGGACAGAAGCGCCTAGAACCGCTCGGCCACAGTGGCCGGCTCAATTTTTACAAAATGATGTTTCCAAAAAACGACAACCTCTGCGTTTGCATCTCTGTGTTCTGCTGGTTATTTCCAGATCGCTCAACAGTGCCACCAAGATCCAACTCTCTCTCTCTCTCTCTCTCTCTCTCTCTCTCTCTCTCTCTCTCTCTCTCTCTCTCATCTACATCTACATTTATACTCCGCAAGCCACCCAACGGTGTGTGGCGGAGGGCACTTTATGTGCCACTGTCATTACCTCCCTTTCCTGTTGCAGTCGCGTATGGTTCGCGGCAAAGAACGACTGTCTGAAAGCCTCCGTGCGCGCTCGAATCTCTCTAATTTTACATTCTCTCTCTGTCTATCTATCTGTCTATCTCACTTGTCTCTGAACGCTACACTAGTATAGACAATGCTACTGACAACCAAAGATCACTCTGGTAGTACTTGGAACCTCTGTGGCCTAACATACCAACTACTGAAGACTTCTGTCTCAAAAATAATGAGTGTACAAGTATGAAGTATGACACATCACACGAAAAGAGTGCTCACATTTCTTTCACTGAATAACAAAAATAAGCTAGTTACAAGCATTTATTTCAAGCGATTTAAATCGGTTTGGTCGGACGGGGATTTTACCGCCATACTGCCGGATGCAGGTCAAGTGTCATATCCTTATGCCACCTCGCGCGATTAGTTGTTCGATAACAGTCGTGCAAGCTGAAATAAGGTTAGCGTCGTAAGCGCGGAGCGGGAATTCACGGTCTTATGTTAGCCATTCATAGTGAAGTTCAGGAAACTGCTCGTGGAAGTTGCTCGTAAACCAATAGTAAGGTGTCGATTTAGGTCTAGAGTTGAATGTGAGGTGCGGCACACATGCCGCGTGCAGGGCCCGCCGCACGCGATCTGCCGCCGACAGCGGGTGCTGCTGCGAGCTGCTCGCCACTAGGAAAACGGCCGTGGCTGCGGCTTCGCCAGCCAATCACAGCGCCGCTCGCACTGGCCTACTCGAAACCGGTTCCTTACAGAGCACCGTACAGCTTCGTCCATTGCGGTAGGATAGCGCGCCTAGGTAATACAGGCAGAAAAAAAAGACGTGCTCATGACTTTCAATCGTGTAGCGTAAGTACACGTTTGTGTCGTCTCTTCTTTCCCCTTTCCATATCATTGTTGTTCCGGCTAAGGGTCCACCACATCTCACCTATCAGCATCTCCTTTCCTCTAATTTTCTCAAATAACAACAAATCAGTACTAGTGGTGGTAGCAGTAGTAACTGTTGTTGCGGTCCTTAGTACAAACACGATTATGAAACGTCCCCTTAGAAAATTAATTACTGTGCAGATAAACCTCTTACATTATTTGATTTTCAAACAGCTGAACACAACTGAACGTACTCAGACATTTCGCTCTTTGTCTATTCTGATCAGCACTAAACTGACACATAATATTTTTAGCGCAACGCAATCTGACTTTCAATAATCCCTACAAAAGAATGGCCCTGACTAACATTAACCTATACCTTTCACATATCACTTACCTCACAAAAGTCTTAGTTACTCGAACTACTTTAATTCAGCGAGCGTCACTAATGCCAGCTAAATAAAATATTCAAACTACTGAAGGCACTAACTACTGATAGGCATAGTTAGCAAATGAAAGATTTTGATAGAGAACAAACAATGTAATTACCTTAATAGTGTTCAGAAGTCATTCATGACATCCAGTCTTACAAATTTACTGTCTCTGTCCCGATCATCCGCTCTCAAAACTCCGCCATCTCACTCCCCAAATCCACCACTGCTAGCGGCTCACCTCCAACTGCGCAAAGCTACGCACTGTTCACATCCAGTGCCCGACACTACAATAGCAAACAACAATGCAAACCAGCCACAGACTGCACACAGCACAGCCAGTGATTTTCATACAGAGCGCTACGTGGCGTTATCAATAAAAAAAAACCTAAACAGCCAACTTACATACAGCCTACTTACACGGTTTGATTCAGTTCTCCATCCTAATCTGTCCTCTACAAATTTCTTCATACTCTAATCTACTGCAGTTAACACTGTAAGGACAAAAGTCATGGGATACCTCCTAATTTCGTATCTGACCTCCTTTTGCTCGGTGATGTGATTCATGCGGGCAACCTGGGTGGCCTAATCTTCTCTTCGAATTGTCTAGAATGACCTTCACACCAGTCGCGAACAATAGTAGCTCGGTGGCAAGCTGTAACGATGTTTGGAAACATAAAGGCAATGAAAGGTTGCAAATATTCTCCAAGTACCGGAAAATAAAAATTTCCAGCCAATGATCGGTTCAGCTGGACCGGAGGATCCAGTCTATCCCATTTAAACACAGTCCGCACCATTATGGAGCCACTACTGGCTTGAACAGTGCCTTGTTGAGTACGTGGGACCGTGGCTTCGCGAGGTCCGCGCCACACCCGAACACTACCATGTTGTTGTTGTCTTCAGTCCTGAGACTGGTTTGATGCAGCTCTCCATGCTACTCTATCCTGTACAAGCTGCTTCATCTCCGAGTACCTACTGCAATTGCTTTTGTTGATGTTCATCTTATATCTTCCTTTCAAGACACTGTCCATTCCCATGACAAACTGAAATCGAGACTCATCTGACCTGGCCACGGTTTGCCACTCGCCTAGGGTCCAACCGACATGGTCTCGAACTCAGGAGTGACGCTGCAGGCGGTGTTGTGCTGTTAGAAAAGGCATTCGCGCCAGTAGTCTGCTGCCATAGATCACTAACGCCAAATATTGTCGCGCTGTCCTGACGGATACGTTCGGCGTACGGCCAACATTGATTTCTGCGGTTTTTCCACGCAGTGTTGTTGCATGTGTGTTAGCACTGACAACTCTACGCAAACACCGCTGCTCTCGGTCGTTTAGTGAAGGCCGTCTGCCGCCGCGTTGTCTGTGGTGAGAGGTAATGCCTGAAATTTAGTATTCTCGGCACACTATTGACACTGTAGATCTCGGAATATTGAATTCGCTAACGTTTTCGGAAAAGGACTGTCCTATGCGGCTACCCGACCGCTATGGCCGAGCGGTTCTAGGCGGTTCAGTCTGGAAACGCGCGACCCTTACGGTCGCAGGTTCGAATCCTGCCTCGGGCATGGATGTGTGTGATGTTCTTAGGTTGGTCAGGTTTAAGTAGTTCCAAGTCCTAGGGGACTGATGACCTCAAATGTTAAGTCCCATAGTGCTCAGAGCCATTGGCGCCATTTGAACTATGCGGTTAGCTCCAATTACCATTCAGGGTTCAAACTCTGCTAATTCCCGTTGCGGGACCATAACATCGGAAACCTTTTCACATGAATCACCTAAGTTCAAAGGACAGGTCCATCAGTGCACTCGCCTTTTATACCTTCAGTACACGATACTAGCGCCGTCTGTGTTGTACTTATCGCTCTCGCCCGACTTTCGTCATTTTCAATTTCCATTCATACCAACTTGTGAAATGCATACAAACCTTGGACTCCCTCTACAGTTTTTACACTCACTTAAAATAAACTAAAATACAGCCCAAATACACCTCGTTAGGCCCGACGGTATCGGCTCATTGCCGTGTCATGCTCAGCAAATTAGCGTCAACAGAGGGGTATGTGGTCATCACACGCGTCTCCCGGCCGTTGGCAGCTTAAGAGGCCAGAGCCGCTACTTCTCAAGCAAGTAGCTCCTCAATTAACCTCGAAAGAGCCGAGTCACCCCGCTTGCCAACAGCGCTCGGCACACCCGAATGATGACCCCTCCAAATGTAAGCCAAGCCCGACAGCGCTTAACTTCGGTGATTTGACGGGAACCAGTTTCACAACTACGGCAGGGCCTTTGGCTTTTACTCTTACACTCCCTTCCATTAGGTCCCTTAGAAAATGGCCTCCCTTGATACCTCTGTCACTTTAATCAAGTTTGCAGTATATGTCTTCTCTCCCTAATTTGATTTAATACCTTTTCATTAGTTAACTGATTTATCCACCAAATTTTCAGCATTCTTCTTAACACCACATTTAAAAACCTTCTCTTCTTGTCTGGACTGTTCATCGTCCACATTTCACTTTCGTAAAACGCTGCACTACTGAAAAGTGTCTTCAGAAAGGACTTCCAAGCATTTAAGTTTATATTTAATGTTAAAAAATTTCACTATCTTGACAAATGCTCTTCTTCATACAGCAGCTGGACATATCGAAACACCGCGACAAGTGCATGCTGGAAGATAAATTTAGGTGCTGACCAAACCTGTAGGCGACGTTGCTGTATATGACCAAGAACAGGACCTGTGCAGTGCTCACAATACGTTGCAAGTGTCACTCGTGGTTAGAACAGTGTTCTGTGTAGTTGTAAGTGCATATCGGAACTGGTGAATTCAAACGTCAGCAAACTGTTGCTGCTCGAACGATGAGTGCTTCCGTAACCAAGTGAGCTGAAGTGTTTGCTGTTTCAGGAGGCACCGTATGGAAGATCTACACTCCTGGAAATTGAAATAAGAACACCGTGAATTCATTGTCCCAGGAAGGGGAAACTTTATTGACACATTTCTGGGGTCAGATACATCACATGATCACACTGACAGAACCACACGCACATAGACACAGGCAACAGAACATGCACAATGTCGGCACTAGTACAGTGTATATCCACCTTTCGCAGCAATGCAGGCTGCTATTCTCCCATGGAGACGATCGTAGAGATGTTGGATGTAGTCCTGTGGAACGCCTTGCCATGACATTTCCACCTGGCGCCTCAGTTGGACCAGCGTTCGTGCTGGACGTGCAGACCGCGTGAGACGACGCTTCATCCAGTCCCAAACATGCTCAATGAGGGACAGATCCGGAGATCTTGCTGGCCAGGGTAGTTGACTTACACCTTCTAGAGCACGTTGGGTGGCACGGGATACATGCGGACGTGCATTGTCCTGTTGGAACAGCAAGTTCTCTTGCCGGTCTAGGAATGGTAGAACGATGGGTTCGATGACGGTTTGGATGTACCGTGCACTATTCAGTGTCCCCTCGATGATCACCAGAGGTGTACGGCCAGTGTAGGAGATCGCTCCCCACACCATGATGCCGGGTGTTGGCCCTGTGTGCCTCGGTCGTATGCAGTCCTGATTGTGGCGCTCACCTGCACGGCGCCAAACACGCATACGACCATCATTGGCACCAAGGCAGAAGCGACTCTCATCGCTGAAGACGACACGTCTCCATTCGTCCCTCCATTCACGCCTGTCGCGACACCACTGGAGGCGGGCTGCACAATGTTGGGGCGTGAGCGGAAGACGGCCTAACGGTGTGCGGGAGCGTAGCCCAGCTTCATGGAGACGGTTGCGAATGGTCCTCGCCGATACCCCAGGAGCAACAGTGTCCCTAATTTGCTGGGAAGTGGCGGTACGGTCCCCTATGACACTGCGTAGGATCCTACGGTCTTTGCGTGCATCCGTGCGTCGCTGCTGTCCGGTCCCAGGTCGACGGGCACGTGCACCTTCCGCCGACCACTGGCGACAACATCGATGTACTGTGGAGACCTCACGCCCCACGTGTTGAGCAATTCGGCGGTACGTCCACCCGGCCTCCCGTATGCCCACTATACGCCCTCGCTCAAAGTCCGTCAACTGCACATACGGTTCACGTCCACGCTGTCGTGGCATGCTACCATTGTTAAAGACTGCGATGGAGCTCCGTATGCCACGGCAAACTGGCTGACACTGACGGCGGCGGTGCACAAATGCTGCGCAGCTAGCGCCATTCGACGGCCAACACCGCGGTTCCTGGTGTGTCCGCTGTGCCGTGCGTGTGATCATTGCTTGTACAGCCCTCTCGCAGTGTCCGGAGCAAGTATGGTGGGTCTGACACACCGGTGTCAATGTGTTCTTTTTTCTATTTCCAGGAGTGTATATCGCATACAAGGAGTCCGCAAAAACTCATCCGCTAAATTACAAAGCGGACGGAAGTGTGTGTTCAATGATGATGACAGACTGTCATTGAAAAGGATTGTGACAAAAAATAAGAGGTCGACAACTGCGAAAGTCACTGCAAAACTAAATTTCGCACTATCGAGCCATGTCAACACCAATGTAACGTGAAGGGTGCCCCATAATCAAGGAACTGCAGGACGAGTTAGATTTCCAAAGCAAATCATCTGCGATGCAAATACCGGGAACAGAAAAAACGAGATCCCGAAGCCATAAAACCCGTATTATGGAGCAATGCGTGAAGTCATTTGGTCGGACGAGTCTAGTTGCACACTTTTTCCAGATTCTGGCTTAGAGTAAGGTGATACAATTTCGATGTAGGTACAATGCCGATCAACATAAGGTTTCACGCCATTTGTCAGTCTCGTAGTGTTGGTAGCACTTGCCTTTGTGTGGCGTTGTAGTGTAGCAAGTTTCTACAGCTCCTCCTGTCTTTCCCAAGAATACGCCAGTTTGTGCTAAGGAGATTTAAATTTTTTCCTGGTAAGAGATAAGTGAAGCTGCTTAGTCTAAGGCGCTCTTATAAATTTTCTAGTTTCCACGAGCTTGCAAATTCTATATTGGTGAGGTTAGAAACTTGTTTTCCGTTCGGGTGCGTTCTGAGGCACCTAGAGAGAAAGCCTCTGTGACATGTGCTGCCGTCCTTTGGCACAATTTACTACTATTTAGTCGTGATTTCACTCACGCCAATAGCACATTTTCGATCAGAAAAATGGTGCAGTTTCGATCAATGCAGTTTTTTTAGTTTAGTCCGTCACGATTGGTCACCATAGACATATTATACACAATTATTGCAATTAAATTTTGTATATTGAAACATTTTCCTACGCGATTTTTTACAGCCACCTCTTATTTCCTAGATGCTACGAAAACGAGCAGAAAAGAAAATTACAATAAGTGGAGTCCAGCTGCATTAGGTGAGGCAATAAAGAGTGTAATGAGTGGATACTGGAGACTTCGAGTTGCTTCAGAATTATATGACATTCCTTTCAGCACTTTACATGGTAAATTGCAAATTAAAATGAAAATACGAGCTGGATTAATTCCAACTAGTCCTATAGAAAAAAGAATTGCTCAGCCAACGGTACTCAGTTCTGAAATGGAAAATGCTTTGGTATAGAGAGCTTTGTTTCTAGAACAGCGAGGATTGGGTCGGTCGAAACTCCAGTTAAGAAAAGCTGCATTTCGGTTAGTTGAGAAATAATTTGATACATTCATGGAACTTAGAAAGCAAGGTTGCTGGAATTGATTGGTTTAGAGCATTTGTTAAGAGACACACTCACCTTAGCCTGAGAAAACCCGGAGGGTCTTTCGCGAGCCAAAGCTGAAATAAAGCAGAAGTAAGTAAATATTTTCATAATTTAGAAGAAATCTTACAGGAATATGATTTGTTTGATAGACCACAGTGTATTTATAATATGAATGAATCCGGCTTTCCTCTTAACAACAGATCCAGAAAAATAGTAAGTCGTAAAGGAAAGGGGGAAGTTGTTTCACTAAGAAGCGTGGAAAGAGGACAAAATGTGACTGTTGCTGCATGCATGAATGCAAGTGGTACGTATTTACCACCATTGGAAATTTTTAAAGGAGTGAGGAAACGCCCTGAATTTCAAGATGGCTTACCTCCTGGTTCCATTGCGAAGATGAGTGAATCGGGCTGCATTAATGAAGAATTGTTCATGGTCTGGATTCGACACTTCAAGAAATACAAAACAGTGTGTAGCCCTAATACACTTGTTATTGACAACCATGGCAGCCATATCATCTTAGATGCTGTAGAAAATTGTCGGGAAAATGGGATAGAACTTTTGGTATTGCCTCCGCACAGTACACATGTACTGCAACCATTAGATACAACTTCTTTAAAGTCCCTAAAGGCTCAGTATCTCAGAAATACAACTGACTGGATTCATCGTAATCCCAATGAAAGCATTAGAAAACAACGATTCTGTACTATTTTCTGTGATGCGTTGAGGAAAACTGTGTCCGTTGGGTGCGCAGTCAAAGGGTTCCAATGTACAGGAATGATGAACTTTGCAAAGACAATGTTCTTGAGGAGAAATTTGCACCTTCAACGTTATTCGAGGCTCCTGATTCTTCAGTCTCCACCAGTGAAGCTACTAACAGCATTATGAGAGAGGAACCTTTATCTTCAAAAGATGTAACTGAAGAACACTGCAAATCTGTAACCATTTCTCAGCATGGTGCTGTCAATGACATTTTGCGAAGTTCAGAAATAAAATAATCGTCTCGGAAGAGGAAAACACAGACATCAGCTAGATTCACTTCAGATGAAAACCTGGGAAACCTCCGCAGCAAGAGAAAACTTTTTGACAGGGCACAAGGAAAGCAATGAACAAACGCAAGAACAATAAACAGAAATGTAAGGCTGTGAGTAATGCTGAAAGAAGTGTATCAAGCTTCAAATCGCCAGCAAACAACGAGAATAATTGTGGATTTTGTTTATTGAATTATAGTTCAGAATAAGTAGCTAAGGGTGACTGGATTCGCTGCGAAAAATGCAATGTTTGCTAGCATGAAGTATGCGTTGGTGCCCGAGAGTAAAAGTGCTTGTTATGTGGAAGATGCCTGTGATCAAAATTTTAGCAGGAAGTGATAACAATTTTACCTAGTGTGGTACATTTTCTATCGATTTTTTGTGTTTATACCAACATTTGTAATTGTCTATTGTTTGTGTTACATATTCATTAAACATCCAAGAACAAGTGCCATAGTTAAAATTATTTCTTTTCTTAGTATATTGCCACTTACAATAACATTTGTCCGAAATGATCGCAATTGTACCACCTTACCCTAGTTTATGTACCAAGAGATAGCGGGCGTTCGGTGACGATTTGGTCAGCGATATTTTAGTATTCCGTGAGCTCCATGGTTACTCGGCAACGTCGCATTACTGTCAACGATTACGTGACCGTTTCGGCTGATAAGGTCCATCCCATGATACGTTCTCCAATGGCTCCAACGGTAATGCTGTGTACCAAGACGACAAGGGGCCTGTATACACATCTCGCAAAGTCCAACACTGGTTTTTTTCTAGAACAAGGACGAATTGTCGAATCTTTCCTGTCCACCACAATCACGAGATCTAAGTATCATTGAAGCTTTGTGATGCATGACCTCCATCAACCTATATTATCGTTACAAAACTTGCCAATATTTTGCAGGAAAAATGTTATATGATTTCCTTCGCAACCATACAGGACCTACACATATCCATTCTGAGACTATTGGAAGCTGTTTGGAATGACAACGAGTATCCTACATCGAATTAGGCATGGTACTGTATTGTGTTTTTACTGTTTCCATATTTTTTCCCAACGCCTGTATCGCCTCTGTGTCGACCATTGTCATTTGTTTTAATACCTAAATAGCAAAACACGTCGACTGTTTTTAATGTTTCATATCCTAATTTAATTTCTTTACCATCAGCTGATTTAATTCGACTATATTCCATTAAAACTGGTTCACTTTTGTTTTTGATCTTGTAACCCCTTTACAATACGACACACATTTCGTTCAACGAAACGTCGTTTTCGTTTGTGAATGTTTTGCAGCGTCATCGGCAAACAACATTTTGTTTTATTTTTTCTCCCTGAATTTTAAATACCTTTCTTCGTTTCCTGCACTACTTGGTCAACAAACACATTAAATAACTCTTGTGACTGCAGTCCGTTTTCTGTACAAGCTGTAAATATCCTTCCACTTTTTGTATTTTTATCCGCGATATCTCTCGAATTTCCAATCAGTATTGCCAAACGCCCCCTTTAGATCTACCAATGCTGTAAAAGAAACTTTGTCTTTTTTCCGTCTGTCTTCTAAGGAAGGATCAATTTTGCTCTGCGTGTTCCTAGATGTCTCCGATACCCCAACTGAACTCCCCTATGTCGGCTTCTACCATATTTCCTTTCTTCCGAAATTAATAACGAAAGAAGAAAGCTCTCAGAATTGCCCTGAAATTGCATTCTGTCATTGATGTGTGTCCTGTCAGTATGAGATTATGTTAATCCGAACTTCATCAATAGATTTTGTTATGCGACTATGGAGTACTGTAGCCAAACGTGGTGCCGTAATAAACATGTCTAAAAAAAAAAAAAAAATTGCATCATCGCGGTTCCGAGAGTTACGGAACCTGTACAGAAAACTGATTACGTTTTTCACAACAAATGTTTATGCATACCATTGTATTCTGTTTGTTTTTGTACTTCAGGTATGTGTTGAAGTACAAAAACTAACAGAATACGGTGATGTGCATAAGAAATGCATAGCGTTGTAGAACATCTAAAAATTTGACTAAAACCATCAGTTTCTAACACAGAAAAACAATGATGGGCTAGCAGACGGCATTTCCTGATGTAAGATAGAAATCAGCCGAAAAATCACCGCACTGATTATGCTTTACATCAATAAAACGAAACGCGTCTGGTGCAAAACTCACGCATTTTTGCAGTTGCAACGACAGAACAAAATACCCTCAAGAATTATAAAGCAACTATGGACACTATGGTCACACAAATGAAGAGTATTACTAATTTAAATACATTAATCTGATCTTTCCAATCGCTTAGTGAGAACACCAGTAACTGAGGAAAGTAATTATTTTTCTTTATTGCTAGTTCTGTTGGTCTAGCCAGTTGGTGGCCCCGACTAACATGAGAAGATACCTCATGCTTAAATCGCAAGTAAAGTATTGTCTTGATTCATAAAGGTAGCTCCTTTGTGCTAACAAGGGAACCTCCCAATCGCACCCCCCTCAGATATAGTTATAAGTTGGCACAGTGTATAGGCCTTGAAAAACTTAACACAGATCAATCGAGAAAACAGGAAGAAGTTGTGTGGAACTATGAAAAAATTATAAAAATATACAAACTGAGTAGTCCATGGGCAACATAGGCCACGTCAAGGATGATATAAGCTCAGGAGCGCCGTGGTCGCGTGGTTAGCGTGAGCAGGTGGGGAAAGAGAGGTCCATGGTTTAAGTCTTCCCTAGAGTGAAAAGTTAAATTTTTTATTTTCGGACAATTATTATCTGTCCGTCCGTTATGTTTTCATCACTTTTTTGGGAGTGATTATCACATCTACAAGAAAACCTAAATCGGGCAATCCATGTACACATTCGCCAAGTGTACAAGTGAGGTGGGTCGACAACATATTCCTGTCATGTGACGCACATGCCGTCACCAGTGTCGCATAGAATATAACAGACGTCTTTTCTGCGGAGGGATCGGTTGACCTATGACCTTGCGATCAAATGTTTTCGGTTCCCGTTGGAGAGGCACGCCCTTTCGTCTACAAATCGCACGGTTTTGCGGTGCGGTCGCAAAACACAGACACTAAAGTTATTACAGTGAACAGAGACGTCAATGAACGAACGGACAGATCATAACTTTGGAAAATAAAGAAAATAAACTTTTCACTTGAGGGAAGACTTGAACCAAGGCCCTCTCATTCCTCAGCTGCTCACGCTAACCACGGGACCACGGCGTTCCTTAGCGCACGTTGTCCTCGATGTTGTCTATGTTGCGTATGGACTACTCAGTTTGCTATTTTTTTCATACTTCCACACAACTGCTTCCTGTTTTGTCGATTGATCTGTGTTCCGTTTTTCAAGGCCTATCCACTGTGCCAACTTATAACTAAATCTGAGGGGGGTGCGATGGGCAGGTTCCCTTGTTAGTAAATACGCAGTCCTGACACATTTATGTAACCACGTCCTACGTACCACCTTAACTTGCAATAACCACTCATAGACGCGACGGCAGGTGGCAGCATTCCAGGACGTACAAACAGTATCGGGGAAGGAGGGGGGGGGGGGGGGGGGGGGGGGACGCGGAGAACAGTTAATTCAGCCACTGTCGTAATGTGCAGACAAAGCGATTTATCTGGGTTCCGACAGAGAATGGTCATTGGCTTTTGGGCCAAGTGTGGAAGCATTTCCCAAATGACTAAGTCTGTAAATTGTTCGTGTGCCGGCGTGCTTAACGTACACTGTGCGTAGGCTACTGTAATTGTGTTCTGTGGTCAGGTATGAATACCGTGCTGATAACTATTGTTTGACTGAATGCGTTTATCTGTTCCCCTGGGCTGCTTTCAGAGTGAGTTGACTCAGCTGCATTCTTACTGCGCAATAATAGAAGTGTTCAGTGTTATATACTTTCGTCTTGTATGTACTTTTTTGAGAGACAGGTTTTAAAAGTGCTTGGAAGCTATTTGCGAACGCAATTTATCTCGATGATGTCCAGGTAACAATAAGAGACTTTTGGCCCAGGTAAGTCCGACTGCTTCTGACGCTTATTCATAGACCTAGTAATGTTATTAACATGAAACTGTATAAGCGTACTGCACAGTAAATTTATTTTAAGAACACTAGCAGTTACCCCACCTCCTTATAGGCAAACGTTATTCAAGTTTTACCCAATATTCACAATGACATATTTTTCTACGCGAATTGCAGGCAAAAACAATATTCGACAAAAATACTTAGTATTTAATCATTGTAAGTAAATGGAATTGAACCATTTCTCTGTAACTGTAGTAGGTCTCCTCGTATAACTGAAAGCTTAACGGGCTTGCCGTACTGCGAGGTTGGTTAGATCCGGATCAGAGCTGCCAACCAGATTAACAGACGGGTACTTGCTGCGCTGCCCACTCTTGAGTTTCGTTTGTAGGCCGCTTACGCTGCTTGTCCAGAGACAAGCCCGGCTGGTTTCTCGTCCGTTTTATAGGAGCACACACGTCGTTAAACGAAAGTACACAGAACGAAGTTTACGTGGGCATCACACAGATGATGCGCAAGATTTTGCTTCCTAAGGAGAAATAATATATATGACCCCTGGGCTATGATTTTAGAGAGACAGCAGTTACAGACTCCAGTTCTGTGTCGGGCGTGTGTCTGTTTTATATCTTGAATTATTTTGAGTATACTAGACTACAAATGAATTTGAATTTATGGAATGAAAATCATGTGTTGTGAAGTTAAGTGTTTTCAAAGGCTAGATGGTTGCTTTGTGTCTATAACTCTTCGAATAATTCCCAGATCTTAAAAAATGCGACAGTATACGCTACTGAACAGCTAAACATCGGGTTCTATAGGGGACAGAAATGTACGTTCAAGTGTTTTAGATAGCCCTTGGGCTAGAGAATATTTGTCTGCCCCCCGGAAGGATCGTCTTACTGTAACTATACTGCAGTGCAGGGTCAAATTTGGGTCTTATACTCTTCCTCCGGCTTAGGAAAATGGAGCAAGTTCTTTCTGCATTATTTGTGGTCTTCGGTGCAAAGGGGATTATGGAGGCAACATTTAGCTTATGGGCGTTTCCTGAGAACCCCAAAAAATGCTTTTAGATAGCAAAACCGAGCAGCGGATTCCAAGACGGTTATGCACAATAAATAGCTAAAATTTTAACTCTGAGTTCCCAAGATCCTGATCTCAAACAACCTTGAAAATTTTCATGATATCCTTACTCGTTTCAGAGATACAGAGGTCCCAATTTATCCTACTTGTACAGCTAAAATCTGCTGTGAGGTGAAAGTTTGCTTATGAAATGATGTAGCAAGGAGAAATATCCTACAAAGTGTCCCCGTTATCATCAGAATGGTTGTGGGAAGCCCAAGTTATTCTAGTATTGAAGCATACGCTAATTTTTTGTGCACGTAAAATCCTGTCTGAGGTGTAAATGATATATTTTTGGGTTATTTCATTTACACATAAGTAAACATTAAAATTTTACTGACCCATAAAGTTCTTTCGTATGAGCGACATGTACTGCTGTGGCAGGGAAAAGAAAAGAATCAGTGGCAAAATGCTCCTGTCAGAGTACAGAAGATGTGAACGTACTTCTGTTTATTAAAAGTTTGGCTGAAAGATGGGGTACCAGTTGCCTCATTGTAACTTCTTGCCACCTTTAACAATTTTCCCCAAAATTTTGGCATATCAACATATCTGTGGTTTTTTATCCTAAAAGAGAAGGAACATTGGCAACGGTAAAGAGATGGAAAATTAATAAATACTGGAAGATAGTAGAAAGGTGTTATGGTAAGAAAGAACGAAGAACAGATGGTAGTGTGAGGGCAAGAGTGCGAAACAGTTGCAATGGAACACAGCTGGCAATGACAGAACAGTTCTAGGAAAAGACTGAAGGAGACAGTGCCAATGACAGATTAATGAAGAGGGGGGGAAAGTGGGTAAGAGTCAGTGACAATGAGGGACAGAGTCTGTAACAATGACAACCAGGAAGAGAGAAATAACGGGCCGCGAAGGATTAGCCAAGCGGTCTTAGGCGCTACAGTCATGGACTGTGCGGCTAGTCCTGGCGGAGGTTCGAGTCCTCCCTCGGGCACGGGTGTGTGTGTTTGTCCTTAGGACAATTTAGGTTAAGTAGTTTATAAGCTTAGGGACTAATGACCTTAGCAGTTAAGTCCCATAAGATTTCACACACATTTGAACATTTTTGAAGAGAAGTAATGACAGTGAAAGGAGACAGCAGCAGTGCGAGGGTATGAATGAGATAGCAGCAGCGACAAAGGACAGCAGGGAGACAGTGAGAGGAGACAGTATTATGACAGAACGAAGGAGACTGTGGCTGCAAGGCAGGGTACAGAACAGAGAGACCCAAAGAGACAATGACAATGTACTGGTGTGAGTGAGTGGCTGAGAGTGGGCAAATGGGTGTGGATGGATATGGGCGATTTACTGCGAGGGACTGGTGAGTCTGAGCGAGTTAGAGTTTGGGGAGGGGGCAAATTGTGGGAGTGAGAGGCGAGTTGCATGTTAAAAAGAGCACGAATATGTTTGCATACCAAAATAGTTGGAAAATTTTTTAAAGACACTGAGGAAGGTAAAATGAAACAGCTGGTACTCCACTTTTCAGTCTGATCCTTTCAGTAGACAGGAGCTTATTCACCTTTTTATGGTCTGATAGAAGAGTTTTCCACTGGTAAACTGCCAAAGGCGACGAAGAGATTTGCACGTTAGTGGATGCCGAGCTGTGTAAGTGTACAGGCTGTACATATATGGATGCACTGAGAGGTTCAGCCTGCATGTAGCTGGTTAAGGCGAAAGTTGAACAGCTCTTTACATTATCTTGGATGGGGCAGTGCGGTATTGTGTATTACAAAGGCTGAATACCACGCCAGCAATGTTCTGATGACGATCGACGTATTGCAATTAGCGATAGCAGAAACATCAATCAATGCTGAGGATATATTCAAAATGGCAGCTAGTGAGTGATGCGCACTTGTTTGTCTCTCAAGTTGAAATGAAATGTGGAGGTGTTATTAAGCACTTAGATATATTCGTGAATCGTGCGTCGAAAGTCTCGTGTCGCATTAGCATTTCGAGTATCTGTAATTAGGAACTGTATTTCAAATGGAAAATCGTCGAACAACGCGCTGCGTCGCCAACGGGCGGGTCGGCACCGTGAAATGTGGCCGCACCGCCTCGCATCACTGACGTCACCGCTCTCGTCAAGGCACCGATACCGTTCCCGCAGACTTGACACTCATGGCAGTGCCTGGTGGGGGCGACCGTAATTGCATTTCCCATTTACTGTCGCTCCCATCAGCCACCGCGCCGAGTGTCAACTTGGTCTGTGTCAAAAGTGCCACACTGCAGGCATAGGACGTGCTCGAGCTTGTTTGTGCAGACCAGCACTGATGATGTCGCTGCAGCAGTGATGGAAAAAAAAGTAGTACATCTACATCTACATCTACATGACTACTCTGCAATTCACATTTAAGTGCTTGGCAGAGGGTTCATCGAACCACAATCATACTATCTCTCTATTATTCCACTCCCGAACAGCGAGCGGGAAAAACGAACACCTAAACTTTTCTGTTCGAGCTCTGATTTCTCTTATTTTATTTTGATGATCATTCCTACCTATGTAGGTTGGGCTCAACAAAATATTTTCGCATTCGGAAGAGAAAGTTGGTGACTGAAATTTCGTAAAAAGGTCTCGCCGCGACGAAAAACGTCTATGCTGTAATGACTTACATCCCAACTCGTGTATCATATCTGCCACACTCTCTCCCATACAACGTGATAATACAAAACGAGCTGCCCTTTTTTGCACCCTTTCGATGTCCTCCGTCAATCCCACCTGGTAAGGATCCCACACCGCGCAGCAATATTCTAACAGAGGACGAACGAGTGTAGTGTAAGCTGTCTCTTTAGTGGACTTGTTGCATCTTCTAAGTGTCCTGCCAATCAAACGCAACCTTTGGCTCCCCTTCCCGACGATATTATCTATGTGGTCCTTCCAACTGAAGTTGTTCGTAATTTTAACACCCAGGTACTTAGTTGAATTGACAGCATTGAGAATTGTACTATTCATCGAGTAATCGAATTCCAACGAATTTCTTTTGGAACTCCTGTGGATCATCTCACACTTTTCGTTATTTAGCGTCAACTGCCACCTGACACACCATACAGCAATCTTTTCTAAATCGCTTTGCAACTGATACTGGTATTCGGATGACCTTATTAGACGGCAAATTACAGCATCATCTGCGAACAGTCTAAGAGAACTGCTCAAATTGTGACCCAGGTCATTTATATAGATCAGGAACAGCAGATCAGGAACGCGAGAAATGAATGCCAGCGATATCTATGCTCTGAATCTATCACTAAAAGAGACTGAATATACAGCACGATTGCTCGAACAGAAGCTGACCAAGAAATCTGACGAGATTGAACAAGACCAGAGACGTTTTCATCTCAGATTATTCGGTTTTCCAGAGAACAGCAGACAGAAAATAGTAGAATTAGTGATGAATTTTGCGCGGGAGAAGCTAGGCCTGCAAATGATGCTGAACGACGTAGACAATAGTCAAGAGGTGGGACGTAGGAGAACAAAATGTGCAGAAAAGAGCTGGTAACTAGAGTGTGAAGAAGAAACTTGCGAACTCAAATGTGAGGATCTCAACTCTGAAATATCGAAATTTTGAACAGCACGATTTCGAGAGTTGTGTTATCCAGTGTATCTGTAAATGATGACAAAATAATGGTGAAGACAGGTGATAGACAAAGCTCGGTTGGCAAAGCAAATGAACTCCAAATACTGTGAACAAGGCAAAGAATATGTCAACTCTTTATAATTTTATATTTTTGTGGGGGTCTGAAGCCTCAAAGGATATTGTGAATGAAAATATGGTCCAGGTAGGCCGTATTATTTATTTATTATTTATACAACTGGCCATGTGTGTGTGTGTGTGTGTGTGTGTGTGTGTGTGTGTGTGTGTGTGTGTGCGTGTGCGTGTGTGTCTGTGTCACAAAAGCAATATACTGTTGTACATGGTTACGTATCTTAACCGTTTGTGTCGGTTACTAGACGTAACCATACACAACAATATATACTGCTCTTGTGTCACAAACGCACAGAAGTGAGGTGTATTACTGTCGACATGTACCAGAAATATAATATACTGTAAAATGAAGCTGGAAGGTTAATATGTGTCTGAAAATAACCAATGGTCTAAATCAGCCAATCGCATAGATAATAAAAAATGACACAGATTCACTGATCTATGATTTTATTGCTGCCACTAGTTCTACCTGTGTGTTTACATTGTCATTGTACAGCATAGTTAGCCATGAGTTACTAACATGTGAGCTTTCATGCCTTACCTTGTTACTAATTACTTTTTTATTTGTTATTCGTATTATCAAATGCTGTGCTAACTTAGTCTTAGCACTACTTTTATTTAGCTACTTTTTGTCCTATCATTAGTGTTACTCGTCATAATCGCCAAATGCTACTGGTCATTATTGCTATTAACAGCTGGTACAAGTAGAGCCAAACCAGAAATGTGGATGTGGCGCGTAATGAGACCTGTCTCATTATCACGGCTTGTTTAATATCTACAACCGCAGATAAACTCCACTGTCTTCCTGGTGTAGCCCCTCCTGAAATTAGACGCCAGATTCCTGCTAGATGCGAGATAAGCAAGGCTATAACTACTGAAGCCCACTACTTATATGACTGTCATCCTGCACATTCTCGGTTATCAGTCATGAAAAACCATCTTGGCAACTACTGAAGCTTTTACAACACCACAGCAAGAAATGGATGACATGGATGCCTCCCAATGGAGTGCGCTCTAGTACGACGAGATGGAAGATCAGTCTCCAGAAGTTGGCATTCCTATGGAATCAATTTTTTGCAGACGTGATGTGCAGAGTAACAACCATCTACTACAGCCTTCTTCATCTCCAGCCACAGGCACCATGAGAGACTTGATCAGGAGAACAGCGAATGAACTCAATATGACTAATTTTTGGGCAGTTGGTGTACAAACTGATGTCAACGATCGATTTACTTTTGTTGATTATAGTATTATAATACATTTGTAACTAAAATAGTGCACTTTCTTCTTTCTATTGTGCTTTTAATGCTGTTCTGTGCAGGTTATTTTAGATCGATTTAGCGAGATTTGTTTGTCTCCTCTCTAATGTCCGGAACTGCCGCACACAGCTGATCCTCGGGTAGGGTTTGAAGAAAACCTGGGTCACTGCAGTAGCCTCCTACAACCACCTAACTGAACCCCATCTACTATCCTCTTGAATTTTCTGTAGTATCTATTACAGACTAGATCTTTTCTTTTACATTTGGTTAAAAACAGGAATAGTTCATCACGCTACAGAAGGAACATCCTTTTGTAATATGTCAAATCCTATATTAAATGTGGGTTATTGTGTAAGGTCCATCAGGGTACTAGCTGATGTTTAATATCAATGGAACAAATACATAGTTTTGACGACATAATTTCTCTTGTGTGTTTTTATTTGACTCATTGCAGATTATGAATTAACAGTTAGACTTACCACATCGAGTGATGATTACAAATTACGTCACGGAGACATAAACGATAATGGTACTTTCTACAACTCTACGGTCAAATCGCAGTGAAACCTATTTATTGCAATATAAAGATGAGCTCACGTTATAAATATTACTAAGACGCAATGAACGCATTGCAAAGTGAACGGCAGTCAACACAACTGATTTATTATTATTTCGTGTTCACGAAAGACAGTTATTGCGTGACTAACGTCGTTATTCCAGCACGTCGTTATTATTTTCAAGCTGCGCGGAAACACTGCATCCCATGTGAACATAGGCTATTATGAACTCAAAAATAAATCTCATGATTTTATGAGGCACAGTGTATTGCGACAGCCCTTGAAATTGATTAGGAAACTAAGTGCAAAATAACGCTCTGTACGTTTCGGTGTTTGCAGCTCTTTTTTGCTTCTGTAATCTCTCTATTTGTCAGGCGGCTTTTCACATGTCAGGCAGGTTTCAGAAACAGAGCCTGACCAGTTTTTGCCATCCGAAAGCTCTGACGTGAGTGGCTGTGTACGGATCAGCAACTGACGGGACGTTGGTCGTGGTCTTAATATCATTTTATAAACGCAACTTGCCATTTGAATTCCGAAAGACGACCTGCAACGTGATTGGTGTCTAGATGAGCCTGATTCGGTGCCGCTGAGAGAGGATACTCGTCCTCATTAAGACTTGACGGCGTTCTTCAGCATTTGTGGAGCCGACTAACCATTGAATAACTGGGTAGTGGAAAAAGGCCCTGCGATGACATAGGATTCATATCAGAGGTCACAGAGCATGCGATGATACGTATTACGAGACAGCAGTACCACTTTTGTGGACTGGAAGCCCAAGCGTGGTGAAGTTGTCCAACTTCAAAGCAGTCCAAACGTTCGTAACAAGAACCACAGAGAACTACAGAATATTTACGTTTGGTCTAATTCCATAACTATTACAATTATCCAAACGTCGTTTCGAAATGGTTGCCCATAAAGACTCTAAACGCAAGATTACCTCCATATTGAACAGTGACATTGAAGCACATGCATACACTGACGGCTAAATCTCAAACTTCACGAATACTTCAATACTCGCCTTTATCGCAGTACCATTACCAGTTGAGGGAATCTACACGAAAAAGAACATGAGAACACATATAGGGTAACAAAGATAGTCCATTTCGATTTTAAAGAGAGATTTAAGACTACTAGCCTTTGCACCGCAACTTCGCCCTTGTATGCGTTTGACACTGCATACACCTTCTCCTCCCACTAGC
Source organism: Schistocerca gregaria (assembly GCF_023897955.1). NCBI lineage: Eukaryota > Metazoa > Arthropoda > Insecta > Orthoptera > Acrididae > Schistocerca > Schistocerca gregaria. The sequence goes on from NC_064924.1 coordinate 418,496,281, forward strand.
AACGACGGCCCCTTCCTTAGTGTGTCTACACATGTCATCTTCCCAATTCTATCTCTCTATCTCCTCTCCCTACTCTCTCTGCCTCTATCTCCTCTTCCCACTCTCTCTGTCTCTTCCTCCCCTCCTCCCCATCTTTGTCCATTTCTTCTAACCCCCTCTCTCAGATCATATTTTCCTCCCCCTCTTCTGTCACTCTGATCAAATCCTCCTCTCCCTCTCTCTTCTCATCCCTGCCTGAACGTCTTACTTTTTTACATGTCCACCACCCTTTTCTTCTACACCTTCCACCTGCATCATGCAACTCGTCCTCTTCCCCTCTCTCTGTCCATCTCGCCCTCCCCATCGCTTTGTCCATTAAATCATCTATCCATATCGACATGTCCTTAACCATGCTCATTAGCATGTGTAGCTCCTGCAGTACAGCTCAATAAAGAAGGCTGATACTACCCCAACAAGATACATCTGTCATTCAGGGCCACCTACATGTTGGGGCCTGGAAATCTACACTCCTGGAAATGGAAAAAAGAACACATTGACACCGGTGTGTCAGACCCACCATACTTGCTCCGGACACTGCGAGAGGGCTGTACAAGCAATGATCACACGCACGGCACAGCGGACACACCAGGAACTGCGGTGTTGGCCGTCGAAAGGCGCTAGCTGCGCAGCATTTGTGCACCGCCGCCGTCAGTGTCAGCCAGTTTGCCGTGGCATACGGAGCTCCATCGCAGTCTTTAACAATGGTAGCATGCCGCGACAGCGTGGACGTGAACCGTATGTGCAGTTGACGGACTTTGAGCGAGGGCGTATAGTGGGCATTCGGGAGGCTGGGTGGACGTACCGTCGAATTGCTCAACACGTGGGGCGTGAGGTCTCCACAGTACATCGATGTTGTCGCCAGTGGTCGGCGGAAGGTGCACGTGCCCGTCGACCTGGGACCGGACCGCAGCGACGCACAGATGCACGCCAAGACCATAGGATCCTACGCAGTGCCGTAGGGGACCGCACCGCCACTTCCCAGCAAATTAGGGACACTGTTGCTCCTGGGGTATCGGCGAAGACCATTCGCAACCGTCTCCATGAAGCTGGGCTACGGTCCCGCATACCGTTACGCCGTCTTCCGCTCACACCCCAACATCGTGCAGCCCGCCTCCAGTGGTGTCGCGACAGGCGTGAATGGAGGGACGAATGGAGACGTGTCGTCTTCAGCGATGAGAGTCGCTTCTGCCTTGGTGCCAATGATGGTCGTATGCGTGTTTGGCGCCGTGCAGGTGAGCGCCACAATCAGGACTGCATACGACCGAGGCACATAGGGCCAACAACCGGCATCATGGTGTGGGGAGCGATCTCCTACACTGGCCGTACAACTCTGGTGATCGCCGAGGGGACACTGAATAGTGCACGGTACATCCAAACCGATTACGAACCCATCGTTCTACCATTCCTAGACCGGCAAGGGAACTTGCTGTTCCAACAGGACAATGCACGTCCGCATGTATCCCGTGCCACCCAACGTGCTCTAGAAGGTGTAAGTCAACTACCCTGGCCAGCAAGATCTCCGGATCTGTCCCCCATTGAGCATGTTTGGGACTGGGTGAAGCGTCGTCTCACGCGGTCTGCACGTCCAGCACGAACGCTGGTCCAACTGAGGCGCCAGGTGGAAATGGCATGCCAAGCCGTTCCACAGGAGTACATCCAGCATCTCTACGATCGTCTCCATGGGAGAATAGCAGCCTGCATTGCTGCGAAAGGTGGATATACACTGTACTGGTGCCGACATTGTGCATGCTCTGTTGCCTGTGTCTATGTGCCTGTGGTTCTGTCAGTGTGATCATGTGATGTATCTGACCCCAGGAATGTGTCAATAAAGTTTCCCCTTCCTGGGACAATGAATTCACGGTGTTCTTATTTCAATTTCGAGGAGTGTATTTATTGCCTGTGATATGTAGGCTGCCCTGCAAAGCAGTTTGATTTAGTAGGCCGATACTGTTCATACACAATATTCCAGTTGTGCACGGTAGTCTGTGTGATAGGGGCTGAAGAAAACACATTTTGCTCATGTATCCCTTCCTACGGGAGCCAGAAGCTTATAAAACCTGAGGCGCCGATACTCGTAAGGCCTGATGTTTGTGTGCCAAATTAGGTTGAAAATGATCCAGGAGTTTCGGAAGAAAACCCACACATACAATTATAAACTGATTTATATGTATACTAGCTTACAAAGGCGGCGGTGCCTGAGAATTCATTTTGCTGATTTTCTACACATATAAAAGTTTTGCATCAAATCGGTTCCGAGAGTTCCGGAATATATACAGAAAACTGGCTCAGAGATCGACATAAACATCATTTCCGCCCTTTTTATTGCTAATGACAACCGCTCATTTCACCTTTTACTACCACCCAGCGAGACCTTCAGAGGTAGTGGTCCAGATTTTTGTACACACCGGTACCTGTAACACCCTGTAGCATGTCCTCTTGCACTGATGCATGCCTGTATTCGTCGTGGCATACTATTCACAAGTTTATCAAGCCACTGTTTGTTCAGATTGTCCCACTCCTCAACGGCGATTCGGCGAAGATCCCTCAGAGTGGTTGATGGGTCACGTCATCTATAAGCATCCCTTTTCAGTCTACCCCAGGCATGTTCGATAGGATTCAAGCTGGAGAACATGCTACCTACTCTAGTCTGACGGAATCACTCACAAAATGTGCACGATTGGGGCGGCAATTGTCGTCGATGAAGACGAATGATTCGCCAGTACGCTGCCGATATGGTTGCACTATCAGTCGGAGGATGACATTCACGTATCGCACAGCCGTTACGGCGCCTTCCATGACCACCATCGGCGTATGTCGGCCCTACATAATGCCACCCCAAAACAGTGTGGAGCATTCACCTTGCGACAGATGCTGGACAGTGTGTCTAAGGCGTTCAGCCTGAGCGGGTGGCCTGCGACGGATCGCTTTTTTTTTACGTAAAATTTGTTGAAAATTGTCTATGTACTTGAAATAAATGATCTGGAAAGGGGATGTCACTCGCACTTTAAACATGAAGTTCAGATTTAAACCTTCAATACATCTTTATTGCCGTTAAGCAAGATCATCAGCCCACATTTACGAAAATTACTAAAGTTGCTGCTCACAGTTATCACCATACCTAAAACAGCCAGAACTTTTACCTTCCCAAATTCCGAACCAATTACTTGTAACACAGTCAATGATCGGCCAATTACTTCTGCACACGATATTCAGTGGTTTTTCTTTAGTTAAAGTTTATGCTCGCCAAAAAATACTCAGTAAGAATATACTCAGTACCGCCACGCTATGTAATTCAAAGTTCACTCTCGATTTTCGTCGGAGCGAATTATCACACTCTAATGTTTTCATAAACAGTTTCTGGTCACTACCAGATACGATCAACACTGGACCATAACGCGGAAGTCATCCCAAGACTTCATCTTACACATAATGCGAAAAGTCACATCCAGCATAACCGCCTCCAATCAAAGCTAGCTCGTGACTCCCCTCTCACTCTCCCACACTCAAAACTATATCTCCTCGCTAGGCGGCCAACCGTCCCGCTTCTCATTGGCTGTCAGCACTTACGACCAATGAGAACTCACCTCTAGGGCGTGGCTCATGCCAAAATCTAGCAAGCACCAACCACTTCTCTAGGCTCATTGATGTCATCAAATTAAGTAACACAAAACTCTCTAATTAAATAAACAAAACAAAATGAACTGTAAGCTTTACTCTACATCTGGAAATTTATTATGTAGTCGCGAATGTTCTGGCTGTCTTATACATAAGCATACATACTTGGATATTCGACATTGACTAGTAGGGGAACCATTGGTGGATTCGTTCCAACGTTACAGAGTTGGAACACTTCCCAGTTAGAGAATTACATGAATAATTTTTTAATAATGCTGAATGTCCCACATACTTTCACGCACGCATTCTCATTCACACGCACCCTAACACACAATACACATATTTACTTAGAATTCTTGATATTATTATTATTATAGAAAAGTCACAGAGGTTTTCTGAAACTAAAACTTTCCAAATTTATATATGAACACTGAAAGTGAACTATTACATCACTGTATTTATTTAAATTCTTGACTTTTGGATAATTACGTTTTTTATGGAATTTTACTAACTTCCAAAATACAACTATTTTTGATCTCAGACTTTGACATATTGTTTGTTTTCACAACAGAAGGGTGTACATCAAATATGACGTTCCTCAGGTTATTCCTTTATTAGTTATTATTATTTTTAGTTTATTATAATGTAAGTGGCCTGCCAGCGCTACTCCACTGCTTTCACAAGCGCAGCTGCAACAGATGGTCGTTACGCCAGTCTGCAGGACACAACTCGTCTGTTACTGACCGTATAGTACTCTACCGGCTTACATTGAAGCCCACATACATTCTGAAGTAAAGCTTTTTAATAGACAAATGGGAGATCGCGCACTAGTTTCGACGCCACAGGCCTTCAAACACGTCTCCAACTATAGTCTGGTTGAAGGCACATGCGACACTCATCGATGAAGAGAACGTGATGCCAATCTTTAGCAGTCCTTTCGGCATGTTGTTGGGCCCATGTGTACCGCGCTTCATATTGTAGTGGTTTCAAAAGTGGACCTCACCACGAACGTTGGGAGTGAAGTTGCGCATCTTGCAGCCTACTACACTCAGTTTGAGTCGTAACAAGACTGGACGAAACGCATTATTCAACATGGTGGCGTTGCTGTCAGGTTTCCTCCGAGCCATAATCCGTAGGAAGCGGTCATTCACTGCAGTAGTAGCCCTTGGTCGGCCTGTGCGAGGCATGTCATCGATAGTTCCTGTCTCTCTCTATCTCCTCCGTGTCCGAACAAAATCGCTTTCATTTACTCCGAGATGCCTGGACACTTCGCTTATTGAGAGCCCTTCCTGGCGCAAAGTAACAATGCGGACGCGGTATTGACCGTTTAGGCATGTTTGAACTACAGACAACACAAGCCGTGTACCTCCTTCCTGGTGGAATGATTAGAACTGATCGGCTGTCGGACCCCCTTCGTCTAATAGAGCTGCTCATGCATTGTTGTTTACATCTTTGGGTGGATTTAGTGACATCTTTGAACAGTCAAAGGATCTGTGTGTTTGATACAACATCCAGAGTCAACGCTTATTTTCAGGAGTTCTGGGAACTGGGGTGATGCAAAACTATTTTTGATGGGTGTATGAGAAACTGAACCTGCAGTAGATTAGGTGTGACATTATCCCAGAAAGTTTCTGTATGCTAGGTGCAACCGCTTCACGTATCTACGAACGCAGTTTTGTAGACATCTTTACCGCAACGTTCTTCATAGCTCTCTACATGGCTACTGTTGTCGCAAAGCTATCGAAAGCCTTGACGGGTGTCAGGGATTTCCTTAAGTTGGTTGACTATAGCAGCTCGTTTGTAGTAAACAATATATGAATTAAAACTTCATGTATGATGAGGCATTTTTCATGCATGAAAGTGTTTATGACATAATGTCTCTTGTACAATGATATTTGTATACCGTCTCCGAAATACTTTGCGAACAGAATTTGTAGCACAGAAGTAATAAATTGAAATGTCGTGCATGATGCAGCAGTTTTTTACGCATGTCGGTGTTTATTACGTCATATATCCTGATCTATGTCATACAATAATATAATTTCGCAGGTACATTCAGCGGCGTATATGGTCACCGTCTTCAAAATCTGTTGGGAGTGGAGTTAGTGGCAACAAAGGCAAAAAGTTTAAACGTCATACACAACGCAGCAGTTTTTGACACATCTCTGTGTTTATCACGTTATATCTCCTGAACTGTATGTAGTATTATAGCATAATTTTTAGGTTCATTTACCGACATATTTGGATACTGTCTGTGAAATTTATTGCAAAGAGGTTTAGTAGGACTGGGGTAACAAATTTAAACGTCATATAAGATTTGACACGTTTTCGCGCATCTCGTTGTTTATGGTGTCACACCTTCTGAACTATGAGGGGGAGGTGGTCCCTACCACTATAGCGATTGTTGGTGGACAATAAGGGAAATGTCTACCAAGTTCAGCAGGTTATCTTGAAATTGTTCTGATGGTTTAGGAGGAGATGTTGAAAACACACAGACAATCCATTTTATAATCTAAATAGATAACAGATTAATGTGGAGAATACTGGCATAGCTATATTTTTGTTCTAGAAATAGAGCGTTACAATATGTGCTTGGAACGAAAATGCTGTAAAAACTGATACTACAATACACAAAGGTCACAGAGACTAGCCGCCCGATGTCGCAATTACAGCTAGGGATTCTAAATGCACTGTGTGAATACATATACCAACCTGTTATGCACATCAAGAACAACAGTAGCTGTTATTTCACAAAAAGGAACATTCATGGTCACTGAACAATTTTTCTTACCAAAAAGGACCATACAAAATACAGGAAACAGTACTTTCTTCATGGAAATAGAACTGTGCAAGAAATTGCCCATAGTGATTAAAGGGACACTCTAAAATCAAAATATTTGAAGCGAAGTCAGTTAATAATTCATACTGTGAACTCAAATATTACTTAGATAACACAACGTATGGAATGGCAAAAAAACTGACATTATTTGCATTCCTTGACAAAAAAGCGAAGCAGCCAGAAGGCGAAGGGGCATGTGCTCCTATTTTAGTGAATACAAAATACAATCAGATTCACAAAGCGTTTGACAATATGAGCCCCTTACAAATATGAACTTACATTCCCTCTTACCTGGACATATGTACTGATTCGGTGGTACAGGTATAATAAAGGCTTTGTACCACCCCCCCCCCCCGCCCCCCCCTCTCTGAGCATGCTGGGCTAGCCAGAACTGTTATAACTAGTACTGGACATCCTCATTACTGACACTTGGACTGAACTGGCGTTCGAGGCGGTCTCACACATGTTCTGTCGGTGATACATCTGGCGATCTTGCTGGTCACAAGACTACCTCAAGATCACGCAGTCACTTCACATCGACATGTGCCATGTTTGGAAAAGCAAAATCCTGTCTCGGAAGAGGTAATACAAGAGGATGACGTGCCGTTATGCTGTCAGAGTTCCCTCTATCACTACCAGCTGTGACCTCAAGTCACATCCATTGGCTCCTCAGACTATGATTCTAGGAATAATACTGCTCTGGATGAGTGCGACCTCCTCTCAGGCCGCCACCATAATCGCTGACAATGGTCATCCAGGATAGTGCAGAGCTGTGATTCGTCGGTGCATACAATATGACACCATTCAGCAATAGTCTTTGCTGCAAGGTTACAGCACTGGTCCAAAAGCAGCCATTAGCGTTGTGATGCTAGCCGCAGCCTATGCATGGGCCAGTAATTCCCCAGTCTGGCTGCTGCTATTTTGCAACCAATTGTGCAGGATGACAGAATGCTGCAGGCAGTCCATTGCTCGTTTTCGGACGCACGCGCAGGTGGAAAGGACTCAACAAGAGCTTGGTGCCCAATACGGTGATCTTCCATTGTGGTGGTCTGACATAGTTGAAGGACAAGAGTATCCCTGCCCTCACATCCCCTCGCAGTCTAATATCGGGTCACTGTCACACTGAAATGCCCCACAAATATTAATACTCCACAATTCGACTACCCGACCAGATGGAAACCCACAAAGCCTTTCAAACTTTGTGAGGTGCTGATAAAGCTGTCTCACATGCGTATGTGGCATCTTTTGAGTCCTCCCGCTGTTGACGCCCGTTATATTGCATTCCTTACCAGATCTGGCAACAATGCTAAAGACGAACAACACTAATGCACCTAGTCGCAGTTCTACCTGTCCGAAAGAGATGCAACTTTAATCATTTATATACCCAAGGATGTTCTGTAATTGTAAAAGTTACATTGACATCCTACCATAGTTTCTTCATTGTTTTTGCCAGACATTAAAGGATCATACTTTAATGGATCATACTGTAAAATCTTATGCCCAGGACATGTGACTGACAATTCAAAACTCTTTCCATTTTCTTGAGCTCAACGTCTGATTCACTGTTGTTAGATGCTGACTCACGTTCACTAGATGAGTCATGCGAACAACGTGAAGTATTCAACAGAATGGCGAAAGCACCGACAAGGTACTGATTTTAGAAATTGTTTCCTTTTCCCTCGAAGATGACATGTCTGACAGTAACTTGTAAATAGTTTTTAAGAATTATGAGAGTTATTGCTACTGTCGGGCCCGGTGGTATAGTGTAAAGCGCGTGTCTGGATACCGAGAGGACGTGAGTTCAAGTTCTGGTTGGACTATGGAAATTTTCAGTCTCTTCACCTCTCAATATGTGAGGAATCGCCAGAAACTATACCTGGTTCGCATTCCACGTTGAACTGTATGTTTACATTCCAGCTGGATAAATGGAGTAGGTTAGGCTGGCCGATATGGCGTCCAATTGAAAGACTTTCACCCAGCTATTGAGTCACATGAAATTACTGTTATTACTGCAGTACTTATTACCTGAGCATTTCTGCCTAACATTTAATGTCACCGTTGATATATTTATTCACCATCCATTCAAAATATAGCGAGATTAATTTTATTTCTGGATGTACGTGACGTCAGTATGGTAACAATGGTGGCAGCTAAGACTAACAATTGTAAACAACAAACGTGCATTCCGTGAGTCACTTGTGAGCAGGCACTATTATGTAGTGGACGTGCGGCCGTAGTGTGTCAACGATATTCTGTCACAGACCTCAATAGTGCAACAGCTCTAAATCAAATGTTCAAGACATTCTCTCAAAATTTCTTGAGAATGCTTTTCAAACTATATGTCCCAAAGTACGTTACCGATTTTGTTGTTGGTGGGACATTATGTACCACTAAAGTAATATGCAGTTTTGAGCATTGGAACGTCTACAACCCATGTCCATCTGGTGCTGCTACCTAGCAAGAAGCTTTCGGCACTTGGAGGAAAATACTACATACTATGGAGTGGATATGCAGAAGGCTGTGACCGATCAACTGGGATGGCTTGTGTTTATAGATGGCATAGTGCGTCTGTTTCACGAAAATCAGATCAAATCAAAATGGTCTTCGTTCCAGGAAGGTTCAGAGTACCTAACTGTGTTTTCTTATACATCGTAGACATTGTTTTCATATGTAACTGCTCTCCTCTTCTAGTGTTCTGAGTATAATTTGCATTTAGTGGCACATATATGCCCCAGTAAACGCCGTAAAACATTCAAAACATTGGCATGTGATATGTCAAATCCATCTTAATATGTTATGTTGGCAGTTTAACTATGTTCTGTCATATTTTTCATTGACACAGGCATAAATGGGTTTTGGTACCGATTTGTTATACTTCTGCCAATTTGCCATTCTGATAAAACAACTCTGGAAACAAAGATATAGTTTTGAAAACCTAGGCTTAGATGAAAACATAGACTTCGTTAGGTATGTGAGACACATGCGTCCTACCCAACCAGTAATAACACGAGCTCGATGCCACGAGCAGTTCTTGAGTGGATGGTTGGGAAATTACTCCATTTACAATCCCTTAACAACCACTAATTTCAAGGACGAAATAAGCGGCCAGAACCGATGAACCCACTTGGGCCACTAGGGTAAACACTACTTGAAAATATTCAAAGATGAGTGATATACTTTTATTTCAGTGTTCTGGAACTGTTATCATCCAAGCTTTCCGCTGTAAACGGGTTTCAGTCTGCTAATAATGGCAGCAAGCACCGTAATGCACACAGTTTTCAAAATCGGTCAGCTTCAAAATTTTTGGTACTGAAGGTCAATCTTTTATCATAACTTTCTCACCTTTTATTTTTTGAAATATATGCAAAATAAATTTTATCCACGACTGCGTAGTGGTCGGTTACGAGGTCTTGCAGGAACAGCCCCTTTAGTAGTTCTCTACCGAACTCATACCACTGAAAATAGACATTCCTGACTTACAATGAGTGCTTGTTCTGCTGAGATTAATTTCTACAAGGGAAGTCAGATAAGAAATATTGACTCGCACAAAGAATGCGGGTAAAGTGAATATAAATAAAAGATCGATATGGAATGAGGAACGCAGTTTAAAACAATTTTATGTTACGATGACGACAAGCGGATTCCCAGCGAAGCGACCGATTAGCTATGGATCAAGGCCCAGAGCTGATATTTTATTTACAAAGGAGCGGAAAACACAATATAATTATATTCCTCTGTCACTGATCATTCATTATTTCAGTGGATTCTTATTAGCCATTATTTAAATATACTATGTGATCAAAAGTATCCGGACATCTGGCTGCATAGCAAGTTCGTGGCGCCCTCCATCGGTAATGTTGGAATTCCGTATAGTACTGCGCACCTTTAGCCTAGATGACAGTTTCCACTCTCGCAGGCATACATTCAATCAGGTGGCAGCCCATTCTTAACAGAGTGCTGCACTAAGGAGAGGTATCGAGGTCGGTCGGTGAGGCCTGGCACGAAGTCGGCATTTCACAACATTGCAAAGGTGTGCTATAGGATTCAGGCCAGAGCTCTGTGCAGGCCAGTCCGTTACAGGGATGTTATTGTCGCGTTACCACTCCGCCACAGGCCGTGCATTATGAACAAGTGATCGGCCGTGTTGAAAGATGCCATAGCCATCCTCGAATTGCTCTTCAACAGTGCAAACAAGAAGGTACGTAAAACATCAACGTAGGCCTGTGCTGTGATAGGGTCACGCAAAACAATAAGGGGCGCCAGTCCCCTCCAGGAAATACACGACCACACCATAACACCACCGCCTCCGATTTTTGCAGTTGGCAGTATACACGCTGTCAGATGACTCTCATCAGGCATTTGTAGTACCGACACCCTGCCTTCGGATCGTCACATTGTGTACCGTAATTCGTCACTCCACACAACGTTTTCACACTGCTCAGTCGTCCAATGTTTACCCTCCTCACACCAAGCGAGGCGTCGTTTGGCATTTACCGGCGTGATGTGTGGCTTATGAAATACAGATTTCTCACCTCCCGCCTAACTCTCATAACACTTGCAGTGGATCCTGAGGCAGTTTGGAATTCCTGTGTGACGGTCTGGATAAATGTCTGGCTATTACACATCACGGCCCTCTTCAAACTCTCGGCGCTCTCTGTCAGTCAACAGACGAGGTCAGCCTGTACGCTGTTGTGCTGTACGTGTCCCTTCACGTTTCCACTTTGCTACCACATCGGTAACAATGACCTAGGGATGTTTATGAATGTGGAAATCTCGCATACAGACGTATCACACAAGTGACACCCAATCACCTGACCACGTTCGAAGTCCGTGAGTTTCGCGGAGGGCCCCATTCTGCTCCCTCATGATGTCTAATGACTACTGAGGTCTCTGACATGGAGTACCTGGCAGTGGGTGGCAGCACAATGCAGCTAAGGTGAAAAATTTAGGTTTTTTGGGGTGACGGGATACTTTTAGTTACATAGTGTATAGTAGCCATGAGGGACCAAACATCGCAGATGGGAAAAAAATGTGTTATACAGATGTCGTTTCGCAAAAAAACCGACTGAAATAGCATCGACGTCTATTCCAGAGACTGACGTATAAAAGGACTCTAAAACAAAAGTTTATGTGTATTCGATGGGACTTTCAACCATATTATGAAGAGTGGTTCTAACTTAGTACATTACCAGTTACAGACCCTTCCTACACTCCAGATTCTTCAAAAAGTCGAACTCTCATGTATAAGACAGTTAGAGACGTCCCACTACTTTACCAATAAGTTACCGCGTTAAATATTCGACGTTAAACATGTTATGTTTATTATTGTTGAAGACATCTTAGTTTTTCACGAATCTCAGTATTTATAACATCTTATACCCAGACTAATGAATCGTACAATCGTACAGTTCGTACAGTGACTGAAAGAACCCAGGCACTTACCAGCGCACAATAATGCAGAGTACCCATCCTTCGCATTTATAGTAACCAACTCTACTGGCTACACTTCCAATGAGGTGTCTGAATGTCTGTGAAGATATGGTAGCCATTCATCTTCAAGAGCCGAAACCAGTGAATGTACCGATGATGGACGCCGGGGTCTGGAGCGAAGCCGACGTTGTAATTCATTCCGAATGTGTTCATTTGTGTCCGGATCAGGACTCCGGGCAGGCCATTTCAGCAACCTGATTGTACACAAATAATTGCCTCACATTTTATTTTAATCAACTGTGCGTTCTCGGTGAAACAGTTTTATTATTAATGTTGCTGCACAAACTAGGTTTCAGGTTAGAAGCCCATTTTCAAGTACATTATCATCTTTGGGTATCAGTAATGTACACTACTGGCCATTAAAATTGCTACACCAAGAATAAATGCAGATGATGCAGATAATAAACAGGTATTCATTGGACAAATATATTATACTGGAACTGAGATGTGATTATATTTTCACGCAATTTGGGTGCATAGATCCTGAGAAATCAGTACCCAGAACAACCACCTCTGGCCGTAATAACGGCCTCGATATGCCTGGGCATTGAGTCAAACAGAGCTTGGATGGCGTGTACAGGTACAGCTGCCCATGCAGCTTCAACACGATTCCACAGTTCATCAAGAGTAGTGACTGGCGTATTGTGACCAGCCGGGTGCTCGGCCACCATTGACCAGACGTTTTCAAGTGGTGAGAGATCTGGAGAATGTGCTGGCCAGGGCAGCAGTCGAACAACTTCTGTATCCAGAAAGGCCCGTACAGAACCTGCAACATGCGGTCGTCTATTATCATGCTGAAATGTAGGGTTTCGCAGGGATGGAATGAAGTGTAGAGCCACGGGTCGTAACACATCATAAATGTAACGTCCATTGTTCAAAGTGCCGTCAATGCGAACAAGAGGTGACCGATACGTGTAACCAATGGCACCCCATACCATTCACGCCGGGTGATACGCTAGTATGGCTATGACGAATACACGCTTCCAATGTGCGTTCACCGCGATGTCGCCAAACACGGATGCAACTATCACGATGCTGTAAACAGAAATCCGAAAAAATGACTTTTGCCATTTGTGCACCCAGGTTCGTCGTTGAGTACACCATCGCAGGCGCTGCTGTCTGTGTTGCAGCGTCAAGGGTAACCGCAGCCACGGTCTCTGAGCTGATAGTCAATGCTGCTGCAAACGTCGTCGAACTGTTCGTGCAGATGGTGGTTGGGTTGCAAACGTCCCCATCTGTTGACTCAGGGATCGAGACGTGGCTGCACGATCCGTTACAGCCATGCGGATAAGATGCCTGTCATTTCGACTGCTAGTGATACGAGGCCGTTGGGATCCAGCAGGGCGTTCCGTGTTACCCTACTGAAGCCACCGATTCCAAATTCCGCTAACAGTCATTGGATCTCGACCAACGCGAGCAGCAATGTCGCGATACGATAAACCACAATCGCGATAGCCTTGAATCCGATCTTTATCAAAGTCAGTAACGTGCTGGTACGCATTTTTCCTGCTTACACGAGGCATCACAAGAAGTTTTCAACAGGCACCGCCGGTCAACTGCTGTTTGTGTATGAGAAATCGTTTGGAAACTTTCCTGATGTCAGTACGTTGTAGGTGTCGCCACAGGCTCCAACCTTGTTTGAATGCTCTGAAAAGCTAATCATTTCCATATCACAGCATCTTCTTCCCGTCATCTTCGTGGTGTAGCAATTTTTATGGCCAGTAGTGTATTTGAAAATGGGCTTATAACTCGAAACCTAGGTTGTGCAGAAACATTAATAACAAAATTGTGAAACAAGGTAAAAAACAGTGTTTGTTTGGTTAATTGCCTCACATATGCTGTTGTATGACAGGTTGCATTATCATGATGATACAAACAAGCACTTCCGAAATCTTCCTCTATCGTTTGCAGTACACCGTGCTGTAAAACGTTTTCATATCGTTCCGCTTTTCGCTATTTCTTAAGGAGAATAAGGGTATCACAACATAACAACGGAAAAACTCCTCCACACTGGATAATACCACTTCCCACGTACCTGGCTGATCGCACTACACTTGATCGCAGGTAAGTTTCTCGAGGCATTCACCTGACTCAAACGCTTGTCATAGGGTTACAGCTTGAATCACCACCACAGACCACTCGTTTCCAGTCATTCACTGTCCGGTGGCGTCCCTCTCTACACCACCTCAAGCATCGCGTAGCACTGACTGCACAAGCGTGTTACTTATGGGGACCTGCTCCACCACTGTGCCCCACTTTCTGTAACTCACTAAGCTGTCACTGTGTTATCAGGACTGCTGGTAGCACACTGTAACTCACCAATGCTACAATCCGCTGATTTCTTACAATTTTTTTTTTTTTTTTTTTTTTTTTTTTTTTTTTTTTTTTTTTTTTTTTTTTTTTTTACAAGCACCTTGCTCAATGCTCTACGTTCCCTGCCCATCAGTACTCAAAGTCTGTCTGTATTGGTTTATCTGTGGTTGTTGCTTCGCTTGTCAACTTCACGATCACATAAACAGGTCGGCTTGGGCAGCTTTAGAATGGTTGAAATCTCTCCAGTTAGCAGCCCACGTTCCAAGACACCGAACTTCCGTGACCGCCATAGCACAAATACTGCTTATGTGCTGACAAAGCAATACTCCTCGCATTATTTACTTGCGAGTGTGCCTCTCGTAACTTCAAGTACTGAACTCCCATTACATAGAGGTGTCCGGATACTTTTGATCAGATAGTGTATGTGGATACTATCTGCCAAATCTCTGTCGGCCGCTGTGGCCGACCGGTTGTAGGCGCTTCTGTCTAGAACCACGTGACGGCTACGGTCGCAGGCTCGAATCCTGCCCTGGGCATTGATTTATGTCATGTCCTTAGGCTATTTAGGTTTAAGTACGAGTGGTTCTAAGTTCTAGGGGACTGATAACCTCAGATGTTAAGTCTTATAGCGCTGAAAGGCATTTGAACCATTTTTTTGCAAAATCTGTCACGAATGTAGTAAAGAATTACTGAAACGTCATCCCTAACAAGTCTTAGAACAACGAAAATGTACTAAGTGATATACGTTTTTGCTTTCATTATCTTGAGTGTGCGTGTGTGTGTGTGTGTGGGTGGGGAGGGGGGGGGGGGGGTGAATGCCAGCTACAAAAACTTCTAGAAACGTTCAAATTATGTGCAGAGTTAGCTGAAAGCCGCTAAATGTTCAAATTCTCAAATACTGGATGAATACACTCTGAATATTTTGCGCGCCATGAGATACTCTGCCTGACGACATACAGGGTGAATATAAATGAAACGGACAATCTGCATGGACGGATTCCTGATTGAAAATGGGGGAAAAACAGGTCCTCTGAACGTTTGTCCGGAAATGTATCGTTGCCACCGTTGATGGCGCTGACGAATGACCGTTCCTCTGACCACGTGCCGTGTGTCCCTTTGGTGTTGGAGGCTGTTTGATTGACGTAGTGTACTGTAAGCAGCAGATTGGTCCGGTATTCGTGTCGAGAACAAGTCGATATGGTGTTTGCGTACGACAAAGCAGGTGGAAACGGTCGAGAGGAAGCACGGCTGGACCGAAAAGGATACCCTCACAGACACCAACCATATTGCACAACATTTCAAGCCCTTTTTGGCCGTTAGTGTGGTCATAGGTCCTTTCAAACAGACGAACATGCAGGGAGTGGCGGAGTGTGCGAATACCATATTTGGAGGACCGGGTTCTGCAGGATATTATAACGACCCCTAGTACAAACTCCAGGCAATTGGCCTGTGAACATGGTGCAAGCCAAAGTACGGTTATGTGTTTGCTGTATGACAACTGCTACTATCCCTGTCACCGGAAATCCCATGGAGACCACTTTCAGTATCTGTTGTGACATGGATGCGATGCAGCTCTGTACTGTGTTCTGGGACGATTTGTTGTCGTTGCATGCACATCGTCCATTTCCGTACACTTTTTCACAGGACCATTTTTCTTCCATTTCCAGCCAGGAATCCGTCTTTGCAGTTTGACTGTTTTATTCGTTCAACCTGCACACACAACTTTAGTACTTGTCTTAATGCGTTAAAATTTAGCCTATACCTCTTAATGAGTAGAATATGACAGTATTTAAAATGTTTCACTCCCATCAATATAACATGAAATCTTGAAAATCATATTTTTATTGCCCTTGGAAGATATTAAATAGGCAACCCGCAACTGGGCATGTGTGAATGGGTGACCTGGTGAGCGGTTTAGTCGTTTAGTAACATAGATGTTCTTCGTGATATGAATAAACACCAAAGAATGGAGTTATCTGTCAAATAAAGGTTACTATAGAAACCAGTCGTATTGACACAATAACAGTGTAATTTTGGTGATGAAGTTGTATCCAAGCGATCTTATTTTTAAGTGGAAAACAGACGCAAATTGTGATATTACGATTGCTGATATGGGTTTGTTAGTTACCTCAGAAATAAATAAAAATACGGATATTACGAGTATAACACAAACACCGAGGGTTACGTACAAAGTTATTTATGTACATGAATAGTTCATGTATCCCGGCAGTCGAGAGTTTCTTCGATTTTCGCGTTATTGGTATCGTAATTGTCGGGTATCAAAATATGTAAAAAAAAAGTGGCCGTATCTTTTGATTGCATTGTCATAGACGCGTAAGTGCTTTACATCTCAAAGAGGCCACAGACCTTAGTATGAGACATAAATTACAAACTCAAACAGTTTCCTGTTACTCGGATAAAGGGGTATTAAAGACGGACTGTCAGACAGAAGGGTAACAAATGGGAGAAACTGTGTTTTTAGTGTGGTATAATTATAAAGTAAGAATTTTCAGATTTTTTGCTGTATTTTCGCATTAAAACATTATTTCTTGCCTTTCTTATAAGTTCGCATAAGGGAGTTTGCGAATATCAAAATATGTGATATACATGGCCGTATCCTTTGACTACATTAACTTCGAAGTTAAAGTTTTTCTACACAACCAAAGGACAATAGGCGTTATTACGCGAGATAATTTCAACATGATATTTACCTGTTTCTGAGAAAAAAAAAACAGTCCTAACAGAAGGACAGACAGCAGACAGTCGGATAGCAAATGACAATTTTTTTTCGTGTGAGATAGTTACAAATTAACTATTTTCGGATTTATTCCTTTAGTTAGACTGTGAAACCTTGTTTCTTGCCAAATTCCAGGTCAAAGGAAAGTACGATATCGCGTTTCAGGAGTGAGTTGGAGAGTATCAAAGCATGCAACATAAACTGTCGCATCTTTTGATTGCATTGACATCGAAGCTACAGTTTTGTGCACCATCAAAGGACCACAGATCTTAGTATGTGGCACAATTTTTAACTCCGTACTTCTTCTCGTTCTTGAGAAAAATAGGTGCTACGACGGACAGACAGAATAAGAGTAACAAAGTGATACTATAAGCGTTTCGTTTTGACCGGTTCAGGTACGGGATTCTAAAATTAGGAATCATTACAGTACTACCTGTATCCCTTGCAAGAAAATGTGGTTGAACTAATGGTGAAAACACGAATTTATTTTACCGGAGAGATTCTTCGTGGAATAATCGAAATGCTAAAAGTTTGATTTAAAAGGGAAAAGGTTAATTTCAGAATTATAGGCAATGTTATCATGCAAGAAAGGGCTGAGCAACATGCTTTCGCTTACAATTTCAAACAATTTCATTTCGAAGTACCTTGAAAAATAATACATTACCTCAGTCCTATTACACGCTGCCTGTCATCAGTTGTGTTTCAAATATTCTGTTCTAATTTGGCAGTAATTGCGATCTGCGAACTCGTTGTGTCTTTTGCTTATACGTCGAAACAAATGAGACTAATTACTTAAACATACGTGTGGACAGCAGCGCACGACTCTAATTATAGTGTCCACCTTCATTAGACATAAATTTTTGCAGCAGTTGACAGCTCAGCAATTTTTCTTCCTTTCTACATACACGGTTATTAAATCACGCCAGCCCGATTAAGGCGATGTGGGCGTCGTCCATTCACTTCGCTGGCTTGCAAAGATTTTTGTACTGTTTATTTGAATTTTTCATTTCTCTCCCGCAGCTTGTTCGTCATTGGTATAACCTTTCGACTTCGAAGAAATACACCTGCTGTGGATTACTGCGCTTAACCGCCCTAACTACTATATAAATCATGAGTGTGTCCTTCGAGCAAAAATTTAAGTCACACTCAAGCATCGATAAAAGTCATTACCAGTCTCAGGTAGACAGTAAATAATAAAAGACAGCGAGTTTATGAAGTGCGAAATGGTATTTCTATTTGTCACAATAAATGTGTCAAAATATTGTCTTTACGTTCCCCTGTTCTGAAGAATAATTGTTGCAATAGTTGTAATTCGCCGGTTTTTCAATAATTTTCTGTAATTATTGGAAAATGAGACGCTCTGCATCGCGGTGTAGCTTGCTGTCCAGGTTGCGAAAGGGTGTGTTTTTGGATGAGGTATCGAATATATTGCTTCCCCCTACTTATACCTCTTGAGGAGATCACGAATGTAAAATTAGAGAGATTCGAGCGCGCACGGAGGCTTTCCGTCAGTCGTTCTTCCCGCGAACCATACGCGACTGTAACTGGAAAGGGAGGTAATGACAGTGGCACGTAAAGTGACCTCCGCCACACACCGTTGGGTGGCTTGCGGAGTATATATGTAGATGTAGATGTACATGTAGAGACACGTTCATTAGACGTAGGACGATGCCAATTAAAAAGTGCCTAACACATCCTGAAATAAGGAATTCGAATTTAAAGGAATGCCGGGACTGAAATATTTGGAACCATAAAATACGAGTAAAACTCAATGCCACTATATACCTTGTAATAAAGAATGCATTTATATTTCGAATATTAATGATACTGGAGTTTCACACTGTAGATGCCGTAGTTCGAAGTAACAGCTCGGAGACAGAAGGGTGAAGGAACCGGTTATAATCTTCTCAAGAAAGCATTTACATTACCTGATCAAAAGTATCCAGACACCTGATTGCTGACATTAGTATGATGCACGTCCACCCCTTGCCCGTATGACGGATTAAACTGTGCCGAGGACACTAAGTGTGGTGTCTGAAGGTTTGTTGAGGACTGGCAGTCCTTTCTTCCTCAAGAGCTGAAACTAGAGAAGATACCGGTGTCGCACGCTTGGATCTGGAGTGAATTAGATCTTATGTCTCATCCCAAAGGCGTTCCAATAAGGTCTGGTTGGGTCTCTGGGCAGACCAGTTCATTAAAGCAACATTATTGTCCACACATCACTGTTTCACTGATTCTTTATGACAGCTCTACCTTAGCGCCCGCTGCTTCGAGTGCGTTTGGGTAGTAATTACATCAAAAATAATTTTGTAAACTTGTATTAGATCTAGTGAAAAATTAATGTGTTAAAGAGCCGTTATTTTTTCTAAGCATTTCTGGCAAAGCGAATTTGTCATGATGACCGTTAAATAGTGTTTTTTGATTTACACCGTAAGAGCAACAGCTTCCAAGCTTTTCACGTTAATTAAAGCTACAGAAGAATAACGTTTTCGGAATGTACTTCCGACCAAAAAGTATTGTGGCAGCAGGAGTCGGAGGTTTTTGATAATCCTGCCTTTTCATTCCTCGTGGTAATGTTCTTACGGAAACTTTCATCCAAAACACATATTCTTTTGACGTCAAAAACCATATTTCACAGATATAGCTCCAAAAACATTTTCATATTACGAAATACTTTCGTAAGAGATTTCATTCCCTATTTTACGTGCTTAGGGGTGAACTTCAAAAAACAATGAAACACGTATGTTGTTTTATTTCTAATAGTGAAGCCAAATACAAACTTCGAGAGATTTAATTTCAAAACTGCGTTCGTAATTAAATATTTCCATTAAAACATTAATTTTCTATTGTACCACTTTAGGTGTTGAATTTCCAAAAACACTGAAACAGTATTTCTTCATTTCTAACGAAGAAGCTTAATAATGATTTATTTTCAAAGAAAGCTTTTACCCATTATTTCACCCCCTTCGTGGTTTAATTTCCGAAAATGGTTAGGCAAGAATTTTTTTATTTGTGATCAAGAAATCAAACACCAATTTTCGTAGTTCTAGGTTCAAAAGTATCTTAATAGTGACGGTTTTCAATAAGCGTTTCATGCCCCACCTCAGCCCTTAGGAGTAGAATTTCGAAGAATCCTTAGCTAAACGATGCGTGTAGTATAAGAACTGCACGCTCTCCAAATGTCAACTTTCTGCTGTTAGCTGTTTGGCCTTGACGATGATGAGTCAGTTAACCAATGAGGTGTTATTTCACCCTCTTAGAAGTTGAATTTCGAAAATTTATTTCTAACCGAGAATCCAGATACAAATTTTCAAATATTTAGCTTCAAAATTGTTTTTATAATGAAATATTTCCATAAAAATTGCCATCCCCTTAATGTTTGAATTTCCCAAAAACAAAGAGACACATATTTTTCAAAATTTCTAACTCAGAATTCAAGTACCAGTTTTGACAGATGTAGCTTTAAAAATGCTTTTGTGGCTCTTTAGTAATAATTCATTTGAAACAAAATTTTCACCCTTTATTTGACACCCATAGTCGTTAAATTTCGAAAAATGCTGGATCATGTATCTATTTCTTTATTTCTTATCGAGAAACCAGACACCAATTTTCGCAGTTCTAACTTCTAAATTTCCTTACTAGTGATATATTTTCAAAAAAATTATTAATACACTACGTCAGACACTTAGGGGGAGAATTTCGAAAAATCCTTTCGTAGTCGGTGCCTGCCACAACAACACCCGCTCCTGATTTCAAGTTTCTGTCCTTGCCAGTTTAGACTTGGCGATGATGGGTCAGCGATATAGTCAGGACATTTCTTGTTATGTATACGACTAGAGATTTATTGTCTTACTGACACAAACAATTGTCTTCGGACTGTTTTTCTAGTGTACACAGAACGCAATGCTGTAAACTGTTTTCGTATCCCTCAGCACTTAGCACCTTCTTAAGCTCAATGGGAACCAAGCCTTCTTAACTTAACACCACTTCGTCAGTACTTCACTTTTGGCCCTACACATTACGGCAGGAAATGTTCTCTAGGCATTCGCCGAACCCAAATCCTTCCATCGAACTGCCAAAGAGGATAGAGTGATGGTTCAAATGGCTCTGAGCACTATGAGACTTAACTTCTGAGGTCATCAGTCTCCTAGAACTTAGAACCACTTAAACCTAACTAACCTAAGGATATCACACGCATCCATTCCCGAGGCAGGATTCGAACCTGCAACCGTAGCGGTCGCTCGGTTCCAGACTGTAGCGCCTAGAACCGCACGGCCACTCCGGCCGGTGGATAGAGTGACAAATCAATCCCAATCACCAGTTTCCAGTCATCCACAGCTCAGTGGCTTCGCACACTGGACTCGCATTCGGGAGAATGACGTTTCAAACCCAAGTCCGGCGATCCTGATTTTGTTTTTCCATGATATCCCTAAATTTTCAGGTAAATACAGAGATGGTTTCTTTGAAAGGGCATGGCCGACTTCCTTCTCCTTGCTTCTCTATTGCGACGAGAGCGATGACTTAGCTGTTTGGTCCCTTCCCCCAGATCAACCAACCAACCAATCTCAGTGGCTTCGCTCCTTACAACACCTATCTACATAAATATGTCGCTCATTAGCAGCTGCTCGACCCTAGCACGGCACTCTTTTTATCTCCCTATGCACAGTCATTGTGCTATATGAGCCGCTGGTAATGGTTCCTTCCTCTGATTTCATGGGGTATTTTAGAACCACCCTTCACAACATGAAGCAAAGCAAACGCTGTATCATGTGTGAGATACAGAGCGAGCGAGTGTGCCGGGACTTAGCCCTGTTCACTGCTAGTAGCGCCACGTCATCTTAACGCGTCTGCGCGAAGCGCGCAAGTATTGCACCACAATTAAGTATGAAAACAAAAATCAAAATTTATGAAACTTCCTGACAGATTAAAACTGCGTGCCGGACAGAGACTCAAACTCGGGACCTTTGCCTTTCGCGGGAAAGTGCTCTACCAACTGAGATAACCCAAGCACGACTCAGAACCCGACCTCACAGCTTCAATTCTGCCAGTATTTCGTCTCCTACTTTCCAAATTTCACAGAAGCTCTTCTGCGAATCTTGCAGAACTAACACTCCTAGAAGAAACGATATTGCGGAGACATGGCTTAGCCACAGACTAGCTGTGAGGACGGATTGTGAGTCGTGCCTGGGTAGCTCAGTTGATAGAACACTTGCCTACGAAAGGCAAAGGTCACGAGTTCGAGTCTCGGTCCAACACGTAGTTTTAATCTGTCAAGAAGTTTCATATCAGCGCACACTCCGCTGCAGAGTGAAAATCTCATTCTGAAACTAAAGTTTATGTTTAAAACTTTTTTTAAATATAGTTCAGTGTAACAATGTTCCAAATATCAAGTCTTTATGTTCTAGACTTAACAGCTTACGTCCGTATAAATGCCGTTTTAAGAGAAAAATAAGTGGCGCTAAATAATGAAGCTAGAAAGCCAGAATTTAGTCATAAGGTGCCTTTAGAACTCATAAATAAGTGGCGCAGGTTTCCAAAACCATATAACAAAAATTTACACCGGAATCCACGTTTTTAGGAAAAGTCAGAGGCTCTAAACATTGGACTTAGAAACATGAAATTTGTTTTATGCTTCAGCTCACTTCAAAAACAATAACTGAGGGACCACGTTAGCTATCTCTTATAGTTTTTGAGTAATTAAGTAAAAACCAATTTTTTAACTTAACTGTACTCAATTGTTGTGAATTAAATACCTGTAATTTTAATGATAGAGAATTTTGTTTAAAGTGGATGATAAAACATGCCAAATGATAGAGCTATACCAAAATTGAGAGTTGTAGTATTAATAACTGCCGACATAAGTTGTAGTAAAGATATGGTTCAGAGGTAACGATCTACCGTTAATTACACTATAAAAATTCTAGAAGGCAAAGTTTTCATTCAAGCGAGCCGAAACTTTTTCTGTGCTTTCAAACAACTTAATTGAATGCAAGTAAAAAAAATTAAGAAGTTTCTGAAGTAATTTGTAAATATGTTATTAAAGATTATGTGCCCGAGATTGCGGAGGCTGCTGCAGTATGCAGATCGCCATGGACAACAGATGTTCCCTCGGCCGTCCGCTCCGGCACCTATATAAATAGAGCCCGAGAGGCAGTAGAGAACTTCACTTCGCACTCAGCTACTGTAAGATCCACCTCTGCTGAACGTCGGATTGCTTTCTGCCTCGGATGACGTCAGAGCCGAACTGTGACAAGGCGCGTATTTTGCTCTAAAAGCGGATAGTGAACTCGCGAGGACTGTACAGCGTCCTGGATCACTTATAATTCGCCAAAGTAACTGTTGGTGTCCCATCTGTGTGAATTACAACTCCGCGTGGCAGGTGGTGACTTTATTTCCACTTTTATGGTGAGCATTAACTTTGAACATTTATTGTAAACTTTCAGTTGATTATTTTTAGTCAGGGCGAATGACAATCTGGTAGGAACGTACCGTAGAGGTCACCTCTGAAATGCTAAATGTGCTGTTGAATACATAGACTTGTTTTCAGTTGACCATAGTAAATTTCCTTGTGTTGTACATGAGAAACTTTACGTAATATAATTTTTAACTGAAACTATAAACTTTTCTTTAAATTATAGTCCTGATCCAGTAAAGAAATAGGAGAACAGAAACTTTTCTTTTAGTGGGCTGGACCAGAATGTGGCTGTGTAGACTGGAAACTAAGATCAGTATGTTACCCTTTGCTTTCTGGCTGACCACTAAATTAGATGCCATGCTCGCATGTTTAAGGCGGCGTATACAACCTAAACAAACCAATATACCACAAAATTATTTCAATTCGCCACCCCACAAACGCTCAGCGATCCCTGACAGATAGTAGATGAGGTCTTGCTGGTCTTGATTTAGCCGTTCCTTCTCGTTTGCATTTCACAATCACATTAGCAACCGTCGAATTTGGAAACTTTAGATGGGTTGAAATATCCCTGATGGATTTGTTACTCAGATGTGATTCAATGACTAGCCAACGTTCGGGATCACTTTGTTATTCTGACTGACATAGTCTGTTGTTACTGTTTCTATACTGACAGCAATGTAAACACGCCTTTCTTTTATACTGGCGTGTCCATCTGTCCTGTAGAGGTCAATTCCGCATTACACAGGGTGACCGGATACTTTTAATCTGATCGTATATATGTACATCTAGGTACACACTCCTTAAGGGACCTACGGTGCGCTGAGGAGAGTACTTCGTGCCAGTGTTTGCGATTCTCTGACCTGACCTTTCTCGTATTTAGCGATGGAAAAATTGTTGCCTACACGTCCTGGTTTGCGCCTTATGTTCTTTCTTATTCTCTTCACTCTTACGTAATAACTGAAATAGAGGACGCAGAGATGTAAAATAATATTCTTAGAATATAAGTTCTGTTAATTTAGCCGAAAAGGTTGTCAAAACCGACGTCGCCATTCTTCCGAACACATTAGTTTGAGCTTCCAAAACACTGACCAGTTGGTTACATTACGAGCTAAAAACGTTCTGAATACTCGCTGTCGTAACTACTAGATAGAGAATCTTGTGCACGGAGCGGTATTCCAGAACTGATCACAAAAATATCTGACGTTTTCCGTTACATCCATAGAGCAAGTTCCTCGGCCTGTGCCAACAAATCTAAGTCTTCCATCAGCCCTCTCTCGGACTATTCAGGATTTTAACAGAAGCTGTTTTTGTACTGAGTATCGTTCACGTAATCACTTGTCTTCACAATTGCCGACCGGTGTTCTAAAACACGAGGAGAGACGTAGTTGTGCCTGGTTTAACGCCACAGTTGTTTGCAAAGCAAGTAATCGGCACCGAACTATGCGTAAAACTATTTCGATGTGATGTACGCTTGAGCTTTAACCAAGTATTTACCACTGATTTCAGGACCACGCTGCAGCTTTTCAGCACATAAAATAGTTTTCCATGGCAGTAGCAAGAGAAAGCCAGAACGCGAGAACGTTCTCCATTCACTCTCTTTCTCTATCTCCCTCTCTCTCTCCCTGTGTTTGTGTGTTTTCCCGTCCTTGTGAGGACGGCGAGAGGCTATTTCCAATAATTCTGAGGCCAGTTATTGAAAATATT
Source organism: Schistocerca gregaria (assembly GCF_023897955.1). Lineage (NCBI taxonomy): Eukaryota > Metazoa > Arthropoda > Insecta > Orthoptera > Acrididae > Schistocerca > Schistocerca gregaria. The sequence goes on from NC_064924.1 coordinate 418,521,433, forward strand.
TATAATCCTCAAATTAATTTGAACACCACACTAGTTAATTAGTTGTTGTCCTGTTGGCTTACACTTTGATGTGGAATCCGAACAACAATGGAACTCGAATTTTCACGAGAAAGACCAAAAAAACTGGATTAGTGGTATGATTCGCCATTTGAGCAAACTGTAGTGTAAAGATTAATTACGCTTAACCACATCAATGGTCGTTAAGATCGCGTAAATTCATTGGAAAAATGTATTAATTTTGTAATCCGGCCACGGTGGTCGTGTGGTTCTAGGCGCTTCAGTCCGGAACCTCGTGACTGCTACGGTCGCAGGTTCGAATCCTACCTCGGGCATGGATGTGTGTGATGTGGTTAGGTTAGTAAGGTTTAAGTAGGTCTAAGTTCTAGGCGACTGATGACCTCAGATGTTAATTCCCATAGTGCTCAGAGCCATTTGAACCATTTATTAATTTTGTAAGTCAGCTGTTACGCTCCACACTGTAACGATAAATCTTTAACGTGACCCATGGAACAAGAATATGGATACTTCACGATAAGTCTCCCTTTTTACTAAAGTGTTAACTGTGCTTATCATCGCTAAGGGCTACTTCCGAAGTAGTTTTCAGAGACGTACATATGTTATTTACCAACGTGAAGAGTTTCTGATGTTAGCCCTTCAATCCTTCTTCCTCATGGTATGCCTAAATTCCATGTACCCTATGTATGACCTCTCTGCCATTATTTTTCGATTACATTTTACCATCTGTATGGTGATAGATGGTTCAAATGGCTCTGAGCACTATGGGACTTAACATCTATGGTCATCAGTCCCCTAGAACTTAGAACTACTTAAACCTAACTAACCTAAGGACATCACACAACACCCAGCCATCACGAGGCAGAGAAAATCCCTGGCCCCGCCGGGAATCGAACCTGGGAACCCGGGCGTGGGAAGCGAGAACGCTACCGCACGACCACGAGATGCGGGCTTGGTGATAGATCTTTACTTGTTTTTCTCACATCTTTTTGAGAAATTCTACGACATAATTATAAAGGATGATACCTTTCGTACTCTTCGATAACAAAGATGTGTAAGGAATAAAAAAAAAATGGTTCAAATGGCTCTGAGCACTATGGGACTCAACTGCTGTGGTCATTAGTCCCCTGGAACTTAGAACTACTTAAACCTAACTAACCTAAGGACATCACACACATCCATGCCCGAGGTAGGATTCGAACCTGCGACCGTAGCAGTCGCACGGTTCCGGACTGCGCGCCAGATGTAAAGAATAAGTTTTTAGCAATATGTTGAGAGACGTGGTGCGTATTTTGCGACCTCCACGCAATCCTTGAAAACGCCACGTGTCAGTAATTCGTTAGGGGGACAAAAAAGGCCAGACTACAGCAGCAAAACGCAATTTGTGAATTTTGACCTTGAAACAACCCCTCGGATTGCCGGTAACGCCCAGGGGAGAGAATAAAATTCAGTCCGGTGACCTCGCCGCGTCGCAGAGCGCGGAAAGCCGCCCGCGGAAGTGGACACACAACCTTCAGCAACCCGTGGGCCCAGCAGTACAGTCACTGGAGCTCGCTGCGCCGAGATCGACCGACGATACAGGTTCCCGTTGGACCCGCCCTGACAATTAGAGCAGTACGGGCTACACGTTAGCCTCAATCGCAGCCACGTGTAGGGCAGCCGCGCACGCTCACAGCTTAGGCAAATCGTCCAAGGATCGGCGAAGTATTTTACGCGTTCTTCGGTCGGTATTGCGTTCTTAAGTGAAAAATTTTGTTGACCGTCTCGAAACGGGACTCTTGAAGTGACAATACGCGTTGCGTATCAACAGTTTTGGTTAAAAACAGTCTTGGTTTCAGTTTAGTTTTTTTATTTTTCAACGACGTGTTTCGCCATATTTAGGCATCTTCAGGTTATCTACATAGAAAAAAGAGAACAAATACATCTATTTAAGAATTGCGATCGCGTTGTGCAGATCTGGATAACCTGTAAGCATGTATAAACAGATCAACTATTGACAGAGCAAATACCGTAATTTGGTATTACTTAGAAGAATCTTTTAGTCAATGTAGCCAAAGTGCAACGTCAAATATATCAGGCCAACATCGCCTTCGTTAAACTCAGTAAAAACTAGAAAGGTGATGTTGGCCTGATATATTCGACGCTGCCCTTTGGCTAACTGACTAAAGGATTCTTCTAAGAAATACCAAATTACGGTATTTGCTCTTTCAATAGTTGATCTGTTTATACATGCTTATAGGTTATCCAAGTCCTCACAACGGGATGGCTATTCTTAAATAGATGTATTTGTTATCTGTTTTCTATGAAGATAACGTGAATATGCCAAAATAAGACAAAACGCGTAGTTCAAAAATAAAAAAATAAAATTGCAACCAAGACTGTTTTTAACCAGTACTGTTAGGCACTGGTTTGCTGTATGCCACACATGGATTGGAAGAATTTCTGCAGCAACAGTTAATCGTCAGGTCGACCCTTGTAAGAGACGGAATATCTCTGAGGTATCAAAGTTATGAAAAAACCGTAGCGCAGTGACTTACTGCTTCCTCGCGAACAAAATTTTTCTCATTTTGCCGGCTGCATAAGTACGAGTTCAAGAAAAGTGGAATGAAACCTTAATAAATCGACGATATTCGACAAGAGATAACACACTGTGCAAATTACAGAGAAAAAGTACCATAATTTAATGTTATAAAGCACAAAAAAGTAATAAAAGATTAACCATTAACAACCAACTTATAAAGGAAGAGCAAGTTCACGGTGTACTTTCACACTTGCGCAACTGAAAGAAAAGAGTTTGATTTACTAACTTAGTACGCGTTCATAGACTGCGCGAACAATATGTCAAAGTTAAGCGAAACTTATATGGGAAACATTAGAAGAGTTAGAAATTCCATCGTACTTAATCTCAGCTGATCAATTTCTGTTAGTGAATAAAAGTATAAGGTCTGATCCTCTAAAACGATAACCTACATCAGCAAACATTAACCAAGGAATGACACACACATATGAATACTTGTTTCGCAAATAAAACTGCTTTTTTTCTGCTGCTAGTTATTTTATTTATCACATGCGCGTTTCGCCCTCTCCTGTTCTAACGCATCATCAGTGGGATCTATAACGATACAGTTTTGTTAGTTATAGATAATCAAACAGTTCACTTCCTCGATTTTTTGTAAAAAATGTAATTACTTACGATTTGCTGATCTGCGTTTCCTCACGTCTGGTCTGGAGGTCGCACTACCACTTTTATCACTGCCATATAATCACATCTTTGTGTTCTCGCCTTCCACACACAGTTCACCATGTTTCTCACTCTTTTTTGTGGTAAACTATTGTGACTTGATACAACTATTTCATAGTACACTGCTTTTCACAGCGTAAATATTGCGACTCCATTAGGTGTTTACGTATTTGTTGCCAACCTAACGAAGTATGTGTTTGATACACATGTTAATGTCTATATTGACACAGTCATAGAAATGGCCTAATAGTAGACGAGGCTTTTATAAAGTCTGCAGCTTTCATGTCTGGTTACGAGCAGGTCATAATCAGCAATACTGAAAATGAAATACAGATGTCAGTACATACACGTTCCAGGTCATTGCTAGTTATGTTTTTCCAATTTCGAGAATGGAATTTCGAGAATTAGAGTTAATAAGAAGGTAAATTCCAACAACCTGAAAATAGCAGAAAAAGTAAGAGAATTTAAATATCTGAAATGAAGCTTCAATGTGTCACGCATTTCTGTTGTTCGATGAGACGAACATTAATACGTAACATTCGAATGGAAACCTTACTCAGGCTGTTGTTGTACGGGTGCGGTAAGGAAATATGTAGATTCCTCTGAGATGCGTTTTCTCCGATATGTAGCAAGATACTCGCTCCCAGATCATAAGAAGAATATTGACTTTAGACAGAAATTAAATGTGGACTCAGTTACAGATGTTATAAAAAAAATAATGAATAAAGTGGTGGGATCAAGTTCAACATGTGGAAGACAACAGAATCACTAAAATTACTTTGTAGTATTATCGCAGAGGAAGATCAAATATTGGCCACTCCTTAAAATAATGGCGTTTCCATTTCGGAGACGGACCAGACCAATAGGACTAATCCATGATGAGGAAGACTATGACCGACGTCGACACAGTATACTGCAAATGCTATTTTATAGGTAACGAATACAAAAATGTAAAAAGTGGTTACCAGTTTTTCCTTCATATTCTGTATATTGGAAACTACATATAGTGTCAGCTATGTATTTGCTTGTAAGTAAAATATTACCTCCCCATTTCAAGTAACTGACAAGCGAGGAAAACATTATTGTGATGTCATATACAGGGAAGCTGCATACCATTCACATATACATATTTTGTTCCTTTGGGAAGACAAACGAAGTTTCCACGCTAGTAAGGTGATGGCAAGACGATGAATGTGTGTTCAGTCAATTAACACTTCACTTACCTCATTCTCTAGTTTGAAAGAAAACTCTTTACATCTACAATAAAACCTAATTAAGCTCTTTAACGACAACCTACGGTAACGTACTTGTAAGTGAACCTTGTCTTATGGCAGAAAAACAACTGTAGGTCTTCTCCAGTCACTTTGAAATAAATAAAATGAAACAGAACTAAGTGCTTGTAAGTTATGGTTACGAATACGTCTGTATTCCATCAGTATAGATTTTTACAGGCAACAGATAGATACCAAAATGCTTTTCGGAATAAAACACTATGACAAATCAACAGTCTGAATATAACAGATGTTACTGTGATGTGACTGTCTAGATGTGACTTGGCTTTATGGTACGTGCAAATGTTTGAGGAAATTCGACGGTGACGGCGTTTTGCAAGGTCTTGGTCATCCGCATTCTGTCCGAGGCGTTGGAAAAAGAGGGCGGAACAGTGGGTAGGGGTTTAGGACATCATCTGATCCTTGTGGCAGGAAATTAACCCTTAACGTGGATGAATTATCAGAGATCAACGTAGAGGTCCAAAAATCAGAAACTAGATTGTACGATACATCTAAGAGCTGATATTGACGCAGATACTAATTTAATAATGATGAAGAGTGGGCTGAAGCTCGGAGCAACCGCCAATAAGATCTAGTGTACTAACAAGTGGGGCACTTCAGTACAGAGGACTGAAGATGTGCTTTCTAAGTTCACGGAGGCAGTATATCTGTATTACTGTTACGTTGAGGAGGAATTAACACTTCTGTAAATGTGTAACTACAAAATTAGACGTATAAGTATACACTGATGTGCCAAGAAATCATGAACACTTGCTTCATAAATTGTTTGTATGTCTTTGGAACGAAATGTATCACTGACACTGCGCATCAGGAATCTGACAGTTTGTTAGTAGGTTTGTGAAGGTATGTGGCTTTATATGTCGACGCACAAGTCATCCAATAACTGGCAGCTGATCTGTATACTCTGTGAAGGCGTACGACGGCGACCCAGATGGGAAACATCGGATTCACATCAAGCGAATTTGGTTGCCAAGACATTAACGTTATTTCACTGTCATGCTCCTCGAACTACAGTAGCACGGCTTCGAGACATGGACAATTATACTGCTAAAAGATGACACCGTAGTCAGGGAAGACAGCAGGTATCAATAGACGCATCTGGTCCAAATCTCACCCGATGTCTTCGATTACTACCAGAGGTCCCAGGCAAGCGCAGGAGAATGTCTCCCACAGCATAATACTGCTCCCTTCAGCCTGAGTCGGTGATGCGCTGCACGTTTCGAACAGCCGTTCACCCCGATGATTCGGTCAGCGGCGGCGACCATCGACCTAGTGTAGCAAATACGTGGTTCACCCGAAGAGCCGACACGTTTCCATTGCTCGACTGTCGAATTCTGATAGTCCCGTGCCCAATGCTGCGTGATTGACGATGTCGTTGGATCAACATGTGATCACGTAGGAGTCTGCTGCGGTGCTTCGTGGTCAACAATGTATGATCAACGGTGTGCTCCGAAACACATGTGCGTGCACCATCTATGTGCTCTTTCGACAGATGTCACAGATCAGCATCTATCCTACTTTACCGAGCAGACAAGACTCCGAACCCCACGTTAGGCGAAGAGTCGTGGACGTCCAACCATTTAGCACCTAGTGGTAGTTTCATAGTAGCTCTACCTCTTTCCGTAGATGCTCACGACAGTAGTACGTGAACATTCGATCAGCTTCGCCGATTTCGAGATACTCGTTCACGGGCTCTGCGTAATACACTACTGGCCATTAAAACTGCTACACCACGAAGATGGCGTGCTCCAGACGCGAAATTTAACCGACAGGAAGATGACGTATTATGCAAATGATTAGCTTTTCGGAGCATTCACACAAGGTTGGCGCCGGTGGCGACACCTACAACGTGCTGACATCAGGAAAGTTTCCAACCGATTTCTCATACCCAAACAGCTGTTGACCGTCGTTGTCTGGTGAAACGTTGTTGTGATGCCTCGTGTAACGAGGAGAAATGCGTACCATCACGTTTCCGACATTGATAAAGGTCGGATTGTAGCATATCGCGATTGCGGTTTATCGTATCGCGGCAATGGTGCTCGCGTTGGTCGAGGTCCAGTGACTGTTAGAGTACGGAATCGGTGGGTACAGGAGACAATACGGAACGCCGTGCTGGATCCCAACGGCCTCGTATCACTAACAGTCGAGATGACAGGCATCTTATCCACATGGATGCCACGGATCGCACACCCACGTCTCGGTGGACGAATGAAACAACGTCATTTTTTCGGATGAATCCAGGTTCTGTTTACAAAATCATGATGGTCGCATCCGTATTTGGCGTCACCGCTGTGAACGCACATTGGAAGCGTGTATTCGTCATCACCATACTGGCGTATCACTCGGCGTGATGGTATGGGGTGCCATTGGTTACACGTCTCGGTCACCTGTTGTTCGCATTGACGGCACTTTGAACAGTGGACGTTACATTTCAGATGTGTTATTAACCGTGGCTGTACCCTTCATTCGGTCCCTGCGAAACCCTACATTTCAGCAGGATAATGCACGACCGCATGTTGCAGGTCCTGTACGGGCCTTTCTGGATCAAGAAATTGTTCGACTGCTGCCCTGGCCAGCACATTCTCCAGATCTCTCACCAATTGATAACGTCTTGTCAATGGTGGCCGAGGAACTGGCTCGTCACAAGACGCCAGTCACTACTCTTGATGAACTGTGATATCGTGTTGAAGCTGTATGCGTGGCTGTACCTGTACTCGCCATCCAAGCTCTGCTTGACTCAATGCCCAGGCATATCAAGGCCGTTATTACGACCACAGGTGGTTATACTGGGTACTGATTTCTCAATATCTATCACCCAAATTGTGTGAAAATGCGATCACATGTCAGTTCTAGTATAATATATTTAGCCAATGAATACCCGTGTATCATCAGCATTTCTTCTTCGTGTAGCAATTTTAATGGCCAGTAGTGTAATAATCTGCCCTTTGACAAAGCGACTTATCTCAATGGAGTTCCCCATTTGCAGCCCATATCTTCGTTATGGTGATCCCCCGTCCGCGTCTGCTCCGCTTACATAATTTTGCTACCGAATCATATGCCCACAGTGCCACCAGGCGGCATGCAACGTCGCGGCGAGCAGTGGTCATAATTTGTTGGCTTGTCAGTATAGGTATTAATAGCCGAAGGGCAAAGACGCTGTGGAAAACAGGAATAATATTTAAGTTGATTAACGAAAGAAGGAAATATTAAAATTTCAGTAAAAGTTAGGAACGGAGCAATATAACGCAACTGGGAATGAATGAAATCAATCGGAAGTGTAGTGAAGGTAGAACGCAACGATTGCAGGGATAATGCAAACAAAACGAAATGGAAGTGATCATTCTCAGGACGGAATCTGCATGTAGGAAATTGAAACCGACTTGCGGTGAATTTAAAAGCAAAAGAGTCAACATGAGAGAGCAAAATAATTCCTCTACGAAACGCAGCGGAGGGAGTGCACACGTGTAGAGAGTACACTGAGGGACTCTGCGATGTGCAGGAACTGTCGGATACGGCGACAGACTGTGAAATGGGTGTGACTTTGGCGAATGTTGCAGATCCAATATTAGAATGAGGGTCTGTGAGGAGTTTGAAGCTAAGGACGTCCTTTGGCTGTTGGTAATAGTACTCCACTTGTTAAAACTTTCTTTTTACACCTTTTGGGCATGGGTAATGATCAGAATGGGCCTTGTTGGAAACTTATAAACAAAAATGTATAGCAGCGAGTAATAAGTATACCGTGTCTTCTACTCTACTACTTTTTGGTATTTGTCAAACAAGCCAGTACACCATGGAGGCAAAGAATTCGGTTCACGGGCCGGACTCTGGCTCAAGTGACATGGCTCTTCACACTTTCCCATAGCGGTCACGCGGTTCCAGAATGGAGCGTCTACACCGCTCGGCCACACCGGCCGGCTGGTGAGGGTAGATGCAGAAAATTTCACAGGGTTTTGCACTCAGGTTCTCACGTAATCGGGACTCATTTCGTTTCTAATCAGAAAACACCTTTTACAGACATATAGTTTTACAAAATGTGTATTATCTCGTTTGTAGCCTCATTATGGAGACGTGGAAACTCTTCCAGAGGAGGAAAAACTGAGACCTTCTGAAGAGTTTTAATGCAAAAGAATTTGACTTTTAAATAGGAATTACATTGCAGATGACTTAGTTCCATCTGCAAGTGCAGAGGAGCGCATTTAACTGAAACGGTCAACGGTCCCAAAAATAGTTCAAAAACAGATGCACGATTGGCAGCATCCTCAGAAACGTCTAAAAAACTGTTCTTGTAATTGTTTCAAGGTTGTAGCGAATTTTTGTTACCTCGTATTTTCTTTAACTCCAGTAAGCTTTGTGAAATGGACAATATTATTTGTTTATTTTTTCACTCACACAATGTGATTTTCTTTTTAAACGCATCCCCATCATGCTAGAAATAAGCGGTTTCTCACCTTTCAACGTCTCACAGTGAGAAGTCAAGTCCACAAAAAATGCAATGTCTGCAGTCAATTCTGGATGTTCTACTTTTTGTTCCTACTCTTCCTTTTCCTCCATAAATTCAACAGTAGCGGGCTTTAAATCTTAAAGTCGTTCCAGGAATGCCCCTTGAATTAACCAAAGTACTTTGCAGTAGTATGCGAAGTATCCGTACTCTTCGTTCAGTTCCGCCGAAACTGTTGCAACTAACAGGAGAAGTTCACTATTCGCACCACCAGTTTCAACACATGGTACATGTGCCAGCAAATTTATCACAAAGTGCTTCCTTATTTACAGAATAATGAATCGCGCCTGCCGATTTTTTTCTGTTTCATTGTCAACTCAATCTTTAAATTCTTTCTACCTAATTTGGTTTTGTTACACAGTAAATTTGCTGCATCCACCAATTACGCGAGAATATACTGCTTAATAGATCTTGGGAATATTTATCCTCCTCTACTGTCATTCCCATTCATTTTTAAAGGCTTGTCACAATAGATCGTTATTCTCTCTTTTTTTTTCAGTCAGCCATTGGACCTGTGAAGTTCCTTTACACCACAGACAAGTAGCAAAAGGTAAATACCGCTGACACCACGAGTCATCTGGACTGAAGAAACTCTTTCCGATCGAAAAATGCCGCATCCGAATGCTAAATGAAACATCGCCATGTACCGAGTATTTCCGAAAAGTACCGAGAGAAGACGAGACAGGCGGTATATCGGCTTGTATGCTACCTACAAGTCGTGCTCGCATGCAATTTGGCACCGAACCAATTCTGTCAGTTGAGCCTCACTTTCGAGGCAGGCGCTACTCGTGTATGCTGTACTTTGACACTAGTGGGAATGGTGACAAATGTAGATCAATCATTTCTAAGATTGATTCTGACACTGTGCTTAAAAAAGAAGAAGAAGAAAACAAGATGCTCTTCCAGGGAATGGCTTAAAATGAGAGAAAAGTGCACACTTGAAAACCTGTTTAGGGAAATTATAACTCAGAGCCGGATGATTGCATCAGCTGAGAACTTCGATTTCTTTTATTGCCCTACCGCTTGTATGTTATATTTAAAACATTGATTTTCTTCTTAACCTCTTCCTGCTTAATTTATGGCTGGGAAAGAGGCGACCATTCTGGAAACTGTCAGTGCTATTTTGTTTTTATCCTTTATCGTAGTTTCCATAGATGTTGAAACGGATGACACTGGGGGAGTAACTGTAGAAGAACTCTTCTTCGCTAGATATATGCAGCGAAACATCAACACAAACAATATTTACCATTTTGTCAAATTCTCTGTTAATCAAAATTTCTCTCAAACACCTCAGACACGCTCTGTGTTTGACAACACGTGAAATAGCTCTGCACGCAGTACAAATTTGGCAACTAGTACTTTTGGTTGATACGTTCCTTTACTGGGGGCCAGGGCACTGTAGCGTCGCCCTGGAAATGGTTGCAGTAACGAGTGAGCAGAACCAGTAGTGGTTCTGAATCGGCTGAGTTGACAGCTGGGGAATCAGTCACGGTAAATGTACACGTGAAGTTAAAATTGAAGTATATAATCAGTTTTAACGAGTGGTGTAGACTGGCAATGGTAAGGAAAGCGTTTCTGGAGAAGAGAAATTTATTAACACAGAGTATTGATTTAAGTGTCAGGAAGTCATTTCTGAAAGTATTTGTATGGAGTGTAGCCATGTATTGAAGTGAAACATGAACGATAAATAGTTTAGACAAGAAGAGAATAGAATCTTTCGAAATGTGGTGCTACAGAAGAATGCTGAAGATTAGATGGGTAGATCACATAACTAATGAGGAGGTACTGAATAGAATTGGAGAGGAGAGGAGTTTGTGGCACAACTTGACTAGAAGTAGGGATCGATTGGCAGAGCATATTCTGAGGCATCAAGGGATCACTAATTTAGTATTAGAGGGCAGCGGGGAGGGTAAAAATCGTAGAGGCTGACCAAGCGATGAATACACTACGTAGATTCAGTAGGATGTAGGTTGCAGTACACATTGGGAGATGAAGAAGCTTGCACAGGATAGAGTAGCATTGAGAGCTGCATCAAACTAGTCTCAGGACTGAAGACCACAACAACAACAACAACAACGAGTGTTGTATTGATTTGGTACATAAGGACTAATGAGAAGTTGTGAATGTGAGAGTGTTTTGTGCCGAATACAAGTGAATTTAGGGGATCAAATGTCAACCTACGCGATTCATGTGAATAACCATTATTAACAGGGACACAACACGTAGAGTAATTTATAGTGGAGGTTACTATACTTATAATCAGATTCTTACTGGGCTAACGGCTTCTTTGGAATAAATGGACCTTGATTTGTGATGTATATCAGTGTGAAGCGCATGGATCTGTTCCTTTCTTTGAAGTTTAATATACTATATAAATGGACATAATTTTTTATTGCAGAGCAATCTTCTTATTACTGGTTAATAATTTTGTATGGCATGTAATTATACACACATCGGAGACAATTAGATACAATGATTATCATCGTTTGCAGGATCTAATATTTATGCAGGTTGTCTCCCTTAGTGTCTGATCGCCAAATAATAGATAGACTGTAATTTTACTAGGGTGTCTAAGAGAGCTTACAAAGTTAGCCCTTGCTATTATTGGCCAGAAAGGGGTTATAAAGGTAAGGTCAGCTTTTAAGACTAATGAGCTTTGAAGGCTCGCGATAAAACAAGGCGGAAGGGACAGATAACATACCGAAGTAATCTGTAGAATATTGTGGTAAGTAGCGGCTAAACTATTATTCAAGTTCATGTGTAGAATCTAAGAAACTGAATACATATAACCGGACTTCCCACTAAACAATCGCGGAAATATTAAGATGAGATACCATTTGTTGTTCAGGGAAACAGTTCGACAATTTAAAGATTTGCAAGAAATCGAAATCCTTAGAAACATAGATATACTGTATAGTCAAATTCGGATAATAGACTGTATGTACAATTACCGGTAGGGACCAGTAAAGATGAAAGATGAAGAGAGAAGCAATGGTGAAGACTCTATCCTCTTCTGCTCAAGAACAATGACGGAAATCAAAGAATGCTTCATGAAATACGTTAAAATTTTAGGTGGGAAAATATCAGTGATAAGATTCACTGATGACTTTGCTATCCTTTGCGAAAATGAAGTAGTGAAGGACCTGTTGAATGGAGTGAATCGCCTACTGACGAAAGAATATAAACACATATTTAGAGGAAAACAAAAGGCGACAAAAGGGTTAAGCAGCAGTACAAATGAGATTACCTGTAAACTTCCCGTCAAAGTTAGAAAGAACGTAGTAGACAGTGTTGTAGTGCCAACACTATTTTTCGGCACTACTGAGTAAAATAGCGACGCAGGCACGGCTGTTTGCAAAGGCGACGGGAGCGAGTGAGCTCGAAGATGACCAACACTGTTACATCATATGCAGCATCGCCACCGGCCAGTTACCATACTGAGGGCCAGGAACGGGGTCAGCACTGCAATAAAGACGCGACAGAAGAAAGAAAGAACTACTTCGGCAACGGTAGGCCGATTGAAACGCATCCAAGCCGTGGACTTCTGTGGACTTGTGATTGAAAGTGGTGCTTCGGCTACACAGTTTCGCAGCGACCCAGTATAAGCACCCTTCATTTTTAGTCACAGCTATCATAGTCTGTCAGTCACCATCTGTGAGGTCCTCCCGATAGCTGAATGGTCAGCGTGACGGACTGCTGTCCTAAGCAGCCCGGGTTCGATTCCCGGCAGGGTCGGGGATTTCTTCCGCTCAGGGACTGGGTTTGTGTTGTCTTCATCATCATTTCATCCCCATCCGGCACGCACGTCACCCAATGTGGCCCCGTAAGAGGCCTCCCGGCCAAACGCTGATTTCCATTCTGTGAGGGGAAGTCTACCACGGTGGGCCTAATGTTGGCTCTCAGTCCGTCGCCGTGGACTCATTCCAGCTGGTGGGTCACCACTGGGCTCACTTCAGCCTCAGACAGCCATCTGCCATGGGGGCAGCCGTTCGAGACCAGTGTGATGCACCGCTCAGCTCCCATACCTGTGTAGGCAAACTGCCACGGCACACCTCTGCTTGCAAGGGTGGACACCACTGCTGGGGGCTACCCTCCTCTGCAAGAAGCACTGCGGGTTTGTGCGCCTTGTGGCATACTGGAGTTACAGAACGGTGCCCATGCGGTAAACAAGTGCTTCTGTATTTTCCATGTATGAGCGTTCCTAGTACTGCGAGCGTCACAGCAGGTCATAAGCAGCCTCCTTTTACCAATACCTCCACACTCGCTGTCTTCTGCACACAACCGAAGGGGTTGCGATTGGAGATGGGGATGGTGGGTGGGGAGGGGCGTAGGGGAGGAGGGGGGGGTGGAGCTTGGCACCCGCAAAGTTTTGCAACCAGTGTTTAATCTCTTCTTCAATAACGCGTATGCCTGATCGTGGTGTTTCTGTTAGTAACTATGGTCATCATTTGTACAACACATCGCCCTAACCCTGCTACTTAGGAGGTCGTCGATCACGGGCTTCCACAAAGTGAAGGAATTCTGCTAGCTAAAACACAAATTTTCACACGACGGTCGAACCTAGGAGGATAATACTAGCAGGCAAGGAGGGGAATCCTTAAAAAAGATGAAGCCTCGAAGTATTAACTATTGCTCTTAGCTGTAGAAATAAATTTACATGTGGAACACTGTTTTGCACAGAAGTGAATAATGGACTTGTAAGGGCAGTGTGTATTAACACATAAGTCTCAGATTTCTGCAGTATATGGAAGAAACGGTTATTGTACAGGATATGAATGCCACATGACCTGTACTGAAGTAGCATCAATGGGCTAAGAAATACTATGAAGTTCGTAGACTACGCGAACAATGCCTTTCAGACAGCATAGCGAACAGCGGTCAAACGCGCTGGTTCTCTGTGAGCCACGGCCTGGTTAGGACATAAATGCTGCATAAAATTAAGCAACCTCGTAACGCAAGAAATGTGTGGGAACCTCGTAGAACCGACAACATCTACATCTACATGACTACTCTGCAATTCACATTTAAGTGCTTGGCAGAGGGTTCATCGAACCACAATCATACTATCTCTCTACTATTCCACTCCCGAACAGCGAGCGGGAAAAACGAACACCTAAACCTTTCTGTTCGAGCTCTGATTTCTCTTATTTTATTTTGATGATCATTCCTACCTATGTAGGTTGGGCTCAACAAAATATTTTCGCATTCGGAAGAGAAAGTTGGTGACTGAAATTTCGTAAAAAGGTCTCGCCGCGACGAAAAACGTCTATGCTGTAATGACTTCCATCCCAACTCGTGTATCATATCTGCCACACTCTCTCCCCTATAACGCGAAAATACAAAACGAGCTGCCCTTCTTTGCACCCTCTCGATGTCCTCCGTCAATCCCACCTGGTAAGGATCCCACACCGCGCAGCAATATTCTAACAGAGGACGAACGAGTGTAGTGTAAGCTGTCTCTTTAGTGGACTTGTTGCATCTTCTAAGTGTCCTGCCAATGAAACGCAACCTTTGGCTCGCCTTCCCGACAATATTATCTATGTGGTCCTTCCAACTGAAGTTGTTTGTAATTTTAACACCCAGGTACTTAGTTGAATTGACAGCCTTGAGAATTGTACTATTTATCGAGTAATCGAATTCCAACGGATTTCTTTTGGAACTCATGTGGATCATCTCACACTTTTCGTTATTTAGCGTCAACTGCCACCTGACACACCATACAGCAATCTTTTCTAAATCGCTTTGCAGCTGATACTGGTCTTCGGATGACCTTACTAGACGGTAAATTACAGCATCATCTGCGAACAACCTAAGAGAACTGCTCAGATTGTCACCCAGGTCATTTATATAGATCAGGAACAGTAGAGGTCCCAGGACGCTTCCCTGGGGAACACCTGATATCACTTCAGTTTTACTCGATGATTTGCCGTCTATTACTACGAACTGCGACCTTCCTGACAGGAAATCACGAATCCAGTCGCACAACTGAGACGATACCCCATAGCTCCGCAGCTTGATTAGAAGTCGCTTGTGAGGAACGGTGTCAAAAGCTTTCCGGAAATCTAGAAATACGGAATCAACTTGAGATCCCCTGTCGATAGCGGCCATTACTTCGTGCGAATAAAGAGGAAATACACTACCAGGAAAAATTTTCGCCAACCGCGACAAAAACTACATAGTTCATTTCAGTGTAAAAAGACATCGCACAAACTAAACAGAATAAATATTTTCTCTCTCTATCATTAAGTAGAAGACAGTATGGTTGAGATTATAGCCACTTCAAAATACCGAATTATCCACCCTATTCCCTTCAGAACAATTGTTCAAACTCTTGGAATTCTGGAGATAAGATTTTTTACTGTTTTTGCAGATACTGCAGTGTAACACGTTTGTATATTACTCATAGATCTTCAACATACGATAACCTCAGTTGTCCGACCTCTCTGTCAAGTTCATCCCGTAAGAGTTCAATGCGCCGCGCAGAGTGGCCGCGTGGTTTGAGGCGTCACGTTACGGACTGCACGGCCCCTCCCGCCAGAGGTCCGACTCCTCCATCGGGCTGTTCAAATGGCTCTGAGCACTATGGGACTCAACTGCTGTGGTCATCAGTCCCCTAGAACTTAGAACTACTTAAACCTCACTAACCTAAGGACATCACCCACATCCATGCCTGAGGCAGGATTCGAACCTGCGACCGTAGCAGTCGCACGGTTCCGGGCTGCGCGCCTAGAACCGCGAGACCACCGCGGCCGGCCCTCCATCGGGAATGGGTGTGTGTTGTTCTTAGCATAAGTTAGTTTAAGTAGTGTGTAATTCTAGGGACCGATGACCCAAGCAGTTTGGCCCCTTAGGAATTCAAACACATTTGAGCATTTAGTTCCATGCGATTTAAGACAGGTGATTTACTTGTTCAGTTGCCCTAGTTTCTCATTTCTATTGACATACCCTCTGCACAACTGATAAGCATGTTTGTGAACATTTTCTCACTGCGGAACAAACTCAGGACCAATAAGTCTCTTGCTAGATGGAACTACATTCTTGATCAGTATCCTGTGATATCCTACCTTCTTTAATTTTTAATTCATTGTCACCAGATCACCGATTTCATCACCCTCAAAATATCCACGCACCATCACCGAGACTCCACCTTTCTTCGCCGTTGGCCTCACACACTGACTCTTCATGCCTCCTCCACGAAGTCGACGAATGAACATCCGACCATAGCTTCCAAATGCTTCAAACGTCCATGATTAACACCGTGGACCATTGCTGCACGCACCAGTTTCTATGATGCTGTGCTTATTGCAATCTTTTTACCTTATGTCGTTTGTTTAATACAGCGTTTTTAGCCGCTATGCACACCTTTAAACATTCATTGTTCACGGAGAAAGAGGTGCTCTATTAAGGCAGATATTGGAGCTGTTCACATACTATTTACCTCCTAGAATTTCAGGTTCAGCACGAGTCCTATGGCCTTTACTATGTACACATGAGAGCTGTCTGCCCTGTAAGATATTAATCGTGGTCTTCAACACATGATCATTCAATTACGCACATGCGTACTCAAATACCAGGTTATTAAGAACTAAGTCAGTTCGAACGTGATATCATAGTCTGCACGCGAACGTTGGGACACAGCATCTGCACGGTAACTATGAAGTGGGAATTTTGCCGTACGACCATATCACGAGTATACCGTGAATATTAGGAATCTTGTAAAATATCAAATCTCTGACATCGCTGCAGCCGGAAAAAGATCCTGCAAGAACGGCACCAATAACGACTGAAGAGAATCGTTCAATGTGACAAAGTGCAAACCTTCCGTAAACTGCTGCTGGTTTCAGTGTTGGGTCATAGACAAGTGTCAGCGTGCGAAACATTCGAGGAAACATCATCGAAATGGGCTTTTCGAGCCGGAGGCCAACTCGTGTACCCTTGAGGAGAGCGCGTCACAAAGCTTAAAAAAAGCATCGCCTGCACCCGTTAACACCGACGTAGGACTGTTGACGACTGGAAACACGTTGCCTGGTCGGACGAGCCTCGTTTAAATTGTGTCGAGCAGACGGGCGTGTACGGGTATGGAGACAACCTCATGAACCCATGGACCCTCCATGTCAGCAGGGGACTGTTCAAACTGATGGAGGCTCTGTAATGGTGTGGGGCGTGTGCAGTTCTAGATACGACTCCGAAAGCTGACACGTGCGCAAGCATCCTGTCTGATCAACTGTATCCATTTACGACCATTGTGCTTCCCGACGGACTTGGGCAATTCCAGCAGGACACTGCGAAACCCTTACGTCCAGAAATGCTTCAGAGTGGCTCCAGGAACACTCTTCTGAGTTTGAACACTTCCGCTGGGCACCAAACGCCCCAGACATGAACATCATTGAGCATATCTGGGATGCCTTGCAACGTGCTGTTCAGAAGAGATCTCCACCCCCTCATACTCTTACGGATTTATCGACAGCCCTGCAGGTTTCATGGTGTCGATTCCCTCCAGCACTGCTTATGACATTAGTCGAGTCCATGGCACGTCTTGCTGCGGTACTTCTGCGTGCTTTCGGGGGCCCTATACGATGTTAGGCAGGTGTACCAGTTTCTTTATCTCTTCAGTGTAGATCGGAGACACTTACCTTGGTACCAGCCTAATTAAACCACTAGTACGCCAATGTAAATCGGACTACTCCAACTTTAGTTTCTATTGTGCTGCTAGAATGGCCTTCCTGTTGCAGAGCTGAACCTTACCAGGTATACAAACTTGCTGCCAGATGAACACACTGTGCTTTAAACTATTGGGAACCGATTGTTACAGAGACATGTGAAGGAATGAGGCCTGTTCAGATGGAACAGAATACGTGAAGGCTCGTCAGTGTCGGTTTGAATACCTATCAGCTCCTCTCTGCGCGAACAACCAGTTAAATACGCAGCATAGGCACTAGGCTTTAGATTTTTATATTTATTTCATCATAAGAACGGGGATATGACAGAATATTCAAAATGAAATCCTTGTGATACGTGACTGAAATCTTTTGATCGGTAGTGTATGCAAAGCACTAAATAGAAAACAGAAATTGTGTTAATAAATCATGACACTACAGGCGAATAGTTTTAGGCAAAGACAGTCACTGGAATGTACAGACTGTTTCACAATTCCTGTTGTAGGATTCTGGGGGTTGTAGAGGGGACATAGTAGAAAACGTTTTGGTAAAGAAACCGTGTCCGGTAACGTACCATAAGAAGAAAAGTGGAATCACTCTCAGATCTCCCGCTTCACGGTACACACTCAAACGGAAAAGAGGGTGCCGCTGTGAGTTCCCTGACGTAATGTGTAATGTGTCCTCTGTTTACGTTCACTGCTTCAGAGTTCTGATCACTTGTCAGTCTGTCATTGAGCAGTAAGGACGACCGAGACTTTAGAGGACGGCCTAATAAACGTTTTAAAGAGTACTTAGAGAGCCTAACAATTTATAGTGACGTTGAACTTAATAGTAAAGCGACACAACGCATGTAGAGCTCCAGCAGAACAAAAAGGTCAGATCTCATTGTCTCCAGAGTGTGCGTTAAGATGAAACTAGAAATTTGAAACTGACGCGATCATCAAATTTATTTTTCATTCAAACGGTACAGTTCCACACATGGGTTTCTTATCAAAACGTAATCTATTAAGTCCCCAATACAGCCCCTAGACAGTAACTGTGAAACACCCTGTATACACCATATAATGAAGTATCTTGGGATGCAGGAGCTATTCTGAGATGAAGATAACAGCCCATTGAGGGAATCGTCAAACTAGTCATTTGACTAATTAAGAGTTCAAAAAATGCAGTAGTTGTTATATTATCTGAAAGTAACATAAAATCAGCTTATTTACATCATAGTACTGACATTAGGTAGCAAAATTCTGTTCCAGTTTGGTATAATCATACTAAATTTATTGCCACGGATTCTTTTTTTATTTCAGCCGTTTCGTTCCCCATTAGTCAGTGCACTGCTCATTGCGACGGACCATATATGCTAGTGGCCTCCAATATATTACACAGGTGTTTCTCTTCAATAAAGCAAGAGATATGCCAACGCATTTTGTGGCAGGATCGGCAGTAATTTTATCAAAAAAAGTACACGGAGACTAAATGTAGGAATACTTTATCATCTGCCGCTAGAATCTGTACCAGCAAGTGGCATGTGGCAGTTCCACCAGTCGGATTAACGACATGCTGTCAGGCAAGATGCCAAAATTGCGCGCGTGGTTTTTTAATGGCTTGTCAGAAGCGTTCTGGCAACTGTTGTACTGTGACATTCCAGAGCGCCGCGTATAGAGAAAGGCCGATATGCAGCAGCAATCCGTGTGACATTTATTTTGGAGACAATGACCACTGTAACGCGTGACAGTACACTCGAAATTCGATCTGAACATCTGAGAGAATCATTGCAAAGATCAAAGAGATTAGGAGGTTGCACATTCTTAACTAGATGCCGCATTTCTACCCATATTGACACTTGAGTAACTTGTCACAGTAATTTCGTACACTCATATTCACACTCAGTTCTACGTGGACTGGGGACTATCCCACTGTGCACTGCTCTGCAAAACTTATGGGCAAGGTAGATAAAGTATCATACACAATGTGATCAAATGTATCCGAACACATGGCTGAAAATGACTTACAAGGTCGTGGCGCCCTCGATTGTTAATGCTGGAATTTAGTATGGTGTTGGCCCACCCTTAGCCTTGATGACAGGTTACACTCTCGCAGGCATACGTTCAATCAGGTGCTGGAAGGATTCTTGGGGAGTGGCACGAAATCGGGGTTCAAAAACATCCTAAAGGTGTTCTATAGGATTCAGGTCGGGACTCTATAAGACCAGTCCATTACAGGGATTTTATTGTCGTCCAACCACTCCACCACAGGTCATGCATTACGAACAGGTGCTCAGTCGTGCTGAAAGATGCAGTCGCCATTCCCCAATTGCTCTTCAACAGTCGGAAGCAAGAAGTCTCAAATGGCTCTGAGCACTATGGGACTTAACATCTCAGGTCATCAGTCCCCTAAAACTTATAACTACTTAAACCTAACCAAACTAAGGACATCACACACATCCATGCCCGAGGCAGGATTCGAACCTTCTTCCGTAGCGGTCGCGTGGTTCCAGACTGATTCGCCTACAACCGCTCGACCACACAGGCCGGCGGAAGCACGAATATGCTTAAAACATCAATGTAGGCCTGTGCTGTGATAGTGCCACGCAAAACAACAAAGGGTGCAAGCCCCCTCCATGAAAAACACGACCACACCATAACACCAACGCCTCCAAATTTTACTTTTGGCACTACACACGCTGGCAGATGACGTTCACCAGGCATTTGTCGTGCCCGTACCCTGCCATCGGATCGTCACACTGTGTTCCGTGATTCGTCATTCCACGCGACGTTTTTCCACTGTTCAATCGTCCAATGTTTACGCTCCTTACACCAAGCGCTGGCATTTACCGGCGTGATGTGTGACTTATGAACATCCGCTCGACCATAAAATCCAATTTTTCTCGCCTCCCGCCTGACTGTCATAATACTTCCAGTGAATCCTGATGCAGTTTGGAATTCGCGTGTGATGGTCTGAATAGAAGTCTGCCTATTACACCTCACGGCCCTCTTCAACTGTCGGCGGTCTCTGTCAGTCAACAGACGAGGTCGGCTTGTACGCTTTTGTGCTGTACATGTCCCTTAATTTTTCCAATTCACTACCTCATCGGGAACAGTGGACGTAGGGATGTTTATGAGTGTGGAAATCTTGTGTACAGAGATATGACGCAAGTGACACACAATCACCTGACCACGTTCGAAGTCCGTGAGTTGCGCGGAGCGCCTCATTCAGTCCTTCCACGATGTCTAATTACTACTGAGGTCAATGATATGGAGTACCTGGCAGTAGGGGGCAGCACAATGCACCTAATAAGAAAAATGTATGTTTTTGTGGGTTCCTGGATATTTTCGATCACATAGCGTAATGTATTAACTACTAGGTGAAAATGATGCAACTGGAGCACATTGCGAGAGGTCTCACAGTCATGTAGAGAGAGTTGGACGTCACAAGACGTGTCGTCAGAGTTACTATAGCGCCAAGTGAGGCTGACATCGCAACACAAGGCACCTGAAGGAACAGCAAAAAAAAAAAAAAAAAAAAAAAAAAAGCCCAAGAGTTTAGTATCGCTCACAGCTCTGTTTATCGTACATGGAGGGCGATCCGAACCACAGGCACTGCTGCCCCACGGAGAGGAGGCGGTTGACCACGGTCGACTACGGGCAGCAGATGGCCGCAACATTGTGCAACAGACAAAAAGGATCCACGTCAAACAACGGTTGCGATCACAACCACGTTTAACAGGACGGAAACGCACGCGATCTTATGCTCCACAGTGACACGACGATTGCATGGGGTGGCTTCTTCATCCGAAGACCAGTATGCTGTATTCCGTTTGCGATGGCCTCAACATCAGAGGTACTGAACTAACGAGATGGGGGGTCGCGTGCTCTTTTCGATTGAGAGCAAATTCAGTCTAAGTAGTCATTCTGGACATTCTCTCATATGGCGAGGGATAGGAGCACGAAATGCGCTAGGAACATTGTCAAACACGATCATTTTGGGCGACTGCCGCTGCCGTCTAGCGGTTCTAGGTGCTTCAGTCCGATCGCAGGTTCGAATTCTGCCTGGGGCATGGATGTGTGTGATGTCCTTAGGTTAGTTAGGTTTAAGCAGTTCTAAGTTCTAGGGGACTGATGACCTCAGATGTTAAGTCCCATACATTTTGATCATTTTGGTGGTCCAGATTTTATTGTGTCGAGAGACATATTACTGCGTAGGCATACTGACCTCGAAATCTTGGAACGCTATACACTCACCGGCCAACTTTAGGGTGCACTGTACTCCCTCCCACCAAGTGCGTCTTTCCAGGGGCGCATTTGGTTCCGATTTTTTTTTTTTTTAATGACGATGTGTGACTACATCCAACAACGCAGATGAAGGAGCGGGTAGCATACAGCAGCAAGTTCACGTGCACCAACGACAATCCAACAGTTGTCAACCATTAGTGCTGGAATGGTACGCCTTACGACAAGAACTCCTCGCCAACCTCATAGCTAGTTGGGGAGCACGTTGCACGGCCATTCGTGATGATAACATACCCATTAAGAATCCTGTTCCGCCTATTGTAATGTCCAGAGAACCATCGTAAATTGAGGAGATTTCAGTGCAATTATTGTCTTTGAATAAAAGTATCATTTCAGTTCGTCTCCCTGCTTATTTCTTTCAGTTACCTTCTGAAATAAACTGTTTCAGATGTTCCTGTGTGTTGTCCATAATTCATCGAGCTGTATCACTTGTCAGTGACACATCATGCGAAAGTTACTTTCGTTTTTAAGTTTTGCACACCAGTGCGTTGTAATTTGCATATTCACAGATTTCAGTAGTTAATCTGCAGTGTTCTTTTCTAATTTTTGATTCTCGGTATACGCTGATGAGCTGGAACATTATGATCTACCTAGCAGCCGGTATGTCCACCTTTAGCGGCATCTTTGGCCGCATTGGCACCTACAGTTTTAGGGTGTGATAGGTGCCGACCCATACTATAAGCAGGCGAAGTGGGAGCTCATAACTTGATGCACCCCCAGAAGGTCCCCTCGTTAGAACTGCGTAAACCTAAATAACCTAAGCACATCACACACATCCATTCCCGAGGCAGGATTCGAAGCGATCGTAGGAGCAGCGCGGTTCCAGACTGAAGCCCTTAGAACCGCTCGGTCGCAGCTGCCGGCTAAAGCTACTGACATAGCCAGTTTGCTGTGGACCGGTGTCTGGGAACGTCGTAATGCAGTAGGTGTGCATTCCATACCCTTCAGACAGTCCTTGGAAAAGCCACGTGTCGGTAGTTAGGTGGGTTCCTAAAAAAGCGACCCTGTGGCGGCGAAGAGGCGACCTGTGACTTTCGGCCTTCGAGCAACTTCTCTAACTGCCGACAACGGCCCGGGGACAGAGAATAAATTCCGCCTGCCAGCCTCACCGCGGCAGAATGAGGAAAGGCCCCGTTGCCCCTGGCTAGCAGCCGCGTCCACAGCATATTCACCTCGCCACGTTCTTTCGGGCCGTACATCGAGGGCCACACGCGCTCCCGCATGCTCACGGTCAGCGAGAGTCGCACCGGCTACACGTTAACCTGTTCGGCTTCCTCAAAGCAGCCTGTGCACCTACCACGCACATTTGTAATTCAGAAAAGCTTAAGCCAGAGCTCCCAATTGTGAGAGTGTGCTAAACGCCTTCACGTGGTCGGTATCGTAGTTAAAATTCTGTCGAAAGTAATAAGGTAAGGGTGTTTTACTAAATGGCAATGCATATTTCAACCCACGGATTCACTGTCGCGAGTCTCAGGTTACCAACAGAGTAACTTCACGGAGAATACAAGTGATGAAATGCGTATCTATGAATGAATACTGTTTCGTTGGAGATTAAAATTTCTCCAGTGTTCCTCCGTTGTAGCTGCTACGTCCGGTGATTTTAATAAGCTGGTTACAGCAATGACATAACAACGTGTAACTCTTCATGCAGTTTATAATACATAAAAGCTACAATTTTCCGCGAAATCCTTGTATTAAACGTATACGAAGGTACATGTAGCGTCATCTTTGCACTCGAATCCTGGGAACCTTTGAAAACTAGGTTGTGATCGCCATGAGGCAGTACAACTTTCACCTTGTTTCTTTGACATCATAATGGTGCTCTCACAGCAACGACTGAAACCGGTATAATATGCTCCGAAATGTCAACGAATATGTTCTTTTGAAACCATCATTTGTGTCTTGTATACGCGTAATCTCCAGAGACCGAATAGTAACAGTTTTACACGAATTGTTTAGTAATTGACGAATAAATTTGGGAAGCTGTTCAGTCTCTCCATAAACTCTTCACATTCTTCATATCCAACACAGTAATCGTTGTCGAACTATACAGTGTGTGGCAGAACACTGTTCCAAATAGTGAACTGTATAATTGATTTTGGTAACTAGGTGCCCTAGTAAGAAATCATGAGGGGTTAAATAAAATGTGCACGTGCATAGACATATAAATGTACACTAATGACCATTAAAATTGCTGCACCACGAAGACGACGTGCTACAGACGGGACATTTAACCAACAGGAAGAAGATGCTGTGATATGCAAATGGTTAGCTTTTCGGAGCATTCGCACAAGGTTGGCGCCGGTGGCGACACCTACAACGTGCTGACATGAGGAAAGTTTCCAACCGATTTCTCATACACAAACAGCAGTTGACCATCGTTGCCTGGTGAAACGTTGTTGTGATGCCTCGTGTAAGGAGGAGAAATGCGAACTATCACGTTTCCGACTTCGGATTGTAGCCTATCGCGATTGCGGTTTATCGTGTCGCGACATTGCTGCTCGCGTTAGTCGAGATCCAATGACTGTCAGCAGAATGTGGAATCGGTGGTTCAGGAGGGTAATACGGAACGCCGTGCCGGATCCCAAAGGCCTCGTATCACTAGTAGTCGAGATGACAGGCATCTTATCCGCATGGCTGTAACGGATCGTACAGCCACGTCTCAATACGTGAGTCAACAGATGGAGACGTTTTCAAGACAACAACCATCTGGACGAACAGTTCGACGACGTTTGCAGCAGTGTGGACTATCAGCTCGGAGACCATGGCTGCGGTAACCCTTGACGCTGCATCACAGACAGGAGCGCCTGCGATGGTATACTCAACGACGAACCTGAGTGCGCGAATGGCAAAACGTCATTTTTTCGGATGAATCCAGGTTCTGTTTACAGCATCATCATGGTCGCATCCGTGTTTGGCGACATCGCGGTGAGCGCACATTGGAAGCGTGTATACGTCATCGCCATACTGGCGTATCAACCTACGTGATACTATGGGGCGCCATTGGTACACGTATCGGTCACATTGACGGCACTTTAACAGTGGACGTTACATTTCAGATGTGTTACAATCCGTGGTTCTAATCTTCTTTCGATCACTGCGAAACCCTGCATTTCAGCAGGATAATGCACGACCGCATGTTGCAGGTATTGTACGGGCCTTTCTGGACACAGAAAATGTTCGACTGCTTGCCCTGGCCAGCACATTCTCCCGATCTCTCGCCATCTGAAAATGTCAGGTCAATGGTGGCCGAGCAACTGGGTCGTCACAATACGCCAATCACTAGTCTTGATGAACTGTGGTACCGTGTTGAAGGTGCATGGGCAACTGTACCTGTACACGCCATCCAAGCTTTGTTTGACTCAATGCCCAGGCGTATCAAGGCCGTTATCACGGACAGAGGTGGTTGTTCTGGGTACTAATTTCTCATTATCTATGCACCCAAATTGCGTGAAATAGTAATCACATGGCAATTCTAGTATAATATATTTGTCTAATGAACACCCGTTTATCATCTGCATTTCTTCTTGGTGTAGCAATTTTAATGGCCAGTAGTGTACGCAGTTCTATTTTGCTGGAGGCGCAAGTTGTCGAGAACTGTGTAGTCGTCGGTATACAGACTTCGCACCTAAGTTGTCAAACGTTGTTGCAAATAGCAGAAAAACAAGCTAAATTCAGTAGTGTAGTAGAGCATAAATTCTTAGCCAGAGCTGCAGAGGCTAGTGCGTGACCGGACGCAGCTACTATTTACTATTTGTTCTGCCAAAAAGGGCGGACTCTGTAGCATCACAAGGCTTGGATTAAGCGAGGAAACGTGACCTTTGAACACAGTCAGTGTGGAAATATCATCCGTGTACGCCATGTCGGTGTCACGCGCTCTCGCGAGGTAGACCCCGCTCGTATACGTAAGGGTAGAAGCTTCCAGAAGGATGGGGCCGTTTGCAAAGACCCCTGTAAAACGGCTAACTACCCTACTGGAAGGCCTTTGTTCTCTAGTCGTCGGGAGGAGGTCAGTCTGTGTCACTGTGTGATAGGGGCTGGACTTAAAAAAATCCGATGTAGTCGACACAGGTCTGCACGTCGCCTCTGCACTGCGAGACTTAGGCTCAGGTAAGAATAGGAATCTTATAACCAAATGAAGACTCTAAGTAAATAGACTTGTACACAGGAAATGTGCCAGGGGGTGCTTCCAGTAAAAGTAATCCTGTCACACGCTTTATGATATCCTCCTCGGACCCCCGAGATTCCTGCCGTGTTCCGTACTCTAACCCACTCAATAGCATACTTTTCAGCCAAACAAGTGAAGGGCACACCCCGCAGTAGCATAAGTTGTTCTCGACGTACCATGTAGCTGAGTTCCATGACCAGCATTCGTGCAGTCCTTCCTACTCCCTCTCAGGAACGGTGCGTGTTGGCAAAATTACTACTCCTACAAGACGATTACCAACTACCGCAACTCAAAGGCGCACGGCCAACAATTGCTAGTAACAGCTATCAGAGCCTAAGACATGACTCTTACGACTGTCCTCGTGTGCGTGCGTGTGTGTGTGTGGGTGTGTGTGTGTGTGTGAGAGAGAGAGAGAGAGAGAGAGAGAGAGAGAGAGAGAGAGAGAGAGAGAACCATTAGCTTTCGATGAAAAAGCACAGCATACATGCCATGCGACATGCGGAATAGGGTGCATCAAGTGCTGGCTCCTTCTTTTGGCAATTTCCTTTGTGCTGGTGTCCCATGAGCAGTGGTCACTGTTGAGGGCTATGACAGGGGCGATCAATTAAAGCAAAAATGTCGAGTAGACATTGGGTCTAAATGCATACCTTAAGAGGTATCAGCACTTCTTCATTTTCGATATGCGAAACAAGTCTATTCTACTGCTGGCTCTTTGACTTCCGTATTTTGAGCCGTTGTGACATGGACCAAAACAAGAAAAAGATATACAGCAAACATGGGCTCTAAAATGCATACCTTGAGAGCTATAAGCACTTTTACATCTTCACTGATGTAAAACGCATTTTTTCTATTGAACAAACAGTTATTGCTCTTAAGGTATCAATTTTAGAGCCAATGTTTAGTAGGCAATTTGTACCCATTTTGATCCATGATCCATACTACCTCCTCCGAAAACATAGAAAGCAAAGAGCTTTCAGTAAAACAGATTTTTTTCACAGTACCAAGGCGAAGAAGTGCTCGCAGCGTTTAAGATATGTATGATTACTAGACTTAAGGTACGCAGGTTAATAGACTTGTGTTTCAAATGGTGATTCCTGTGATTTCCCTGAATCTTGACCATTCCTCCTGAGGCATCCTGTATAACTCACCACACTGTAAAATAAAGAAAATAAATAAAAAAGGCTTATCTAAGACGTAATTACGATGATTCACGTAAAAGTATTCCTGGTAATGTTAAGGCAGTAACGCACCTACGAAATACCGCAGCACGTTTTTAAACAGATAAAATGACCGAGTAATGAGAATCTAACACAAATTTGTTTTAGGTTTCTTTAAATATAATTTATATATTTCACTCCAACCAGCGAACGTATCCCAACGGGATCTGCCTAAATTATTTCAGGGAAGAAATGGATTATAAACCGTTTCACTGCAATTCGAAGCCGTGACTTGTATACAGTTTGACACAGAAACACTGAATATAATCTCTCTTTTCCTTGGCTCCAATTTGTCGAGCTGTCGCTACACACACACACACATACACACACACAAAAAAACCACCCACCCACCCACATACACACACACACACACACACACACACACACACACACACACACACACACACACACACACACACACGGTGTGTCAGGTAATATTCAACATCAAGATGAAAAATGAAAAGATACAGGCTGCAGACAGAAGCGTGTACACACCAAATGAAGAATACATTAGGATGTACAGTGTGGTGTACGAATCTTATACCCTCCTTCCTGCCAAATAGTGCCACGTTCAGTTAACGTCAATGAAGGCCGACAGCTATCACACACCCTACTCTACAAAGTGGATGACAAAGGCTCAATAACATTGTGACCTGGTGACTGTGATGTATCACAAAACCAGGCCTGGACGATGCGAGCAGTGCGAATAGCGACCATGCCGTCTCGGAACACAGCATCGCCATTGGGGAACAAAACCTGATCCGCCAAAATGGTCACACGATCGTTGGAAGTAATGCGATCTCGCAGGATAACCATGGGCGCCATGGAAGGCCACGACAAAAATACTAAGTCAGCCAGACCAAATCACTTTCTTCCATTCTTCCACTGTACAGGTTTTATGGTTTCGGCTCCATGTTTTCCTGTTCACTGATGCGTGGTTTTGGAATTCCTGCTCGCCATGCAGGTGCTAGCTTTTCGACATTCAATTCTACAGTGACTGTTGCATCTGTCGTCCTCTTATTTTGTCGTCACAATCTTCTTCAATGAACGTCTCTCACGATCACACAATATGCAGTCTCATCCGCATTGTGAGTTACCGGATGATATTTCTCCGCTTTCCCTGTACGCCGTTCCTTTTGAAACGCCGAACACTTCGGCTACCTTGATTGCGAAGTACCCACCACATACGTATCAACAATATGTCCACGTTTTAATTCACTGAGCTCCGTCATAACGCACTCACAACTACACAGAACACTTTTATGACCACGAATGACAATTGCAACGTGCTGCGGACATTGCACAGATGCTTCTGGTCGTCAAATATAACAGCGGATCTTGCACGATTAGGTAGCATCTGAATCAGCAATTGCTCTTAATCATACAGTTCCCGCGGTTTTTTTCATATTTTTGTCCAACCTCTGTAATTATCCTAACACACATGAAAAGGATCACTTTTTCTCGCTTCATAATGCGAAGTCATTTTGATGATTTTGGCGCAATACCATTCATTGATAGAATCAGAAATTACTGCAGCACGTTTTTCCTGAAATTTTCTTTTATTTTGTTGTTTTAAGCAATTTGTAAATTTCTCAATAACTGGCGCTGCCAGGCGCATTGCATCAAACATGTTACCGGAGCCTACTTCGTCATATTTTTCGTCAAAAAAGCAAACTGAGCAACTTAGTAACTATGTCTGGGTTTAATGTCTTGGCTGGTCTCTTCACTTGTGTTAAAAAATTATTACATATTTTCTTTTTTATAAAGTAACATACACTCCTGGAAATTGAAATAAGAACACCGTGAATTCATTGTCCCAGGAAGGGGAAACTTTATTGACACATTCCTGGGGTCAGATACATCACATGATCACACTGACAGAACCACAGGCACATAGACACAGGCAACAGAGCATGCACAATGTCGGCACTAGTACAGTGTATATCCACCTTTCGCAGCAATGCAGGCTGCTATTCTCCCATGGAGACGATCGTAGAGATGCTGGATGTAGTCCTGTGGAACGGCTTGCCATGCCATTTCCACCTGGCGCCTCAGTTGGACCAGCGTTCGTGCTGGACGTGCAGACCGCGTGAGACGACGCTTCATCCGGTCCCAAACATGCTCAATGGGGGACAGATCCGGAGATCTTGCTGGCCAGGGTAGTTGACTTACACCTTCTAGAGCACGTTGGGTGGCACGGGATACATGCGGACGTGCATTGTCCTGTTGGAACAGCAAGTTCCCTCGCCGGTCTAGGAATTGTAGAACGATGGGTTCGATGACGGTTTGGATGTACCGTGCACTATTCAGTGTCCCCTCGACGATCACCAGAGGTGTGCGGCCAGTGTAGGAGATCGCTCCCCACACCATGATGCCGGGTGTTGGCCCTGTGTGCCTCGGTCGTATGCAGTCCTGATTGTGGCGCTCACCTGCACGGCGTCAAACACGCATACGACCATCATTGGCACCAAGTCAGAAGCGACTCTCATCGCTGAAGACGACACGTCTCCATTCGTCCCTCCATTCACGCCTGTCGCGACACCACTGGAGGCGGGCTGCACCATGCTGGGGCGTGAGCGGAAGACGGCCTAACAGTGTGCGGGACCGTAGCCCAGCTTCATGGAGACGGTTGCGAATGGTCCTCGCCGATACCCCAGGAGCAACAGTGTCCCTAATTTGCTTGGAAGTGGCGGTGCGGTCCGCTACGGCACTGTGTAGGACCCTACGGTCTTGGCGTGCATCCGTGCGTCGCTGCGGTCCGGTCCCAGGTCGACCGGCACGTGCACCTTCCGCCGACCACTGGCGACAACATCGATGTACTGTGGAGACCTCACGCCCCACGTGTTGAGCAATTCGGCGGTACGTCCACCCGGCCTCCCGCATGCCCACTATACGCCCTCGCTCAAAGTCCGTCAGCTGCACATACGGTTCACGTCCACGCTGCCGCGGCATGCTACCAGTGTTAAAGACTGCGATGGAGCTCCTTTTGCCACGGCAAACTGACTGACACTGACGGCGGCGGTGCACAAATGCTGCGCATCTAGCGCCATTCGACGGCCAACACCGCGGTTCCTGGTGTGTCCGCAGTGCCGTGCGTGTGATCATTGCTTGTACAGCCCTCTCGCAGTGTCCGGAGCAAGTATGGTGGGTCTGACACACCGGTGTCAATGTGTTCTTTTTTCCATTTCCAGGAGTGTATGTGGCTGCCGGACAGCTCTTTCATTGTTTTGTTTTCCGTACTTCGCTTTTCGGAAAAAGTTTCCCATTACCAAGTGCGGGTTTCGTTTCTCACGAAACGCCTACTGCAGAAAATATTAAGAAATATCATGACAGCTGCAACATTTAGTTTATAACAAACAAAAATAATAATTATTTTTACAGTTACAGTATTTCAACAACCATTTGATAATGAATAAATCCTTAAATTGCAAAAAAAGTCGTACATGGTGATACGGTACATAGTTGATCATCAGTTTCTTGTGTAGAGACATGAAGGACGCGTGTGTCAGTTGCAGCTGTCGGATTGGTAGCTGAGAGCCTGGCAGGGCGCTCAAAACACACGCGGTTCTTAAACACATCCTTACTAGCACTGATGTGTGGGATGTACTGTTGCAACGTTTTGTCATCTAATATTCATTAATTCAGTATCGCGAAGCACACTCAATAACTGAGATGATGTGCTTCTCAAATACTGCAAAAATTACTTATCAATTTATCAGTGGATTTGGATACGTGCTTACTGAGATTAGTACTACAAGAAAATGATGGAGAAAGATACAGTTATAGAAAAGTGAACACTGTGTAGAAAAAAAATAGGATAAGCCGAAATATGAGACTCTAGAAGATTTTAGTACTTAACTCTTTCTCTGTTTATATTCATTAACAACGAATGATGTGAACTACTACGTATTCTGCTACGGCAATGATACTTTTATAGCAGCAGTGAAAAGAAGGACATTGGCAATAACGAGAGGCTAATGAAACGCTGACCCTGAGAACGGCTCAGCATGACAACATGGTCGCGACTGATCGTATAGCTTGGTGCACAGTTTTGCTTTTGACGACAAAGCACTGCAGCTGGCGTGGAACTGACTGTGTTGACACATGGACTTCGTCTGCAACGGGCTGAACTGGCCATGTCCATGCCGTTGCGATGGTATCCGGTCTCCCGGAGGCAAAATGTAGCGTTTCGGAGGAGACCCGCATCAACTTGTCACGCGATTAATTTACTGGTCAAGGATTTAGCCCGTTAGTTGACCTCCAGCCTTTTGTCAGGGGGGGGGGGGGCTAATTGGTTTGCCGGCCTCTGTGGCCGAGCGGTTCAAGGTGCTTCAGTCTGGAACCGCGCGACTGCTACGGTCGCAGGTTCGAATCCTACCTCGGGCGTGGACGTGTCTGATGCCCTTAGGTTAGTTAGGTTTAAGCAGTTCTAAGTTCTAGAGGACTGATGACCTGAGATTTTAATTCTCACAGTGCTAAGAGCGATTTTAACCATTTGATAATTGGTTTAGTTGTGGCCGAGCGGTTCTAGGCTCTTCAGTCCGGAGCCGTGCTACTGTTACGGTCGCAGGTTCGAATCCTGCCTCGGGCATGGTTGTGTGTGATGTCCTTAGGTTAGTTAGGTTTAAGTAGTTCTAAGTTCTAGGGGACTGATGACCTCAGCAGTTAAGTCCCATAGTGCTCAGAGCCATTTGAACCATCTGATAATTGGTTTAAGGGGGGGGGGGGGGTACTTTGAGCGTTAACACAAGAAGTGTTAGGATAATTTCGAGGAAAAACACATGGAAGGTTGACCCGTCATACACTTTATTGCTTAACAATAGTATCATAACTACAACTAAAAAAACTTGTTAAAAGATAGGAATGTTCACAATCATTTAAGAAACTTGAACAGGCTCAATTCATTAATAACAAGTTTTAACAATTAATACCGTTAAGAGGAGGGTTTGAAATCAGGAGTATACAGTCTCCGAATACAAGCAAGAAGTCATACTAACTAGACGTGGCTGCAAATGGACTCAACAAAAAGAAATTTATCAGTAAAATAAATTACAATGACTGCCTCTATAAGTTCTAACAATTCCCAAGCATGGCTGGCACGTTACACAAGTGTACAACGCCCGCCCAAAATACAGAAAGGATAACAAGTCACGCCACTGAACGTATGTGTTAGAAAGCCCTTAACTATGTATAAGCTATAACAAAAATCCCTTAAGCAATAAAATACACAACCCCTCCCCCCCCCCCCCCAAATTACAAATCTGGGAAGGCACATAATTCAAATGTGTCTCCAAATTGGTACACACCAGAAAAACATTGACAATGACCCTTAAATAAATATCCAGCAAAACACCTTGAAATTTAACACACACCAAAACTTCCGGCTTTCAGAACATGCATTAAACCTCATGAACTTTCCGAGTACCCCAAATAGGACAGATTAATAGTTCCCGATTTATCAGCGACACTCCGCCGTGGCACATATCACACGACCGACTTTTAGACTTGACCCACCACGATGAGGTTGGTAGAGGGACCAACCTGCACGTCGTACGACGACAGAAGTGCCGCCGCAGCAGAAAGAAAACACGTCTCCGCTCCTGGCCCAGGGAACGGGGACGCGTCGTTCACTGCCAAACGTACTCTGTCAACACACACGTCAGAAGGGAATAGTAATCTGCACAAATTAGGCTACAGATCAGAATGCCTAAGACGTAGGAAATTTTAACTTACCGTCGGAGCGACTACACATACAAGTTACAAGGTTAACATTCCTTAAAATACTTGTAAATTACAAGACGAAGTATTAGCGCCTGCTGATGCAATGGCTAAGGCATACTCATCTACAAGGAGTGCTTTGTCTCTGACATAATTTCGTCAATTCATGATCGAAAATACACGTACACTCTAGCGTAATACGGCCTGGAAGAACAAATTAACATTAGTTACACTGGCTGCTGATCACACACACAATCACTCGGAGGCGATAATATAATAGGTCCAATAGCACATTAACTCAAATGTGGCCTTACAATATCAAGTATCCATAAATAGAAAAACAACACTTAACTCCACTCAGGTGTGAAGGAGCCTTGACTTCTTAGATTCCAAACCGGGGTGTCACAGCATCAAATCCGTACGGACGGAGTACGAGGTGCCATCAGATTTAAGCTTGCAGAGTGGGCCTGGAACTCGATGACCTGGTTGCGCCCGACGTCGGCTGCTCTTCCCGCAACTCGCCGCTACCAGTCCAAAGGAGCGCCGGCAAGGCTTGCCTCCAACCGATTTAACCACTATCGCGGCTTCTCGATGCCCACGCCGGTCAGCCGGTGGCCCCCAATAGCAAATCGGCATGCACGTACCATCCAGCTAATTGAATGTCACAGGTACCGCCAAACCAACAACGCAAGCTTCGACCAAAGACCATAGCTGGCGACATATGATCAGATCGATATTGGCAATTCAAGTAGTTATTGGCGCCAGCGGAGTGGAATGCCGCCAAAATAAAGCCGCCACGTCTCAGACTTGTCATCCGGTGATGGCCATTTCTCTGTTACACATTATTATGGTGACCGCAGTTTTCCAGTCTGTATTTTTTATTGGCGTAGAGGACAGACATAAAGTGTGATGGTTTTGGGCGTTATGGAATACAGTATGTGACACTGACTCCTGTGTACCTAACCAAGCGATGGAATCCAATGGTTAGCACATTGCCCACAGTCTTGATTTACATTTTCCGTGATTTCCCTAAAGCGCTTAAGGCAAATGCCGGGATGGTTCCTATGTAAGGGCACAGCCATTTACTTCCCCTTTCTTTCTTATCCGAGCTTGTGCGCTGTGTCGAACGACCTCGATGTAGACGAGACGCTAAGCCGGCCGCTGTGACCGAGCATTTCTAGACGATTCAGTCCGGAACCAGGTTCGAATCCTGTCTCGGGCATGGATGTGTGTGATGTCCTTAGGTTAGATAGGTTGAAGTAGTTCTAAGTCTAAGGGACTGATGACCTCAGATATTAAGTCCAATAGTGCTTAGAGCCATTTGAACCATTCTGACGAGACGTTAAATAGTAATCTTCATCGCTTCCTGCGTATGTAAACAGTATGAAGTCGAACACTACGTAGGGACTTAGGCACATAGTGCGTGAGCGACACGTAGCCGTAATTTTTTTTCTGTCTGATTTAATTGAATCCGCAGACTGAATTATATTGATTTTAAAATTTCATGTTGTCGATTTCGGGATATCCTGTCTGGTCATTAGCTCTCCCGGAATGAAATACATCAAACGAAAAAATGCGTAGTTTTCGAGTGGGGTATTTAAGTTTTCAGGAAAATCTGATGATAGTAAAAGATGACTCGAAATCGTTGATCTATACAAATTATAAATTAAAGTCCCCTTTCAGTTTTTCTGTTTGTACGAGTATGTCACCCCAGGAACTACTGTAGGGGTTTTGATTCGGTGGCTAATAGACAGAAAAAGATTTGTGTTAATAATAAATTATTCCCGTTGCGCCACACATGTCACCCGGCCATAGAGGGAAGTTGGGCCTCTCTTGTCAAGCCTGTTGGTGTCGCTAGTATGAAATAAAGTACACTCCTGGAAATGGAAAAAAGAACACATTGACACCGGTGTGTCAGACCACCATACTTGCTCCGGACACTGCGAGAGGGCTGTACTAGCAATGATCACACGCACGGCACAGCGGACACACCAGGAACCGCGGTGTTGGCCGTCGAATGGCGCTAGCTGCGCAGCATTTGTGCACCGCCGCCGTCAGTGTCAGCCAGTTTGCCGTGGCATACGGAGCTCCATCGCAGTCTGTAGCGTACACAAAAATGATCCACCAAATCCCAATGCCAATCTTGAACAGGCCACAGCACTGACCGACACCTCAAATGACACGCATAAAGTCGGGGCAACAACCGCAACTAAAGCTGACAGTGCGCATATCATACTCAAAGCTGATACGACCGATGCAAATAATGACGAAGAGCAGACCTGTGAGAGCCAACTCGTGTCAGACCGAATTAGAACTAAGGTACACTCACCCAACACATCTAAAACACAACAAGATAGCACAAATGAAACACACAAAAAACACACAAAAATAATCACAGCCTTCAAGAAACTAAACCCACGTAATAAACCTAAACAGCCTAAGAGAGTTAAAAAAGTGAAAGCGTGTGACGACCAACCGCGGCAATTGCCGGCTGTTCCAACACCTTGTGTCAAAATAGTGATTCCCCCCAGTGGTGTAAACACACCCTCAGTTCCCAAATCAACAACCGCAACGTCAACGCCATTGGAATCCCCCGCAATGACCAACATGGGCACCCATCCAGCGCTTCTCGCAGAGGCGCACAACGACTCCACTACACCACCACGGCACGACACGGCAGCGGGCACGTCAACACACGCCACCACCACCACTAGTTTTAAATACGATAAGTTAGACCTAAATGTAAAATTAAGTAGGCTAGAAAAGAGGGACATATTAGAGACGGCACAATGGATGCTTATTCGCACCCTACATCCATATGGAGATTCGGTCTGTTTTCGTACATCGGAGCAAACCGACAGACTCATTCTCAAAACAGAAAACATTCCGACGGATCCTGACAGCCTGCTTAATCTGCTCATGCAGGTGTGCGCGCGCAGGGAGGAGCCATTCGACCTAGATAAGCTATATAAGGATCACGTTAGGGCTCATGGGAGAACATACTTCGATTATAGTCAAACTGGCAGCAAGTGCTACGCCACTGTTAAACACCCGAACTGCTGTTAGCACAGCTTAATGCTATGCGGAGTATACTCGTCAACTCGGAGCTCCCACAAGCCCTACGTGAACTAAGAAGTGATATTCTGTGTTTACAGGAGCCATATACCAGAATAGGTCAAATCCCTAATCTCCCTCCAGGCGCGGTGACAGTTGCGGAGGGGGCGGGCTGCAAGGCATCCGTCACAATTCTAAACAAAGAAATATACCCGGTGAAAATCACAGAACTCTGTTCTGAACACCTAGCTACAGTCGAAGTCACGCACAAGGGGGATACGTGGATCATCGCGTCGCTGTACGCCCAATTCTGTCACAGCATTATACCATATGCAGACCTCATTAGAGATCTTGCAAATTATGCTGGCAACAAGAAACTACTTATCTGTGCAGACATAAATGCCAGATCCACCCTGTGGCATTCAGACAGAACTGACGACAGAGGCAGAATCATAAACGACATCATTAATGAAAATGGACTCCACATACTCAACGAAGAAGGACACCACCCGACTTACACCGGACACAACGGCTACACATCAAACATAGACATTACCATCGCCAACAATGCTGCCATTAACCATGTACGAGACTGGACTGTACATGATCAGATCACAGCTAGCGACCACAACATCATCACACAAACCTTAAATGGTACATCCAACATCAACTCAGTCACACAACCCAAAAGACTGTTATTTAACAAAACGGATTGGAATAGGGTCAGCGAACAATACATGAGCACACATTGCACGACATCACCGGTAGCGTTGACTTCCGAGCACACATGCTGACGGACATCATCACAAAAATACAGAACACCTGCATACCTACACAAAGCAAGATAAAACACCAAAACATTCCATGGACCACACAATTAACGCGACTCAAACAGGACTCAAAACGTAAGCGTAAGCTTTATCAACGAGCAATCTCAGACAGAGAAAGACAAATACGACTACACGACTACCGGCTTGCCAAGGACAGGTACAAACTCGAGCTGAATAAGACCAGGAAAGACCACTGGAACAGCCATGTAGCAGCACAAACACAACTAATCATTTGGGGGGAACCATACAAAATAGTGACAGAAAAAGTAAAGAGCCCACTGGTTCTGGGAACGCTGCGACAGGAAGACGGCGCGATGACTAAGGGCTGGAGACGCACAGCGGAGTTCCTGCTAAGCAAACTCCTGCCTGATGACATCGCTGACACTGACACACCAGAACAAGCAGCACTGAGACGCGAACTCGACACAGCATACATTACACCAACTGTCGTCTGTCCTTTTGCACAGGAAGAAGTCGCGATAGCGATTTCAGAACTAAAAAACAAAAAGGCGCCAGGACCAGACGGTATCCACTCTGAGGTACTAAAACAAATTGCACCGCAGATCACCCCATATCTCACAACATTGCTAAACGACGCATTAAGGATGGGTCGAGTGCCTGAAGTGTGGAAGTCCTCGAAGGCGGTCATCATCAAAAAAGCCCCAGACAAAGACCCCTCAGATCCCAAGTCATACAGACCAATATGCCTCATCAACACACTGGGTAAAATACAAGAGAAACTACTTTGTAAACGATTACGAGCACATAGAACACTACGGGGACTAACACCACACCAATACGGCTTCAGGGAAGGGAAATCTATAGACGACGCAATAAACAGAGCACTCCAAATAGTACATAACACACCTAACAAATACACACTTGCCATTATGATAGATATATCAGGTGCTTTCGATAACCTGTGGTGGCCGGCCTTGTTCAAGAGGCTCAGACACCTGCAGGTGCCGGAATCCCTGTACAATAGCTTCATCGACTATTGCAAAGACAGGACAGTCGTTTGGCACATGGACAATCAGAAAGTAATCAAACGTATTACAAAAGGCTGTCCACAAGGGTCGATCTGCGGCCCCATCTTCTGGGACATAGTGATTGAACCGCTCCTACAGTTACTAGAGGAGCACACTTTGACAGATGGAGTTGTCGCCTATGCTGACGATCTACTCGTGGTTGTATCAGCAAATAACCGGGCCCAGCTAGAAGAAAGAGCCAATGGAACACTTCATACAATAACCAAATGGTGTGCTAAGAACAAACTAAAGATAGCAGAAACCAAAACAACATACACACTGTTAAAGGGCATCCTACGCAGGAACCCAACAGTCAAAATAGGGGACACAAACATAAAAAGACTCGCGGTCACACGCTATCTAGGAGTATACATTGACGAACGTTTGAACTTCCACGAACACATGCGAATATGCACAAACAAAGCAGAAAAGCTACTACACAAACTGGCAAGGCTAAATTCGGAACAATTTAGACTACCCCTGTCAGTCACACGAACATACCATTGTGCTCTCTTCGAGTCAGTACTATGCTTTGCTGCCAGTACATGGGCCCACAGACTGAGTCTCTCAACCAACAGAACCATCGTACGTAGAGGACAAAGAAGTGTTTTACTTCGATTAACTGGGGCCTTCAACACAACGTCAATTGATGCACTATGTGTGGTCATGGGAATCTTCCCAATAGACATCACAATCAGGTACCGTGCAGCAATGTACTGGCTTAGGATGGGGATAATAGACCAGGTTCGGCAGATCACTGGTGTACAGATTGAGTCAACACGCCAACTTAAAACATGGCGAGTGGATACCTGGCAGAGCGAGTGGGACAACAGCGATAAGGGCCGCCGAGTATACAACTTCTTCCCTGACATCCGGGAAAGACTAAAACTGAAACATATCGATCCCAGCCGCGGTATGGTACACTTCATCACAGGACACGGCCCCTATCCCACGCACCTGAACCGCGTGAGTCTGCAGCAGACTAATAGATGCACATGCGGGGAAGAAGGTTCCCCTGAACACATCGTCTTTTTCTGCGGACAATGCACGATCACAAGACACACAGTACACGTAGACCACTTGAACACACAAAATGAACTACATGCCATAGTACGCGATCCTGAAAGGTGGACTGAACTTAATACACTGACTGACGAAATCTCAAAGATTCAACATGTTGAATATTTACGCAACAGACCATACAGAAGGCAAGTCGGCACAACCAGACAACAGGATGCCCAGGGGATCACAGACATTACTGATACATCGAGTGAAGAAGAAGAAGAAGACACAGATGCAGACCAATGCACCAACACAGATATTCAGGCGTCCAGCGCGTATGACCCATAGTGTCAACTAAAGTGGCCTCAAAGACTTTTCCCGAAAGACCGACAAATGGTGCATATGTCACATAAATTCTGGAAAACTGATTGCACCTAAATGTAAATATGTATATAGTTAATAGTACCTCCATGTCTAACATGAGCTTAAAGCTAGGCACCTCTTCAAGGGACCTACGCCTTCTGGTAAGAGGCAGCGCACGGCCTGGATGGAAGGATCTTAATTGTGGTCCCTCTTGACTGAGCCCAACCCGACGGATACATATTATAGATCGGGGAAAACCACCTTTCAGGCTGTGTTGCTGGCGGGGCCGGGAGGTGCTAACTAACGCATTATGCAGTATCATAAGCCTTATTGCTTCAACACAAATTGTCAGTTTTAATGCACCTGTACAACCGCTACCATAACCACTATTTTACCAATACCATCGAAGCCAAAGCTTAAAGGTAGGCACCTCCTCAAGGGACCTACGCCTCCTGGTAAGAGG
Source organism: Schistocerca gregaria (assembly GCF_023897955.1). Taxonomy (NCBI): domain Eukaryota; kingdom Metazoa; phylum Arthropoda; class Insecta; order Orthoptera; family Acrididae; genus Schistocerca; species Schistocerca gregaria. The sequence continues at coordinate 418,561,265 of NC_064924.1, forward strand.
CGGCACACGGCCTGGATGGAAGGATCTTAATTGTGGTTCCTCTTGACTGAGCCCAACCCGACAGATACATCTTGTGGATCGGGGAAAACCACCGTTCAGGCCGTGTTGTCGGCGGGGCCGGGAGGTGCTAACAACCGAACAGTCTTTATTAGGAGCCATGCAAGCCCGAAATAAACAGCCACATTCCATCTCACCTCTATTACCATTACCATAACAACTTTCCACCAATAACTTCTGAGCCAGATCATAAAGCTGGGCATTATTTGTTATTCATCACAAGGTAGCTTTGCAGACTAGACATGGAGGGTTAGTTGGCTAATGTACCTCAACCTTCCATAGTTAAGTAAGTACTTAGAATGGCAGACATTAGAAGGAATGGTGAGCGACGTCCAGCGACTTGAGGATCATTCCAAGACCCTGGACGCCGCCCACAACCAGGTGACGGGCCCATACTACACCATTCCTTTCCCTACTCCTTTCCATTTTCTCTACTTCTTCCAAACATCCTATTAATTATTAAGTTTTTGTATTATTATTTTCTTAATTCTTTCGTATACTTGTCTGTCTGTATCCTACTTATTTTATATTTTATATTAGTTTTAAGATTTTAATATGCTGCACAATAACAAAAAAAAAGATAAGAACCATACAAAGCCCGCCTCCACGTGGCGGGACACGGGCAACGGTGTGGGTGGGGACGGGAGCCGGGGTGATGGCACAATCAGCCACTCCGGACCCCGGACCCAGCCACAGCAGCCAAGAGGCTATGTAAGACCCACCATAAGAAATTAGGCGGTGGGTCAATAAATATAAAGCAGCAAGTGAAAAAAAAAAAGTCTTTAACACTGGCAGCATGCCGCGACAGCGTGGACGTGAACCGTATGTGCAGTTGACGGCCTTCGAGCGAGGGCGTATAGTGGGCATGCGGGAGGCCGGGTGGACGTACCGCCGAATTGCTCGACACGTGGGGCGTGAGGTCTCCACAGTACATCGATGTTGTCGCCAGTGGTCGGCGGAAGGTGCACGTGCCCGTCGATCTGGGACCGGACCGCAGCGACGCACGGATGCACGCCAAGACCGTAGGATCCTACGCAGTGCCGTAGGGGACCGCACCGCCACTTCCCAGCAAATTAGCGACACTGTTGCTCCTGGAGTATCGGCGAGGACCATTCGCAACCGTCTCCATGAAGCTGGGCTACGGTCCCGCACACCGTTACGCCGTCTACCGCTCACGCCCCAACATCGTGCAGCCCGCCTCCAGTGGTGTCGCGACAGGCGTGAATGGAGGGACGAATGGAGACGTGTCGTCTTCAGCGATGAGAGTCACTTCTGCCTTGGTGCCAATGATGGTCGTATGCGTGTTTGGCGCCGTGCAGGTGAGCGCCACAATCAGGACTGCATACGACCGAGGAACACAGGGCCAACACCCGGCATCATGGTGTGGGGAGCGATCTCCTACACTGGCCGTACACCTCTGGTGATCGTCGAGGGGACACTGAATAGTGCACGGTACATCCAACCGTCATCGAACCCATCGTTCTACCATTCCTAGACCGGCGAGGGAACTTGCTGTTCCAACAGGACAATGCACGTCCGCATGTATCCCGTGCCACCCAACGTGCTCTAGAAGGTGTAAGTCAACTACCCTGGCCAGCAAGATCTCCGGATCTGTCCCCCATTGAGCATGTTTGGGACTGGATGAAGCGTCGTCTCACGCGGTCTGCACGTCCAGCACAAACGCTGGTCCAACTGAGCCGCATGGTGGAAATGGCATGGCAAGCCGTTCCACAGGACTACATCCAGCATCTCTACGATCGTCTCCATGGGAGAATAGCAGCCTGCATTGCTGCGAAAGGTGGATATACACTGTACTAGTGCCGACATTGTGCATGCTCTGTTGCCTGTGTCTATGTGCCTGTGGTTCTGTCAGTGTGATCATGTGATGTATCTGACCTCAGGAATGTGTCAATAAAGTTTCCCCTTCCTGGGACAATGAATTCACGGTGTTCTTATTTCAATTTGCAGGAGTGTAATACGACCTATAAGTGCTTACTGAGGAGTCACATGAGTTGATTAACATGACGTCAGGAAGATTTTCGACCGGGAGATAGTACCCTTTCGTAAGACAACTCCACGTTACCTATGAGTGTTTCCATGTGGTTATGCCAGGCGACAAGGGTTAAGAAAAGTGCGAGTCTTTTGAGAAATACAGAAAAAAATTCTCTGTCCGGCAACATGCACAGTTCTCTTACCGAAATCGGTTGTGTTTTTTTATTAACATAGTGTATGGAAGAAAGCTAATTTATGTAAAAATTTTCTGAAACGTTAATTTATTAACACCTTTAAAGTCTTAGAGATTCTGTTCTGCGACGGGGTATTACAGAGACTACGTGATAACGGCACTGAACCCAACATGAAAAAATAAACGCTTAGGACACCATTATAGACTACATGATGAACAGTGTCCGGGTACTCGTGCGTAATGCCGAAATGACCATTAGATGCCACCAAAGGCCGACACACTAGTAAAAAAAGGAGGCTGAGGTAAGTGTCGTCAGTGGAGAAGCAGTACAGAAGTACGAGGTGCGACAATAAAGTAATGAGACTAATGTAAAAAAAATGTTGCTTACCGTTGTAGTCAAGTTTAGCCTTGTCTCCTTCAAAGAAATTCCCTTCTGATTGCACACACTTTTTCCAGCGCTCCTGCCATTGATGGTAACATTTCTGGAACTCATCTTCTGTAATACCCTCCAGGACCCTCGTCACAGCTATTTGGACATCTTGTGTTGTTTTAAAATGGCTCCCTTGATAGCCGTTTTGACTCTTGGGAATAGAAAAAAGTCGCAGGAAGCAATACCTGGTGAATAAGGTGGCTGTGGTAGTACTGAAATTTGTTTTGAGGCGAAAAATTGCTGTATTGACAGAGGAGTATGGTATGGCGCATTATCGTTATGCAGAATCCAATCATTATTAGACGAACCGTTTCTGAATTGATGTTCAGTTCTTCTGCAATCATTTTCACGCATTATCTTCGATCAGCTGACACGAGTTCACGCACCATGGCCAAGTAGACATCCGTCCGTGAGGTTGATGGTCGCCCACTGCGGTCTTCATCTTCAGCATTCGTTCTGACTTCACTAAACTTGAGATCATGACATAACCTCTTCTCCAAAAGCCTTCTGAAGCTTACTGTAAGTTTTCGTAGCGTTTTCACCCATTTTAATGCAAAAAGAAATGGCATACCATTGCGCAATATTATGCAGGTCCATTTCCGTGACGAGAGACATAAACACATGTTAACTTATTACAGCCCTACTCAAGACTGAGCAGTTGCACCGATGTGCCGCTTGGACTAGAAGCAGCTTATAGACCGAGGTCAAATATATTTTACCTACGCAAGCCTGCAGGGTTGCCACATCTTGCAAAGAAAGTCAGTCTCATTACTTTATTGTCGCACCAGGAGAACTTAGCGACCCCCAATGTATTCTAGTGACTGAACAGATCCACCAGGGACATTTCCTCCCAGCTAAAGCTACTCAAGCCGACTGTTTCTGATTTATTTACGAAGAGGAAAGACGAAGGGACAACTAAACGTGAGCAAGGACAATGAAGACCCCACGTATTATCGGACAGGAACCGGCAAACATTTCGGAGGGCGGTTTTAATAAGTAGCATCAAATCAGCGGACGTTCCCAATCGTTCACCGTCCAGTGAAATCGCTATTTACACTACCTCGAATGTCACTTCACTCTGGCTACTGAAATGTGTGGTTTATCAGTGCCACTTCCTGTGTAATTCCCTACGCACAGTCATTATGCTTTGGTACTCACGAGTGATTTTCAAAGTTCTACCAGTCATCCAACTTGTATTACACCCAAGACCGAATTTTGGGTGCAAAGGAATTTTGAATGTGCTTCAGTGCTATAACATGGGGTTCCCAGATGATAACGGATGGTAACAAAGACTTTACAGCACATCTCTTCGTACTATGTCACATTATAAAGTACGTTCTTGGCTTCACACCGGACTTCACGTGTACAAGTAGGTAACTTTGAATCTCTGTATTTCGGAAACGGACAAAGTCACGAAGAAAACTTTCAAGGTAATTCAAAATCAGGATCTTGGGAATATACCATTAAAATTTCAGCCATTTATTGTGAATAACCGTCGCGGAATCCGCACCTGGGTTTTTGGTATCGAAAAAACTACTTTTTGGGGTGTTTATCGATAATGAACGAAGACCGTTATTGTGGGTTTTTCCGAGGAACCGCCCATAAACTCAAAGTACCTCCGTAAGTCCCACATAAGCCCAACATAGACCACATCAATTACCAAAAGAACCAACCGATTTAATCCATTTGTCAGAGCAGGAGGAAATGTGTAATATTTATACTTTGACACTGTACTGTAGGATAGCGCCACTAAGACGGCCCTTATGTTGATCGTACAGAAAGTCCCTAGCCTAAGAGCTATCCAAAACACTTCCCCTCCATTTTATCACCAATAGAATCTGAGGTATGTGCAACGCAACATCTCGTTTTGTAACGTATTAGGTACGCATGCTGTCGCATACATACCGATTACAGTATTGGTAAGTATGTAATGTAAGTATTGTTACTTGTTCCATATTTAATTAGCGTTTGTAATGGCATCTCGTGGCAATGACGGGAACTAACAGTTGGTCACCTACAGAGAAGGCAATAGCTGACGGGAAAAACAGTAAAGGAGAAAGCCACCGCAACTTCAAAGAGCAGCAAAACACGTCTATACAGGGTGTTACAAAAAGGTACGGCCAATATTTCAGGAAACATTCCTCACACAAAAATAAAGAAAATATGTTAAGTGGACATGTGTCGTAAACGCTTACTATCCATGCTAGAGCTCATCTTATTACTTCTCTTCAAATCACATTAATCACGGAATGGAAACACACAGCAACAGAACGTACCAGCGTGACTTCAAACACTTTGTTACAGGAAATATTCAAAATGTCCTCCGTTAGCGAGGATACATGCATCCACCCTCCGTCGCATGGAATCCCTGATGCGCTGATGCAGCTCTGGAGAATGGCGGATTGTATCAAGGCCGTCCACAATACGAGCACGAAGAGTCTCTACATTTGGTACCGGGGTTGCGTAGACAAGAGGTTTCAAATGCCCCAATAAATGAAAGTCAAGATGGTTGAGGTCAGGAGAGTGTGGAGGCATGGAATTGGTCCGCCTTTACCAATCCATCGGTCACCGAATCTGTTGTTGAGAAGCGTGCGAACACTTCGACTGAAATGTGCAGGAGCTCCATCGTGCATGAACCAAATGTTGTGTCGTACTTGTAAAGGCACATGTTCTAGCAGCACAGATAGAGTATCCCGTATGAAATCATGATAACGTGCTCCATTGAGCGTAGGTGGAAGAACATGGGGCCCAATCAAGACATCACCAATAATGACTGCCCAAACGTTCACAGAAAATCTGTGTTGATGACGTGATTGCACAACTGCGTGCGGATTCTCCTCAGCCCAAACATGTTGATTGTGAAAATTTACAATTTGATCACGTTGGAATGAAGCCTCATCCGTAAAAAGAACATTGGCACTGAAATGAGGATTGACACATTACTGGATGAACCATTCGCAGAAGTGTAACCGTGGAGGCCAATCAGCTGCCGATAGTGCCTGCACACGCTGTACATGGTACGGAAACAACTGGTTCTCACGTAGCAATCTCGATACAGTGACGTGGTAAACGTTACCTTGTGCAGCAGCAACTTCTCTGACGCTGACATTAGGGTTGTCGTCAACTGCACGAAGAATTGCCTCGTCCGTTGCATGTGTCCTCGTCGTTCTAGGTCTTCCCCAGTCGCGAGTCATAGGCTGGAATGTTCCGTGCTCCCTAAGGCGCCGATCAATTGCTTCGAACGTCTTACTGTAGGGACACCTTCGTTCTGGAAATCTGTCTCGATACAAACGTACCGCGCCACGGCTATTGCCCCGTGCTAATCCATACATCAAATGTGCATCTGCTAACTCCGCATTTGAAAACATTGCACTGACTGCAAAACCACGTTCGTGATGAACACTAGCCTGTGGATGCTACGTACTGATGTGCTTGATGCTAGTACTGTAGAGCAATGAGTCGCATGTCAACACAAGCACCGAAGTCAACATTACCTTCCTTCAATTGGGCCAACTGGCGGTGAATCGAGGAAGTACAGTACATACTGACGAAACTAAAATGAGCTCTAACATGGAAATTAAGCGTTTCCGTACACATGTTCACCTAACATATATTCTTTATTTGTGTGTGAGGAATGTTTCCTGAAAGTTTGGCCGTACCTTTTTGTAACACCCTGTAGGTATCTTCTATGTATTTTATAAATTAAAATCCCCCACCGCGTTTTTCTATGTGTTGACGATGTGAAGGCTAGTCTCAGGAACTACTGCAGGGATTTTGATACGGTTTCTGGGGATAATTAGACTGATTCGCCATGAAGGACTGCGCCTGTAATTTATGACCTCTTCGCGGTGCGTACTTCGTGTTATCGGTGCTAAGTTTGGACGGCTTGCTAGTGAGGAAAATAAAATTTGTAACTTTACGATCGGAAGGAAGAGTAATGGGTCTGGTAGAAGAGGTAAACAGCAGTAAATGGGTTATAGTACAGTTAATAGAACTATGGAGAGAAAAATGATAAAGTACAGTAGGAATCTAAACATACGTGCTATCACAGAGGAATAGATCGGATAAAAAATTCAAATGTAGGCTTTAGTGGAAACTAGTAAATTAAAAACATTTTCATAAATTGTGAGTGATCCTCAAACAGAATAGCAAAATATACAAATGACATTCCATAGATATCATTGAAGTCTATGAATCAAAGTGATAACCCTGTGGTGAGATAAGGGGATAAAGACAGTCACAAAACGCTACATAATTATAATTCACAGCACATAACACCAATGAGACGATTTTGGTGTATTTGAATATAGAAGTAGGACAAAAAATAAAGGACGATTCTACATTGGGACATTTTTGGTATAGCGTCAAAAATGAATACGCAATACCTAAGTACAATCTACTGAAAACATTGTCACGTGCTATGTTTCATAAATTGTTCATAATATCAAAACAAGGAATCCCATAAGTAATTGAAAGAGAAGATGCTTCTATGTCATTTTATGGATCACGTTCGTAACTTTCTTGTCTTACAGACGGAAATATCTATTATTAAAAAAGCTTGATTTTCTTACCTAATTTCTGAGGTGTTTGAAGTAGAAGATTGGTCGAAACTTCCTGGCACACTAAAACGGTCTGCTGGACCGGGACTCGAATCTGAGACCTTTATTCTTCGGAGGTATGCTTGTTAATTCTTACACTTTAACAGTTGCGGTAAATGATACATTTGACAAGAAATGACCACAGCGTAAGTATTACATAACGGGGCTCCGATCAGTAAATACCGTATGCTACCGTGAATGGTGCTCGTACTGAGCACATCCCTTGGATAGTTTTATGTTTAGCCTGTCTGGAACATTAGAAACCAAAACATGACCATACATTTGTTCTCAAGAGCCCCTGAACGCTGTTAGTAAATGTAACCGGGCCCATCTATAAAGAAACATGAATGATGTCGCATCTCGATATCTGAAAAAGTGTCCGCCCCTGGTAGCTCAGTGGACAGTCGGCTTCCAGCCGTGATCCCGTGCGGACGGGCTCGGCGCGCCGGGCAGGGCTCCGCAGGTGTTGTTGTTTACCCGCTAGAGCGCGGTCGCGTCGTTGTATTGCCTTATAGTACCTGTACCGACCCGACATGGCGTTCTCATATCGAAAAGCTACAATCAAACTAACGTTCAACGCACCGTACATGAGACCGAAGGCCCATGAAATTGAACGGTTTCTACGAGACATCATGCACATAGAACCACAAGAACTGATAGGCATTCATCTCTCTATTGTAACCAGCACAGTGTACCTCAAACTGATTGACGAAGCGGCCTGCGACAGATTACTCCAACGATCTGCAAACGGCTTTCGCTTCTGTCACGCAGATGGTAATGTGAGCGTGGTAGGAGTTGACCATGCTGGTCTGGGGATGCGTACCGTGCGCGTCTTTGAACTACCGTTCGAAGTTCCTGCCAACCTAGTCGTTGATGCGCTGCGGCCATACGGCACTGTTCTGAGCCACACAGAGGAGAAATGGTACGCATTCGAAACGTACCCTGTCCTTAACGGGGTACGATAAGTGCGGATAGAACTTAAGAAGCACGCTGCATCATATATTTTAGTTGGTGGCTGACGCGCAATTGTTATATATGATGGACAACCGAGGACCTGCTCGGGCTGCGACCAGGAGGGCCAAGTTAGAACTGAGTGTCTGCACCGCCGCCTCGTTCAGATGCCCCGCAATGAACTTCCCCAACAATCCACTATGACCTCTCTCCCAATAAGATATGTGGAGCCGCAAGGCGTGATGTGATGGATGATCAATACCTGCTACCTCCTCAAGCCGCTGCCAGCTCCGTTGGAGAGTCAGCGCTGTCGACGACGCCTCAGCCCAACGGTGAAGAGGTTCCTACAGCCTCTGCCCACCGCAGCGTGTTGGGCACCCAGCCACCGTCACTGTCGGGATCGGACACAGGGGTTCCTAGCGACCAAGACTGTGTCGAGCCCCGCCCTCCAGTGGATGTCGAATCTCGGACCAGAGAACAAAAATCACCCAAGAGATTGTCAGCTGAAGAGCAGGACAGGGATGGGAAGCCGGTGGAAGACATCGACTTCGTTGACTTGTCCACAATTGCAAAAGACTCCAGAGACATCCTTCACCAGAAGGTGCCTGAAGACAAGGAACACTCTCCTAAATTTGGTGGCCCAGGAAACTCCCAAAATGTAGGCTCCTGTAAAAGCGACCAGCCACCAATGACATCACAACCGTCTCTTGGTGATTGGGCAGACGATATGGAGGCAGATGATGCACAGCAAACATCGATATCTCCACCAGAGCCCATGGCCGACATTGAGCCCGGGAGGGCTCTGCCAGTCAGGGACTCATACGGCACAGTAATGAACAGCATGCAGATGGATGGCTGTGTGGTGTGTGAGATCACTGTGGGCTTGCACCGGCACTCTGCCTCCGCCACCGTGCGGGAACAGTCAATGTACATGGTGCCCACTCCACTGTCAAGACCCGCATGTTACACTACATGATCAGAGTGGCAGACTTGAACATTGCCCTTCTCCAGGAGATACGTCCCGAGCTGCGTTTAGACCTATATGGCTACACCACCTACAGCCTACCCTTAGGCGATGGCGCAGTAGGAACGGCCATCCTTCTCTGAGATGTCATAGACGCGACGAACGTGACGTACTTGCCGAACGGGCGAGGCATCGCACTCACACTTGGCGCAGTCCGCCTCATTAACGTCTACGCTCCCTCGGGTAATTCGCACCGTGGTGACAGGCATGTCTTCTATTCGGAGAAGATAGCCCCACTTTTGCAAGGAAATACGGATCATTACATAGTGGGCGGCGATTTTAACAGTGTTCTGCGGCCGGAGGACCAGATACCGCATTACGTCCCATGCCCGGCTCTACAAGCATTGATACGTGACATCGCGCTCCACGACACATGGCTCTTACATCATGGGACCCAGAGTGGATATGCGCACTTTACCAGCCATTCTGCCAGTCGTCTGGACCGGATATACTTCTCACGTGCCCTCCGCACAGCAACCCGTGATGCAAAACTCTGGTCGACGGCCTTCACGGACCATCTCGCGTACATCTGCACTGTCACCTTACCCCGATAACTCACAAGACGCAGCAGAGGCCCGTGGACGCTGAACGTCTCCCTCCTTCGCGAGGAAGCGTGTTGGCGAGCAATTACTGACACGTAGCATCGATGTATCAGGCGCCTGCCCATGTATGTTTCCACGTTGCTGTGGTGGCTGGGATGTGTCAAACCTGCACTCCGAAAGACCTTGATGGCCTACAGGCGTGACAGATTCAACTGGCAAAGGGCAACATCGGAATTTTACTATACAGCGTTACGTGAGCTGGCGACGCAACCGCCGTCTCCCGAACGTCAGATGTCCGTGCAACGCATCAAAGCTCGTCTACTTCGCATCAGAATAGAGCAGCTAGAAGGTGTCCGCATCCGTGCGCGAGTGCAAGACTGTATTCCCAACGAAACGGCGTCAGTGTATCACTTTGTGAGCGAGAGGCGCCACCGCAAACGTCAGCTCATTACGGCGGTAAACACGGAGGAGGGCGGCCGCGCAGTGACACAAACGGACATCGCGCATACGTTCGCCAGACACTATGGGACCTTGTACATGGAAGATCCGCGATTATGACGTGATTATGACGAGCTGTTGCACGATTTTCCCGCCCCTCGGGACGTGGCACCCGACGATAGTCTGCTGTTGCCCATTACACCCGACGAGCTGACATCGGAATTGGCACGTGGAGCACCGAACAAGTCGCCTGGACCGGACGGTTTACCCCTGGAATTCTACAGCACTTTTTACGACCTTATGGGCGACAAGTGGCTCCAAATGTTTCAAGACTTGATCCGCCTTGATTTCACTGTCCCCACAGAATTCACAGAAGGAATCTTGATCCCAGTACCGAAACCGAATGGTTGTTGTAGGTGGCAGGACTTTCGCCCACTCACACTCCTCAACAACGACTACAAGATCTTCGCCCGTATCCTCCGCGCGCGTCTCCACACCGCTATCGGGAAAGCCATCCACACCGATCAGACATGTTTAGGTGGTGTCAGCAACATTAATACGGCGTTAGGAGCATGCCGTGACGTAATTGTTTTGACGGCAGCCTGCAAAATACGAGGCGCACTTGTCGCCGTAGATTTTGACCACGCATTCGACCGCGTCGACAACGGCTTCTTACGCACAGTTTTGCGTCTCTCTCCGGAATCTGCACAGGTGGTCCTTCGACTGGTCCACGGAGCGCGCTCCCGCATGACGGCCAACGGTTATCAGTCTGGTCACATTGTTGTTGGACGGTCAGTGCGAGAAGGGTGCCCCGTCGGGTATATTATTTGCTGCGGCGCTTGAACCAGCTTTACGTGGTCTACGGCAGCAATTAACTGGTATGTCCTTGCGGGACGTGACCTTTCGTTGTGGTGCATTCGCCGATGACGTGGTGTTCCTGGCCAGATCAGAGGATGAAATGCATATGGCGCTACAGTGGCTACGCCAGTACGGGGCGGTCGCTGGGAGCGTCATCAACGTGAAGAAGACGAAATACATGGATGTCGGAGGGGGGCTTTACCACACAACGGCGGTGTCCTTTGACAAGGTGCCCGTACTCAAGTGTTTAGGAGTGCAATTCTACACCAGACACATGCTCTGCTGCAGGACAACAAACTGCGTCGCTTGGATATGCTCCTCAGAACACGTTATGTCAACACCTATCTTGTCTCAAAACTGAACTATTTTGCGCATATCCTTCCCTTGACGGCTACGATGGCCGACAGATTTCAAGCGGCATATGGACATTTTGTAAGCACCGGTCGGGTTTTTAAAGTCCGATACGCCACCCTGACAGTGCCGCAGCGTGCGGGTGGTATCGGTTTAATTCATGTATATAACCGTGCGCGATCGCTTTATCTCAACACTATGCGTCGCACATGGACCTCTGCCCACGCCACTCTGACGGGCACCCTGATAGCGGAAGTGGCACCACACTCTCTGCACCCCTTGGTTTCTGTAAGACACATTTCACCGGCACTCACCCACATCAGAGAGTTCTTGATTGACTTCAGCTACTTACGGTCAGAACTGCCAACGACACGGAAGTCCAGCACAAGAGCAGCAACCTGTAAATACGGTCGCCCACAGACATCCTGAATTTGCCTGGAACACGGTGTGGCGAGCGGTACACACGCCTTTTCGACCTACGACGGTGCGTTCATTGTGGTACGTGGTTGTGAATGGGAAGTTCGCTACTCGTCAGAGGCTACATTCCATACATCTGACGGACGACCCCTTGTGTCCGACATGCTCAGTCGCTGACTCGGATGCACAACGCCTGACGTGTGCCGCGACCAGCGAGTGCTGGCTACTGACGCAGCGCATGCTGGCGTTACTCTTGCGGCGATTGCCAGAGTCTCTCTCCCCTGATGAAGTACTGCTCCCCGACGGCGTATACTTTCCATTAACCAGAACGAACGCCGTTAACTGTCTAAAAGGCATGGCCGTTTATTACATTTTTGCGATGCTCCCAAAGGCACACTCGACTTTTGGTCCCTATTGATGACGACACATGCAGCTTTCAGCCGCCACCCGAAGTACAGAACTCGTTTCGCAAATTATTTAGGTTCATTATTTGCGGATCCTCGTGCTCACGGGGTGGTTCCGGGTATGAGACGCTGAAAATGAAGAAGAAGCCTGGAGCATATTGATGCTCTACGGACGGAATAGGGGGGAACCCCTCCCAACAGACGAGAAGACGACTCGGACGCTCGGCTACGGCAGTTGTAGGATCTTTCTTTGTAATGAAACAAAAATAAATCAATAAATTCAATAAAACAAAACAAAAATGTTACAAAAATTAAAGAAATAAATAAATAAAACAACATCGACAAACCCACTACATCCTCTTCCTGATCCTTCGATCCTCGAACTCGAAAACGTTACTTGGGCGTGGCGGCGGGATGGCCAGGCTCCGGGTGTCGACCCCTGCCTTACCCGTCGTCCTGCTCCTGCAGCGGTTCACTTAAAAAACCAATGGCACCCCATACCATCATACTGGCGATGACGAAAGAACGCTTCTAATGTGCGTTCACTGCGATGTCGCCAACCACGGATGCGACCATCATGATGCTGTAAACAGAACCTGGAGTCATCCGAAAAAATGACGTTTTGCCATTCGTGCTCCCAGGTTCGCCGTTTAGTACACCATCGCAGGCGCTCCTGTCTGTGATGCAGCGTCAAGGGTCAACGCAGCCATGGCCTCCGAGCTGATAATCCATGCTGCAGCTAACGTCGTCGAACTGTTCGTGCAGATGGTTGTTGTCTTGCAAACGTCCCCATCTGTTGACTCAGTGATCGAGAAGTGGCTGCACGATTCGTTACAGCCATGCGGATAAGATGCCTGTCATTTCGACTGCTAGTGATACGAGGCCGATGGGATCTGGCACGGCGGTCCGTGTTACCCTGCTGAACCCATCAATTCCATATTTTGCTAACAGTCATTGGATCTTGACCAACGCGAGCAGCAATGTCGCGATACGATAACCGCAATTGCGATAAGCTACAATCCGACCTTTATCAAAGTCGGAAACGTGATGGTACGCATTTCTCCTCCTTACACGAGGCATCACAACAACGTTTCACCAGGCAACGCCGGTCAACTGCTGTTTGTGTATGAGAAATCGGTTGGAAACTTTCCTCATGTCAGCACGTTGTAGGTGTCACCACCGGCGCCAACCTTGTGTGAATGCTCTGAAAAACTAATCATTTGCATATCACAGCATCTTCTTCCTGTCGGTTAAATTTCGCGTCTGTAGCACGTCCTTTTCGTGGTGTAGCAATTTTAATGGTCAGTAGTGTATTTTGTTCTCAACATGGTCACCCTAGCGACGAACCATTTCTCGCAGAAGGTACCAGTTTGTTGAAATCGTCAGTGTGGGATGTTTCAGTTCGTTGACCCTCTGCTTGCACCATTTCGTCACTGCCAAAGTGGTGAACTCGAAGGTGTTCTGTAAGTTTTGGAACCGGATGTAAATAGGATAGAGCCAAGTCGGGAGTTCAAGGGCGATGATGGATGACATTGATCCCAAGGGGTGGGACTGCTGCAGTTGTCGCTGCGCTTGAATGTGGTCTGGCATTGTCATGCTGAAGAAGTTGAGTGGACGAACTCTTCGAATTCGAAACTCGAATACAGCACGCTGTTTCTCTCGCACCGTCATAGTTATGTTACATACAGCCATGTTACGCTCTAGAATTCGCAGCCATGTGACGGCAGAGGGCTGCTAATTTGTAGACATCAAGAGTAATGATGTAGAATGGTAACAAAGTTTGTTATATTTAAAAAGCATAAAAAGCTTTCACATAAAAATTCAGACGCATTACTTTTAATCACGCCTTCGTACTATTACAACCGCGAAATAATTGTTCATCATTTATCGTAAAACATGCTACAACCTACATCCTACATAAAGTAGTCTTTTGGGAAATTTCGGCATGCTCAAATACGATTTAAGTAGAAGTCAGTAGAAGAAAGATTTTTAATTTGAAGTAAGTCGTTTTATTGTAGTGAACTGCAAAACGCTTGAAGCAACGCACGGCCTCTTTGTTCAAAATCAGGTTGCAGAGCCGGTTTTTTCCATTCCTCCCGAGGAAGCGTGTGCCTGTGGCCTTGGGATTTCTTTTCACACGTTTTACTGACTTTTGCTGCGCTGTAACACATCTGTAGTTTCCAAGATTATTTTCACATAGCTTCAGTCTCGGCTGACCGTATATTTAATCCTCTGCAAGTCCATCTTTATACAAGATGATTGTCGGAACTTGGCTGTTCATTCTAAAATGTCGAATTAAAACGCCTTCAGCCGTCTAAATTTCCAGTATTAATTGTGCTACCAGTTTCAGCGTTACATTACTCCATCCTCAGGCTAACTAACGGACGTGTAGGAAGAATCCCAATACTTGTACAATCGAAATAGGGAGCAGCTTACTATTACTGGTATCCGTAGATTTCCTCTTGACACAGCGGTTCCTTAGATCATCAGTTTCGGACTGTTCTGCAAGTTTTTACGGCAGACCGGGTAAGGAGCACTTACACAAACCCCGTGTAGCACCGCCTATACTCACGATAATGTCCTGAATTTGACATGAAAGAGACTCCACAAATTCTTTATCCAGTCATAGATGAATCGAACGAGAACTGTCTGGTGAATACCAAGTAAAGAGGGGTCTATGGCAGGGCCATGTGACCTCTACAATGCTACTGAATTTAGTTTTAGAAAAGGTGATGCGGTAAATGCCGATAAATCCAGGAGGGACAATACTTAATCAGGAAGTTCTAGTGGTAGTATATGTGGATGACGTAGCATTAATGGCAAGGAATGTAAGGGCACTAAAGGGGAACTACGATACGTTAGAGGAAGCTGCAAGAGAAGTAGGATTAGAAGTAAACATAAACAAAACGAAGTGTATGGTTGTGGGGGAGCCCAATATAAACGGACAAAAGAATTCAATAGGAATGAGTGGCAAGGAATATGAAAGAGTGAAAACATTTAAATATTTAAGTTCTGTAATAACTGGGGACAAAAAGTAGCAGTAGAAATTCAAGAAAGGATAGCGAGTGGAAATCGTTGCTATTTTGCCTTGCAGAATGTATTTAATTTCAGGAATGTTAGTGGGAATACAAAAATCAAAATACACATGACCATATTAAGACCTATAGTAATTTATGGATCAGAAAGCTAGGTATTGACATTAAATGAGGAAAACTGGTTATTGAGATGGGAAAGAAAGATACTGAGAAGGATTTTTGGAGCAGTGAGAGAGGAAGACGGCTGGAGAGTAAGGAAAAATGTAGAACTACAAACACTTTTTGGACGGATGCATATTGTTGCTAAAACTAAGCAGGGAAGAATAAGATGGGCAGGACATTTACAGACAATGCCAGAAACTCGGAGGGTCAAGAAAGTTTTTGTGGGAAAATCTCACGTGAGAAGGAGAACAGGTAGACCCATGAAGAGGTGGCTGGACGAAATGGAAGAAGATCTAAAGGCGATAGGAATAATAAATTGAAGAAGGAACGCGATGGGAAGAGAATAAAAGAATAATGGAGGCAGATGATACAGGAGGCCACGGCTTTTCAAGGACTGTAGAGCCAAGCAAGAAGAAGACAACAATAAGTCATTGATGATTGAGTATCGTACATCAGCGTATCATTCACTGTTCCAAATAGGCCCATACATTGTCTATAAGGTTAATGTGTGATAATTAATCGTATCAGTGGAGGTGTGGCAGGATGCTTTCGTGTTCGTCACACACGGACCTGTGAGTACAGCCCTGCGACCACAGCTGTTATCGTCATGGAAGACGGTAGATTCCACAGCAAACTTTTCATGAAAATGTAGAAGGAAGTACAGCACTCAGTCACTGAGAATGGTGAAATAAACATCGTGGTTCTTGTTCACTGAAACCCGAATGAGTGAGTCCAAGAGATGGTACGGAAACCACCCACAAAACTTTACAGAACCATGTCCTACCTGAAGTAATCCCTTCACATACTGTGCGTTAAACACCTCCTTGTTCCCTCGCTGTATTCTGTGTCTTGCATTATTTCAAAACAGCAAAATTGTGACTCGTCGGGCCACAGTAAACTTCTCCAGTCAGCTACTCTCTAGTTTCTGTGTTGCCTAGCCCATTGAAGAAGTGCAGCTTCCTGTGTCGCTACAAGCTGTCTCCTTTCACGAGATACTGAAATACAACTATCCAATGCCTGCAGTTCCCTACGCGGAGTTCACTCGGAAACCGGTTGAGATAGAACTGACTTCACTAATAACAGCAGTTCCTTTTAAACCAGTTGTTTTCTCCAGTCGCTGACAGTAAGGATATTTCTAGGACCATTACTCAAGCGCAGTGTTAACATGGCTTTCAGCGGTACTCCTCGCAGGTGCGTTGTACAGCCTGGCAACAAATCAGGGGAACTTCGTTCATGGTGTGATCAGGAACACGTCCAAACGTGATACCTGCATATGCCATTACCTCGTATCCATGTCGATCCATCATACTGTATTGACTCGATAAGACCTCTGGGGTATCAGGTGTGCTGTTTAGTGCACCCCTAAGATGCTATATTGCGAATTCTGGTGATCTACAGAGAAGGCAAGCACACCATAAGATCATGAAATTTTTAAGCAAACGACAATGTCACAACAGGTAACTAAGTGTAGATAGCTTAATGAGAGGATGGTATATAACAGGTATATATGGTATATATATGGTATATAACAGAAACAAGTGGTCACTGCAACAATCAGGTTTACTATCGTAAAGCGTCAGCAAAATGATATAAATGAATCGACATTTAATAAACAGTCAAGGAATTATGATTGTGAAATCTAACCTTGGTGCTGCTTTTCGATCATGACAAAAACATAATTAGGAGAATAATTCTCTGATATGATTAATGACTGCAAGTACGGTTACTGGTTAGAAAAAGAACTCAGAAAAATAAGTATAAACAGTAGTACGAGGAGCAAAGTACATTATGGAAGCAAGTAGGTGGCTGCAAAATGTTGAAACTGTGCTGTTGGCTTCCAATGGGAACTAACTAACATAGCGTCCGAACCAAGTCAGTGATTGCCATCTCTCCACATTTTTATCACAATCATGCAACGTTATTGCTGAAGGCAACAGTGATAACAGTTGAAGATTCTGAGTTCAGTTCGCCCTTTGTAGGTAGTAATAAAGTGGAGACATCCTCCTATACGTTAGCAAGGGTCATTAACACCTGAGGCGTCTTATAACACGGTCCGCGCGGCTTCCCTCGTCGGAGGTTCGAGTCCTCCCTCGGGGATAAGTGTCTGTGTAGTCCTTAGCGTAAGTTATTTTACGTTAGATTAAGTAGTGTGTAAGCTTAGGGACCGATGACCTGAGCAGTTTGGTCCCGTAAAACCTTACCACAAATTTCTAATTTCATTAACAGAAAGTGTTTTCTCCTTGGTCATCAGCCATCAAGCGCATGCTTTCTTAATACTCTAAAACATGGTCGTTTCGGACAGAGCAGCAATCTCAGTGGCCAATAGTGAACACGTTGCGAGTTCCGTCAACTACTAATTTTGCAAAAACATTAAACAAACTACTACTCCTGCGGATTTCTTTATTATTAACCAATCTACATCTACATCTACATGGATACTCTGCAAATCACATTCAGGTGCCTCGCAGAGTGTTCATCGAACCACCTTCACAACCTCTATTATTCCAATCTCGTATAGCACGCGGAAAGAATGAACACCTGTATCTTTCCGCACGAGCTCTGATTTCCCTTATTTTATCGTGATGATAGTTCCTCCCTATGTATATCGGTATCAACAAAATATGTTCGCATTCGGAGGAGAAAGTTGGTGATCTAAATTTCGTGAGAAGATTCCGTCGCAACGAAAAACGCCAATCTTTTCATGATTTCCAGTCCAAATCCTGTATCATTTCTGTGACACTCTCCCCCATATTTAGCGATAATACAAAACGTGCTGCCTTTCTTTTGACTTTTTCGATGTACTCAGTCAGTCCTATTTGATAAGGATGCGACACCGCGCAGCAATATTCTAAAAGAGGATGGATAAGCGTAGTGTAAGCAGTCTCCTTAGTAGGTCTGTTACATTTTCTAAGTGTCTTGCCAATAAAACTCAGTCTTTGGTTCGCCTTCCCCACAACATTTTCTGTGTGTTCCTTCCAATTTAAATTGTTCGAAAATGGTTCAAATGGCCCTGAGCACTATGGGACTTTACATCTGAGGTCATCAGTCCCCTAGAACTTAGAACTACTTAAACCTAACTAACCTAAGGACATCACACACATCCATGCCCCAGGCAGGATTCGAACGGTCACGAGGTTCCAGACTGAAGCGCCTAGAACCGCACAGTCACACCGGCAGGCTTTAAATTGTTCGTAATTGTAATACCTAGGTATTTAGTTGAATTCACGGCTTTTAGATTAGACTGATTCATCGTGTAACCGAAGTTTAACGAGTTCCTTTTAGCACTCATGTGGATAACCTTACACTTTTCGTTATTTAGGGTCAACTGCCACTCTTCGCACCATTCAGATGTACTGTGGTGTGGGGAGTAGGCCATGAAATCTCTCCCAGTCCATGGTGCGATCCTGAAGCTGATAAATAGGAAGACTTAAACATAGGAATGTATGAGAAATCGTGCGCTATGCGGAAAATAACACTGTTAAACAATGAGGAAACCTGTTCAAAAACTTTAAAGCTAACGTTCTTACCTAACATGGCTGCCAAGGCATTTCTCACATTGCAGCGTCTCTGAAACGCTACACCTCACTTAGACTTTTATCTTTCTGAAAGTATTCTTCGAACAAATTTGTTTTTCGGCAGATAGCCGGCCTCTTATACGTCCTGGAATGCAGGGATGGGAGAAGCGGATTCCATTCTCGGATGCATGGCGTGGGATTAGGCTTTCATATCTAACTTGTCTATAACGCTTCTCCCTTTTACTTTAAGCAAGCTCCCATCTCGTCTCAGCCAGCTTGGAAGCTTTCAGCTCTGCAGATAAATAACAAGCCCTCATCACAGTAAAAAAAGAAGTGAAGAGTTATTAGATGGGCAGTCACTGGTACTACTGAATATTATGTGCATTTATGATGCACAATAAGAGTGCGACCTCATAGACCAAAGGGAATGACCATATAACATAATGAAATATATTGCGTGACAGATTTGGGCAAAATATGCGATGTAACAAACTGACTGGCACGTAGGCACCAATTCACTGCCACAACTTACGTCACTGGTCGTATAACCATCCGTTACTAATTATGCACCATCTATTGGGATCCAAAGAAGCCAATGATATATATATTTTCCTGTGACCTTACGTATGAATGGTCAGACCATTAACCATGTAACGCCGGAAATGCATATCCTGCTATTTCCATCAATTGTACTATAAATTTTTTCCTTATTTTGTTACCTGAAGATATGACATTACTGTGTCTTTATTTATTGGAATTGTTTTACAATTTTTATATATATATATATATATATATATATATATATATATATATATATATATATATATATTCATGCATTTATGTCGATGTATAATTGGCTTGTCTTGTAAATATTATTTGTATTATTACGCTGGGTCTTGCCTAGGGAAAACTGTGCTATCGAACGATTAAATCGATAGGTCGTGTGGAGAACCAAAGTGTTTAGGATCTAGGGTATGGTTAACTCTGCTGCGTGGAGCGCGGGCATAGCAGGGTCTGGCTGGAGTAGGAGGTGTGTTGAGTGACGCTCCCACGAGTTGCCGCGCTTTCGGGGTTTGGCAGCATGTAATTCCGCTCGACTTGCTATAGTTTATGGCACGGTGTCGCGCACGGGAAACATTAGCTGGCACACATCAAGAGCCCGTTTCGCCTGGTGACCGTGTCGAGAAGAGGCGCGCCAGCATCCAGCTTCTGCAACAGCGACGGCCGACAATAAGTGATTGTCGACACCTCCACGATCTAGAACTTCAAACCTTCAATCAACCAACAAGGAAGACTGAAAGCACTTAAAGTTTTAGAACTGCATGGCAGATCTCAGCTTTTCAAACTATTCCATTTGTGTCACTAAAGTACACGAACTTAGCATGACACTTTGTTGCTCATTGTCCCAATTGCATTACCAATCAGGGTCCCTTCCTTTTCCGAAATGAACCCGAGTGTCGTCGAAATTGAAACGCCAGCATTAAAGTAAGATCATTCCATTCCACTGCTTTAATTTCAAAGTTTAGTTAAATTATTCATAGCTGGCTACAATAACGAAACAGAACTATATTTAGATTACACAAGCACAAATTAAGAATGCGAGTTTTGTTACCATATTTTAGCTTACCTGTGACTGCAGCTCAGCTTGGTACGAACAAAATTTTACTATTGTTAATTGTACAAAATCATTTAATTCAAGTTCAAAGTTAAATCTATTATTTCTAAATTGCTTAGATTCAATTTGCTTTTGAGATGATTGTCGAGGTAGCCCAAGACTAACCTTATTTTACTGAATTTCGTAGTGCTTCAGAAACAAAGCTCACTATTAATTTCAGTCACTAAATTAGCTTTAAATTTTCCGGTTTTATTAATTCTTTTGCTAAATAAAGGCAGAATGTAGCGAAATTTATTACTTCTGACAAACATTCAGTTTTCACACAACACGTGTCAACCTTCAGTTGCCACTCTTTTAGTACTAATTACATGTGAATTAACCTTTCTTTTCAGTTATTATAGTAGTTGTCCATAGGAATGATGGCCGTAATTTCCCCCAAATCTCAAATATCTAATTAACGACAGTGAATTGTTAACGTAACGACCGCACATTTACTTTCTTTTCAACATTACCCTTTTCCAAAATTAATTTCCACCAATTTCATTTGCATTTTTTCCTTTCATTTAGATGTAACCCTTCCTCCCTCTTTACCGACAGATTAACGTCGGTGACTATTGTTTTTCCCAAATTTACATTAGATACACGCGGATTAATTTTTCATTGTCATTAAGGTCGATAAGTGAGGGTCAGGTTACAACTAGTAATTTTTTTTTTTTTTAGAGGCACGTTCTCTGAGTATTTCAATAAAATAGTTTCGAAGACACTGGCTACCATGTAAAGGATGAAAATTTACAGGGAAGGAAAGATTTGTCATTCAGCAACATGAAGTCTGAGATATTTCTGATTTATTTATTTATTAATGACTTTTGAAATACATTCGACACTACAAATGTACATTCGGAGTCTGAGATTGCGTCTCGGCATAGTATTTTTATCACCACATTGTAACATGCTTTGTATACATGCTGGAATATCAAGTCGACAGCACTGAACAAATGGGTAATAGTTAACGCAGTAAGAGAAACTTACCTCGCTTCGTGTTATATTTGTTACAGTGGCGATGGAAAACTGTTTCTGATTGTGTTATTTAATAATGAACAATATCTACACCTACATCAAAATCTATACTCCGCATGATACCTTTACGGTGTCTGGCAGAGGCTACTGTGTAGCACTGTCAGTAACCACTTTTCAGCTTAAGTTGCGTATGGCTCGAGAGAGCAAGGATTGCTTAGGAGGAAGCAATATAACGAATGTTATGTTCTTATGTAAAGTACACAAGCGGCAAGACGCAGTCAATACCTTCGAGGCGCAGTGCCGATGGTACTGTTACCGACGACTGTGCCGCTAAAGCGCAGTTATTGAACGCAGTTTTCCGAAATTCCTTCACCAGGGAAGACGAATGGAATATTCCAGAATTTGAAACACGAGCAGCTGTTAGCATGAGTTTCTTAGAAGTAGATACCTTAAGGGTTGCGAAGCAACTCAAGTCGCTTGTATACCGATTAGGTTCCTTTAAGATTACGTTGATACAATAGCTCAGTACTTATCAATCATATACAACCGCTCGCTCACCTATAGATCTATACTTACAGATTGGAAAATTGCGCAGGTCGCACCAATGTTTAAGAAGGGTAGTAGGAGTAATCCATCGAACTACAGACCTATATCATTGACGTCGGTTTGCAGTAGGCTTTGGAGCATATACTGTATTCAAACATTGTGAATCACCTCGAAGGGAACGATCTATTGATACGTAATCATCATGGTTTCAGAAAACAGCGTTGTTGGGCAACGCAGGTAGCTCTTTATTCGCACGAAGTAATGGCCGCTATCGACAGGGGATCTCAGGTTGATTCCGTATTTCTAGATTTCCGGAAAGCTTTTGACACCGTTCCTCACAAGCGACTTCTAATCAAACTGTGGGCCTATGGGGTATCGTCTCAGTTGTGCGCCTGGATTCGTGATTTCCTGTCAGGAAGGTCGCAGTTCGTAGTAATAGACGGCAAATCATCGAGTAAAACTGAAGTGATATCAGGTGGTCCCACGAGAAGCGTCCTGCGACCTCTGCTGTTCTTGATCTATATAAATGACCTGGGTGACAATCTGAGCAGTTCTCTTAGGTTGTTCGCAGATGATGCTGTAATTTACCGTCTAGTAATGTCATCCGAAAACCAGTATCAGTTGCAAAGCGATTTAGAAAAGATTGCTGTATGGTGTGGCAGGTGGCAGTTGACGCTAAATAACGAAAAGTGTGAGGTGATCCACATGAGTTCCAAAAGAAATCCGTTGGAATTCGATTACTCGATAAATAGTACAATTCTCAATGCTGTCAATTTAACTAAGTACCTGGGTGTTAAAATTACGAACAACTTCAGTTGGAAAGCCCACATAGATAATATTGTGGGGAAGGCGAGCCAAAGTTTGCGTTTCATTGGCAAGACACTTAGAAGATGCAAGAAGTCCACTAAAGAGACAGCTTACACTACACTCGTTCGTCCTCTGTTAGAATATTGCTGCGCGGTGTGGGATCCTTACCAGGTGGGATTGACAGAGGATATAGAAAGGGTGCAAAAAAGAGCAGCTCGTTTTGTATCATAAAGTAATAAGGGAGAGAGTGTGGCAGATATGATACGCGAGTTGGGATGGAAGTCATTAAAGCAAAGACGTTTTTCGTCGCGGCGAGATTATTTACGAAATTTCAGTCACCAATTTCTCTTCCGAATGCGAAAATATTTTGCTTATCCCAACCTTCATAGGTAGGATTGTTCATCAAAATAAAATAAGAGAAATCAGAGCTCGAACAGAAAGGTTGAGGTGTTCGTTTTTCCCGCGCCCTGTTCGGGAGTGGAATGGTAGAGAGATAGTATGATTGTGTTTTGATGAAGCCTCTGCCAAGCACTTAAATGTGAAATGAAGAGTAATCATGTAAATGTAGAATTACTATTTTAGGAAAGTACACTTTGGAAACTTTAACACTAGACCATGCCGTGACGCAGAACGTGTCTCTTACAGCGTCTGCCACTATATTTGACTGAGCGTCTCCGTGAAATTTCGCCCATGTTAAAAGAATCTGTATTAGAACGAGTCCCTCTTCTTTGGATCTTCTTTTCCATTTTCCTTGTCAATCCTATCTGATGCGGACCTCAGGCTGAAGAGCTCTATTCATACATTCGTTGAACGACTGTTTTGTAAGCTACTTCCTTTCCTGATGGACTTCAGTTCCTAATGAATCCCCCATTGAATCTCAGTCTGGCATCTGCCTTAACCAGAATTAATTGTGATTGCTCCATATCCATTCTTCTTGATATATTATTAAGGTTTCTTCCTCCAGTGACTGTTCTGCAATTGTGTAATCACACAATAAGGAATCTTTCAGTCTGCGTATTCGCATACGTTACATTCGTTCGCGTTGTGCGTCAGTTGCAATTGTCGATATCTTCCAGGTCTTTCTGCATTTCGTTACAATTTTCTAACGTTACTCTTCTCTGTGTAACAGAGGATCACCCGCGAAAAGACTATGGAATTTCCAACGTTATTCAATAGGTAATTTATGTATATTTTGAAACGTAATGTTCCTATAACACTCCCTTGGGTCGCACCCGAACTCGCTTTTAAGTTTGTAGACCTCTCTCCGTACAAAATAATGTGCTTTGTTCGCTAGAAACTATTCAGTCCATTACAGTTCTACATCTACTACTTTCCGGGTCCTGTGGAAGAACAAAGCGAGCTATGTTCCACACGATCGTTTTTTTCGGAACCCATATCGACGCCTCTACAGGAGATTTTTTCCCGACAGAAATGTTATAATACGTGAGAATAAATCTGGTTCTTATCTTAAAATTATTGACTTCACTTAGATATTAAGACGTTTATCTTGAGCTTATCATCATGTATCATATTACAGTTTTCTTTGTAAGAGAATATCGTTTAGGCCAAAGAAAACGACATTGATCAAAAATAGCAGTAGGAATATGAGCATCATCTATATAAAAGTATTACAGTCTCTTCCAGAGGGAAATTTTTTTTATGGCGTTTGGTAACATCACGTATTCCCTACTTCACAAACCAAACCAAACAGAAGTTGAAGGAACAAAATCAAGATTAAACAATAATAAAGAATACACAATAATAATAGTTAATAGTTGAAAGTACACGAGGCAAAGCAGATACGCACACTGGTAAGATGGGCATGATTACAGCCAGTTATACTACATCTACATCTACATCTACATACATACTCCGCAATCCACCATACGGTGCGTGGCGGAGGGTACCTCGTACCACAACTAGCATCTTCTCTCCCTGTTCCACTCCCAAACATAGCGAGGGAAAAATGACTGCCTATATGCCTCTGTACGAGCCCTAATCTCTCTTAACTTATCTTTGTGGTCTTTCCGCGAAATGTAAGTTGGCGACAGTAAAATTGTACTGCAGTTAGCCTCAAATGCTGGTTCTCTAAATATCCTCAGTAGCGATTCACGAAAAGAACGCCTGCTTTCCTCCAGAGACTCCCTCCCTAGTTCCTGAAGCATTTCCGTAACATTCGCGTGATGATCAAACCTACCAGTAACAAATCTAGCAGCCCACCCCTGAATTGCTTCTATGTCCTCCCTCAATCCGACCTGATAGGGATCCAAAACGCTCGAGCAGTACTCAAGAATAGGTCGTATAAGTGTTTTATAAGCGGTCTACTTTACAGAGATAAATCAGAAACCAGAAATTTGACGTAAGAAGGATGTTAAACATGTACCAAAACACTACAGTATCATTCTAATATGAGTGGATAAGTTTTATAGAGTCTCACGCTGACTATTACAATGTAATGATGGGAATCTCAAGATGAAAATGTGCTAGTAGGTTTGTATACCATTTTTAAATCACGTGCTATAGCTAGAACGAAAATTATCAAGTATTGTTCTTAAAGCGTTGTTCTGGGCATTGCAGGATAATTTCACTGTATTTTAAGATAGAAAATAAGTGTAAGACAGCTTTTCATCTTGTAGTTATTCCTCATTGTAAGCCGCAAGTGGAACTTATGCTAACTTAAGCATTGGTACTAAAATTCCACTGACGGACTCCATTACCTTTGCCTTTCAATTGCAAAGTGTGTCAGTATGCACTATAATTGCATCCTTGTTTTATTGTTTAGCAAAATACTGGTTGACGCGACAGACAGTCCAACATCGAGCATCGTTTGTGTAACTTCATTTATATCATTTTAGAACTGCACAAAACATAATGATTGCTGGTCTGCATGTCAGGCCATACAGCATTTTTTAAAACATTCAAAACAAGTATTAAGTAACAGTTCGAAGTGCTTAAGTCTCAGAAGAAAAGACAACACTAATGGGGGCTGTAGGTGCGATTTATCATAGGTGTCTCCCATGAAGTGACTATTCCTGGTCTGCATGTCAACGCACACAGTATTCTGGACATCACTGATGGGGGCTGTACGTGCGATTTATCATCTGTGTGTCCCATGTTGCCTCGTGAACCACTTTCCGTTGGGCTGTATAATGCTTTAAGAAAGTAAGTATTCTGAAGATAAATTTGAATTTGGTGCAAACTAGTTCCAAAAATAAACCAATATTTCATTAAGTGTCTGGTTTCAGCTACGTCGTGGTCTTCAGTTCGCATACTAACGCAGCCTCCACGATTACCTTGAAACCTTCCCGTCTAATATTGGATGAACGTTTGCTTGATGACTGAACGCTGCGTCTCTTAAAATCTTTTAACTGCTGCTCTGTCAAGACTACCTGCTGATTATTACGACGAAACATAAAATGTGTTGTCGCCGTGGCCCTCAGTCGTTACCTGAAATTATTAAGACTGATTCTTACCTTTAATTATTTATACTGGATCGCCATCTGACTGCTACAGCAAACTGTGGAATGAATATACTTACTTCTCTTTAACATAATTATAAGCTGCTGGTGGAGTTTCATAATACTTTGTGACTGGAATTCTTTAAGTTGAAGTTAATTTAGATTTGATAAAAGCTGAAGCTCAGTTTAGACTTTTCTTTTAAGATAACAATAAATTCCGTAAAGCATTTACGTGAATGATTTTGGGATAGAAAATTCTTAATGCATTTAATCTGGTAGAAGTTAACTATATTCTGAGAACGATCTTGACAAACAATTACAAGGGGTATAGTTCTTTACAAAAATTCTTAAAAAGTAGCGTTGCGCTACATACCTAATTTTCCATCAAAATTACATAACTATATTCTGAGAACGATCTTGACAAACAATTACAAGGGGTATAGTTCTTTACAAAAATTCTTAAAAACTAGCATTGCGCTACATATAGCGAGTGGCTGGCGAGCACACCGCTTCTTTCAAAGTGTTAATTCATACCTCGCTTACAGCGACCTCCTCTCATGTCTCGCTAGCTACGACTGCCTCGTCTCACATCTTACTCGCAACTGCTCGCTTCCAACGCTCAATGCTACAAAAGTGCGGTCTCGCCGCCAACAATGGTTTTTGGTGCAGACAATCCCTGCTACCATTACAGATGTATTACTGCGCGCTGTTTCCCGCTCTTTCTCAAAATGTATCTATGCGCGGTTTCCCGCTCTTTCTCAATAATACACAATGCAATTTAATTAACAAAACAATTTAAATAAGAAACAGTTCAGATAATTACATGCTAAAACAGTTTAAATACGCCTATTACATAATTACAACCTATCGTAGGTGCAAGTCTTTTCGTCTGTGCATAAGCAGTGCACCTGTTTTCTGTAATGTAGCGAATCACTTTCTACAATTTCATTCCTCGTCTGCGCCACCATATTCCTTCATTACTAAATTTACTATTTGTTAAGTCGTGCTCAAAAGCTCTTTTCTTCCATATTAGATTCCGTACCTATTCATTAGTTCAAATGGTTCAAATGGCTCTGAGCACTATGGGACTTAACTGCTGAGGTCATCAGTCTCCTAGAATTTAGAACTACTTAAACCTAACTAACCTAAGAAAATCACACACGTCCATGCCCGAGGCAGGATTCGAACCTGCGACCGTTGCAGTCGCGCGGTTCCCGACTGTTGCGCCTAGAACCGCTCGGCCACTCCGACCGATATTCATTAGCTATCCTTTCTAACTATTTAGGCTTCCACGTAGTCATAATGGATCATTAACTACAAGAGCATTAAATTAAGTAGCCGAATTACGTCTACCAAAAGAGCACAATCACAATTTGAAACTGATTCTTTAGAAACTACAATAAAATCTCGCTTCAAGAAGAGCGATGCCTTCAAGTTATAGCTGTACAGAATCCTCTTAGAGTTAAGCCATAGCTATATGCACACATAATCATTTTCTAGGTAACGATAATGGAATTTCGACGAGGAACTTCCGAACATTTAGTTCTAATAATTCTGTGCCCCTCTCAAATAATGTACAAATGGCTCCGAGCGCTATGGGACTTAACATCTGAGGTCATCAGTCCCATAGAACTTAGAACTACTTAAACCTAACTAACCTAAGGAAATCACACACATCAATGCCCGAGGAAGGATTCGAACCTACTATCGTAGCGCCTAGAACCGCTCGGCCACACTGGCCGGAAAATAATATATAGAATGCCCTTTCAGCACTTTTCAGATAATAGATAACTTGTCATTATAGAGGGATAAATAACACAAAAAGTAACCACAATAAAGACACTAAGTTGTCAAATATGTGTTGCACAATACTGATCCTCAATACTAACCATTTTAGCAGATACAGGGGGATTTTGATTATATCATTTGAACCTGACACCAGTAAATGAGTTTTGATAATTAGACAGCAAAATATCTTATGATAACTGAAGTAGAGAGAATATAAAATACAGGTAGACAATAACATCAGAAGCATTTCTGAAGAGAGAAATTAGCTTGCATCGAACACAAATTTAGACGTTGGGAAGCTTGCTCTGAAGCTATTTTTCTGGGTTGTAGTCTTGGACGGGAGTGAATAGTGGATTGAAACAATTCAGAAATCAAAAGAAAGTTTTTGTAGTGTAGTGCTACAGAAGAATAACCAAAGATTAGAGGGCACATCGAATAAGTAATATGAACTTACTGAATCGAAATGGGTACTAACTTTATGATACATCTTCACTAAAGGAAATGTTAGGCTGCTAGGACACGTCATGAAGCATCAAGGTACCTTCAGATCAGTTATTGAGGGAAGCGTGGGGATAAAAGCTGAAGAGGTAGACCATGGCTCGAATACAGTAAGCAGGTTCAGATTATTGTAGGTTGCGCTATTTATGTAGAGGAGACGAGACTCACATAGTAAAGACTGGTGTAATGAGTTGCTTCAAATTAGTCTTCGGATTGAAGAGTACTACCACATGAACTCATGAAAATAAAACTATTAGGGACCATCAATGAAAACTGAACATCGACCAAAACGGAACCATGGAATGTTTCCTTTCAGAAGTAACCATAACACGCATTAAGACATTTATCCCATTGGGAGACGAGATGATCAATTCCTACTTCGTAAAAAGCGGTTGGCTGCTGACAGTTCCACACCCGCTGACGGTTCCACAACCGAGGTCCACCCATGTCTTTCTTCAGGTCGTCAAAGATGTGAAAGCAACACAGTGAAAGATCCAGGCTGTACGCGGGATGTTGCAGTGTTTCCCAGCCAAATCGCTGAAGCCTAGCCTTCGTCCGATTGGCTGAGTGTGGACGAGCATTATCGTAACCTCCTTCTTTGACTGCAAGGGCCCTCTATTAGATGAGTTCCTCGAGTACTATGAAGAGACTTTGCCGAAACTACAACGCGCCATGTAGTCAAAACGCCCAGGAATGCTGTAGGACGGAATCATCTTGTTGCACGATAAAGCCCGCCCCCACACTGCCAGTTTAACGAAGGCTACGCATCAGCGATGTGGTTGGGAAACACTGCATCTTCCATACAGCGTGGACCTTTCACCGTGTGATTTTCACATCGTGGCTGTCTGAAGAAAGACGTGCGTGGACGTCGGTAGTAATCATACGAGAAAGTGAAAGAGCGGGGGCAGTTGTGGTTCCGTCAGCGGCCGATTGCTTTCTACGAAACAGGAATTGATCGTCTCGTCCCCCAGTGGCCTAAATGTCTTAACACGTGTGGTGATTACTTTTGGTGGAACTATTCCTTGATCCCGATGTGGTAGGTGTTCGGTTTTGATTTGGCTGCCCCTCATATTTTAACGAATTACGTACGTTTATAAATGCAGCGAAGGAATAACGGATGAATCCTTATAAACTAAGCGCTAAACAGAATTTCTCCAGTGCGTCAAAAAAAGAGACATAGTACAGTGCTACGTAATATTCAAGTATAGCACCTAATAGTAACTTTGAGAAAGATGCACAGTTTGAGTCCAATTTCGACAGAACATAAAATTATTGTGAGCATGTATCATGTACAACGGATAGACTGATGATTCACGCCTCGGTCGAGAAACGGGACTACAGGGACGAACACTTGCAACAGAACACGTGCAGGCAGACGGTTTGGCAAGGACGTCAGCTAGACAGAGAAAGGCTGTTCCGTCTTCCCGACTTCCTTGTATGGCGCCTGCATCGGTACCAGATTACGTTACATAACGTTGCACCGAGACAGTTATATGAGTGACTGTTCTCCAAAAGTGCTCCGGAAGTATCATTACAGGCAAACCTTGGGCCTTCAGGTACCTAATGACTCACTGTTCTGTAAAAGTGCTCCGGAAGTATTATCACAGGCAAACCTTGGGACTTCAGGTAGCTAGTGGAACGATTCTATCAGTCACACATTATATCGGATTTTAGGCCAAATCTGACAGGTTAATTTATGTATATAATGTACTAGCAAAATGACCTTATAGTTTACAGTGCTTCTCGTTTGCTTCCCATTTCATTAGCGGACGTTACTGGATGATAAATAAACGTCTCCATCTCTTAATATGTCTAATTTTAAAATTACTATTTCTTCAGGAAACCTATACAAAATTCTGGATCTGGAAATGAGAGGGTAGGTTAGGGGGTGTGCAGGAAATAGGAGTATAGAGGAGCGAACAGTTCCGTCCGAGAATCATCGATGAACACAAGTTCACGAAATATCAGTACTGGCATTTTACGTCCTTCTTATGTAGCTGATGACAAATTTGGCACTGCCCGCATACACATTTTTTCTGTTTTCTATTAAAAACGACTTGTAAGACATTTCCAGGGGCAGATGTGGACTCTGACCACAATCCATTGGTTATGAACTGCAGATTAAAATTGAAGAAACTGCAAAAAGGTGGGAATTTAAGGAGATGGGACCTGGATAAGCTGACTAAACCAGAGGTGTACAGAGTTTCAGGGAGACCAAAAGGGAACAATTGACAGCAGTGGGGGAAAGAAGTACAGTAGAAGAAGAATGGGTAGCTCTGAGGGATGAAGTAGTGAAGGCAGCAGAGGATCAAGTAGGTAAGAATACGAGAGCTAGTAGAAATCCTTGGGTAACAGAAAAAATATTGAATTTAATTGATGAAAGGAGAA
Source organism: Schistocerca gregaria (assembly GCF_023897955.1). Lineage (NCBI taxonomy): Eukaryota > Metazoa > Arthropoda > Insecta > Orthoptera > Acrididae > Schistocerca > Schistocerca gregaria. The sequence continues at coordinate 418,592,349 of NC_064924.1, forward strand.
AATATAAAAATGCTGTAAATGAAGCAGGCAAAAAGGAATACAAACGTCTCAAAAATGAGATCGACAGAGAGTGCAAAATAGCTAATCAGGGATGGCTAGAGGACAAATGTAAGGATGTAGAGGCTTATCTCACAAGGGACAAGATAGATACTGCCTACAGGAAAATTAAAGAGACATTTGGAGGAGTATATGGAGGGTCTATACAAGGGCGATGTACTTGAGGACAATATTAATGAAATGGAAGAGAATGTAGATGAAGATGAAATCTGAAATGCGATACTGCGTGAAGAGTTTGACAGAGCACTGAAAGACCTGAGTCGAAACAAGGACCCAGGAGTAGACAACATTCCATTAGAACATCTGACGGCCTTGGCAGAGCCAGTCCTGACAAAACTGTACCATCTGGTGAGCAAGATGTATGAGACAGGCGAAATAGCCTCAGACTTCAGAAGAATACAATAATTCTAATCCCAAAGAAAGCAGGTGTTTCTGTACAGATGAATGGAAAAACTGGTAGAAGCAGACCTCGGCGAAGATCAGTTTGGATTCCGTAGAAATATTGGAATACGTGAGGCAATACTGACCTTACGGTTTATCTTAGAAGAAAGATGAAGGAAAGGCAAACCTACGTTTCTAGCATTTGTAGACTTAGAGAAAGCTTTTGACAATGTTGACTGGAATACTCTCTTTCAAATTCTAAAGGTGGCAGGGGTAAAATACAGGGCTTGAAAGGCTATTTACAATTTGTACAGAAACCAGATGGCAGTTATAAGAGTCGAGGGACATGAAAGGCAAGCAGTGGTTGGGAAGGGAGTGAGGCAAGGTTGTAGCCCCCAATGTTATTCAATCTGTATATTGAGCAAGCAGTGAAGGAAACAAAAGAAAAATTCGGAGTAGGTATTAAAATCCTTGGAGAAGAAATAAAAACTTTCAGGTTCGCCGATGACATTGTAATTCTGTCAGAGACAGCAAAGGACGTGGAAGAGCATCTGAACGAAATGGACATTGTCTTGAAAGAAGGATATAAGATGAACAACAACAAAAGCAAACCGAGGATAATGGAATGTAGTCGAATTAAGTAGGGTGACGCTGAGGGATTTAGATTAGGAAATGAGACACTTAAAGTAGTAAACGAGTTTTGCTATTTGTGGAGCAAAATAACTCATGATGGTCGAAGTAGAGAAGATATAAAATGTAGACTGGCAATGGCACGCAAGTCGTTTCTGAAGAAGAGAAATTTGTTAACATCATGTATAGATTTAAGTGCCAGGAAGTCGTTTCTGAAAGTATTTGTATGGAGTGTAGCCATATATGGAAGTGAAACATCGACGATAAACAGTTTGTACAAGAAGAGAATAGAAGCTTTCGAAATGTGGTGCTAAAGAAGAATGCTCAAGATTAGATGGGTAGATCACATAACTAACGAGGAAGTATTGAATTGGATTCGGGAGATGAGAAGACTGTGGCACAACTTGACTAGAAGAAGGGATCTATCGGTAGGACATGTTCTGAGGCATCAAGGGATCACCAATTTAGTACTGGAGGGCAGCGTGTAGCGTAAAACTCGTAGAGGGTGACCAAGAGATGAATACACTAAGCAGATTCACAAGGATGTAGGTTCCTGTAGGTACTGGGAGATGAAGAAGCTTGCACAGGATGGAGTAGCATGGAGAGCTGCATCAAACCAGTCTTAGGACTGATGACCACAACAACAACAAATAATTCATTTTAAGGCACAAGAATTTCGACAATCGGCTGAAGGCTTCAATGAAGTGAAATTAAAATATCTTCTTGGGTAAAGGCCCAAATAATATTTCAGATCAGCAATGGAAATTCTTTATAGGCAACCATTTACCAATTTTGGCTAAAAGCCATATTAAGGACACCTTAAATTAATTCCTCGCCTGAAAGCCCAATAATATTTAAACATAATATAAGGCAACCTTTAAAGACAAGCATTTAGACAGTACAACAGAAAACTATCTTAAGAAAACTTTAAATATCTTGTGGCTGAAGGCCCAAATAATTATTCAAAATAATTAAAGACAAACCTTAAGATAAACATGTACACAGTACGGCTGAAGGCTATTTTAAGAATTCAAGATGATTAAAGAGGAACCTTACAGACAGGAATTTACACATTATGGCTGAAAGCCACAAATTTTAAAACAAATGCGGTTAAAGGTCTAAATACAGAGCAAACAAGAATTTTAAATAAAACACGGCTGGAGGCCAAATCTTAAAATACTTCACATAAGGTTCAGCTAAAGACCATATACTGAACATAGGCAAAAATGAATACACGGCTGAAGGCCTGGCTCAGTACTTGCAACAACAAAAATCACAATCACAAACAACAGAACAGTGGGGCTCAGAAGTGTTCCAAGGGTCTGCCTGGGGTGGAAGCTCTAACAACAGTTTAGGCGAGACAGGCAGCCAAGCGTACCACTAGATAATCGGGTGGCAGCAAGGGTCTAGGAACGGCTGAAGAACCATCCAACAAAATAATCAGTTCCCTTCCACCTGACCAATGACACAACAATCAGAAATATCAGCAAGGGCCGGCCGCAGTGGCCATGCGGTTCTAGGCGCTTCAGTCTGGAACCACGCGATCGCTACGGTCGCAGGTTCGAATCCTGCCTCGGGCAAGGATGTGTGTGATGTCCTTAGGTTAGTTAGGTTTACGTAGTTGTAAGTTCTAGGGGACTGATGCCCTCAGATGTTAAGTCCCAAAATGCTCAGAGCCATTTGAACCATTTATCAGCAAGGACGAGGATCACAGCCGGACTATTTCTTAATAATTGGCGTCTAAACACAGTCAAGGCACAACAACCACTCAAATAAAAAGGGGGAACAACATCAAGCTGTCGAACTACACGCCACACCAGACAGCATCAACACGGTGAGGAAAACACACTGCCGGAAAACTACGCCACCGATCAGGGCAAATAACCGGAACATTACTGCCGCAAGACGTAAGATACCACTGGTGCACTTCACTAATAAATTATAATCATTTCAAAAGTTAAACATCATACAGGAAGGTGGCTGCAAAATTTTGCCGACTCCAGCACACCATCACATTGCTGCTTGAGGGAACAGCCCAAGAAGCAACAACAAGCTTGCTCCCCTTCTTGCAGCAGTGTACCGTGGGTCTCTAGAAGAGCGTAGCGTTCCAAAGGATTGGAAAAGGGCACAGGTCACCCCGTTTTCAAGAAGGGACGTGGAAAAGATGTATAGACCTATATCTCTAACGTCGATCAGTTGTAGAATTTTGGATCACGTATTATGTTCGAGTATAATGACTTTCCTGGAGACTAGATATCTACTCTGTAGGAATCAGCATGGATTTCGAAAAAGACGGTCGTGTGAAACCCAGCTCGCGCTATTCGTCCACGAGACTCAGAGGGCCATAGACACGGGTTCCCAGGTAGATGCCGTGTTTCTTGACTTCCGCAAGGCGTTCGATACAGTTCCCCACAGTCGTTTAATGAACGAAGTAAGAGCATATGGACTATCAGACCATTTGTGTGATTGGATTGAGGAGTACCTAGATAACAGAACGCAGAATGTCATTCTCAATGGCGAGAAGTCTTCCGAAGTAAGAGTGATTTCAGGTGTGCCGCAGGGGAGTGTCACAGGACCGTTGCTATTCACAATATACATAAATGAGCTGGTGGATGACATCGGAAGTTCACTGAGGCTTTTTGCAGATGATGCTGTGGTGTATCGAGAGGTTGTAACAATGGAAAATTGTGCTGAAATGCAGGAGGATCTGCAGCGAATTGACGCATGGTGCAGGGAATGGCAACTGAATCTCAATGTAGACAAGTGTAATGTGGTGGGAATACATAGGAAGATAGATCCCTTATCATTTAGCTACAAAATAGCAGGTCAGCAGCTGGAGGCGGTTAATTCCATAAATTGTCTGGGAGTACGCATGAGGAGTGATTTAAAATGCCATGATCATATAAAGTTGATCATCGGCAAAGCAGATGCCAGACTGAGATTCATTGCAAGAATCCTAAGGAAATGCAATCCGAAAATATAGGAAGTAGGTTACAGTACGCTTGTTCGCCCACTGCTTGAATACTGCTAAGACGTGTGGGATCCGTACCAGATACGGTTGATAGAAGAGATAGAGAAGATCCAACGGAGAGCAGCGCGCTTCGTTACAGGATCATTTAGTAACCGCGAAAGCGTTACGGAGATGATAGATAAACTCCAGTGGAAGACTCTGCAGGGGAGGCGCTCAGTAACTCGGTACGAGCTTTTGTTAAAGTTTCGAGAACATACCTTCACCGAATAGTCAAGCAGTATATTGCTCCCGCCTACGTATATCTCGCGAAGAGACCATGAGGATAAAATCAGAGAGATTAGAGGCTACACAGAAGCATACCGACAATCTTTATTTCCACGAACAATAAGAGACTGGAATAGAAGGGAGAACCGATAGAGGTACTCAGGGTACCCTCCGCCACACACCGTCAGGTGACTTGTGGAGTATGGATGTAGATGTAGATGTAGAAGCAATCAACGAAGAGCTGTCACAGCAGCTGGGATTTCACAACAGGTTCACTGATTGCTCGACTCCAGTATGCAGGTTCGGTGGGCGACGAACTTTACAGCTCTCACAGCTAGTGCCACAAAACTCCGATAGCACATGCATGCCGCCCGCGGCCCTGGCCTAACCTCACACCACGGACACTTCCTCGCCGCTTCTTCGTAACTGACCAACTGCCTCACACACACCATGACACAGAAATACAGTGGCATACCAAAGAAGGTACAGAAGTACTAGAATCAATAAACGCTGCTGTGCCACTTAGGGAGGCAAGTGAGCAACCCGTTCAGGTAGTAACTGAGAGAGCAATAAGAGGCCACACGATGGTGATAAAAAGCCAAAAAAGGAAAAACAGCACTTGCGCGAGCCGACCACGGCTCAAAATCGTTACTAACAGACGGAGATTAAAACGAAATAAGCTAAAACCTGCATCCCAGGTCAGTTCGACTGAGTGCGCCGTGTCCTCAGTTTTGAACACAGCAACGCAGCTTGCATTTGCATTCACTCTGTGAATAAAGTTTTATAATTTACTGTCTTCCTTAACGTGCCCATACAGCAACTAAGTACTGAAACGTTACACAGAGAACGTTATATTACAGTTTTTTTTGTCAATTCGGAACATTTACGAAGTTACATTGACATAACAAAAGACAAATTCCGACATTAAAAAAAATACATCCAGAGTAAAACGAATCGAGTGAACAAGACGAAAATCTAACTTTGGTCATACAAAGGTAATATGATATAAAAATCCTGTTGGTAACGCAATATGAAATGATGAGGCAAGTGGACATATTTAGAATGTTCCCATTTCAATCCATATCAATGACAATGTGTCTAAATTTGCAATTAAAATGTTGTTTTGCGTGTCCTGTAAGAACTGTTTCAAAAGCTGCGGACAGAGAATTGAATACTTCTGCAGCTCTGTGACTAACTTCTAGATAGAACATGAGAACAGCATACAAGAATCAGATTTGGGTATTACACCCACACGTGTGACCACGCTAGTATTCAGACAATACCTAGTGGAAGTACATAGTGACACACATTTATGGGCAGAGCATTCCATATCCTACTAAATAGCACGTGATAATTTTACCAGTTAATTGTGCTTCGGTCTTCCCTTGGCCTTCTGATTACGAAGAAAATTAGATTATCAGCACAGGGAGTTATATCGCGATGTTGGCACTTTTTACGAAGTCTTACAGTGTTTTATACTTCTCTATATTGTTGGATGCTTACTAGATTTGGGAGCTACCTGGGAACTGATGACTAAGAGGGCGAAGATTACGTACGAGTACGTTTATGTGATTCAGGTTCCCAGGACATTCTCCTCTCCACAAACGCATAGATGGGTGGCACTTAAGTTCAGCTAGTAAAGGTGTTTGTTGACATTTCAGTGATTAAATTTCAGCCATTCTGTATCTGTTCTGAAGCTCCTAGATTTGATGTCTTACTATATTATGGTGCTCTTGAAATCGTGGGATGAATTAGTCTATAGTGACTGCCTTTGATTTTATATTTCAGCCATTCCTCTTGCCAGTCCGAATACAACCGGTTTCCGTGCGTGGGTATCGTGTCTGTGAGAGGGAGTTAATCATATTTAATAGCTCCATGGAGAGATGCTTGCCTTGCTAGAACATCTACTTTTTACTTCCAGGTGTCCCAAAACGACAACCTTGAAGGTTCATTACATGCTTAATCCCAAAAAGGAGTATCAGCACGGGAAACTGTCCGCTAAATTGCAGTACGCCCAACGACGTCGTTTGAATGTTCAGTCGCTAGTGTGAGACGCAAAACGTGGAAAATCTGCCGCATAGTGGTCGCCTGCAGGGAACACAATCTAATGACGTCTGCCACCAAATTGTGGCCATTACGTGTGCCAAGGAGAAAGTTACAAATGCGCTTATGGGGCCAAATGGTAGGTGTGGTGTCACCGCCAGACACCACACTTGCTAGGTGGTACCCTTTAAATCGGCCGCGGTCCGGTAGTATACGTCAGACCCGCGTGTCGCCACTATCAGTGGTTGCAGACCGAGCGCCGCCACACGGCAGGTCTAGAGAGACTTCCTAGCACTCGCCCCAGTAGTACAACCGACTTTGCTAACGATGGTTCACTGACTTCTACGCTCTCATTTGCCGAGACGATAGTTAGCATAGCCTTCAGCTACGTTATTTGCTACGACCTAGCAAGGCGCCATGATCAGTTCGTCATTACTGGATTAAAGTTAAGTATTCCACCAGCTACGTCCGTTTTTCTCAATTCTAATTCCCTTGTTATGTTCCAGACCCCACGCCAGCCTGCGTGAGCCGAGACGCGTGCATTTCGGCCTCCTTTAGCACTAAGGTGTTGGCTCTCCTGCCAACCACAACAGTGGGGCTGTGGCAATACAGACAATAAGCAGCCGCCTCCATACGTTCAAATTGCCTTCTCGGCGTCAATTGCAAACGACAGTGCAAATCTCACCGCTGTGGTGCGAGAAGAACAGATGCCAGACACCTCTCATCTCTATCGAGGTAGATATGAGGTCTGTGCAAAATCTGGAGAAGATGCCCCAACCTGTTGTCTAACTCTATAGTCAACACATTTCCTAAGAGACAAGAGGATACCGAACCCACGCCATGTAACCTTTCTCCAGGTGGCACAAATCAACTAAATGCAATTGGCTGCAGTCTCTGCTGAAAGGAACTAGATCCAGAGGATTAATCTTTCATTCCCTGATCTATCTTTATCTAACCCTGTACACATCCGCAGGCATGCAAACAGTCCAACCGCTCTTCTTGTTTTGAGCAGTTTATACATTAAATTTTTACCTATCGTTGTCATTTGTTTACGTGAAGACTTCCAAGCAATACTGTGATACGGTGTCAACCTGATAATGCAGATGACCGGCCAAGTCATCTCAGAAATCTGAGTAAGTTAAATGCATGACAGATGGAGTAGGACCATTCCTCATAAGGAACAGTGGTTGTGGGATAAGGGTTGCCAAATGTAATATTATAGCGCTATATCGTTGACGTCATTCTCTTGTAGAATTATGGAACAAGTTTTATGCTTAAGGATTAGTATGTTTTTGGAAACAAAACTTAAAATTGCTCTACAAATATCAACATGGATTCCGCAAACAGAGATCTTGCGTAACTCAGCTCGCTCTGTTCCTCCATGAGGTCCATAACACTCAAGAGAACGGCGCTCAGGTTGATCCATGTTCCTTTACTTCGACGGCATCCCGCACTGCCGTTTAGTTAAAAAAAAGAGCGTAGCGAGTCGGCCGCTGTGGCCGAACGTTTCTAGGAGCTTCAGTCCGGAACCGCACTGCTGCTACGGTCGCAGGTTCGAATCCTGCGTCGGGCATTGATGTGTGTGGTGTCCTTCGGTTAGTTAGGTTTAAGTAGTTCTAAGTACTAGGGGACTGATGCCCTCAGATGTTAAGTCCCATAGTGCTTAGAGCCACTTGAACCATTTTGAGAGTTCTTGACATCACTGTTAAAAAGTATGAGTGCCGATAACGTCAACAGCACATTTGTAGATGTATACCAACATTTAAACTGTAAGTCTTAAATAATTAAAACAGACGCTTCCCGGAGAGTTCAGCACGATATGATTTGCGCTCACCTCAAGCTCTGAGACCATCTGTCGTTTACTGTGAGTGGGTGGGTCTAATGATCCTAACTTCTTGGTAGTTCTAGCGATATGAATCTTTCTAAGCAGAGCGATATGCGGACCACATAACGTTCTGTATCCGGTATCGGCTGAGGCTCAGGATGATACGGCGGCTGGTCGGCACCGTTGGGACTTCAAGGCCTGTTCGGACAGTGTTTGTTTCTTGTGTTAAAGTGTAATAAAATGTTTTTTGTTAATGTGTAATAAAAAAACTGTGATAGAATGTAGTCAGAGATGTGGATAAGCGCCACATGGTGTTTAGACCAACTTTGAAGTTGATGACATCTTAATCTTGAAAGGCGGTATGTCCTTTCGGCTCCCCTTGTTTTTCACTTAATTATTCAGATCTGGCGGACATATGCAATTAAAGTACTAGTATCTAATTTGGAAGGCACAGTGACCAATACGATGTTTAAGAAAGAGGATTAAATATGGGTGGTTTCCGAGTTCATTGGTACCTAATTGCACACATTAATTTGAGGTGAGAGGATATTGCTCATGTTTGGTACAATGTTTAGTTGGTCACTTACAGCTGCAACTGGGCGAAGGGAAGCAAGCTGGGTGTAGATGAAGTAACGGCCATTTCATTGGTGTCAGTTCAGAGAACTTGGAACGGGCGCAGGCACAGGTATTTTGGACCAGCCTGGGAGACTTGGTCGATGCTTTAACATAGACGACACACGCTGCCGGACATGACGCAAACAGCATGAGGGCCCGACAGCCTTACGTGGAGGAGTGGTAGTAGCGGGTCACAGTACATTATCACAGAGGCTTGCAGTAGCGTCTTTTACAACTCCTTCAGCCTAGTCAGTATGTAACGGTGCCCTGATAACTGATACCTGTGAAGGAGTGTGCATTTTTCAGATTCTGAAGTTACCCACCCTTTTTCTGCAGAGCTTCCTGCGAGATCCGTATCGGTAACGATTGAGAAATATTTCGTCCCGGCGGATGGAGTGGGGCGGCGTGATAGAACGTCCGACACACTGTCACCTGGATAGCCGTTGCGTTTATTAGGAGGTGCGAATGCACCCTCGCCCATCTTGCAGCGGTCTCTCCGCGATATTTTCAGATTTTTTTAATAAATTATGTAACTCAGTACATATCTCGCTTCCTAAACTTTAATATACGATGATTATCAATGCAAAGTAGTTTCAAGCCCTATTATTCCTTGGAGCGTGCATTTATTCCATGGAATAGCTTCTACATCTACATCTACATGACTACTCTGCAATTCACATTTAAGTGCTTGGCAGAGGGTTCATCGAACCACAATCATACTATCTCTCTACTATTCCACTCCCGAACAGCGAGCGGGAAAAACGAACACCTAAACCTTTCTGTTCGAGCTCTGATTTCTCTTATTTTATTTTGATGATCATTCCTACCTATGTAGGTTGGGCTCAACAAAATATTTTCGCATTCGGAAGAGAAAGTTGGTGACTGAAATTTCGTAAAAAGGTCTCGCCGCGACGAAAAACGTCTATGCTGTAATGACTTCCATCCCAACTCGTGTATCATATCTGCCACACTCTCTCCCCTATAACGCGATAATACAAAACGAGCTGCCCTTCTTTGCACCCTCTCGATGTCCTCCGTCAATCCCACCTGGTAAGGATCCCACACCGCGCAGCAATATTCTAACAGAGGACGAACGAGTGTAGTGTAAGCTGTCTCTTTAGTGGACTTGTTGCATCTTCTAAGTGTCCTGCCAATGAAACGCAACCTTTGGCTCGCCTTCCCGACAATATTATCTATGTGGTCCTTCCAACTGAAGTTGTTTGTAATTTTAACACCCAGGTACTTAGTTGAATTGACAGCCTTGAGAATTGTACTATTTATCGAGTAATCGAATTCCAACGGATTTCTTTTGGAACTCATGTGGATCATCTCACACTTTTCGTTATTTAGCGTCTACTGCCACCTGACACACCATACAGCAATCTTTTCTAAATCGCTTTGTAGCTGATACTGGTCTTCGGATGACCTTACTAGACGGTAAATTACAGCATCATCTGCGAACAACCTAAGAGAACTGCTCAGATTGTCACCCAGGTCATTTATATAGATCAGGAACAGTAGAGGTCCCAGGACGCTTCCCTGGGGAACACCTGATATCACTTCAGTTTTACTCGATGATTTGCCGTCTATTACTACGAACTGCGACCTTCCTGACAGGAAATCACGAATCCAGTCGCACAACTGAGACGATACCCCATAGCTCTGCAGCTTGATTAGAAGTCGCTTGTGAGGAACGGTGTCAAAAGCTTTCCGGAAATCTAGAAATACGGAATCAACTTGAGATCCCCTGTCGATAGCGGCCATTACTTCGTGCGAATAAAGAGCTAGCTGCGTTGCACAAGAGCGATGTTTTCTGAAGCCATGCTGATTACGTGTCAATAGATCGTTCCCTTCGAGGTGATTCATAATGTTTGAATACAGTATATGCTCCAAAACCCTACTGCAAACCGACGTCAATGATATAGGTCTGTAGTTAAATGGATTACTCCTACTACCCTTCTTGAACACTGGTGCGACCTGCGCAATTTTCCAATTTGTAGGTACAGATCTATCGGTGAGCGAGCGGTTGTATATGAGTGCTAAGTAGGGAGCTATAGTATCAGCGTAATCTGAAAGGAACCTAATCGGTATACAATCTGGACCTGAAGACTTGCCCGTATCAAGCGATTTGAGTTGCTTCGCAACCCCTAAGGTATCTACTTCTAAGAAACTCATGCTAGCAGATGTTCGTGTTTCAAATTCTGGAATATTCCATTCGTCTTCCCTGGTGAAGGAATTTCTGAAAACTGCGTTCAATAACTCCGCTTTAGCGGCGCAGTCGTCGATAACAGTACCATCGGCACTGCGCAGCGAAGGTATTGACTGCGTCTTGCCGCTTGTGTACTTTACATACGACCAGAATTTCTTCGGATTTTCTACCAAATTTCGAGACAATGTTTCGTTGTGGAACCTATTAAAGGCATCTCGCATCGAAGTACGTGCCAAATTTCGCGCGTCTGTAAATTTTAGCCCATCTTCAGGATTTCGCGTTCTTCTGAACTTCGCATGCTTTTTCCGTTGCCTCTGCAACAGCGTTCGGACCTTTTTTGTGTACCACGGGGGATCCGTTCCATCTCTTACCAATTTATGAGGTATGAATATCTCAATTGCTGTTGCTACTATATCTTTGAATTTGAGCCACATCTCGTCTACATTCGCATAGTCAGTTCGGAAGGAATGGAAATTGTCTTTTAGGAAGGCTTCTAGTGGTACTTTATCCGCTTTTTTAAATAAAATTATTTTGCGTTTGTTTCTGATGGATTTGGAAGAAATGGTATTGAGCCTAGCTACAATGACCTTGTGATCACTAATCCCTGTATCAGTCATTATGCTCTCTATCAGCTCTGGATTGTTTTCTCTTGTGAAAAGAATGATTGAGATCTTGCCGATTAGCCGTGAAAGAACGACGATGTATATGTATGTATTGTTGAGGTAGTCGCCATCTTGATTAGATTCTGTATGAGAAGGAATTTAATACATGAACTAAACTAAAGTAAGTGTGTTCGCGTATTATTTAACTGATTATTATTGACAGTGTCTGCTTACTACGCTGTGTTTCACGGGATCAGTGGGGAACGTCTGAATTTACACTGGGCGAACCTGCCGTTTTGTATGCTCAAGATATCCAGTTTATTACTTTCATTAAATGGGCTAACACGGTTTTACCAGCGGATCTCCGGTCTTCCCCATGTGATCACCGAAAGCTAATAATTATTACAAATGTTTTCAGGAGATCGACTGACAATTTTCGTCGCACCAAGACTTCGAAATTGCTTCACTGCCATATGGAATTTAAGTTACGCTCAATTTAATCAGAATAGAACAGTATTCAACTGTGTGAATGTGATAAGCCTGCTTTGTAAATGAAAATTCCCTTAATATACGGATGTTTTTTTACTATCCTGATCAGTGAAGCTAAATCAGGCCGGTGTGAGAGAGGTTTTAAATTTTAGATACCACAAAAATATTAAAAGAGGAATGATGCCTTGATTGGAAAGCCGACGGTGGCGTCCGAAGATGAGCGGAAGGCGTCTGTTCTCTGTTGCGGAAAGCGATAGAAATGGCGGAAAGGGTGGCTACTCTGAGGAAGGAGAATGACGCGACTGGCATAAAGAAGCGCTGCTCAATTTCGATTGGTAATTTTAGTTTTATGAAGAACACTCTACGCTGAGTACTTTCGGAAATGATAGCGAAGAGACGGAGAAATTTTTAATCGGACTTTGTCCGCGAGGCGAGTGGGATCGAGAATCCGGTTTTGCCCGGTGTGCGAGTGAGATCGATATTCGGGATTTGGCTGCTAGTTGCATTAGGTCATGGTTAAGGGTTTTGATCTGGTCACTCGGTCATGGATTATGGCATGAGAGAGGTAGACAGAGTTCCTCCGTTCGAGTCGATGCAGATGTGTGCTAATGGTGGCATTGTACACTCCGGTAGGTGTATGGCGTGTACTTTTCAGCACCTGTGCATTAGAAACCTTTGAGACGAATTCCCAACGTCCGCGGCGTGTTCGTTCAAATGGCAGCAGTCACATTTTGGCTTATGACTATCGTGGTAGCTCTCAGCTTTGCAGTTCACTATAGCTTTCAACTGAAGTAAATTCAGCCATGTCGTTTTATCTATACTTGAAGTTGGAGGTGTAGTTAATTTTCCACCCACTCCCCTGCATTGTCAACTGTACATCAGTACAGATTTTATTTTACTATATAGATGCCTGAATGTAATCAATATGGTTTATTCCTGTTTCTGTCTCTTGCAATTCTCGTTCTTTTATAGTAAATCTCTAGCTATCTTGAATTTCTTCTCTTATTCTGGAAAATACCTATTCTTGATCATGTATTAATTTTGTTTATAAATGTGGGAGATGATAGGAGTACTGTGGAGTGTAAAACATAGTGTAAACTTTAGATTCACTGCTCGGGATCCAAAATCAGTCAACTGCTTTTAAATATTTTTTTGCTTTTAACTTCACAATTATGTAGCTAAAGCGTGGATATGTGCCTTAGAATATTGTGGGACTGAAGTTTATTATAGGTATTCCCTTATTGCCATCCTTGCCAACTGACACTTTTTAATCTTCGTTATACTATGAATAACTTGAGTCCATTACACTTAATTGAGGTACGACCAATGTTGCTGGCGGTTCAGATTACGAATACGTATCTGGAACACTTGGAGTTCCACCGAAGACTTATTTCTAGATCCGATCATACATCTGAATGGAAATTCTGCAGATTGTTTCCTATTAAAGGATAGTGAAGTGGTACCAAATCTTTACAAAAGTTAAGAAACACATCATCCGCTTGATTGCCCTCATCAACAGCATACCAGATCCTGTGAATGAAGGTCGGATGAGCGTTGCTTTCTGGATCGGTTCTAACGCTGAGGCAGAAGCTGATTGCAATCAAGAGAAGTCACCGGTGGTGATCACAAAATGAATTAGATAATACTACAACAAAGTAACTTACCAATATGGCTCTACAGTTTTGAAAGTCGATCATATTATTCTTACTGATAACTGGAGTGTCACTGGCCTTATTTTAAATAACGACCACAAGCCCCAACCAACACGACCACGGAAATTTCATTCTTGCGAGAATGTGCCATTAACGGCTCGGAAACTACCGGACGAGAACAGTTCAAGTTCTACAAGGATTTTCAAATTATTATCAAATATTACTCATTTCTTAAAAAAATAAAAAATGAACATTTTTGCAGCCATCGTTAGTACGACAGAGATTTCAACTTTTGTATGTGCAAAGGAACAGAGTTGTATTTTATTGGAAAATTTAGTGAAAGATCCAGGATTAATATTTCACCATAAAGATTAACTTTTAAATTGTTATCGCACTTTTACAAAAAGTCATAACTGTAAGTCCAACCACGACATCAATTTTAAAATTTTGTTGTTCTAAGAGGGTTGTAAGAACACTCAACTGCAATCATTAATTTCCGTTTAAAATTTTATTATTCACAGCGTTTTGAGTTTTGCACAACCAGAATTAAGTAATTTTTGCTAGCATTCAATCTCATAAGTCAAAATGTAACCACAGGATATCAGATTTCTTTAGCTCCAATGAGGCATTAACATATTCTAAGCAGCTTCTGAAAATTTCATAGGATTGTCTTATATACGTTTTGAGAAAAGGCTTCTAATAATCAAAAAATATAAAACCAATACAATGTGACTCAGTGATGTAGTTCATACATTACACTACCTGTATTTTAAAATACATCATAATGTTACTGCTCATCCTCCTCTTTTATCTGCTGATCCCTTCTAGCCTGTCTGGCCACAATTTTCAGGTTACACATTGCTCGGTCAGCTTTATTGGTCCCGTTCTGTTCGCTGTCAAGACACTTAGACTTACATCAGCTCTCTTCGGCATTTCAATGGCGCCATTATTTCCCTAACAGAAATATAAAACTACATCATAGACACCAATTTCCATTACATTAAGTCCACAGATCTGGATTTGAGGAGATGATAGGTGCTTTGGATATGTTTGAAGAAATACTGAAGTAGAACAGCTGAGTAAGAAATATCCTCTCCTCACAGAACACTTTCTTCAAGAAAAGAGAGGGCCACAAAATAACCAGATATGGTAGAAACGGAAGAAGCAACTCACTTATTCATTATGTGATAAGTAACAAATATATTGGAGCAAGAGTAAAAGATGTAAAATTCATACCGACAGAATCATTAGACAGTGATCATAGTCTGATTAGAGCTGATACGAACGAGAAAATGATTGTCACAGCCTATTCAAGAAAGTCACCTAAGACCAAAGAATGTAGTCTAAAGGAAGCAGGAAAGAGAACAACTATCAGTTTGATAACTATACGGTTACCAAAAAACGCAAATTAAGAACGGAAACTTCAAAATAACATTAATAAACTGCGCTGTATAGGTCTGAAGTAGAACCTGTGGTAAAGTAAACAAAAACAAAAAAAAGCATTGCAACCTTACACGAATGTATTATTTCCAGAGGTATTCTATATGCTTAGCCGGCAAGATCACTTGATCTGAATACATGTGACTTTGGCTCTGGGGATACCTAAAGCAACGCGTTTTCCAGGGACAAGTTTAGTCTGTACCAGATCTGAAGGCCAGCATACAGGACCACATTGCTTACACTCCACCGGAACTGCCGCGTCGTTTTACATATGCAGCACCTCGTTGACGTCTCCGTTTCTCAGACTGAATAAATTATGTAAGCGACAGTCAATAATAAAATTCAACATTATGGCTTTTTCCATTGTTTGATCTTTTCTGCCCACATCCAGTTCGTAAACCGGTACTTCTTTCTTGCATTCACAGAGCCATATTTGTACCTGGTGGCCAAAACTGGGACTAACTTCTTTTTAGGCATAGATTGGTTCCGCGTCAATGCATTAGAATACTATCAAGTTTCGCTGCGATACGATAATTACAGCCCACACTATAATTCTTTGAGCAGCTGTACTGTAATTATAGCCGTCCTATATTATCAGAGAATATGGTGCTGTGGCGAACACCGTTCAGCAAAGTAAGAAGATCGAATCTAGTTGAAGATCTGCAGCTACTGATCGCAACCTGTCGTGTATGATGTGTTTCAGACGACTGGTTTATCCCGGATCCGTACATACTCTTTGAGAGAACTTCTTTTCATACAGGAAAGTAGCTTAAACTGTCAGTGATTCTGACATGAGTCTCCAATCTTGCGCATCTGATGTTTTGCCCTTTCCTGCAAACAGGAGTGAACTGCAACGTTGTCCAGCCTTTGAGACTACTCACTGAGGAAGAGATCCTAGAGAAACATCAACCGAGATCGGAGCTACTAACGTAGTGCGTTCAATGTAAAATCCAACTGGATTACCGCCGGGCCCTGGTGAACCGTTCGCTTAATGTAGACCTACTTGCATTTCTGTACCAGTGGTGCTAACAACAATATCTTTCATTTGTTTCGGCACTGCAACACTAATATGGTGGTATCCTTATGCATAAATATATAAACACAACAAAAAAGTTTTGCATCATCTTGTTCCCAGAACTCATGAAGATAGACGTTGACCGTGGATATTGTGTCACAGACACAGTCCCTTTGACTGTTCAGAGATGTCACAGAACCCGCCCAAAGATGTATATAACCATGCATGAGCAGCGCCTATTAGACGGACGGGGTCGGACAGCCGATCAGTTCATTCCATCAGGAATGAGGTACACGGATCGTGTACCGCTGTTCGATCGCGTCCGCATTGTTACTTCGTGCCAGGGAGGGCTCTCAAAAAGGAAAGTGTCCAGGTGTCTCGGAGTGAACCAAAGCGATGTTGTTCGGACATGGAGGAGATACAGAGAGACAGGAACTGTCTATGACATGCCTCTCTCAGGCCGCTCAAGGGCTATTACTGCAGTGGATGACCACTACCTACGGATTATGGCTCGGACGAACTCTGACAGCAACGCCACCATGTTAAATAATGCTTTTCTTGCAGCCTCAGGACATCGTGTTACCACTCAAATTGTGCGCAATAGGCTGCATGATGCGCAGTTTGACTCCCGACGTCCATGGCGAGGTCCATATTTGCAACCACGACACCATGCAGCGCGGTAAGATGCGTCCAACATTATGCCGAATGGACCGCTCGGATTGGCCTCACGTTCTCTTCACCGATGAGTGTCGCATAATTCTTCAATCAGACAATCGTCGGAGAGGTGTTTGGTGACAAACCGGTCACATTGAACGCCTGAAACACACTGTCCAGCGAGTGCAGCAAGGTGGAGGTTCCCTCCTGTTTTGGGATGGCATTATGTGGGGCCGACGTACAACCGCTGGTGGTCAGGGAAGGCGCCGTAACAGCTATACGATACTTGAATGCCCTTCTCTGACCGATAGTGCAACCGTATCGCCAGCATATTGGCGAGGAAGTCGTCTTCATGAACAATTCGCGCCACCATCGTGCACGTATTGTGAATGACTTCCTTCAGGATAACGACATCGCTAGACTAGGGTAGCCAGCATGTTCTGCAGACATGAACCCTATCGAACATGTCTGGGATAAATGGAAAAGGGCTGTTTATAGATGGCGTGATCCACTAACCACTCTAAGGGGTCTACGCCAAATCGGCGTTGAGGATTGGGACAATCAGGTCCAACAGTGCCTTGTTGAACTTGTGGATAGTATGCTACAACGAATACAGGCATGCATCAAAGCAAGAGGACGTGCTACTGGGTATTATAAGTACCGGAGTGTACAGCAATCTGGACCACCCCCTCTGAAGGTTTCATTGTATGGTGGCACAACATGCCATGTGTGGTTTTCATGAACAATAAAAAGGATGGAAATGATGTTTATGTTAATTTCTATTCCAGTTTCCTGTACAGTTCCGAAACTCTTGAAACCGAGGTATGTGTATTTAAATGCGATATTCACTATTTCGTCTTTCTATAATTCAGTTTCAACAACCGACGGATCCACGTGTGACTGAATGGATGCTTTCCACCCGTTCATTGAGTTTACCTATGACTAAACTTTCCTGGGACTTCCTGGTAGATACTTCGGCAGGATCTGGCTGTGTTCAACGCTTTACATATAGAAGTGTACTAGTCCCTGGCTTTGAAACGTTGATCGAATGTTTTTATTAAACCAGATCGGTCTTCACCGTCTTTTTTTAGTTTACTTGGTACGTACTTACATAGATCGCAGTTTTATAACCTTTTTGGCTGTAACCACAATTGTGGTACGTTTGCGAGGTTTGAACTAGATCTTCTTAATTCGTGCTTTAGGTATGTTGATAGTGACTGTCCATGTGTTCAACCAAATACTAATATTATCGCATATCTCTTGATGGTCTCTTTGTCTTTGGTGACCCTCATTACCGTAACAGCGTAATACCCGCTAAGCCCTCTCTTATTATTGAGATTGTCTGAAATATCGGATCTCTTTTGTAACCAACTGGCTTAAAATAATTATTTCGCCTGTGGATTATCTATTTGTTCGTGGTAGTTGTCAGACACTATGGTCAGTATTACTTTAAAAACTGTTTGTTCTTATCGCCTACGGTTTGCATAGTTCGCCAGTAGATACAGGGAAGCTTAATGCTACAACCACCTACTACCTCCGTATAACCTGAGTATTTTGGATATTTTCATGCTTTCCAATTTAGACTGTCGGTGTATATTTTTACAATCGATGTGTCTGAATTTGGTCATAGGTAAGTCCACAGAGCTCGGTTGCATTTGTTCATACTACAAGGTCCAGTCACATTAACATGATCACCACCTATATTCGACTTCATGTGCAATAACTACTCACAGACGGCCTGTGGCAGTACTGGTTGTGGGGGGTACGTAAAGAAAGTCGTGGGATCGCAGAAAACAATGCAACAGTGTCGTAATGCGGGAAAGGAGTAACGGAACTGAAATCTAAAACGGCGGATGTGTTTCCGTAACGGTTAGGTTTATAAACTGTTCGCGTGCCGCCGTGGTTGAAGAATATCGTACGTGGCAAAATGGTGCAATCCAAAACTGGAACTAAGGCAACTGTGGTTCACCACAAGCCAGGAATGAATGACGGCTGTGGAGATGTGTGCGGTCGATTAGTAGTGCAACTGTTGAACAACTGCTCGGCCAGAGAAACCAAGGAGCTACCAACAGTACCTCAACGACCTTCAGCGAATCTTGCTGCGTATGGGCTGCTGTAGCAGGCACCTGCTTTATATACCCAAGCTGACTAGTGTTCATCGGCGACGAAGGCTGGAATTCGTAGAAAATACTGCAACTGGACGTTCACCGAGTTGAGGTATGTGGCCTTTTTAGATGAATGACGTTTATGCTCCATTAAGCGGATGGCCGTTGGCGTGTATGACTTGAAACGTCAGAAAGCAAACACCTTGCAACAATCGTTGAAGCCGGGCGTTGTGGTCGAGCGGTTGTAGGCACTTCAGTACGGAACCGCGCGACTGGTACGGTCGCAGGTTCTAATGCTTCCTTGGCCATTTATGTGTGTGATGTCCTTAAGTTAGTTAGGTTTAAGTAGTTCTAAGTTTTAGGGGCTGATGACCTCAGATGCTAAGTCACATAGTGCTCAGAGCCATTTGAACCATTATAACCAATTGTTGTGGTGTTATGTTTTCAGGAATCTTTCCGTGATATTCCCTAGGTGTTCGAGTCAACAAAGTATGAATCTATTCTTGTGAACCATGTCCACCCCTGCATTCAATGGTTTTCACTTGGACGATGGCTTCTCCATGTAGGAAAATAGAACTTGACACACAGTTCGCAGCGTACACGCGTGCTCCGAATAGCTCCAGGATGCGTTTACCGTACATCCCTGTCTGTAACTTCCACATCCTCACTAACACTCTTCCTGCATGTTTCGCAGCAGTCCACTGCAAATGTGTTTGCTCAGGCCTTTGACAGGTAGTCTTATAAATATGACTCGAGAGTGTAGTTTGCAGCTGAATCCATTTTAGGTCAAGCTAGACTTAATGTATTGGGTTGTTGCTATAAATACTCCTTCTCTTGGAGAGTTTAGTCTACGTACATTTTTCGAAACTCACATTCTACTCTGGTGTTCAACCATCTATCAGTTCCGAGCAGGCGGCTTTCAACGAGAGATATGATTCTGAGACTCTGCCGAGAACAGTCAGTCACTTAACAATATTTCGAGATTCACACTTTCGCGTTTGCTGTTGAATCTATTGAATCAGTTAGTTTACCGGTTGCTGGTTCTGCTACCAGAGGCCTAGGATTTTCATCGAATCTAAAAAAATCTCCATGTTCCTGATGTATGGAGCACTCATGAGCAACCCGGACCTTGTCGGCCTCAATCTCATTAATGACAGAGCAAACGCTTAGTTGGAGAAGAATGGGAGGCGGAATAATCAAGAAACTGAGTTCAAGTGATTTACAATAAGCTCAGAACCAGAAAGAAATGATGGTATGTTGTTGTTGGCCCAGAGACACCATCTGGGGTTGTTCCGCTGCCTAGTGGAAGTTGTCTTTATTGACGCCATTTAGGTGACTTCTCATCGATAATGATGAAATGATGATGAGGACAACAAAGCACGAAGTCCATAAGTGCATAAACTCTCTGACCTGGCTGACTACTCGTGTCATCAAATTTTTTTTATTGTTTCACAAAACAGACGTCTATGATGATTTACACAGCTAACTCAAACCAGCTTGTGTGAAGACTCCACGTGTAAAGGTTTTTTTCAGATTTTGTTAAAGAATTTCTTTTAGGAACTTTCGGCTCCATTAATGAATGGGAAAATAGGAACAGTAACGTTACCACCTCGAGGTGGTGAAATTGTTGCAGGCACAGCTGAAATCTAGTGCGTCCAGGGCTCTGGTTGCGCTATGTATGATATGTGCGAGTCCAGGTGCAAAGACGAGTACCGTCACTTGACATGGGTACATCCCAAAGTTGGGAATTTGGACAGATGTTGCTCCCACAGTCTTTGTGCAAGAGAAGCACTAAAAATGGCGGAGTGTCAGATAACCTGAAATATGGAATCTTACAGCTCTTTGAGAATCTATAATAATTTACAATCAAGTATAAAACCAAATCTGAATACATTGGTGATCTCAGAAAAATAAGACGCATGCAGTGATGTAATAATATTATCAATATCCTTAAAACTACAGAAGTTAATATTTCACAGTGTCTAACCATTTTCACAATGAACTTCTGAATAAAGATATCATAAATGCTTCATACGATTTCAACAGACAACATCTCAGATGATAGTATTGTACTATAGCTGTCATGGTTGAAAGTCACTCACCTCTGTCACTTTCGTTTATTCACTTATGACATACTCTATAACTTTTTTAATAAGCAAACGTCTGTCAGAACATCATATTCTCCACAATTAAACACCGAATGAATACAGATGAGTACCTCACCTGTTGCCATACTTGTAAAGCCATTTAATGGACAGTTTACTATTTTGCTACTAAGTTCACTTAAAAGATGGTTGTGAGTGTTATTAAAAAACATGGTACTTTAAGAAGTGGTCACTTGCATGTTAGCTTTCACCACAAATAAAAATAGAAACAAAAGACGCTTCTATCAAGAAGGCATAATAACTGCTTAAACAATATTTAACAATTAGTTGTCATTCAACGTGAGTGCTCATGTGCAAAAAAACTAGCTCATTTATTTGTGAACAATCCTTTATTTTTAAACATTGTGAATGATCTGGGTGAGACCGAATAGTTATAACATTTTTTATTTGAATATTGTTCTAATATATTAGTTTAGTTCTGGGTGTGTCAAGCTGAGTCAAATCATGACTGTAGAACTTGAGAACGATGCATTTTTGGTGTGGACAGACTTCAGCCAATGGAAAAGCAGAGAGTAGGTTCAAATGGTTCAAATGGCTCTGAGCACTATGGGACTTAACATCGGAGGTCATCAGTCCCCTAGAACTTAGAACTACTTAAACCTAATTAACGTAAGGACATCACACACATCCATGCCCGAGGCAGGATTCGAACCTGCGACCGTAGCGTTCGAGCGGTTCCAGACTGAAGCGCCTAGAACCGTTCGGCCACTCCAGCCGGCGCAGAGAGTAGGGGAACACCACCAGAGCCAAGTAGGGATCGAGCCTTTTCAAATGAAGATCTCAAGTGACTGAATCTGGAAACATGAATATTCATTCTGGAGGAATACAGACCTGCATGTGATAACGTGGGATATTTGGTCATGTCATTGATAGACTCTGTACTCTACTATTGAAGGGATTTTATATTCCTAGAGGACTAAATGTGCTCCAGCGTAGGACTCTTCTTGCTCTTGTATGACGGAACTAAGGATATGCATATTGTGAGTTTCTACTAGTCAACTTGCATATGTTAATTTGTAAATCATTATGTAGAAGCCTGAACTGTATAGTTGGTGAATATTTCGTGTTCAGTGATTACGAAATTCACCTAGTTTTCGCATACCTTTGATGACTATTAAGTGTGGGGATTTTGCTGCCATTCTCGTAACGCTCTCACTTCACTGCATTTGATAAAGATATTTTATGTCGGTTTTTAACTGAGTATCTGTTATTCTCTGCATACGGGTTACACTTCCAGTCGGGTTGAAAAAGTGGAGCTATTGGTGTATGACTTTCTATGATTCTGTTCATAAGTGCTAACTTCTTCCCAGTCTAGTTCCAAATTCTGATCATTTGTTGCATTATGGGGATGGCCTTAATTTGATTTTGTATAATCGTTCTTCTGTGGGTAGAGTTTCGTTCTCGGCGTCATACCATACGGCACCGGCAACTTGGCACACTTTTATTGTTGATATTTTTCTAAAATTCTTCTAATTTTTCGCACGATGTTAAAAATCTCGAATGGTTTGGAGGATGACTGGTGGGATCAAAATTATTTACGGTTCTGCCTATGATTTGTGCAGGAGGAAGTTTAGTGTAGCTCCAATCTACATAGTACTTTCGGGCGCAATGTAAGCTGGCATCTATATGTGCTACATTAATGGGAGCGTTGCTCTTCCCAAGGTCTTACGAGATACATAAAAGCTTTGCAATGCCTGCCTTACTATTATGTATTAGTCTGAAAGCACGAGTTAGAAACAGTGCGTCACATCTAGACGTAACATCTTTAATCCCTGTTCTCCCGTTATGTCTCTGCAAAGTCCCAGTATGAAAGTATACTTTGAGGATATTTTGTTTCCGCTCATATGAACATGCTACAGCAAGAATTTATGGCCCTATGACGTGCGGTATCGGTAAGACTGCTGTAAAGTAATATGTTTGCTATGTATGTATGTACTTATAAACTGGGATTTCTGTGAACGGTCTAAAGATCACACCTTATGTTGCTTGAGCAATGTTATGATCACAATATCTTCCTGCTCCCAATTGTTGGCAGCTTGGGATTCACAATCGTAGTTGAAGTCTCTCTTCAGTTACATGTAACTAGTGCGCACCAATTGCACTACTGTAATAACCAAGATGCATTGTTTTGGATTTTTGAAGATTCAGTTTTGCACCGCAGGATCACGAATATTGGTGTACCACACGCCGGAAATAAAGGATGTTTACAGAAGATCCAAAGAAATTTGTATAGGTATGCTTATTCGGATGCAGAGTTATGCCGACAAATGTCTGGCGCAGTTGCTACAATGGAAAGTTATCAAGATTTAAGTGAGTCTGTACGTAGTGTTACAGTCGACGCACGAGCGATGGGACACAGCATCTCCGAGGTAGCGATGAAGTGGAGATTCTGCCGTACGATCATTTCACGAGTGTACCTTAAATATCAGGAATCCGGTAAAACTTAAAATCTCCGACATAGTTGCAGTCGGAAAAAGATTCTGCAAGATCGGGATCAACGACGACGGAAGAGAATCGTTCAACTCTTCCGCAAATAGCTGCAGATTTCAATGCTGGGCTATCAACAAGTGTCAGTATGCAAACCATTCAACGAAACATTATCGATATGGGTTTACGAAGATCCGCTCGTGTATCCTTGATGACTGCACGATGCAAAGCTTTACACCTTGCTTGGGCTCGTCAGTATCGACATTGGACTATTGATGACTGGAAACATGTTGCCTGGTCGGACGAGTCTCGTTTCATATTGTATCGACCGGATGGACATATAAAGGTATGGAGACAACCTCATGAATCCCCGGATCCTGCATGTCAGCAGGGGACTGTTCAACCTGGTGGAGGTTCTGTAATGGTGTGGGTCTTGTGAAGCTGGAGTGACATAAGACCCTTGATACGTCAGATGCGACTCTGGCAGGTGACACATACGTAAGCATCCTGTGTGTTCACTTGCATCCATTCGTGCCCATTATCCTTTCTGACAGACTTGGGCAATACCAACAGGACAGTTCGACACCCCACACGTCCAGAATTGCTAAAGAGTGGTTCCAGGAACATTACTAGGAGTTTAAATACTTCCGCTGGCCACCAAATTCCACAGACATGAATATTATTCACCATATGTGGGATTCCTTGCAACATGCTGTTCAGAAGAGATCTCAATCCTCTCGTACTCTTACTGGTTTATGGACACCTCTTCAGGATTCATAGTTCAAAAAAAATGGTTCAAATGACTCTGAGCACTCTGGGACTTAACATCTGAGGTCATGAGTCCCCTAGAACTTAGAAGTACATAAACCTTACTAACCTGAGGTCATCACACACTTCCATGCCCGAGGCAGGATTCGAACATGCGACCGTAGCGGTCGCGCGGTTCCAAACTGCAGCGCCTAGAACCGCTCAGCCACAACCGCCGGTAGGATTCACGGTGTCAGTTCCCTCCAGCACTACTTCAGACGTTAGTCGAGTCCATGCCACGTCGTGTGGCGGCACCTCTATGTGCTCGCAGCGCCTTGCACGATATTAGGCACTTGTACTTGTTGCTTTGGCTCTTCAGTGTATGACATATTACTTCTACTGAATGTAGAAGAAAATAATTCTAACAGTGATCCCAGTTTATTTGATACCCATTTAATGTTTCAACCTTTTTCAAAACTATGACTTCATAACAGGTTAAAACTGTATGCTAGGCCAGGAGTCGACTCAGGAACAAGGCCTTTTGCTGTAAACCTGATCTCATTTACGAATTTCTGTTGTTTAATTCCGAACGTGATTCTTACTCAGTAAGAGCACGATTCGATCCCCACTCACAGCTTCATTTCTGCCAGTGACTCATCTCTTACCCTCTAGAACTCACACAAGTTCTGCTGCGTACCTGGAAGTAAGGGTACCCTCAGGGTAGGTAGGAGAACTGTGAAGTGTGTGAGGTATCGGAAGATTTGTATCTCTGAATGCGGACCGTGCACAGCTAAGTCTGAGCAGCTGCCGGTGAATGGCAAACGCCCTAGACTCGTGTCACGGTCCGGCACACATCTGTATCTACGCTTACGTGATTACGCTGCAATTCAGAATTAAGTGCCTGGTAGAAGGTTCATCGAACAACCTTCAAACTATTTCTCTACCGTTCCACTTTCCAATATCGTGCTGGAAAAACGAACACTTAGGTCTTTCCCTCCGAGCTCCTATATCTCTGATTTCATTATGAGGATCATTGCTCAATACGTAGGAGCGCCAACGAAATATTTTCACACTCCGAGGAGAAAGTTGGTTATTGAAATTTCATAAGAGGAACGTGCCGCAACGAAAAACACCTATATTTGAATGATTGCTACCCATGGCGTTCTCCTCCCTATTTTGAAATAGTAAAAACAAGCTAACCCTCTCTGATATTTTTTTAGATGTCCTCCGTCCGTCCTATCTGATGCGGATCACACACCACACAGCAGTACTCCAGAAGAGGACGGTCAAGCGTAGTGTAAGCAGTCTCTTTAGTAGAACTGTTGAATTTTCTAAGTGTTCTGCCAATAAATCGCAATCTTTGCTTTGCTTTCCCCACAATATTACCAGTACCAATTTAAGTCATTCGTAACTGAAACCCCTAAATAATTAATTGAATTCACTGTCTTTAGATTTGACCGATTTATCGTGTATGCGAAATTTCTCAGATTCCTTTTAGTACTCTTGTGCGAGACTTTACACTTTTCATTATTTACAGATAGTTGCCAATTTTCGTACCATGCAGATATGTTGTCTAAATCATTTTGCAAGTGGTTTTGATAATCTGATGACTTTAGTAAACGGCAGATGATAGCATTATGTGCAAACAGTGTAAGAGGGCTGCTAAAATCATCACCTAAATCTTTTACGTATCTAAAAAAAAGTGGCTCTGAGCACTATTGGACTTAACTTCTGAGGTCATCACAACCCTAGATCTTATAAGTATTTAAACCCATCTAACCTAAGGACATCACACACATACATGCCCGAGGCAGGATTCGAACCTGCGACCGTAGCGGTCGCGCCGTTCCAGGCTGTAGCACCTAGAACCGCTCGTCCACCCCGGCCGGCTATGTATCTCAGGAACAGCATACGGCTTGTAACAGTCCTTTGGGCATCGCCAGATATTGCTTCTGTTTCACAAGATGACTTTCCGTCAATTACTACGAATTGTGACCTTTCAGACAGGAAATCACGAATCCAGTCGTAAAATTTAGACGATACTCCATTGGTACGTAGTTTCATCAGAAGTCGCTAGTGAGGGATGATTCCAAAGGCCTTCCTGAAATCTAAAATATTCAGTCTATTTGTCATCCTGTGTCTATATCACTCTTTCCTTACATAGTGCGAATAACCTAGAAGGAATTTTCAGGGTTCTTTTATAATTCAACAAGGAAAGCATATTAAGAAGCGTGCATGAGCTTCCTGGGAAATGGATGCGGAATATCTTAACTGAAACTTGTATCTAATGACAGAATTGTACAAATAGGGGAAGACAGTGTACCGGCGCGTGGAGAATAGAGAAAAGACTTCAGGTAAGACGTTTTTATTTTTACAACGTACTCAGTCATACAGTTAATTTAGACTTATAGTAATACAATATTACTATTATTAGTGTTATTATTATTACTGTATCATTATCATTGTCATAACTCTAACGCAAAGGGACAATTTACAAGTAAAAGAAAAGAAACAAGTGAAGTAGGAGGCGGAAATCACAATGAAGAGTAAATGAAGAAGCGTTTGGAGTGCGTCTAAACGTTAAGTAAAAGGGACGTGACACAATTACTTGTGTAAATGGACTTATTGGGAAGTCGAGACTAGGCAATTACAGTTTCACATGATAATCTACAGGTTTATATTTATTATGTAAGTTACCCTCCCCCCATGATGAACCATGGACCTTGCCGTTGGGGGGGGGAGACTTGCGTGCCTCAGCGATACAGATAGCCGTACCGTAGGTGCAACCACAACGGAGGGGTATCTGTTGAGAGGCCAGACAAACGTGTGGTTCCTGAAGAGGGGCAGCAGCCTTTTCAGTAGTTACAGGGGCAACAGGCTGGATGATTGACTGATCTGGCCTTGTAACACTATCCAAAACAGCCTTGCTGACCTGTTTCTGCCAACGGAAGAAAGGGAAACTACAGCCTTAATTTTTCCCGAGGGCATGCAGCTTTACTGTGAGGTTAAATGATGATGGCATCCTCTTGGATAAAATATTCTGGAGGCAAAATAGTCCCCCATTCAGATCTCCGGGCGGGGACTACTCAGGAGGACGTTGTTATCAGGAGAAAGGAAACTGGCGTTCTACGGATCGGAGCGTGGAATGAAAGATCTCTTAACCGGGCAGGTAGGTTAGAAAATTTAAAAAGGGAAATGGATAGGTTAGAGTTAGATATAGTGGGAATTAGTGAAGTTCGGTGGCAGGAGGAACAAGACTTCTGGTCAGGTGAATACAGAGTTATAAATACAAAATCAAATAGGGGTAATGCAGGAGCAGGTTTAATAATGAACAGGAAAATAGAGATGCGGGCACGCTACTACAAACAGCACAGTGAACGCATTATTGTGGCCAAGATCAATAGAAACCCACGCCTATCATAGTAGTACAAGGTTATATGCCAACTAGCTCCGCAGATGACGAAGAGATTGATGAAATGTATGATGAGATAAAATAAATTATTTAAACAGTGAAGGGAAACGAAAATTTAATAGTCATGGGTGACTGGAACTCGTCAGTAGGAAAAGGGAGAGAAGGAACCGTAGTAGGTGGATATGGAATGGGAGTAAGGGATGAAAGAGGAAGCCACCTGGTAGAATTTTGCACAGAACGTAACTCAATCATAGCTAACGATTGGTTCAAGAATCACAAAACAATGTTGTACACATGGAAGAAGCCTGGAGATACTGGAAGGTCTCAGATAGATTATATAATGGTAAGACAGAGATTCAGGAACCAGGTTTTAACCTGTAAGATATTTCCAGGGGCAGATGTGGACTCTGACCACAATCTAATGGTTATGAACTGTAGATTAAAACTGAAGAAACTGCAAAAAGGTGGGAATTCGAGGAGATGGGACCTGGATAAGCTGAAAGAACCAGATGTTGTACACAGCTACACAGAGAGCATTAGGGAACGATTGACAAGAATGGGGGAAAGAAATACAGCAGAAATGAAATACAGTAGAGATGAAATAGTGAAGGCAGCAGAGGATCAAGTAGGTAAAAAGGCTAGGGCTAATAGAAATCCTTAGTTAACAAAAGAGATATTGAATTTAATTGACGAAAGGAGAAAATATAAAAATGCACTAAATGAAGCAGGCAAAAAGGAATACAAACGTCTCAAAAATGAGATCGACAGGAAGTGCAAAATGGCTAAGCAGGGATGGCTAGAGGACAAACGTAAGGATGTAGAGGTGCATATCACTAGAGGTAAGATAGATACTGCCTACAGGAAAGAGACCTTTGGAGAAAAGAGAACCACTTGCATGAATACCAAAAGCTCAGATGAAAACCCAGTTCTAAGCAAAGAAGGGAAAGCAGAAAGCTGGAAGGTGTATATAGAGGATCTATGCAAGGTCGATGTTTTTGAGAACAATATTATAGAAATGGAAGCGAATGTAGGTGAAGATGAAATAGGAGATACGATACTGCGTGAAACAAGGCCCCGTGAGTAGACAACATTCCATTAAAACTACTGACAGCCTTGGGAGAGCCAGGTCTAACAAAACTCTACCATCTAGTTAGCAAGATGTATGAGACAAGCGAAATACTCTCAGACTTCAAAAAGAATATAATGATTTCAATCACAAAGAAAGCAGGTCTTGGCAGAAGTGAAAATTATCGAATTACCAGTTTAAAAATCCACGATTGCAAGGCCACTAACACGAATTCTTTACAGACTAATGGAGAAACTGGTAAAAGCCGACCTCGGGGAAGATCAGTTTGGATTCCGTAGAAATGTTGGAACACGGTGGGCAATACTCACCCTACGACTTATCTTAGAAAATAGACTAAGGAAAGGCAAACCTACGTTTCTAGAAATTGTATATTTAGGGAAAGCTTGTGACAACGTTGACAGGAATACTATCTTTCAAATTCTGAATGTGGCAGGGGTAAAACACAGGGAGCGAAAGGCTATTTACAATTTGTACAGAAACCAGATGGCAATTATATGAGTTGAGGGGCATGAAAGTGAAGCAGTGGTGCAAAAAATGGTTCAAATGGCTCTGAGCACTATGGAACTTAACATCTATGGTCATCAGTCCCCTAGAACGTAGAACTACTTAAACCTAACTAACCTAACGACATCACACAACGCCCAGTCGTCACGAGGCAGAGAAAATCCCTGACCCCGCCGGGAATCGAAGCCGGGAAGGAAGCAGTGGTTGGGAAGAGAGTGACACAAGGTTGTAGCCTATTCCCGATGTTATTCAATCTGTATATTGAGCAAGCAGTGAAGGAAACAAAAGAAAAATTTGAAGTAGGAATTAAAATCTATGGAGAAGAAATAAAAGCTTTGAGGTTCGCCGATGACATTGTAATACTGTGACAGACAGCAAGGGACCTGGAAGAGAAGCTGAACGGAATGGACAGTGTCTTGAAAGGAGGATATAAGGTGAACATCAACAAAAGCAGAACGAGACTAATGGAGTGTTGTCGAATTAATTCGGGTGATTCTGCAGGAATTATATTAAGAAATGAGACGCTTAAAGTAGTAAAGGACTTTTGCTATTTGGGGATCAAAATAACTGATGATGTTCGAAGTGGAGAGGATATAAAATGTAACTGGCAATGGCAAGGAAAGAGTTTCTGAAGAAAAGAAAATTGTTAACATCAAGTACAGATTTAAGTGTCAGGAAGTCGTTTCTAAGAGTATTTGTATGGAGTGTAGCCATGTATCGAAGTGAAACGTGGACGATAAATAGTTTAGACAAGAAGAGAATAGAATCTTCCGAAATGTGGTGCTACAGAAGAATGCTGAAGATTAGATTGGTATATCACATAACTAATGAGGAGGTATTGAACAGAATTGGAGAGAAGAGAAATTTTTGACTCAACTTGACTAGAATAAGGGGTCAGTTGGTAGGACATGTTTTGAGGCATCAAGGGATCACCAATTTAGTATTGGAGGGCAGCGTGTAGCGTAAAAATCGTAGAGGGTGACCAAGAGATGAATACACTAAACAGATTCAGAAGGATGTAGGCTGCAGTAGGTACTGGGAGATGATGAAGCTTGCACAGGATAGAGTAGCATGGAGAGCTGCATCAAACCAGTCTCAGGACTGAAGACCACAACAACAACAGGTAATTTACGTGGAATGCGTCCGCCTCCGCAGCTGTGCGGTCGGTGCGGCTGACTGCCGCGCTGAGGAACTGGTTTTTATTCCCTGCACTGCCGGTAGAGCAGGAAAATTTGCCCGAAGGAAGGTCACGCTGGCCATTAAATATGCAACAACTGGAAATATTTCCAACCGACGTCGGGCATCCAACATAAGAGTTAAATGAGTTTGCGACGGTATCTGGCTTGTGTTAAACTTCTGAGGCCGAAAAAACAGGAAACTTTTAGAGTTTTCTCAGTTTTTAGATTATAAATCGAAAACGATACATGCTTCAGGAAAGTTCCAAAATAGTAAAGTGAAACAACATATAATTTCGCGTAAAATGACTCAAAAGTTAAAACTGGTTCAGCATTGTAGCTACGATCTATCCTAAAAAATCGTAAATTAGGTGGAACGTTAGTTATGCTGATTACCCATGGCTTTAACTCGAACACGGCTACTCTAAATGATAACTGTCATTCATGAATGTTCCATTTCCAAAAATTCTGCCTAAAAGTAGCTGCAAGATTTTAAGAATCATCCACTCCTCTGCGAAGCTACAAATAGGAACATGAGAATATTCGCAGACTGGATTCCGGCTAAGACTTTTCTTGTGACGCCAAGTTACTTTTGAACAGAAAGTGGTCCACATTCGTCCATATATGCAAATTTTATCAAACTGATGTGGAAAAATTGAGTAAGTTATTTTATTCTCATGACCCATACCCTCAAGCAATGTTCGTCATATTCATTAGCACTGGAGTGTTGGGATAGGGGACAGGGGGGATACATCAACTGCCAATAGGCTTATGAAAAAGGTAAAAGAAGCATGGGAAATATTCAAGGGAAAAACAGTAAGGAAGTGCCGTTACAGAGGAAGGACTGAGTAATGCCCAACTATACCTCGTTCGTCATAAAGATAAACCAGATGTAAACAAAAACAATCGCGATGATTGTTCTCCAACCTTAGCGGACGTATACTGGTGTGTTACGCTCTTGAAAGTACGCAATGCTTATGTATTAGTTTCTTTACTATTGTCTTAGTGTAAATGAGACTTTAACGTATTGTAGTGAATAATGGCCATCAACGTTTTCATTGACACGCTTTACCTACGTACTTTTTATTTCAAAAATTGTGTACAGCGCTGTCTCTGTAAACGCTCGTTGTGCTCTGAATGTCACAGCGTTAATACGTTCAGGGAAAATTGCTGACGATGCTTCCTCCTTTGAAGAAAAATATGAGGCTGATTGTGAGTGATGGACAGCGTAAATCACCTCTCCTTCTACAGGGTGGAGCACTTGAAAGTAACCCACCTCCCCTCTGAAAGCGAAAGCAATAGTTCGACCTCTGAAACAGGGTAAACAGCTACAATAATGGACAGTTTTATGCAACAAACGATTATGAGCATTTTTCTGTCAGCATTTCAATTTATCTCATCAATGATGTTAGACGTTTCTCTTTGAGGGATGCAAAATGACTGTGTCGATAAAAGAAGGAATTGAAATTGTGGAAGCGTGTGTGAAACAAGTTCGAGTAAGGAAACTCGAGAAATTTTCGTGATTAAGTACCCTGGTATGGGACTACCAGTAAGAGAGCAGTACAGAGTTTGTAGAAAAGTTGGCACACCTACGGATCTGCGCAAAATGTAAAACGACAAAGAATTCCCTCAGTTCGCACATCAGAAGTTATTGCAGACATTTCGCTGAAGAATTATTCATAACCAAAAGAAGTCTACAGGTAAACAGGCCAAACAGGCACACGAAAGTAGACGGAGCAGCCAGCGGGTATTGAAAAGTCTTAATTTGAAGTCATATCGTGTGACAATTGTGCAGTAATAACAGGAGGATGACAGTCATAAACGTGTAGATTACTCCACGTGGATTTTGAACAACATCAACGATGGTTTTTTAAACTCTTTCCATTACATACTAAATGATGAAGCACTGTTTCACTTTCAGATCGTGTGAATTTACAGTACACGAGGTACTGGTTAGTGGAGAATCCTAAAATTCCAGAATAAGATTTTCACTCTGCAGCGGAGTGTGCGCTGATATGAAACTTCCTGGCAGATTAAAACTGTGTGCCCGACCGAGACTCGAACTCGGGACCTTTGCCTTTCGCGGGCAAGTGCTCTACCATCTGAGCTACCGAAGCACGACTCACGCCCGGTACTCACAGCTTTACTTCTGCCAGTATCCGTCTCCTACCTTCCAAACTTTACAGAAGCTCTTCTGCGAAACTTGCAGAACTAGCACTCCTGAAAGAAAGGATATTGCGGAGACATGGCTTAGCCACAGCCTGGGGGATGTTTCCAGAATACGATTTTCACTCTGCAGCGGAGTGTGCGCTGATATGAAACTTCCTGGCAGATTAAAACTGTGTGCCCGACCGAGACTCGAACTCGAGACCTTTGCCTTTCGCGGGCAAGTGCTCTACTATCTGAGCTACCGAAGCACGACTCACGCCCGGTACTCACAGCTTTACTTCTGCCAGTATCCGTCTCCTACCTTCCAAACTTTACAGAAGCTCTTCTGCGAAACTTGCAGAACTAGCACTCCTGAAAGAAAGGATATTGCGGAGACATGGCTTAGCCACAGCCTGGGGGATGTTTCCAGAATACGATTTTCACTCTGCAGCGGAGTGTGCGCTGATATGAAACTTCCTGGCAGATTAAAACTGTGTGCCCGACCGAGACTCGAACTCGGGACCTTTGCCTTTCGCGGGCAAATGAGTCGTGCTTCGGTAGCTCAGATGGTAGAGCACTTGCCCGCGAAAGGCAAAGGTCCCGAGTTCGAGTCTCGGTCGGGCACACAGTTTTAATCTGCCAGGAAGTTTCATATCAGCGCACACTCCGCTGCAGAGTGAAAATCTTATTCTGGAAACATCCCCCAGGCTGTGGCTAAGCCATGTCTCCGCAATATCCTTTCTTTCAGGAGTGCTAGTTCTGCAAGTTTCGCAGAAGAGCTTCTGTAAAGTTTGGAAGGTAGGAGACGGATACTGGCAGAAGTAAAGCTGTGAGTACCGGGCGTGAGTCGTGCTTCGGTAGCTCAGATAGTAGAGCACTTGCCCGCGAAAGGCAAAGGTCTCGAGTTCGAGTCTCGGTCGGGCACACAGTTTTAATCTGCCAGGAAGTTTCATATCAGCGCACACTCCGCTGCAGAGTGAAAATCTTATTCTGGAAACATCCCCCAGGCTGTGGCTAAGCCATGTCTCCGCAATATCCTTTCTTTCAGGAGTGCTAGTTCTGCAAGTTTCGCAGAAGAGCTTCTGTAAAGTTTGGAAGGTAGGAGACGGATACTGGCAGAAGTAAAGCTGTGAGTACCGGGCGTGAGTCGTGCTTCGGTAGCTCAGATGGTAGAGCACTTGCCCGCGAAAGGCTAAGGTCCCGAGTTCGAGTCTCGGTCGGGCACACAGTTTTAATCTGCCAGGAAGTTTCATATCAGCGCACACTCCGCTGCAGAGTGAAAATCGTATTCTGGAAACATCCCCCAGGCTGTGGCTAAGCCATGTCTCCGCAATATCCTTTCTTTCAGGAGTGCTAGTTCTGCAAGTTTCGCAGAAGAGCTTCTGTAAAGTTTGGAAGGTAGGAGACGGACACTGGCAGAAGTAAAGCTGTGAGTACCGGGCGTGAGTCGTGCTTCGGTAGCTCAGATAGTAGAGCACTTGCCCGCGAAAGGCAAAGGTCCCGAGTTCGAGTCTCGGTCGGGCACACAGTTTTAATCTGCCAGGAAGTTTCATATCAGCGCACACTCCGCTGCAGAGTGAAAATCTTATTCTGGAAACATCCCCCAGGCTGTGGCTAAGCCATGTCTCCGCAATATCCTTTCTTTCAGGAGTGCTAGTTCTGCAAGTTTCGCAGAAGAGCTTCTGTAAAGTTTGGAAGGTAGGAGACGGATACTGGCAGAAGTAAAGCTGTGAGTACCGGGCGTGAGTCGTGCTTCGGTAGCTCAGATGGTAGAGCACTTGCCCGCGAAAGGCAAAGGTCTCGAGTTCGAGTCTCGGTCGGGCACACAGTTTTAATCTGCCAGGAAGTTTCATATCAGCGCACACTCCGCTGCAGAGTGAAAATCTTATTGTGGAAACATCCCCCAGGCTGTGGCTAAGCCATGTCTCCGCAATATCCTTTCTTTCAGGAGTGCTAGTTCTGCAAGTTTCGCAGAAGAGCTTCTGTAAAGTTTGGAAGGTAGGAGACGGATACTGGCAGAAGTAAAGCTGTGAGTACCGGGCGTGAGTCGTGCTTCGGTAGCTCAGATGGTAGAGCACTTGCCCGCGAAAGGCAAAGGTCCCGAGTTCGAGTCTCGGTCGGGCACACAGTTTTAATCTGCCAGGAAGTTTCATATCAGCGCACACTCCGCTGCAGAGTGAAAATCGTATTCTGGAAACATCCCCCAGGCTGTGGCTAAGCCATGTCTCCGCAATATCCTTTCTTTCAGGAGTGCTAGTTCTGCAAGTTTCGCAGAAGAGCTTCTGTAAAGTTTGGAAGGTAGGAGACGGATACTGGCAGAAGTAAAGCTGTGAGTACCGGGCGTGAGTCGTGCTTCGGTAGCTCAGATAGTAGAGCACTTGCCCGCGAAAGGCAAAGGTCCCGAGTTCGAGTCTCGGTCGGGCACACAGTTTTAATCTGCCAGGAAGTTTCATATCAGCGCACACTCCGCTGCAGAGTGAAAATCTTATTCTGGAAACATCCCCCAGGCTGTGGCTAAGCCATGTCTCCGCAATATCCTTTCTTTCAGGAGTGCTAGTTCTGCAAGTTTCGCTGAAGAGCTTCTGTAAAGTTTGGAAGGTAGGAGACGGATACTGGCAGAAGTAAAGCTGTGAGTACCGGGCGTGAGTCGTGCTTCGGTAGCTCAGATGGTAGAGCACTTGCCCGCGAAAGGCAAAGGTCCCGAGTTCGAGTCTCGGTCGGGCACACAGTTTTAATCTGCCAGGAAGTTTCATATCAGCGCACACTCCGCTGCAGAGTGAAAATCTTATTCTGGAAACATCCCCCAGGCTGTGGCTAAGCCATGTCTCCGCAATATCCTTTCTTTCAGGAGTGCTAGTTCTGCAAGTTTCGCAGAAGAGCTTCTGTAAAGTTTGGAAGGTAGGAGACGGATACTGGCAGAAGTAAAGCTGTGAGTACCGGGCGTGAGTCGTGCTTCGGTAGCTCAGATGGTAGAGCACTTGCCCGCGAAAGGCAAAGGTCCCGAGTTCGAGTCTCGGTCGGGCACACAGTTTTAATCTGCCAGGAAGTTTCATATCAGCGCACACTCCGCTGCAGAGTGAAAATCGTATTCTGGAAACATCCCCCAGGCTGTGGCTAAGCCATGTCTCCGCAATATCCTTTCTTTCAGGAGTGCTAGTTCTGCAAGTTTCGCAGAAGAGCTTCTGTAAAGTTTGGAAGGTAGGAGACGGACACTGGCAGAAGTAAAGCTGTGAGTACCGGGCGTGAGTCGTGCTTCGGTAGCTCAGATAGTAGAGCACTTGCCCGCGAAAGGCAAAGGTCCCGAGTTCGAGTCTCGGTCGGGCACACAGTTTTAATCTGCCAGGAAGTTTCATATCAGCGCACACTCCGCTGCAGAGTGAAAATCTTATTCTGGAAACATCCCCCAGGCTGTGGCTAAGCCATGTCTCCGCAATATCCTTTCTTTCAGGAGTGCTAGTTCTGCAAGTTTCGCAGAAGAGCTTCTGTAAAGTTTGGAAGGTAGGAGACGGATACTGGCAGAAGTAAAGCTGTGAGTACCGGGCGTGAGTCGTGCTTCGGTAGCTCAGATGGTAGAGCACTTGCCCGCGAAAGGCAAAGGTCTCGAGTTCGAGTCTCGGTCGGGCACACAGTTTTAATCTGCCAGGAAGTTTCATATCAGCGCACACTCCGCTGCAGAGTGAAAATCTTATTGTGGAAACATCCCCCAGGCTGTGGCTAAGCCATGTCTCCGCAATATCCTTTCTTTCAGGAGTGCTAGTTCTGCAAGTTTCGCAGAAGAGCTTCTGTAAAGTTTGGAAGGTAGGAGACGGATACTGGCAGAAGTAAAGCTGTGAGTACCGGGCGTGAGTCGTGCTTCGGTAGCTCAGATGGTAGAGCACTTGCCCGCGAAAGGCAAAGGTCCCGAGTTCGAGTCTCGGTCGGGCACACAGTTTTAATCTGCCAGGAAGTTTCATATCAGCGCACACTCCGCTGCAGAGTGAAAATCGTATTCTGGAAACATCCCCCAGGCTGTGGCTAAGCCATGTCTCCGCAATATCCTTTCTTTCAGGAGTGCTAGTTCTGCAAGTTTCGCAGAAGAGCTTCTGTAAAGTTTGGAAGGTAGGAGACGGATACTGGCAGAAGTAAAGCTGTGAGTACCGGGCGTGAGTCGTGCTTCGGTAGCTCAGATAGTAGAGCACTTGCCCGCGAAAGGCAAAGGTCCCGAGTTCGAGTCTCGGTCGGGCACACAGTTTTAATCTGCCAGGAAGTTTCATATCAGCGCACACTCCGCTGCAGAGTGAAAATCTTATTCTGGAAACATCCCCCAGGCTGTGGCTAAGCCATGTCTCCGCAATATCCTTTCTTTCAGGAGTGCTAGTTCTGCAAGTTTCGCTGAAGAGCTTCTGTAAAGTTTGGAAGGTAGGAGACGGATACTGGCAGAAGTAAAGCTGTGAGTACCGGGCGTGAGTCGTGCTTCGGTAGCTCAGATGGTAGAGCACTTGCCCGCGAAAGGCAAAGGTCCCGAGTTCGAGTCTCGGTCGGGCACCCAGTTTTAATCTGCCAGGAAGTTTCATATCAGCGCACACTCCGCTGCAGAGTGAAAATCTTATTCTGGAAACATCCCCCAGGCTGTGGCTAAGCCATGTCTCCGCAATATCCTTTCTTTCAGGAGTGCTAGTTCTGCAAGTTTCGCAGAAGAGCTTCTGTAAAGTTTGGAAGGTAGGAGACGGATACTGGCAGAAGTAAAGCTGTGAGTACCGGGCGTGAGTCGTGCTTCGGTAGCTCAGATGGTAGAGCACTTGCCCGCGAAAGGCAAAGGTCCCGAGTTCGAGTCTCGGTCGGGCACACAGTTTTAATCTGCCAGGAAGTTTCAATCCTAAAATTGTGAAAAAATCGTCGTTTGGTGCGGTGCAACAGTAACGCGCATCATTCGACCTATGTTTTTTGACACTACGCTCAACACGTTTGCATATATGGAAATTTTTGATACATTTTGTGCTCAACTCACTGAATTTGCAAGACAGTACTGCTTCTTCCAACAAAATGGCGCAACATGCCATGCGTATGAGGTATTTCTGGAACAAATCCATAAAATCTTCACTGATGGAAGAACTATCAGCAAACTTTTTTGGCCATCAGGTTAGTGGACTCTAACAATATGTGATTTTTTTCCCTTGGGGACGCTTGAAGAGCAAAATCTTTGAAACAAATCCAAGCACAATACAGGAAGTGAAAGACAACATCAGCCATGAAGTTGCCATCATCTATATCCAAACTTATCGCCGGGTGTTGGTTCAAATGGCTCTGAGCACTATGGGACTTAACATCTATTATCATCAGTCCCCTAAAACTTAGAACTACTTAA
The DNA here is from genome assembly GCF_023897955.1 of Schistocerca gregaria. Classification (NCBI taxonomy): domain Eukaryota; kingdom Metazoa; phylum Arthropoda; class Insecta; order Orthoptera; family Acrididae; genus Schistocerca; species Schistocerca gregaria. The sequence continues at coordinate 418,630,310 of NC_064924.1, forward strand.
ACCTAACTAACCTGTTAGGGAGTGGAATGGTAGAGAGATAGTATGATTGTGGTTCGATGACCCTCTGCCAAGCACTTAAATGTGAATTGGAGAGTAGTCATGTAGATGTAGAACCTAAGGACATTACACAAGACCCAGTCATCACCAGGCAGAGAAAATCCCTGACCCCGCCAGGAATCGAACCCGGGAACCCGAGCGCGGGAAGCGAGAACGCTACCGCACGACCCCGGGCTGCGGACTCGCCAGGTGTTTCTGAATATGCTTAGACGAGTTAGACAAGCACACCTGTGTATTGGTGTAGCAGGAGTTCACTTTCAGCTTCTTCTATAAACGTATTTTTCATTATAAATAAGTGGTAAGTCCATTTAAGCTCTTGAGTTAGACGAGTACACCTGTGTATTGGTGTAGCAGGAGTTCACTTTCAGCATCTTCTATAAACGTATTTTTCACTGTATTTTTCATTATAAATAAATGGTAAGTCCATTTCAGCTCTTCGTTTCTGTGAGTTCACTGCGTCCCTTTGAACTTACTTACCTTAATTTTATCTGCGCTACCCTGTATTATTATATTAACTATGAATGCTACCTCTGTTTGCCAACTGAGGTCGATTGTTGACAATGAACGTCATATGGGTGTAAATGTACCGCACTGTGAGGCTATTGTCAGTAAGCGCAATTGTTTGAAGAGATGACTGCAAGAGTTTTCTAGAGTGACACCACATATTATACTCTGTGCACGCTTTTAGGAAACGAACACTCCTTCCTCAGCGACGAGGTACCGCAAAATATGATGCAATAAGACATAAGTGAATGAAAACAGTTAAAGTAAGTTAACGATTTTACATTTTCAACTCAAAAATCTAATATTGTGTGTAACGCATCATTTGCAGAGCTCAGATTTACGAAGAAGATTAGTAATCTGTGACTCCAAAGTCAGATTCTTGTCAGTATAAAGTTTCATAAATTCAGAATATTATAATTGATTTACTCTCGGGGATAATTTATAATAGTGTTATCTCTCTTTGTGCAGTTCTGGATGGCATGTATTGTGTTTCATGTGAACTCAGTTAAAATCCGTTTGCAGAGTACCAGTCATTAATTTTCAAGAATTTTTTTACGTCTTGGATATATAATGGAACATCATTCACATATTAAAAAAAAGAATAGTGGGCTCAATACTGATCCTTATGGTATAGCTGTTGACATTTTCTCCATTCCGAAGATGGTGTTTCTTTGGGTAAACTCCCTGTTGTTCTTAATGCAACACATTACACCCTGTTAGTTATAACCACTTTTTAGCAAGGTCTCTGATACCATAACAGTAGATGTTCATTAGGAGAATGTTGCGAACTGCAAAGTTAAATGTTTTTGACAAGTCACAGAAGATACTAGCTGGTAATATTTTGTCAGTTAAATTTGTGTTATCTGGTTTCTGAATTGAAACTACTCAATCCTTAATAGTGATTACAAGCTGCACTTCATATCCGTAAAATGTCGAAGCACATTTTGGACAAAAGCCTAGATAGGCGCTAATGCTTCGTTGATGACCACATTGTCATTGCTCGTAAAGTTGTCATTATAATAGTTTTCTTTACGTATTTGATAACGCTCTTACAACCACCTCAACAAAAAGTCGATATTTATGATCATTCTAGAAGACAATGAACACATAAAAGTTATATGCGACGGAAAAAGTAATAAATATTCCTCGTCTAAACCTCTAACTAACAACGAAAAAGAATCACTTACTTTCGTCACTGTCACGTTTTGATTCATAGCTTTGCATACTGCAGTTTCGCCATAGTTACCGTTTTTGGGGTTAATGGCTGCCTGTTTAACCTGTCACAAGTCCACGAGTATTTTTCCATCTTTTTTGTTTTTGTTTTTTAGGTCTTAATTAATAATGCCCACACAAGCACGTGCTCGGTATCTGTTTGTCGACATTTATTTTGCACAGCATTGTCATTCATGAGCAGACTGGATGCAAGAGCAGCGCCTACTGATTAAGTGTCATTAATTTGTTTGAAAATTCATTGACGACATGAATGCAAAAAAGAAGTGGGGGAACTGACATAGTGTTTCTAAAACTCGTATAACTTTCGGCTGCTGATGAAAACAAAATTTACATAATTAAACTGTTATTCAGGCTTATGTTCCTTTATATTAAAACCATCTAGCTACTTAATTATATTATGCCGTTTTCTGTTTGTTACTAAACTGACACTACAACAAGGCTGTCAAAGTAAGGAGAGTGATGCAATACTATTTCTCTTACTCATTTTCATTATTTAGTTTAAAATACCAAAAATTTACTTTCAGATCGCTTGATTTACTTCCGGTACTCACCTTGCGTCGGAGAAACAACCAGGACATAACGATAACGTTATGACACTTTTGAAATAAACGGCTCTTCTTTCATTTCCAGTCTCGCCAATATTTCACTCGACCAATCAACAAGCACAGTGTATCCTCCGAGATTTATGGTGGCCGGCAGTAAAGCATCTGTGTTGTATTGCTTACGTCCGGACAGGAACTCGATCCTGAGACATATGCTCTGAGGGGCCGGCCTGCAGACCTTGGCTATACCAACATGAAAGTAGTACTTTTAGTGGCGCAGGTTACCGACCAGTAATGCGACAAAAACGACTGCGAAGGGTTTCTGGATCTACAGCAGGAGAAGCTGCAACACTGCGAGGGAACCCATTAAAAACTGGTCGCAAGGACAGCACCCACCTCCACACTCCCACACCGCCACATCCCTACCGGACCCTACCATCCATTTCCATGTCCAACACGCCACCATATTACAAGGTTTTTATCTTGTCAGACAGAGCTTTTACGCCGTAAAACTTGTGATGTTCTTTGGTAACGCTTTATCGCAACTGAACTATTTCTGTCGGGAACTGCGAACCAGTTTTCCTGGAGTTGTGAATGCCTTATTGATGCTTTCAGTACATCTGCTTTACTGCTAGTACCGCACTAGCGCTTTTGTTTCTGTAAGTCTATGATTAAGTAACATATTCTACCTTCCTTACCTCGCACGGATGACATCTCAATTAGTTGCCTGGAAAAAAAAAGAAACTGTTGCTTTGGAATTGAGGAAGGCTTGAAGAAAGTACGAAGATTACTTGAGCGACGACATTTTTGCCTGTAGCTGTCAACATTTTTGCTATGTGTGACGGAACGGATCTTTTGACTACGAAACGTCGATACTGAATGTAATTATGATTGTCGGGCCGTGTAGTGCTCCCTACCACAAAACTGTCCGATATTTGATATAACCTACTGTATGTTGGAAAAATTACCAGCCGGTGTCGCCGAGCGGTTCTAGGCGATTCAGTCTGAAACCGCGTGACCGCTACGGTCGCAGGTTCGAATCCTGGCTCGTGCATGGATGTGTGTGATCTTCTTAGGTTAGTTAGCTTTAAGTAATTCTAAGTTATAGGGGACTGATGACCCCAGATGTTAAGTCCCATAGTTCTCAGAGCCATTCTTTTGTAAAATTCGTGAATATCTGCTGGTTCTCCTTATTAAAGAATTTTAAAAAAGTAGCGAAAATTCCTTTCGCGGGTCACTCTTAGAAATTGTGACACTCAGTTTTTCATTTGCTTCGTTGCTCACGTGTCAGACAACCACCGATGCTGTTTAACCAGACAATGAAAACAGCGAATTGTTTGTGTGTGCTCTACTAATTACATTTGAAACTAATAATTTTCAATATTAATATACCAAAGGTTTACTTGCCAGGTAATCGGACGTCGTACTTTTCATCAATATACCGTTTCCTACTCTCCCCTATCCTTGAAACACCAAAATACAGTTTTTTAAATTTGTGTCTTCGCAGTATTACAAAAGTAAAAACATTCTTCTGTCTTACAGTACTTCTCAAAATCGCATAACTAATTCCATAAAAGCCGCAGCTGGTAAAATAGCTTCTTTATTGGAGCTTAAGATGTTAGGCATTATGAAACTAATGTTACTTATTTTTCATGAAAAATTTTGCAAGTGGTTTTCCACCAAAAATTTTCAGAGGTAGGCTACGTAAAAAAAAAAACTGTCTCTACTCATTTCCATAAATTGCACTTTATTCGACAATGGCAAAGACATAATGGCATACGTCATTGATTCATATATACCAACATCAGATCATAATCGCCGCAGGAGATGTGTTATAGCTTCAACCTTTTTGTTACAATGTATGGTCGTCGGTTTACGTGATAAACTTATAATCCGAGAAAGAAACACAGCCCACAGTTGCACTACATTATGTTTATTTTAAACCTTGACCATGGTTTCCGCTATAATAATATAGCCTTCTTCAGAAGATTAAAAAATTATCAAAATAACATGTAGATCAGTGATACAATCTACACATAAATTTAAAAATTACCAAAGTGATAACTAATTATTTACATACACACTAATAAATGAAAATTGTCGTAGCCCAGAGGCTGCGTCAAGATCAATAAAATAACTTCAACATACATAAGCATGTTTGGCTCTGAGCACTATGCGATTTAACTACTGAGGTCATCAGTCACCTATAACTTAGAACTAATTAAACCTAACTAACCTAAGGACATCACACACATCCATGCCCGAGGCAGGATTAGAACCTGCGACCGTAGCGGTCGTTCGGCTCCAGACTGTAGCGCCTAGAACCGCACGGCCACTCCGGCCGGCACATAAGCCTGTTTCAAACGTAAGTCAATAAGACCGTCAATGCACAGTATTACTGTTCGTTTTTTGTGCATCAACTGAGACCAGCTTTGCGAAAGAAGCGGCGACTCTTTCTGCGCAACCCACCCATGATTTTGCAAGACAATGCGCGGGTGCTCTGTTCGGTCGATGGGACTGGGAAGCACTGCACCATTCACCATACTCCCCGGACCTAAGTCCTTGTGACTTTGATTTGATTACGAAGATGAAGGAACTACTTCGTGACATTCACTTCAGAACTGTTCCAGAGATTCGACAGGCAGTAGACCGCTCCATTCGCACCATCAACAGAACAGGCTATGCTAACGGTATACTACGCCTTCCACATCGCTGGCAACGGGTTCTACACAATGCTGGTGAGTACTTGAAGGACGGTAACGGGTGCAAACATGTAACTCTTTTGTATCGGTTGTGAATAAATAGTTGCCACTACTTAAGTTCCAACCCTCGTATATGTTATTATTCGAGAATGTTCCCCTTTAAGAGAGAGTTTCACTCTCTTCTCTTCCCAAAACTTCTTCATTAATTGATTATCTTTTTTCTGCCTTTCGTCGATTCCTTTTCCCCTGTTGTTTTTTTCGTTAAGACTGGTTCAAGTTTCTTGTTTTTGATTTTACCTCTGATTTGTTTCGTTTTGTATAATGTTTGAAGACCATCACGGAAACTGATGAGAGTGCTATAGTTATAGCTTATATTCCACAAGAATGTTGTTACAGATCAGGTCAGTTTTGAGGCAGCTAATGTACAGTTTTTTTTACAGATATTTTAATACTCTTTACTATACAAGAAAAGTTTTTTTTAGTGACATGCTATAAATTTGTAAATATGTTCATAAATTCTGAGAAGCTTAAAAGTAAATCACACAGCAAATCCATGCTGACACATACAATATGGTTGACTTAAGGACAGTAGAAAGTTCCTGGTCTCGCGATTCTAGGCGCGCAGTCTGTAACCGTGTGACTGCTACGGTCGCAGGTTCGAATCCTGCCTCGGGCATGGATGTGTGTGATGTCCTTAGGTTAGTTAGGTTTAAGTAGTTCTAAGTTCTATGGGACTAATGACCACAGCAGTTGAGTCCCATAGTGCTCAGAGCCATTTGAACCATTTTTTAGAAAGTTCCTGTCAACGCAAGCAAAGGATTGTTGTAGTCATGATGGGGCAGAGAGGAAGAGTTGCTCGTGGATGAACTCCTGCGCGAGGAAAACTAAACATGCTGGCTTCCCCCGTTGTTTTCACAGGCAACGGAACCTATGCTTGTGAGAGGATAAAGAATGGTCATCTGTCTTGTGTATGTCAACAGAGATCAACGGTGCAGTCAGGACTCAACAACCAAATAACCATCAGAATAATAATCTACGGATAGTTTTATGTTTCACTCTACCCAAATAAAATATACGTGCACCTTACAGAAAAGACAGACACTTCGCAGAATCAGCAGCTCTGAAACATTTTATCTAAACTGAAGGGGATAACCGATGTCAGTTGCAGCGAGACATTGCGCGGAATCAACGGCAACGAGTGAAAATGTGTACCTGACCGGGTTTCGAATATCTTTGTCCTGCAGTAACTTATGCATAACCATTGTTAGCCACGGTAATGAAATAAAGATTTAGTGTCACGCTGCACTGTCATTAGTAAAAAGAGGAAGTAAGACTATTGGGATCTACAATTGCTGGTATTGAAATTATTCAGGTAATTATTACTACGACCTTAATTAATAATCATTTTTCATTTGTATTTTCGATTACGAATGGCTTTGTGTGTACTTCAAATCTCCCTAACATGTTTTAATTATTTTATCACTACACATCTCATAAGCCCCGTATCTTCGATGACTCGCATTATCGGTATCTGCAAATATTTCTTCTTCGCCTAGTATCTGCTCTCAAGTTTTATTTCTGCCATGTTCTTATTTCATACTTCTCAGTCTACCACAATAGCGCTAGGCGTTGATTTGGCTTCAGTCCTGAGCAGAAAAATTAAATCACTATATTGGTTATAATAACACATTCTGTTAATCCCCTTCCTCTTCATAACGAACCTAAAGCGTGAAAAACCATACTCTGATGCCCTCTAGTATAGTTTACTCCGCAGAGAATTCTGTAGTATGAATATTTTGTTGCCAATGTAGCGATTTCCCATCCCATCTACATCCACGTACCACTTACGCCTTACCGTACACCACAGCATCATCAGCAAACAACGGCAGATTGTTGTCCACCCTATCCGATAAATCATTTACGTATACAGAGAACAACAGTGATCCTATCGCACTTCCATGGTACACTCCTGACGATACCCTTGTCTCTGTTGAACACTCACCGTCGAGGACAACGTACTGGGCTTTATTACTTAACAAGTCTTCCTGCCGCTCACATATCGGTGAACTTATTCCATATGCTCGTACCTTCGTTAACAGCCTGCAGTGGGGCGCCGTGTCAAATGTTTTCTGGAAATCTAGAAATATAGAATATACCGGTTGCCCTTCATCCCTAATTCGCAGTATATCACGTGAGAAAAGGGCAAGATGAGTGATCCGTGGACATAAGCTTTTCGGTCTAATGGAAGTTTAATATAATCTAAATGAGAATATGTTCAAGGATTCTGCAGCAAACCGAAGTTAGGGATATTGGTCCGTAATTTTGCAGATCCTTTCTTTTTCCCTTGTTGTATACTGGAGTCAGCTGCGCTTTTTTCCGGCAGTTGAGACTTTTGTGCTGGGCGAGGGATTCACGACAAATGCAGGCTAGGTAAGAGGTCAAGGCCATAGGACACTCTTTGTGAAACGGAACTGGGATTTCATCCGGACCTGGTGAGTTATTTGCTTTCAAATCTTTCAGTTCTCTGGGCCAGGGATGTTTATTACTATATCGTCCAAACAAGAGTATGTCCGGTTGTCAAATGACTGTATGTTTGCACGATTCTTCTGTATGAACGATTTCTTAATCGTGAAATTTAAAAATTCGTTTTCTGCTACACCAGACTGGTCAACAAGTGGCTGAATGAAAGCCTTATAGCCGCTTAGCGCTATTGCATAGGATCACAATTTGCTCATGTTCTCTGTCATTATCATTTGCTACCGTGTGACGGTTGTATGCATAGTGCATAGATCTTTCTATAGACGCAACAATCTCTACTAACCTTCACGTGTTATCATTTGTGCGTTCTCTTTTAAACCGGAAGTTCAAAGCCTCTGCCCCTCAGCATCTTCCAAATATCATCGTTAAGTGACGGTGGAATTTTTCCATTCTTTATCCACTTACTAGGCACATAACTCTCCAGACCACGATTTACAATCTGCTTTAACTTTGCCCATGATTCTTCTACATCCATATTATTGGAAATAAGTGATACCAATTCGCTGTCTAAGTAAGAATTGCTTATCTGCTCTAGATAGCAGAAACACTCTCCTAGACTTCTTAACTGATTTATTAACTTTCGTAATCATAATTGCTATAATAACATCACGATCGCTAATCCTCATTTCTATGTTGACATTGCCGGTAAGGTCCGGGCTACTTGTACATGCCGGGTAAAAGATATTTCCATTGCATATGGGCTGCCAAGCTACCTACTAAAGACTGTTTTCAGGAAACGTATTCAAAAGTATTTTGCCTGACTGCCTGTCTGAACCCCCCTCCCCGCAGTAAATCCGTAGACATCACAGTCTATAATCGGTAGGATAAAATCGCCTCCAAATGGCATTGCACGATCTGTGTATTTACGTGCTACTGACTGTAGACTTTGTTGGAATGGCTCTAGAGCTATCGCAGCGGAAAAGGGTGGCCGGTAGAAACATCCAACAATTAACTTGGTTTCACCTACATCTGTTATAGGCGACCAGATAACTTAGGTGTCACACTCATCTTCGACCTCGATAGAGACAATATTTTTTGTTCTTGCTCACTCCTGTTCTTCCCTTCTTTCAAAGCACCGGTCGACAGAATTAGAGTTCCAGAATGAGATTTTCGCTCTGCAGCGGAGTGTGCGCTGATATGAAACTTCCTGGCAGATTAAAACTGTGTGTCGGACCGAGACTCGAATCGGGACCTTTGGAAGCTGGGAGACGAGGTACTGTAGGTAGTAAAGCTGTGAGAACGCGGCGTGAGTCGTGCTTGGGTAGCTCAATTGGTAGAGCACTTGCCCGCGAAAGGCAAAGGTTGCGGGTTCGAGTCTCGGTCCGGTACACAGTTTTAATCTGCCAGGAAGTTTCATATCAGCGCACACTCCGCTGCAGAGTGAAAATCTCATTCTGGAAACATCCCTCAGACTGTGGTTAAGCCATGTCTCCGCAATATCCTTTCTTTCAGGAGTGCTAGTCTTGCAAGGTTCGCAGCAGAGCTTTTGTAAAGTTTGGAAGGTAGGGAACGAGGTGCTGACGGAAGTAAAGCTTTGAGGACGGGGCGTGAGTCGTGCTTCGGTAGTTCAGTTGGTAGAACACTTGCCCGCGAAAGGCAAAGGTCCCGAGTTCGAGTCTCGGTCCGGTACACAGTTTTAATCTGCCAGGAAGTTTCAGAATTAGAGTGACTTGTTTTCCTTTTGCGGACGCCATAGCGAAGTATTTCTTTCCTAACTCTTTTCTTAGTAGTAACTGAGATTATCGCTCTAGTCAAAATTAAAAACTGCCAGACGAAAATGCGCTATTCTAGACCATAAGGCAGGACTGAAAGAAGTCTAAGACTTTTGTATGAGTATAGACTGTTTCCGCAGATTATGGGCCATGAAACCCGCGCGATTTGTATGTTCTTCGAAACCACTTTACAAGAAAAGCTTGTTTCTGTGAACTTCTCTCAGTGTAAATATACTCCCCTCACATCTTGGTTCAAGCTCACTATGACTGAACCGCAACCACATCAGTTAAAACTTCCTGCAGGAATGTAACTTGCTGCTTTATACAAATTCCTTACACGCAATGCGCTACCAGTTGCAGTACCCGATCGAGCCTCTCAAGTTCAGCTTTCCACAAGATACACCCCTTCTTCAGCATTCTCCGCGAAAACTGCCCATGCTATTTGTTCAGGTCTTAACATTATCACTTTTGTCTAACCAGTTCCATTTGGTAAGGTACGTGTCATCGTATGTGCTATGAATACTTTTATCCTCTCTTGACGGTCGTTATGTGAAATTTTTGACAGAGTAGTTTTAAAGCTTGTCGCACTAAAAAATGCTTGAAACCAATTCAACAGCCTTTAAAAGAAAGATCGACACTTGCTTCCGACGATCCCCATCTAACTTCAATGAGATGTCTGTAAAATTCTCATACAGTCAGAACTAGACTGGTACAACTGCTGCCGCAAGACTTTGATTTTCTTCGACATTTGCCGTACAAATTGGCTGGTGTAGATCGCAAGCTTACGAGTTGTAGCCTTGTGTGGTCTTATGCGCTTTCCCAAAATTGTACCACTAAATCGATTGATTTACAACCCCTTCAATTCCATATACGTTTGTAATGTTGGGCCTCGAAATTTAACCACATGTTATAGCCCGGAAGAACATTGCAAGTGTTATAGTCGAAAGCTTCGGACATTTGTACCATCAAGAACATTATCATGTACTTATTTATTATTAAGATAAACTACAATCCACAACACAAAACCACTACTTTGTCGTATTTTCGAATTTCCCTAGGGTGTCGCATCGATTATGTTTTTATGTAGAGTCACGGGTAAAAAGAACTGGGTTACATCGCGTAAGAGGCAACGGCCTTGCGGCAGTGGATACCCCGGTTCCCGTGAGATCACCGAAGTTAAGTGCTGTCGGGCACTTGGATGGGTGACCATCCAGGCCGCCATGCGCTGTGGCCATTTTTCGGGATGAACTCAGCCTCGTGATGCCAACTGAGGAGCTACTCGACCGAACAGTAGCGGCTTCGGTCAAGAATTCCATAATAACGACTGGGAGAGCGGGGTGCTGATCCCACGCATCCTCCCCTGAGGATGACACGGCGGTCGGATGGTCCCGATGGGCCACTTGTGGCCTGAAGACAGAGTGCTTCTTTTTTTTTACATCGCATAAGAAATAATTTATGATACACAAAGCAAATGAATATCTTCTCTTGCTTTGCTTTTTCTTTTAATTGCTTCTCCATTCTTTTACTGTAGTTTTCTACGTCTACGCCTACATCTACATGGATACTCTGCGAATCACATTTAAGTGCCTTACAAAGTGTTCGTCGATCCACCTTCGCCATTCTCTTATTTTTCCAATCTCGAATAGTGCGCGGAAAAATCGAAAAGTTATATATTTCCGTGCGAGCTCTGATTTCCCGATATTAATACGATGATCGTTTCTTCCTACGTACGTCGGTGTCAAAAAAAAAAAAATATTTTCGCATTCGGAGGAGAAATTTGGCGACTGAAATTTCGTGAGAAGACTCCGCCACAACGAAAAAGGCCTTTGCTTTAAAAATGCCCAACCCAAATCCTGTATCATGTCAGTGACACTCTCTCTCTTATTCCTCAATAATACAAAACGTGCTGCTCTTCTTTGAACTTTCTCGACGTACTCCTTTAGTCCCACCTGGTAAGAACCCCACATCGTGCAGCAGTACTCCAAAAGACGACGGACAAGCTTAGTGTAGACGGTCTCTTTACTAAATCTGTTGCATTTTCTAAGTGTTCTACTAATAAAACGCAATCTTTGGTTCTCCTACCCCATAACATTTTCTGTGTGTTCTTTCCAATTTAAGCTGTTCACAATTGTAATTCCTAGGTATTTAGTTGAATTTACGGCCTTTACATTTGATTGATTTATCGTGTAACCGCAGTTAAACGGATTCCTTTTACCACTTTTCATTATTTAGGGCCAACTAACAAATGTAGCACCATACAGATATATTTTTTAAATCGTTTTGCATTTTGTTTTGATCTTCTGATAACTTTACTAGTCGATAAGCGACAGCATGATCTGCAAATAATCTAAGACGGCTTCTCAGATAAGGAACAGCAGAGAGCCATTAACACAACCTTGTGGAACGCCAGAAATCACTTCTGTTTTACTCAGTGACTTCCCGTCAGTTACTGTAATTCATAAATTTCGAGCGTATTATATTATTTGAGAGTTGTAGCATCTCACTTTAGTGTTTACTTCGTAGATTCTTACTTAAATTGCGTGTGAGTTTTAGTTGCTGTTATCGTAAATTCAGGCAGATTGTAGCGCAGTCGTTAGGCACTTGTACCGGTTACTTAATACATTCTTTGCGTGTTTCCCTCCTTGCGTTATCTAGGCACGGACTCGTGTATCAGTAACTGTTGTTCAACGTCGATTAGAATGGACAGGGTCTGTGATTGCTGTGTTCTGATGAGAGCTGAGTTGGCATCCCTTCGCTCACAGTTGCTTGCGGCGCTGACTTCGGTCGCGCAGCTTGAGGCTGTTGCCAATGGGCACCACTGTAGGGAGCCGGACTCGGATATCACGGGGATGTCAACCTCGTCCCGTCTGTCCCCAGATCGGTCTGCCGCTGTGGTTGCCCCGGTTGTGCCCGCAGTGGGGCTGAGCCCTCGCCTGTGGTTGATTGGGAGGTCGTTCCAAGGCGTGGCAGGCAGCAAAAGACGTCCCCGGAGGCTGATCAGAAAGCCTCCCCGGTGCGTCTGACAAACAGGTTTCAGGCATTGTCTCTGGCTGAGCCAGATGCAGCTGCCTGCCCTGTTTCAGAGGATGATTCTCAGCCTTCAAGGTCCGGGCAATCGCAGAGGGTGGGCTTATTGGTAGTTGAGAGCTCGAATGTTAGGCGCGTAATGGGGCCCCTTAGGGATATGGCGGCTAAGGAGGGGAAGAAATCCAGTGTGCACTCCGTGTGTATTCCGGGTGGAGTCATTCCTGATGCGGAAAGGGTCCTTCCGGATGCCATGAAGAGCACAGGGTGCAGCCAGCTGCAGGTGGTGGCACATGTCGGCACTAATGACGTGTGTCGCTTTGGATCTGAGGAAATTCTCTCTGGAATCCAGCGACTATCTGATTCGGTGAAGGCTGCAGGTCTTGCTTACGAGATAAGGCAGAGTTCACCATCCGCAGCATCGTTGACAGAACCGACTGCGGACATTTGTTGCAGAGCTGGGTGGAGGGTCTGAATCAGAGGCTCAGACGGTTTTGCGACCGTGTTGGCTGCAGATTCCTTGACTTGCGTCATAAGATGTTGGGGTTTCGGGTTCCGCTGAATAGGTCAGGAGTTCACTAAACTCAGCTGGCGGTTACACGGGTAGCGGAGGCTGTGTGGGGTGGACTGGGCGGTTTTTTTAGGTTAGAAGGCCTCGGGAAAGTACGGGGTGGGCTGCAATCTCAAAGGGTGCATGAAAAATACAGGACGTGCTTGGATCAAGAAACAGTCGGAATTGTGGTTGTAAATTGTTGTAGTTGTGCTGGGAAAGTACCTGAGCTTCAAGCGCTAATAGAAAGCACAGAAGCTGAAATCGTTATAGGTACACAAAAAGCTGGCTAAAGCCTGAAATAAGTTCTGCAGAAATTTTTACGAAGTCTCAGACGGTGTTCAGGAAAGATCTATTAGGCAGAATTGGTGGTGGAGTGTTTGTGTCTGTCAGTAGTGCTTTATCTTGTAGTGAAGTCGAAGTAGATTCTCCATGCGAATTGGTATGGATGGAGAGTATACTTAACAGCCGAACTAAGTTAATAATTGGCTCCTTCTAGCGACCCCCAGACACCGATGCTATAGTTGCAGAACAGTTCAGAGAAAATTTGAGTCTCGTAACAAATAAATACCTCACTCATACGGTTAAAGTTGGTGGGGACTTCAACCTTCCCTCGATATGTTGGCAAAAATCCTTTTTCAATACCGACTGGTAGGCATCAAATATCTTCGGAGATTGTCCTAAATGCTTTCTCCAAAAATTATTTCGAGCAGTTAGTCCACGAACCCACGCGAATTGTAAATTGTTGCGAAAATACACTTGACCTCTTAGCCTCAAACAATCCAGAGCTGATATAGAGCATCATGATCGATACGGGAATTAGTGATCAAAAGGTCGTTATAGCTTGGCTCAATACCGTTTCTTCCAAATCCACCAGAAACAAACGCAAAATAATTTTATTTAAAACTCGGATAAAGTGTCACTAGAAGTCTTCCTAAGAGACAATCTCCATTCCTTCCGAACTGACTATGCAAATGTAGACGAGATGTGGCTCAAATTCAAAGACATAGTAGCAACAGCAATTGAGAGATTCGTACCTCTTAAATTGCTAAGAGATGGAACTGATCCCCCATGGTACACAAAACAGGTCCGAACGCTGTTGCAGAGGCAACGGAAAAAGCATGCGAAATTCAGAAGAACGCGAAATCCCGAAGATTGGCTACAATTTACAGACGCGCGAAATTTGGCACGGACTTCCATGCGAGAAACCTTTAATAGGTTCCACAACGAAACATTGTCTCGAAATTTGGTAGAAAATCCGAAGAAATTCTGGTCGTATGTAAAGTACACAAGCGGCAAGACGCAGTCAATACCTTCGCTGCGCAGTGCCGATGGTACTGTTACCGACGACTGTGCCGCTAAAGCGGAGTTAATGAACGCAGTTTACCGAAATTCCTTCACCAGGGAAGACGACTGGAATATTCCAGAATTTGAAACACGAGCAGCTGCTAGCATGAGATTCTTAGAAGTAGATACCTTAGGGGTTGCGAAGCAACTCAAATCGCTTGATACGAGCAAGTCTTCAGGTCCAGATTGTATACCGATTAGGTTCCTTTCAGATTACGCTGCTACAATAGCTCCCTACGTATCAATCATATACAACCGCTCGCTCACCGATAGATCTGTACCTACAGATTGGAAAATTGCGCAGGTCGCACCAGTGTTTGAGAAGGGTGGTAGGAGTAATCCATCGAACTACAGACCTGTATCATTGACGTCGGTTTGCAGTAGGAGTTTGGAGCATATTCTGTATTCAAACATTATGAATCACCTCGAAGAGAACGATCTATTGATACGTAGTCAGCATGGTTTTAGAAAACATCGTTCTTGTGCAACGCAGCTAGCTCTTTATTTGCATGAAGTAATGGCCGCTATCGACAGGGGATCTCAAGTTGATTTGGTATTTCTATATTTCCGGAAAGCTTTTGACACCGTTCCTCACAAGCGACTTCTAATTAAGCTGCGGGCCTATGGGGTATCGTCTCAGTTGAGCGACTGGATTCGTGATTTCCTGTCAGGAAGGTCGCAGTTCGTAGTAATAGACGGCAAATCATCGAGTAAAACTGAAGAGATATCAGGTGTCCCCCAGGAAAGCCTCTTGGGACCTCTGCTGTTCCTGATCTATATGAATGACCTGGGTGACAATCCGAGCAGTTGTCTTAGGTTGTTCGCAGATGATGCTGTAAATTACCGTCTAGTAAGGTCATCCGAAGACCAGTATCAGTTTCAAAACGATTTAGAAAAGATTGCTGTATGGTGTGTCAGGTGGCAGTTGACGCTAAATAACGAAAAGTGTGAGGTGATCCACATGAGTTCCAAAAGAAATCCGTTGGAATTCGATTACTCGATAAATAGTACAATTCTCAAGGCTGTCAATTTAACTAAGTACCTGTGTGTAAAACTTCAGTTGGAAAGACCACATAGATAATATTGTGGGGAAGGCGAGCCAAAGGTTGCAACAAGTCCACTAAAGTGACGGCTTACACTACACTCGTTCGTTCTCTGTTACAATATTGCTGTGCGGTATGGGATCCTTACCAGGTGGGATTGACGGAGGACATAGAAAGGGTGCAAAAAAGAGCAGCTCGTTTGGTACTATAACGTAATAAGGGAGAGCGTATGGCAGAAATGATACGCGAGTTGCGATGGAAGTCATTAAAGCAAAGACGTTTTTCGTCGCGGAGAGATCTATTTACGAAATTTCAATCACCAACTTTCTCTTCCGAATGCGAAAATATTTTGTTGAGCCCAACCTACATAGGTAGGAATGATCATCAAAATAAAGTAAGAGAAGTCAGAGCTCGAACAGAAAGGTTTAGGTGTTCATTTTTTCCGCGGGCTGTTCGGTATTGGAAAGGTAGAGAGATAGTGTGATTGTGGTTCGATGAACCCTCTGCCAAGCACTTAAATGTAAACTGCAGAGTAGTCATGTAAATGTAGATGTAGAAGTAGATGTCGAACTGAGATGATATTCCATAAGCACAGAATTTGACGACAAGCCACTTGCGAGGTACAATTTGAAAATTACTTTTGAATACATTATTGGACTGTGCAGTGATCAATGTCTTACAAATATTTATTACAAAAAAAAACAGTCTAGATCACAATTTATTTATTACGGTGACCGGTTTCGACCACTACTGTGGTCATCTTCAGACCAATGAGTAAGAACTTCATTCAGCTGGAGAATCACTACTACTACTAGTAAGAACGCCATTCAGCTGGAAAAATCACTACTACTAGTAGTAAGAACTTCATTCAGCTGGAAAAATCACTACTACTAGTAGCAAGAACTTCATTCAGCTGGAAAAATCACTACTACTAATAGCAAGAACTTCATTCAGCTAGAAAAATCACTACTACTAGTAGTGATTCTCCAGCTGAAGGAGGCTCTTACTCATTGGTCTGAAGATGACCACAGTAGTGGTCGAAACCGGTCACCGTAATAAATAAATTGTGATCAAGACTTTTTTACAGTAAATAAAATTTGAAAAGCTTCCCGGAAATCTAGAAACACACAATCAATTTGAAATCCCGTGCCAGTAGCACTCAACACTTCGTGTGAGTAAACCTAGTTGACGGCCGTTGTGACTGAGCGGTTCTAGGCGCTTCAGTCGGGAACCGCCCTGCTGCTACGGTCGCATGTTCGAATCCTGCCTCGGGTATGGATGTGTGTGCGGTCCTTAGGTTAGGTAGGTTTAAGTAGTCCTAAGTCTAGGGGACTGGTGACCTCAGATGCTACATCCCATAGTGCTTAGTGCCATTTGAACCATGTGAAACAGCTAATTGTGTTTCACAAGAACGTTGTTTTCTGAATTCTTGTTGACTGTGTGTCAATGGACCGTTATCTTTTTAAGGAAATTAATAATGTTCGAACACAACATATATTCCAAAATCCTGCTGCATATCGACGTATCTGTGGATCTGTAATTTATCGGGTTACTCCTTCTGCCTTTCTTATATACTGGTGTGACCTTTGCAGCTTTCTAGTCTCTGGGTACGGATGTTTCATCGAGCGAGCGGTTGTACATAATTTTTAAATACGGAGCTGCATACTCTGAAACAAAACTAATTGGTACGTAGTCTGCATTGGAAGTCTCGCTTTTATTAAGTGATCTAAGTTGCTTCACTACTTCTAAATTACTCATGTTGGCAGGTGTTCTTGATTCGAATTCTGGAATTTTTATTTCGTGTTCTTTGGTGAATGAATTTCGAAAGGCTGTCTTTAGTGACTCTGCTTTGGCAGTACTGTCGTCGATAGTATTTCCATAGCTATGGCAGAAAGAAAGTGTTGAGTGTGTCTTGGCGTTAGCATATTTTACATATGATCAGAATCTCTTTGGATTTACTGCCAGGTTTCGACGCAAAGTTTCGTTGTGTAACCTATTATAAGAATTTAGTACTGAATTCCAAGCTAAATTTCGAGCTTCTATAAAAGATAGCTAATCTATGGAATTTTTGCCTTCGTTTAAATTTGGCATGCATTTTTAGTTTATTTTTCATATCAGTAGACATGCTGAGCAATAAATTTCGTTCTGCAGTTAAAATTGCTTCAAGCCAACAATATCTGGGTACATATTTTTTTATTTGATGCAGTATTGTGATATTAAGCACATTTTCTTATTGTAAATAGTACCTGCGTGCCAGTTTGCACCCACAATCAGGAAGATTGCGTGTGTGGGAATAGTGACTAATGTGTCATACGACTTAAACCTCAGGAATATGTGCTGCTATGTGGACGACAGAAATAAAATAAAATATTCACTTGGGGTCAAGGCCCACACCTTTAAACGGTACTGGAGTAATTTTCTTGTGGAATCTTAAACTAACTTTGAAATCAGCGTTCAGTAAATACGTATGGTTAGTTGTTGGTTGTTAATAAACAGAGTGGCTCAAGGGAACTTCTATGATGCAGTCCAGAAACGATTCCCTCAATTGGATCGGAACTATAACGTACATTCAATTATCTCAGATTGGACGACAGGAGTCAAAGCAACTATTTGTCACATGTAAGCGACACCTGAGGTACCCGACTGCGTAAAACATCATTAGCAATTGGGATATTTTTTTGTAGCAAAGTGTATTTTATAAAAATTCAGTTTTTCTATGGGAGTGATATGCATCAGATTAATATTACAGTTAATAGAACACTTGTTTTATTCGACACACCTTCCACTCAATATACGACACGCAGAACCAGTATTTCTGAAGAGGGTGCAAGTAACGCAATCAGGCCTGTGAAGGTTCTTCGCAATGCAAATTTAATCTCCACCTACAACTACATGAATACTCTGCAGTTCGCGATTAAGTGATGAGTGGAGCGTTAATAGAACCACTTTCAATTTATCGGACGTTCCACTCCTGGATGCACTTGGAAAACGTGAAAGCCTCTATCCATGCGACCTCTGATTTATTTCTACGTAGATGGAACAATTTTTTTTTCGCACTCAGAGGAGAGTTTTGATTATTGGAATTTCGTGAAATGAGCTCGCCGCAGCAAAAAACTTCGTTTCTCTAATGATTTCCAATCAAGGCGCCCATCAAAACCGTGATACCATCTCCCACATGTCACGATAATACAGAACGAAATGACCTTTTCTCAAGTTTTTCGGTGTTCTCCGTCAACGCTATCTGGTAAAGATCCCATAATGAGCAGCAGTACTCCAGAAGAGAACATAGTGTAAGCAATCTCTTCTCGACTTGCTGCACATTCTAAGTGTTCTGCCAATAAAACACAGTCTTTGATTCGCCTTGCCCATCACTTTTTCATAGAACGTTTCCAGTTTAATCTGTCCGTAACTGAGATCAATGGCTATTTTGTTGAACTGACAGCCTTTATATTTGTATGTTTTATCGTGTAACGAGTGTAACAGAAATTTAACGGATAGCTTTTAGTGCTTCCGTGGATAACATCACACTTCCCATTATTTAGGATCAGTTGACGCTTGTACCTAACGAATATCTTGTCTAAATCATTTTACAATAGCTTTTGATCTTTTGATGAGTTTACTAGACACTATACGACACCACTATCAGACAGGTTCCAATGGTTCAAATGGCTCTGAGCACTATGGGACTTAACATCTGAGGTCATCAGTCGCCTAGAATTTAGAACTACTGAAAATTAACTAACCTAAGGACGACACACACATCCATGCCTGAGGCAAGGTTCGAACCTCCGACCGTAGCAGCAGTGCGGTTCCAGACTGAAGCGCCTAGAACCGCTCGGCCACACCGGCCGGTTATGAGACAGGAAGTAAGACCACTTTGACTTATAATTACTTTTGCTTTGAACATGCCTATACTTCTTTTGCACGTATTTTATTTATCATCTTTTGTAATTTCAGGCACTTACACGTTGTTACTCTATGGAAGTGAAACATGAACGAATAAAAGTTTAGACATGAAGAGAATAGAAGCTTTTTAGATTGATGCTACACAAGAGTGCTGAAGATTAGATGTGTAGATGACGTAACTAATGAGGAGGTACTGAACAGAACTGGGGAGAAGAGAAAGTTATAGCACAACCTGACTACAACAAGGGATTAGTTGATAGGACACTTTCTGAGACGTTAAGAGGTCGCCAACTTAGTACCGGAAGGATGTGCGAGAGGGGTTCTAACGATCGTAGAGGAAGACCAAGAGATAAATACAGTAAGCAGATCCAGGACAGGGTAGCATGGAGAGCTACATCAAATCAATGTCCGAACTGAACGGCACCACAGTAGTCGGTTAATTCGTCTTCTTGAATACGATAAAGTTGTGCAGTCTTTGTTATCCTTAAATACTGATATAATGGTCGACACGTCATTGGATCTGACCTGTGGTATGCAATCACTGCCTTCATCCGACGATAAGCATAGTCGCTCCACAAGTGTTATTACCTTTTCCATTCTGACTATGAACTGGTCGAGGAGGTCAGCAATATCATATTTAAACACTGTTGTTTTTTAAGTTGCACATACAGTCGGAAAAAAAGTACATGGGCAGCGATCAATGAATCGCTCCCCAGACATGAGAGAACTGCTAAAGGGCCAGTATATCGAGTTGCAGGAGCTGAGGTGAAGAAGTCACGTGACGTGGTAATTATGTTATTTGACGTTTGCTACAATTCAAATACCAGTGGCTGTAAACGTGACAGTGTCGGCACGATATCTGACAGAGAGAATCATCTAATACTCGTATCTGAAAATCCAAGATTTTGTGACACTAAAGTGATATTATCGGCTTACGAGTGGTATCGACTATGTGAAACATCAAAGCATATTTTCGCATTGTTCCATGCCAACGTTGATGCGCCGTCAGTAATGCGGGTGGATCACACTGACAGAGTAGGAGAATTTGCTTAACAGTTAAAATATTTAATAGTAAAGAGTTCTTATATCTGTAGGAACAGACGTTTAAGAATCTAAGGCATTTTTCCGTCCAGTAACCTTAGAATAAATAAACTTTTGCAAAATGAGTTTAAACATGGCATTGGCAGTTGTAACAATAAATATCTGAATTCTGCAGTAAATAAAATAATGTGTAAGACTTGTGAAAATTATGAGATGGGGCAGACTGGCAGGAATTTTGAAATAGGTGCCATGAACTTGTGAACGGAACAGCTAGCAGAAAATCTGTGTTTCATCAGCACATTGTTCACAATAAGCATTTAGAGGATACGACTGCTAACAACCTGAAAGTCCCGTACACTGTCCCTAAAGGTATGCAGCTTAAGTAGTCTGGAAGACCTAGAAAATTACATGCATCACAAAAAGTAACTGTTATCGCTACTTAACGAGCAATTAGATTTCAGAGACGAGTTTTTCTTCGATCTTTTTGGCGAAATATTCTAAAAATCACTGCTCTTGCTTTTAACATATCAGTCTGATTTTGAATATAATGAAATCGGTTTTTTTATGAATTTTCTGCAAGATCGTCCTTACAGACACAGCGATCGGTAGAATTGTTTAAATTAAAAAGTCTCGAACGCTTGTAAGTTGCATATGTTTCGTCCGGTGACCAGCTTAGGTTTTTTGTCAAACCGTCAAAGCAGTTCTTTACTCTGTAAACAAGAGTATTACATGTTGTACGTGATCGAGGAATGAATACAGTCACTGAAGTAAAATAACACAAATAAATGGTTGGAATACCGGTGGGGACAGCAGGAGCAACTGGTGTGGCACAGACCGCTCTGAAGTGGCGCGTGGAACACTGCCGAGAGGGGCTCAGTTGTTAGTGGTTTTATAGCGAAAGTTAGGCCACCGCCTCCTGTATAACGTCACCATTAGCCAGCTGCAGAGATCTGTTATTGTTAGAGTAATCTGAGAGAGCTGTTTGTATACGTATGTCATTATAAGTTGAAGTCATAGAACAAATCTTAGAAAAAATGTTAGGGACATTATGAATTTGCATAAAAGACGTTTTTCAACAGAGGACAACGTTTCACCCAATGACACTGGCTCATTTCACTATACGAGTATGCTGTCCTCTGCAGGTAACTGAACCAATGTAAATGTGACTCAGATGATTGAAAGGTCACCAGCTGGTTACCACTGGTACGAATATGAGTCGACAATTTTCAACGTGAGTCAAAGATGTTGCAGCATCCATTCAGGAGCGATGTGGAACTCGATGGCACTGCTTTTAGTTATAGATATAGCGGATTTACGTGCATCTATCTTTTACGTATACGTAAATGTTTAGTGGCCTGTTGTACAATTATCGTAAAACAGCTGTAAAATTATCGTTAACAACGCCACACCATTTTTTACAAACGCAATGACTAAGCTACATCATAAATAAGGATTACAAAATGCAGCAAACATTTCGTGGAGATGAGAAACATTATGTACATCCGGGATCTAACTGAAGAGTTTAAATAAATAGCAGCTTAAAAGGAAGCAACCAAGCTGGAAACATTAGTACACAGTGTTAGCCAGCAAGCTGTGTACAATCGTTAATTACTACATACATCAAAAAAAGGCTTGCCTCACCTCACTTCCCTGAACTCCTAACGATAAACGTTGACTGTGGACGTTGTATCACAGACTCAGTCCCTTTGACTGTTCAGACACGTTACTAAACCAGCCCAAAGGCTTCAACAACCATGCAAGAGCTGGGCAATTAGACGGAGGGGGTTCGGCAGCCGATCAGCTCCGGGGAGGAAGAACACAACTTGTGTTGTCTGTACTTCAACCATACCTAGACGGTCAGTACCGCGGTTCGATCGCGTCCGCATTCTTACTATGTACCAGGAAGAGCTCTCAACAAGGGAAGTGTCCAGACGACTCGGAGTGAACCAAAGCGTTGTTGTTCGGACATGGAGGAGATACAAAGAGATAGGAACAGTCGATGATATGCCTCGTGCAGGCTGCCCAAGGGCTACTGCCGCATTGGATGACCGCTACCTACGGATTATGGCTCGAAGGAACCCAGACAACAACGCCACCATGTTGAATAATACTTTTCGTGCAGTCACAGGATGTCGTGTTACGAACCAAACTGAGCAAACTAGGCTGCATAATGCGTAACCTTACCCCCGACGTTCACTGTGAGATCCATCTTCGCAACCACGACACCATGCAGAGCGGTACAGATGGGCCCAACAACATGCCCAATGGACCGCTAAGGATTGGCATCACATTCTCTCCACGGATGAGTGTCGCATGTGCCTTCAACCAGACTATCGTCGGAGACGTGTTTGGAGGCAACACGGTCATGCTGTATGCCTTAGACACACTGTCCAGCGAGTGCAGCAAGGTGGAAGTTCCCTGATGTTTTGCGGTGGCATTATGTGGGGCTGACGTACGCCGATGGTGGTCATGGAAGGAGCGGTAACGGTTGTACGATACGTGGATGCCATTCTCCGAGCGATAATGCAACTATCTCGGCAGCATACTGGCGAGGCATTCGTCTTCATGGACGACAGTTCGCGATCCCATCGTGCACATCTTGTGAATGACTTCCTTCAGGATGACGATATCGCTCGACAGAGTGGCCAGCATGTTCTTCAGACATGTTCACTATCAAACATACCTGGTATAGATGGATCCATAGACTTCTCTGAGATATCTACGCCGAATCGAGGAGTGAGACAGTCTGGAACTACGGTGCCTTAATGAACTTGTGGATAGTATGTCACGACAAATACAGTCATGCATCAATGCAAGAGGATGTGCTGCTGGTACTAGAGGTGCCGGTGTCTACAGCAGTCCGGACCACCACCTCTGTAAGTCTCGCTGTACGGTGGTACAACACGCAATGTGTGGTTTTCATGAACAATAAAAAGGGCGGAAATGATATTTATGTTGATTTCTATTTCAATTTTCTGTACAGGTTTCGGAACTCTCGGAACCGAGGTGATGCAAAACTTTTTTTGATGTGTGTACATACGTGCTACTTAAATGTATTAACGAGAACAGACAGCAAAAATCTATGACAGGAAGATATTAAAATTTTAAAAAAATACAAAGAATACCAGACTTTTAAGGCATTTTTTAAATGTGGGAATATTTTGAATAGTAAATGCTGCAGGCAGCTAATAAAGAAACTATGATGATCAGTCTGTGTTTACATAGTAATCCAAAATACGTTTATGGGTGGCGGATTCTCATATGAAAATATTTATAATAACCAAAAAGGTTAGACACAGTCTCTTATTTGAGTATTGCATTGCATATAAACTGTAACACAAGTGATAATATAGAGGATAGGAACATATTTATTAGCCTGCAGTTTGAAAGGTAAAATATATATGTCAGCCAGATGTAGATATCCACGAGTGTAAGAGGTATCAGTTGTGGACGAACTCAAGTTGAGCGAACCCAAGTTCACATAGTAGTTATAGTGCGATGGAAGTTACCTTAAAGCATTATTGAAATGGTTTAATTTGTACGAAACGAAATACACTCCTGGAAATTGAAATAAGAACACCGTGAATTCATTGTCCCAGGAAGGGGAAACTTTATTGACACATTCCTGGGGTCAGATACATCACATGATCAACTGACAGAACCACAGGCACATAGACACAGGCAACAGAGCATGCACAATGTCGGCACTAGTACAGTGTATATCCACCTTTTGCAGCAATGCAGGCTGCTATTCTCCCATGGAGACGATCGTAGAGATCCTGGATGTAGTCCTATGGAACGGCTTGCCATGCCATTTCCACCTGGCGCCTCAGTTGGACCAGCGTTCGTGCTGGACGTACAGACCGCGTGAGACGACGCTTCATCCAGTCCCAAACATGCTCAATGGGGGACAGATCCGGAGATCTTGCTGGCCAGGGTAGTTGACTTACACCTTCTAGAGCACGTTGGGTGGCACGGGATACATGCGGACGTGCATTGTCCTGTTGGAACACCAAGCTCCCTTGCCGGTCTAGGAGTGGTAGAACGATGGATTCGATGACGGTTTGGATGTATCATGCACTATTCAGTGTCCCCTCGGCGATCACCAGAGGTGTACGGCCAGTGTAGGAGATCGCTCCCCACACCATGATGCTGGGTGTTGGCCCTGTGTACCTCGGTCGTATGCAGTCCTGATTGTGGCGCTCACCTGCACGGCGCCAAACACGCATACGACCATCATTGGCACCAAGGCAGAAGCGACTCTCATCGCTGAAGACGACACGTCTCCATTCGTCCCTCCATTCACGCCTGTCGCGACACCACTGGAGGCGGCCTGCACGATGTTGGGGTGTGCGGGACCGTAGCCCAGTTTCATGGAGACGGTTGCGAATGGTCCTCACCGATACTCCAGGAGCAACAGTGTCGCTAATTTGCTTGGAAGTGGCGGTGCGGTCCCCTACGGCACTGTGTAGGATCCTACGGTCTTGGCGTGCATCCGTGCGTCGCTGCGGTCCGGTCCCAGGTCGACCGGCACGTGCACCTTCCGCCGACCACTGGCGACAACATCGATGTACTGTGGAAACCTCACGACCTACGTGTTGAGCAATTCGGTGGTACGTCCACCCGGCCTCCCGCATGCCCACTATACGCCCTCGCTCAAAGTCCGTCAACTGCACCTACGTTCATGTCCACGCTGTCGCGGCATGCTACCAGTGTTAAAGACTGCGATGGAGCTCCGTATGCCACGGCAAACTGGCTGACACTGACGGCGGCGGTGCACAAATGCTGCGCAGCTAGCGCCATTCGACGGCCAACACCGCGGTTCCTGGTGTGTCCGCTGTGCCGTGCGTGTGATCATTGCTTGTACAGCCCTCTCGCAGTGTCCGGAGCAAGTATGGTGGGTCTGACACACCGGTGTCAATGTGTTCTTTTTTCCATTTCCAGGAATATATATATATATATATATATATATAAAATTATAAATTTATGATTAATATCCTTATTCAGTAATAAAATAGTGAAACAAGTTAAAGAAACTGGGAAAGTAAGTGCTGTGATTGTAAGTGCTGTGATTGTTAGAATAGTTCGTCAAAAAGATCGAAGAAAAACTCGTCTGTAAAAACCTAATTGCTCCTTAAGTAGCGATGACAGTTACTTTTTGTTAAGCATGTAATTTTCGAGTTCTTCCAGATTACTAAGCTACATACCCTTGTGCTTGACTCTTAGGTTGTTACCAGTCGTATCCTCCTAATGCTTATTGTGAAAAATGTGCTGATAAAACACAGATCTACTGCTAGCTGTTCCAGTCGTATGTTCATGATATCTACTTGATAATTCCTGCCAGTCTGCCCGGTGTGATAATTTTCACAAGTGTTACGCATTATTTTGTTCATTGCAAAATTCAGATATTTGTTTGTACAACTGTCAATGGCATGTTGAAACTCATTTGGCAAAATGTTATTTATTCTAAAGATTCTGGACTGAAAAATGCCTTTTCGTTACGGAATGAATGACAAGATAAGCCGATAATAATATCAAAGTTGTGGGTTTTCCGTTTACCTTTACAATTTGTAATTGTTAAATCTAAGAAACTGATGCTTCTAAAAGCCTCATGTTCAACAGTGAAGTACACATTTGAATGGAAATTATTTAGCGGGGACGCCAGTGACTCAATTTATGCTTGAGTGTCGTTTATAAGATTAGCATATCATCTAAAGACCTATTGTAATATATAACTTTATTACTTATATGAGGGTTATTTTTATAAAATTGTTTCTGTATGGTTAACAAAAATATCTGCAATTGTTGAGAAATTAACAATTGCACTACATTTTCTCAAGTTATTTTACTAAATTGATTATTATATCAAATGAGCAGATGTATTTCTTTTTTCGCTACATTTTCTGACATTTGATTACTGTCAAATATCTGAATTTTTAAAGACCTATCACTGCTCCTTACTCCACAGCCAGCACTGCCTAGCTTTGTAATGTTAACTCATCACTTAAGTATAGCGTATTTTGTTAATCGCATTTTATAAAATATTGGCTTAATTGTTTTCCGTTTGTATACAGGAGATTCGTATTCCTAATTAACATATTCTGATACACCTGTGCGTTTAATTTCCTCTTATACTTCTGATGATGGCTATAATCTGTTCAAATAAATTGGAGTGTTGTTAAGACTAATCATTATACAGTTTATTTCACGAATTAGCGATGTAAAGAATGTAAAAGTCATACACGTGCGATATAAAGAGTTATTTTTCTTATGTTCTTCCACCTAGGTGCTATGAAGAATGACACTTCTCACAAAATTCAAAGTCTATGAAGGGGGAGGATCAGAAGACACAGAAGGATACGTTGCACCATACAATGCAGCATGCGACTGGCTCAATGACAGTTAATTCATCAAAGACTCGACTAGTCTCTACAAGTGGACACGGGAAATGAATTACAATAGATACTCTATTGACTTGTAGACTAAAAGCAGACTGTAATATTTACAACTCTGCAACCATGTCAGAATGAATTTGTCTTGGGGAAAGATAGGTGAATTGGAATTTTGCTCTATGATTCCTTTTTCGAAATTGTAGTTTATAGAGAAGCATTGAACCTGAGAAGAGATGTCACCGAACTTGTTACCTGATTTAAAATTTTATTTGATTCGCCAGAGCTAAAATCGCAGACTGGCTGAACGAATGTAATACATGACATGTACTGTGATCATCCAATGTGTCTGCAATACAAAATTTAAGCACGATCTCCTGATGGCTTTTGATTATGGCTCCTTCATGTTTATATAAGAGGTCATTCTTGCCCTAACCCGAAAAGCATATACATCTTACATTCAAATACACGTTTGTAGTATCATGAACTACCCTACATTACACATAGTATCACGAACGACCCTGCACAGGCGGGATCAATTTTCTATTTTCAAATAGGAACCTCCCATTTATATTGCATATTTGGATTCTACGCAAAAAAAAAAAAAAAAATGTACCGTTCACTCAAACCATGGTTTCCCTTTGGTGGTAGATGGCGCTGTAACCGACAAATATCAGAAGCTCCTGGTTTTATAATTGAGAATTAGTGAATTTGATTTTTCATTTGATTTACACGTAAATGTAAACATTTGATTTAAATGTTAAGGTTTACGTTCGAAATTTACTTGCGTGTTGCAAATTTGATTGTACATTACAATATGCTTAGCCGTTTCAATGCCTAGCTAGAAACTACGTTTAGCGTGACCCAAGGCAGCGACGGGGATGTTATAGTTTTCTGTTCCCATCGGGATTTTTGACATCGGTGAGTCCACCGTTCATACTTCATCATCTTTGGCGCAATAGCCCTCTGTGAACCTTGGCCTTCTGTAGAAGATTATTCCACTATTCTATATTTAGTGACGAACTCCTCGATTCTGAATTCCTATTTTCCTTGTGTCCAAGCTCACACCTTCCTCCCACCCTACCTTTGGTCTTCCTACCTTCCTCGTTTCTTCGGGCCTTGCACTGCTTCACACCATTGGGGTGCGTGATTTTGGTGAGTCCCCTTGTCTCTCACAATTAGGATGCCTGACCTCGGTGAGTGTCCGTGGCAAATGCTCCTGTCATTATCACTTAGTGCTCGTTTTACCTTGTTCCAATAGTTCTGGTTTGTATTAGCCGGTAGCCGCTTAGCTGACAGCGCGACAGTCACGGCGGTTGGATGGAAACACATACCGAAATCAGTCACATCAGTCGCAGTTCATATCGGTATCAACAGACAGAACATAGAGTTTATATTTACATCGTAGATGAAATGTAGAATCCAATGTGTCGATTCTTATTTGCAAAACTAGGCATACTTCAAATTTGTAGATTACGGCGGCATGTGCCACGAACGGGAAACAATGATTTGAGTAAACGATGTGTATCTTTTGGCGCAGAATCCGAATTTGCAATAAAACTGGAGGATGATGGCGGAGGGTTTCCATTTGATAATACAAAGTTGACCTCGCCCACGCAGCAAGTGCAAGTTATAGCACAGACAGATGTCCATTTTATTAATATTAACTTTTCACCTAGAACATTTTTTTCGTACGATGCGTCGTTTTTAGAGATTTTTAATTGTTTCAAGATAAAAACACACTAAGAGAACAAAATGACGTACAATGACGTAATTATTCGCATGGGACAGAAAACGGTAGATGTGTTGTATATGCACAGACAAACAAATTTTGACAATATTAAAAAACCGGAAGATTTATTGAAGTGAGCGAACTTCACAAATTGAGCAAGTCAGTCCACATATGGCCCTTATCGAAGTAGTTATTCGGTTTAGGATTGACTGGTGGAGCTCCTCATGAGGGAATCGTGCCAAATACTGTCCAGTTGGTGTGTTAGGTCGTCAAAATCCAGAAATGACTGGAGGGCCCTGCCCATTATCCTATAAACGCTCACAGCTGAGGAGAGAGCTGGGGATCTTGCTGGCCAAGGTAGGGTTTGGCAAGCACGAAGATAAGCTGTAGATATTCTGGTCCGGGGAGGGTGGGCGTTATCTTGCTGGAATCTAGGCCGGTATGGGTTGCCACGAAGGCCAATAAAACGGAGTGCAGAATGTCGTCGACGTACCGCTGTGCTTTAAGGGTGCAGCGGATAACAACCATAGGGACCCTATTACGAAAAGAAGTGCCACCCCCAGACCATCACTCATGGTTATCGGACCGTATGGTGGGCAATAGACGGGTTGGTATCCCACCAGTGATCGTGGCGTCTCCAGATATGTCTTCGGCCTCGGGTCTCACTGAGTGGCGTAGAGTTGTCTTCAGTGATAAGTCCCGCTTCGAACTGAACCCGATGACCAGCGATGAGGTTGAAGTGAGATTTTATCTTCTATCATTCCGTCCCATTAGTACCGGATTGAAATAACAATAAAGAAAAAGAAAATGTCATGCAAATTGGCTGGACATTTCGCTGTCGAAATATCAGGAGACGAGAACAATTCGTTTGGCATGTATTCCCGCAATTTTATGTGTCAACTTTATGAGAAATACTCCACGATGAAATACTGCCTCAACTCATAATTGTTTCACCTACTCACCAACACGCTTCTAAATGTCAACTCATCACTTCAGACACCTTTATTTGTTCTAGAACTCCCTCCTCCTTCCTACCCACACTGTGCACATTCAACTTTGAATGAGTTGGCTATGAACCATTCAAAACAAATTGTGTTTTTACATTTTGATATACCGGCTGATCCATTTTAACAAATCATATTTAGTACGGCTTCTGCGAAGAGCCATATAAACAAAGCAGTCCCAGAGGTAATTCGGACAAATTGATACTTTATTTCTCACATTTTCTCTGCGTGATGAATTAATGGCATGCTTAAGGGAGTCAATATTTCAACTCTAGGCACAATATATCGACGAATCGACCTGGCCATCGTCTTCAGATGGCCATCATATCTACCAGAGCTGGAAAACGCTGAGAGAATTTGAGTTTCACGAAATTCCAGTGCGGGATTTGAGAGACAGAAGAGCGTCGAAGGACGTAAAGAGGATCGGGAATCGAACTTGGCAATAAACAGCGGTGTTAGACCAACTATAACAGTTAACACTATGATAGGAGTTTTGGCTGCATGTACGTATAACATCTAATAACTCAATACCTAGAGAAGACGGCTGGGTCGGTCGTCAAAATTCTGTGCATAGCATGGAAATAATAACTTGGCAGAACAAAGTGATATTTGCTGTTGCCGAATACATAGCAGCATAAAATAAACAAAACGTATTTAGATTTATGTACGAGGAGGTGCTCAAAGATCCTTGGCTGTATAAAGAAAAAAAATGCATTTACAGGTTTGAAAAAGAAATTTACGTAATGCATTCAATCTTAAGCTCAACACATTTATGGCATCTTTGTTCCAGCTTCTGTAAGCAACCTCAAAAGAAAAAAAAAATTCAATTGGATTGTGCTGCAAGCCACTCATCCAAATTATTTCTCGCTTTCTCAATGTTAAAAAATGTTCATAAATTGTCTTCTCTTGAGGTGTTTCTTGAGGTCTGGGAACAGATATTAGTCTCAAGGGACGAATTCAGGTAAATGGGATGGATGTCTGAAGATTTCAAAGTTAAAATCTGCCAATTTATTTGCTCGTTAACCGCCTTGCTATGTGGATTGTTGTCTTGCAGAAACAGCTTTCCTCGAAATTTGGAGACCAGTTTTTGCTTCATTTTGTCGAGAAGTTCACTATAGTAATTCCTCCTTAAAGACGGACGCGAACAACTTTCTGCTGTTATATATATATATTTATATATATTAGTCCGCCGCTCGTGATCTTGCAGTAGCGTTCTCTCTTCCCGATCACGGGGTCCTGGATTCGATTCCCTGCGGTGTCAGAGATTTTCACCTGCCCCGAGATGACTGGGTGTTGTTGTGTCGTCTTCAACACCATCATTCATCCCCATTACGGTTGCAGGAAGACAACGGCAACCCACCTCCATTAGGTTCTTCACTAGTACGGCGAAGCGGGTCTCCCGCATCGTTACCCTACGCTCTGTCAAGAAGTATGGGACTTCATTTGATCTGTATTGAGACATTTGGAATCCCATTCAGCTGAGAGCTTTCTGGTGCCAAAAATTTCCCGTATAATGAGAGTCACACGTTCATGCGATATGCCCAGCGTCTCTGCTATCTTTTTATAGCTATTCTTTGATCATCGAGGACCAAGGGATGATTCACGTCCACACTTCCGGGAACTGTGACTGGACATGGCCTTAGAGGACCTTCTTTATTTTCAGTGTTGAAACGTCCTGTTTCAAATAAAGCATCCCAATTCTTGATAGTGGAGTAGAAAGCGCAGTTACCACTCAATCTACCAGATATGTCATTAATTTGTCTAGCCTTGTTCCCTTTTATAAAAGATACTTCATCGCAGCACTACTCTCTTGAGCAGTGAATCCTGTATTTTCTTGCGATATTTTCGCTTCCAAACTGCACAGAAAAATAATAACCAACGTTACTGCTTTACGATTACTGTCACATATAACGTCAGAAACAACAAGGTTTAATGCAAAACATCAGAAGTAGTCTACATCAGTTTTAACTGGGAACAGTCAAGGATTGATCAGCACCCTCTCCTAGATATAATGTTTGTGCGTGGCTGACAACCATCCTCATGACCCTTATATGGTGCCAGCCACGTCATATTTCACTAACGCATTGTGCAAGGGAATACCACTGACACGAGAAAACCAAATGGAGATAATGTACTTCACTATAATCAGGAATCCAGTACGAACGAACGTGTTGTCGCAACTGCAGGACAATGGCATCGTGTTCAGGGGGTCAATATCTAAAATCCACTTCTGACCATCCTGATTTAGTTTTTCCACGGTTTTCTTAAATCACTTCAGGCAAGCGTCAGAGCAATTCCTTCTAAAAGAGCATTCTTTCGCATTCTTCCACAATCTGAGCTTGAGGTTCTTGGTCGTCGACGGGCGTTAAACTTCTCTCCGGCCTCAGGTGCTGTTTAGCATAGCATGGTCGTCAACAGAGCTACAGACGGCGCTGAACAGTCTATTGTGGCATTACTGTCCCATTTCGACCCACATCTTGTTACATTTTATCATTCAGTGCAGAAAGGTTCCCAATGCTGCAAGTTAGCGAGTAGGCTAGATCAGTCAGCAGAGTAACCTATCCCACAAACGGCAGATGACCTGAGAATGAGAACGAGTTATGATGAAGCGTACACAGCGGAAGGGCGTTTCTTAATTTTTTATGGTTGTGTAGAGTGTCTACTGGGCTGATGATCTTTTTCACACTATTGGTTTTCTAATTACGGTTTCAACAAGCTTAATTTCATACTTCACAATTAATTAAACGTTTTATTAAGTCTCATTTACCATTGGTGGACTGAAATGACCAATCGAGGGCGCGCCCTGAGCGGGATAGCATGAAACTGCAGGGTTACTCACTCCCGCATTCCAGTACACGCTTTCAGATAGACAATATGTGTGTGCGGAGAATATAGTTCATCACACAGTTTGCGACTAGCTTTCAGGCTCATAGCAGGTGGCGTTGCAAGTCTTAGTATCCTGTACTTTAAAGCATACTAGATCTAAGAGCCAGTCTCGGAACACGTTTTCAAACACAGGTTGCGATTAGTATTCCGAGAAGCAATACTTGTGTGCGTAGGATGATGTATTTTTAGTACAAAAGTCAACTGCCTCAGGAACATACTTGTGAGGTTTCTACGCACGAGCAGACTCGAGTTCTGAGAGTTGTGACCTCTTATTATGGTGCTCTATAAGTAATAATTACACTCCGGTATCTCTTTTTTGATGCTACATCTACATCTACATCTACATCTACATGACTACTCTGCAATTCACATTTAAGTGCTTGGCAGAGGGTTCATCGAACCACAATCATACTATCTCTCTACTATTCCACTCCCGAACAGCGAGCGGGAAAAACGAACACCTAAACCTTTCTGTTCGAGCTCTGATTTCTCTTATTTTATTTTGATGATCATTCCTACCTATGTAGGTTGGGCTCAACAAAATATTTTCGCATTCGGAAGAGAAAGTTAGTGACTGAAATTTCGTAAAAAGGTCTCGCCGCGACGAAAAACGTCTATGCTGTAATGACTTCCATCCCAACTCGTGTATCATATCTGCCACACTCTCTCCCCTATAGCGCGATAATACAAAACGAGCTGCCCTTCTTTGCACCCTCTCGATGTCCTCCGTCAATCCCACCTGGTAAGGATTCCACACCGCACAGCAATACTCTAACAGAGGACGAACGAGTGTAGTGTAAGCTGTCTCTTTAGTGGACTTGTTGCATCTTCTAAGTGTCCTGCCAATGAAACGCAACCTTTGGCTCGCCTTCCCGACAATATTATCTATGTGGTCCTTCCAACTGAAGTTGTTCGTAATTTTAACACCCAGGTACTTAGTTGAATTGACAGCCTTGAGAATTGTACTATTTATCGAGTAATCGAATTCCAACGGATTTCTTTTGGAACTCATGTGGATCATCTCACACTTTTCGTTATTTAGCGTCTACTGCCGCCTGACACACCATACAGCAATCTTTTCTAAATCGCTTTGCAGCTGATACTGGTCTTCGGATGACCTTACTAGACGGTAAATTACAGCATCATCTGCAAACAACCTTAGAGAACTGCTCAGATTGTCACCCAGGTCATTTATATAGATGAGGAACGGTAGAGGTCCCAGGACGCTTCCCTGGGGAACACCTGATATCACTTCAGTTTTACTCGATGATTTGCCGTCTATTACTACGAACTGCGACCTTCCTGACAGGAAATCACGAATCCAGTCGCACAACTGAGACGATACCCCATAGCTCTGCAGCTTGATTAGAAGTCGCTTGTGAGGAACGGTGTCAAAAGCTTTCCGGAAATCTAGAAATACGGAATCAACTTGAGATCCCCTGTCGATAGCGGCCATTACTTCGTGCGAATAAAGAGCTAGCTGCGTTGCACAAGAGCGATGTTTTCTGAAGCCATGCTGATTACGTGTCAATAGATCGTTCCCTTCGAGGTGATTCATAATGTTTGAATACAGTATATGCTCCAAAACCCTACTGCAAACCGACGTCAATGATATAGGTCTGTAGTTAAATGGATTACTCCTACTACCCTTCTTGAACACTGGTGCGACCTGCGCAATTTTCCAATCTGTAGGTACAGATCTATCGGTGCTAGCTTGCCTCTTAAAAAATAATCAGTGTATCTGTTTTCCTGATTTGGAGATACAAAATAATAAAATTCATGTGGCATCTCTGTACTTCAAACTTTCATTATTTCAGTATTAAATATTCACACACGCAACTCCAAAGGTTCTCAGTATAATGAGTACAACCTGCGGCTGACGGAGGAGAAATCCGTTGGAAACAACGAGACTGCTATACAACAAGATACCAGGTAAGCATACCTCTCCCGAGTCATGTTAGGAGACGATGTCGAGGGGGGGGGGGGGGGGGGGCGGGGGGGAGAAGATTTCCTCACGAAATTACTCAGCAATTTGCAAAGAACATCTTGCGCTGTTAGTATGACCGACGGAGTAGTATGCTACCGCAGGAACATTCCATATCACATTATAATTAATCAGTTGGGAAGAGGTAGGAATCATTGCACTGTCACAGCAGAAAGTTGTAAATTCCAATACTTGCTAAAGAAATCAGTCCCATAATTTTCCAGAAATTCCAAACGTTAGAACATAAATAGTTGCAGGATGCGGGACTGACACCAATGATCTGTACACCGCCATACAGGCGAAACCGCCGTCCATAATGCAGTGGGCAGTGGTAGCATAGGTGACTGACCGCTAATAGAACTCAGCTGACCTTACTAGACTGGTTTGTATCTCTTTATCTCTTTATGCGACTATTCATCTCAAATGATGACCCAGTGCACAGTTATGAATACCATTATGACCACTCCCTACCAGCAGAGACGAAGTCGCGTGGTGACATTACGGGAACGTGACACATTACGAAAATGGTATAAGTGCAGCAGAGACTGCAAATGGGGAAACCCTCTGAGATAACCGACTTCCAGAAAGGCAAACCGTTATGACCTGTCGGCTGATAAAACGCAGCTCGGAAACGGCGAAGTTGGTTGACTGTACGCGTCCTACCATTCTGAGCATCTATAGATAGTAGATGAAGGACTGTATGGACACGAGTAGGCGACGAGTTGTTGGACGTCAACGCTTTATCGGTATCCCTCACCCCCCTCTCCCCCCATCTCCTCACTCCTTCACTCCCTGAATTTCCTCCTGTCTCCATCTATAACGCAGGATAGGCAGCGATCTGTGATGAATATGACGACAGAGAATAATGGTGGTGCAGTCTAAAAGTGCTTCGGAGTACACCGTTCAGACCACATTTTTGAACAAGCTGCACAGCACCAGACACCCGCTACATGTTCCCAAGGTTCACAACGGATAGTACGTTATGGTTGCAGTGGCTACAGAATCCTAGAGACTAGACAGTGGAACGTGTCACCTGGTCGCATGAGCTATGCTAATCTTATTCGTACACTTGAGATCTGGTCGTGGTGAGTTACGCCGTCATCCAGGCAAATAGCTTTTCGAATCACGCACCAAGTCACGGAAACAGGCAGTATTGTGCTATGGGGAACATCCACCTGGTTTACATGAGACCTGTACTGGTAAATGAAAGTAGCATGATAGCTGTGGACTGTTTGAACATTATTGCTGTCTCTTCATGCTTGATGTCTTTCCCGAAGCTGATGGCATCTTGCATCTGGCTAACTGTCCTTATCACAAGGCCACAATCGTGCTACAGTGGTTTGAGGAGCACGATTGTGAACTAAAATTAATGTCTTGAGCTCCAAATACGCCTGATCTGAACCCAATGTAGCACATCGGGGATGCTATCGGGGGCCTGCACGCACCAGCAAATCAGCGGCCCCTAATTTATAGGAACTGCATGATCTGTGCATAGATATCTGATGCCATATATATCTGAAAACGTGGCATCGTGTTCTCAAATCCATAATACCGATTGATCAAAAGTCAGTATAAATTTGAAAACTTAATAAACAACGGAATAATGTAGATAGAGAGGTAAAAATTGACTCACATGCATGGAACGGCATGGTGTTTTATTATAACAAAACAAAACACCCCATATTGCTAGACGCGTGAAATATCTGTTGCGCGCGTCGTTTGGTGATGATCGTGAGGTCGCCGCCACTTCGTCATGCTTGGTCTCCCATGTCTGGGGAGACCTCAGTTCGTGCCATTATTGGCTTTGGGGTTACGTGAAGTCGCAAGTGTATCGTAATCGAGCGACATCTCTAGGGATGCCGAAAGATAACATCCGACGCCAATGCCTCGCCTGACTCCGGACTTGCTTTACAGTGCTGTTCAGAACATTATTCCTCGACTACAGTTATTGTTGAGGAATGATGATGGAGATATTGAGAATTTCCTGTGAAGAACATCATCTTTGCTTTGTCTTACTTTGTTATGCTAGGTATTGCTATTCTGAGCAGATGAAGCGCCATCTGTCGGACATTTTTTGAACGTTTGTATTTTTTTGGTTCTAATAAAACCCCATGTCATTCCAAGCATGTGTGTCAATTTGTACGTCTCTATCTACATTATACCGTGATTTATTCAGTTTTCAAATTTGTACTGACTTTTTTATCACGCAGTACTCAGAGCCATTGCTGTATTAAGTTCCATAGGCGGCCCAACGAGATATTAAACTGATAGTCATAATCTTCTGGCCCTTAACTATACTGTTCATTTTCTCCAGCATATAAAGCTAAATATAAAAGGCCTTCTGAAGCTGATACAGACTGTGTTGTGTTACCCTCTGAATACGGTGCACGCCTTGTTGCTCTAGTTCAAATGGTTCAAATGGCTCTGTCATCAGTCCCCTAGACTTAAAACTACTTACACCTAACTAACCTAAGGAAATGACACACTCCCATGTCCGAGGCAGGATTCGAACCTGCGACCGTAGCAGGAGCGCGGCTTCGGACTGAAGTGCATATAACCACTCGGCCACAGCGGCCGGCTGCCAATTCGGAAGTTGCTAAGATAATCTTTGATCGCTGAGTGACAAGGTAGTGTCGACGCCGTCGAGATAGTGAGTCTCGCGTGGGTAAGTAGTAGGCACGCCAACTTTCCAAGGCGATGCAGACAAGGAAGCGAGCTGCAGTATTCTCATAGACACGTGCGTGAGTGGCAGTTGGCTCGGTGCCGAAGAGCGAGTATCAGGAAGTGCTGCCGCTACTACAGGGAGAGAGGGACAGAGAGAGAAGAAAGTTGTTTGTGACTCAGCGAGGAGTGCGGAGTTCGTCGGCCGTTTGAGGGGAACTGATTCCGGATCCCTGAAGAAAGCGAGAAAGTACCAAGGGGGTTTGCTTCTAGAAGTAGGTCAGGATGGGAACCTGTATTACACTCTACTCCGATTTCGCTGTAGGTTGCGAAAGCTTGGAAACGGATTTATTTGATCTGGTGAGCACTTACGTTTTAGTGGTCACGCAAGAAAAATGGCTCTGATCACTATGGGACTTAACATCTGAAGTCATCAGTCCCCTAGACTTAGAACTACTTAAACCTAACTAAACTATGGACATCACACACATCCATGGCCGAGGCAGGATTTGAACCTGCGGCTGTAGCAGCAGCGCGGTTCCGGACTGAAGCGCCTAGAACCACTCGGCCACAACAGCCGGCGTCAGGGAAGAAGTAATGGACTCGGTTAGTATGTGTAAAACAGTTGTTTCCAGTGATTGATTTCTGTCTGATAATTATATGACTTATAGTGAAACTGTGTGTGGTATGGTGTATTTGAAAGATCACACTCATGTCATTTGAGGCAGAGAACAAACTGCAACGTGTTTGTTTAAAATACAGTTGTTTTGGGTAATTGCTGTTAGTGGAGTTGGAGTCCAAGGAGTGTACTTACTAGTACATAGCAGATTTTTTATAATTGTACGGCCAGAACTGGTTGCCATTGGATGTTTGGATACTGGTAAAAACTTGCCATTAAGAGTTGTCAAATGGTGATTATTAAAATACGGCTTGTTTAACTCTTATGTCATTATGGCCATCCTAAATAATAATAATTAATCTTGGGGATCCTTCCGTGTTTGTTAGTAGTAAAACTTATCACCGCGCCTTTTGGAATAAAATTTTAAAATCTAACAGGGGAATTTTGATTCGTCTGTTCTTTTGATGTAGCAGTACTTAAGGAGTTTTATATGTTTTAGGCCTCCTTGCTGTATTTTTATGATTTCTTTTTGATGATATGATATGCGGCCTGTTGCCATGCACGGACGAGACTACTTGGTGGTTGTGCTTAATGACAATCTTATCGATGTTTCACCTGCAAAGTATATTCTGTCGGTCGCAGGGCACTGATCCTATTTGTTTAGGTAATGTAAAACATGTATCTGTTCTTTTTCTTTGATAAGGATGAAAGCTGAAGAAATGAATTAAAATGTGTGCCAGAGCCGGGACTTCGACGAGGGACTCCTTGTTAATGCCATAGCGATGCAGTGGTCAGTACATTTTCCTAGTAAGCAGGTGACCCGCATTTAAGTCCTTCAGCTTCTATTCCTGCCGAAGATTTAAAATATGTTTCCATTGGAAGGCGTTTGTACATCAGTGTATTATGGCAAGTGCATTTTGGAAGCTTGTAAGAAATATTCCTACAAGATTTTTTTTAGTAGTGAAATGACTTTTGCATACCATTGTATTATGATATTTATGCTCTTAAAGCTTATAAGAAACCTTAAGAATTTTATTCCGTTCGAAACAGTATAAGAATTAAATGCCATTTAGAGACGATAAGAAATTTTCTTCTGAATTGTAGCTGGTTAACATTTTGAAAGTGTTTTAAAATGAAAGATAGGGTGGTTGATTGAGTGATTTATTTTTTATAATTCTTATTTCAACAACAACATTGTCAATACTACATTAACCCACCACCTAATACATTAGTGGGTCGTATTTTTACAATACCATTGTTAGTAGCGTACTGCTCCTACAAGTGTTAGCTTCTCTACTGCTACAGGTAGTATAGGCAACAGCATTTTTACTACTAGGTTTACTGTAATAACTACCCTGCCGAGCTATTGTCCTGCAGTGTTACAGGTGTGCCAGAAGATATAAAAACCTACTTTTGTCTGGCCGTGCCCACCGAGCCAATCCCAGTGGGCGTGCCCCTGGCACAGGCTGGCTGTGAACTTGAATCGCTGCAGGTACTACTACTGATATTGCAGAAAAACTACACCCTATTTATACTAAACTACTACAAGTCATAATCGGCAAGCATTGTCAAGTCCGGTTTTGTGTTGCACCGTCCCCCATACCCAAGGACGTGGCGGTTCCCGACGGTCACGGCGATCGTCCATTGCGCGCCCCGGCGTAATGAGATACGTGCGGGGAAAGTTACGATATCTTCTACCAATTACTGATTCTCCCCTCCGTATTCTCGCAGGACCTAGCTGGCGAAACTATCGATAATTCAAAAGGTATGCTGGTCTATGATCAGGTGGTAAGTGTCAAAAAATGTTCAAATGGCTCCGAGCACTATGAGGCTTAACACCTTAGGTCATTAGTCCCCTAGAACTTAGAACTACTTAAACCTAACTAACTTAAGGACAGCACACAAACACACAGCCGTCACGAGGCAGAGAAAATCCCTGACCCCGCCGGGAATCGAACCCGGGTGTGGGAAGCGAGAACGCTACCGCACGACCACGAGATGCCGGTAATTCTCGTCTGAATCCCGCGGCCTCATCGTGAGACAGGGGGCACTCATAGACCACGTATTATGGAGTGCCTTCCTCAGCGCCACAGTCACACGAACGGATAGCCCGCTTCCCGAATCGCAGATATGTCGGGTAAGGACCATGTCCCGTGAGGAAGTGCAGTAGCCCTTTACTTGGTATGAAATATTGAAGTTGTAATCGTTCTCTGATATTACGTGAAGCTGATGAGTCCTTCGTCCAGTGTCTTCGTTGTCTCAGTATTTTTGCCAAACCTCTTTCCCCCTTTCTTGACCGCAAACTTGTTCCCAAAATTTGTTCATTCTTGTCGAATTTGCCTATCTTAACCCAGTACCATGCTGCCTGTTGCCTTATTTTTACATCCAAGGGAGAAAGCCCCATAAGTACCAGCTATGACCACCCAGGAGATATTCTGTAAGCCCAAGATGAACGCAAGAGCATGTTACGCCGTACCCTCCTCGCACACATGGCAGGAATGACCTTCGTGAACCGGTGTGACCGAATTCCTGACCTGTAACCCACTATGAAGGTTATAATGGTGCTGTAGTACAACTTAATCAACTCTGCAGGTAGGTAGAATCTCTTATGCCCAATCGCAATTAAGTTATTTAGTACTTCCAAAGACCTCTGGGTCACTGTGTCGCTATGCTGGGCGAAACTCCATTTTTCATCAAAGACAACACCCAAGTATCCGGCCTCTTGTCGCCGAATAGTTGGTGAGCCCTAGTTCGAACTGTTGTATTCCTGGCTAGCTGTCAGTCCGTCAGCCAGAAAACGCTCTAGAAATTTACCCAGCAGGTCCAAAAGACAAATCGGCTGTAACGCCGGAAACGCATATCCTCCTATTTCCATCTATTGTACTATAATTTTTTTCCTTGTTTTGTTGCCTCAAGATATGACATTTCAGTGTCTTTATATATTGTAGTTGTT
Organism: Schistocerca gregaria; assembly: GCF_023897955.1. Lineage (NCBI taxonomy): Eukaryota > Metazoa > Arthropoda > Insecta > Orthoptera > Acrididae > Schistocerca > Schistocerca gregaria. The sequence goes on from NC_064924.1 coordinate 418,670,737, forward strand.
TTACTATTGGTATATATATATATATATATATATATATATATATATATATATATATATATATATATATATATATGCATTTATGTCAATGTATAATTTGTTTGTTTTGTATATATTATTTGTATTTTTACGCTGGGTCTTGCCTAGGGCAAACTATGCTATCGAACGAATACATCGATAGGTCGTGTGGAGAACCAAAGAGTTTAGGATCTTTGGTAGTGTGAACTCGGCCGCCTGGAGCGCAGGCAGAGGGAGTCTGGCTGGAGTAGTGCGGTTGAGCAGGTGTCTTGTGTGACGCTCCCGCGTGTTGCCGCGCTTTCGGGGTTTGGCAGCATGTAATTGCGCTCGACTTGCTAGGATAGTTTCTGACACGGTGTCGCGGACGGGAATCATTTGCTGGCGCACATCAAGCGCCCGTTTCGCCTGGTGACAGTGTCGAGAAGAAGGCGAGCCAACATCCAGCTTCTGCAACAGCGCCGGCCGACTATAAGTGACTATCGCCACCTCCTCGACCAACGACTTCAAACCTTCAATCAACCAACAAGGAAGACTGGAAGCAAGTAAAGTTTTAGAACTGTATGTCAGACCTCAGCTTTTCAAACTGTCCAATTTCTCTCACAAATTACAGCAACGTAGCATGAACCTTTGTTGCTCCTTGTCTCAATTGCATTACCAAGCAGGGTCCCTTACTTTTCCGGAATGAACCCGAGTGTCGTTGAAATTCAGACACCAGCATTAAAGTAATATCATTCCATTTCACTGCTTTAATTTCAGTTACAGTATTCATAGCTGGCTACAATATTTAGATTACACAAGCACAAATTAAGAGTGCGAGTTTTGTTACCAAATTTTAGCTTACCTGTGACTGCAGCTCAGCTTGGTACGTACTAAATTTTACTGTTGTTAATTGTTCAGAATCATTTAATTCAATTCTAGGCGCGCAGTCCGGAACCGTGCGACTGCTACGGTCGCAGGTTCGAATCCTGCCTCGGGCATGGATGTGTGTGATGTCCTTAGGTTAGTTAGGTTTAAGTAGTTCTAAGTTCTAGGGGACTAATGACCACAGCAGTTAAGTCCCATAGTGCTCAGAGCCATTTGAACCATTTAATTCAAGTTCAAAGTTAAATCTCTTATTTCTAAATTGCGTAGATTCAAGCAGCTTTTGAAATTATTGTTGAGGTAGCACAAGACTAACCTTATTTTACTGAATTTCGTAGTGCTTCAGAAACAAATCTCACTATTAATTTCAGTCACTAAATTAACTTTCAATTTTCCGGTTTTATTAATTCTTTTGGTAAATTAAGTCAGAGTGTAGCGAAGTTGACTACTTCTGACAAACTTTCAGTTTTCACACAACACGTGTCAAACTTCAGTTGCCACGCTTTTAGTGCTAATTATATGTGCAATAACCTTTCTTTTTCAGTTATTATAGTAGTTGTCCATAGGACTGGCGACCGTAATCTTCCCCAAATCTCAAATATCTAATTAACGCCAATTAATTGTTAACGTGAGGACCGTACATTTACTTTCTTTATTAATTTTGCCCTTTTCTCAAAATTAATTTCCACCAATTTCATTTGCATTTTTCCTTTCATTTAGATGTAACCCTTTCCTCCCTCATTACCGACAGATTAACTTTGGTAACGATTGCTTTTCCCAAATTTCCGTTAGGTGCACGCAGTTTAATTTTTCGCTGGCATTAAAGTCGATAAGTGAGGGGGAGCTTACACGGCCTGTAGGATTTAACTTCCTTCGGGTCCTTATCATGGCTCTTCTTGATAATGACAACATGGCCTGCTTCCAGATGGAGGGAAACATTCTTCATCGTAATGCCTCATTATATATCATTGTTAGATATGTTACTAGTTGAGGAGCGAGGTATTGTACCACCTCCGTTACAATGCCTTCTGGTACTGGGGCCTTGCCTCTCTTTAAAGATTTTGTGTTAGCGGCCACCTCTTCCTCAGAGAACGGGTGCACCATGGCGTCGTTCGCATATTGTCTCTGATCTGCCTTCCTGATCAGACGTTGCTCCTCTGTGTACCCATGCTCGTTGTTGTCGGGAAGCAGGGATCGGAGGAGGACCTCAGCAGTATCCTCCCAGGATCCCATCATCTGGTTCCCATCGCTGACAGTAGACACCAGCATAGGTGACCGGATTTTCTCCTTCACAAGCTTGTAAGGGACGCCTCAGGGATCGATAGCCAATTGGCTCAACACACACATCACCCAGCTTTTGAGTCCAACTATCCTCAGATCCTTTTATAAATGATCCTTGGCTTCCCGGTATATTTGTAACTATCGCTGTTTTTCTTCCCAGATGGCACTTTGCTGGTAATACCTCCTCACCCTCTTGACAGACTGATGCATCTGCCCTCGTCTGCAGACCATGGCAACGGAGAGGCTGCAACGGTTCTCCTCCTGGTTGGTACGGCTGCCCTCACCGCCCTAGTAAGTGCACTCATCAGTTCTTCGGCGTGTCTGTCGACGTTTCCATCACCTTATGGCCATGCCGGGGCATCAAACCCTCTTGCTGGGCGATCCCAGTCAGTTTTATTATAATTTGGTTGTACTTCTCACCCTCTGTCCCAGTGGCACTCTCTGTCAGAAAGCGTGAAAGTGATCAAATTATGGTCGCTCGTGTGAACTGTGTCCCTAATAATCCAATTTTTGACATTTCCATTATATTTGGTGACATTAACGTGATGTCAATGGTGGTTCCCTCACCCCCTCTGACAGTGTAGGTGGTAGGTGGGGAGGGGTGGGGGTGGTCTCCTGGCCTGTTGGTGACGAGGAGCTGTAAGGCCATGATAGTATCCTCCATTTTCCCGTCTCTTTCATCTCGAGTGCCGCTGTACCATAGGGGGGATTCAGCGCTTACGTCAGCCACCACGACACCTTAAGCCCCCTCAGCGCCCTGGTTACCTGTACCAGTTGACCAAGGTGTACGTCTATGTCTGTTCTGCACTGAAAGTACATGTTGACTAGATACGTGATCCATACCGGCTACTCGAGCTCCACGACGTGGTAATGATCATCTGACAAGTGTAATAACACTGTAATTCTCAGAGTTCTATTTAATACCAAGATGGTGGCTTTCAGTTCATCCCCAAAGCTTACTACTTTCCAGTTAATGGCAGCAAATGGTGTCTTCAGCGCAAGACAGTAAGGCTCCTGAAGACAGATCACATCAAGGCTCATCTCCTCCACCATCCTCCGAAGCTCCTGCATGGTCAGACTACTGTAGTGTGTGTTTCGCTGTCCTATTTGTATTCCTATTGTCATGGAAAATAAGATTCTGGAAAGTTTTTTCTCCAATCAAATGTGATTCTTCCATTAAAGAGGGCTGACTGATTATAAATTTCATCTAGATCAAATGATTTGTTACGTCTCCCAAAAAAGTTCTTCACCAGGTCACGCAGGTCACCGAAGTCAGTGGGGAGATTCATTGTCTTCAACTTTATCCTGTCAACTTGTGACGTCCGCCAGACCAAACATAATGAACTATATCGAACAAAATGCAACACGCACCACATGTATTAGTGCTGGTTTCAGATCAAAGTATTTGTGTATGTGAGCTGGGTTTTCATAATTATGGCAACGAGGCACCACCAAATAGTCCTGCACGTTTATGGCAAGGAATCCAAGGTACAATTTGCCCAAAGCCATAAACTTTGGCGACGTGGTGTACCATGTCTTGCTCCCTAGGTCCAGTTTGGAACCTTAAATTGAATGCATTCCTGAAATCTTTGGTGCTTATATCATCAAAATTTTGTGACCTTATATTTTCACGCATCTCATTTTGGTCCAAGGTGACTGGAATGCCACACATTATCACAAGGAGATTGTTCTTTTTCGGTGGTTGGCACTTAACAGCATTGCAAAGTTTGGTTATTAATATTTTATTTTTAACTTCTTCTGTTGCAACGTCTACTATAACAACATTTTTTTGCTTTAACTTTATTATTGTTGTAAAGACTTCCTGAAACTTTTTGGTGTCCTGACAAGGCAAGAGTCTCAAGAAGATAGCCATGTCCCGTCTCCATGACACCTTGTCTATAGTTTTCCTGGTCGTTTGAGGTTTGGGTGCCACTTGAGGGGCCACACCTGCCCACGATTTGACTGGCTGCTTGCACAGTCATTCACTTTCTTTCTCGAGCTCCTCTACTCGCTCCTCGATCTATGCGTGAGCAATAGTCCAAGAAGCAAGTTCGTTTTGAAAATTCAGGATCGCAGCCTGGCCTATCTTAGCCTTTTTTTTCGTTGAACTCCAGGTGCTGTGTCATCCTGGCATGTCTCTCAGTAAAGCTTTCCCCTGTCTGTCCAGGCCCCCTTGTGGGGCAGGACGAGAAAGCATAGGGGCACATCCAGGCGTACTCGAATCGCTTGTCTCTTCGTCAGCCATGTTGAAATCATAAAAGTGAAAAAGATTGGTAGCCCGTCTCTCGCCCCGGAATCTCCTCTGGTATGACAGGGAACTAGGGCACTCCTGAGTTGCTGGGTCCAGCACGCCATCGCCAACATACTGGTCGTCCTCGGTAGCCCCGTCATCGACGATTTCACTCAGCGCTCCTCGGCAAGTACACCCCGCAATCTGGAGAGGCGGATGCACTCCTCGTTCTTCACCGCCTGCTAGCCTGAGCTTCCACCTCTCGGTCAAGGATCCACTCCTACTCAGATGCTAGGCCGGTCACCTAGCCGTTCACTGGTCTGTACCCAGCTAACCTGGCCCAGGCTGTGTCAGCACTTCCTGTGTTAGGCAGAACACGCCCCGGTTGACCACGGGCGCAGCGAAGCATCCTTGCCGACTCGTGCCGAGACCCTACGCCGACAATCGAGGTCGCTGGCATGCAGAGCATCTGGTGTTCTGTGCTCTGCACAAGGAGGGAGGGGAACAGTAGCCGCCCAGCGTACAGAAGTCGCACAGGTGAGCAACACCCGCCGGCCTAGCAACTGCTAAACCCTCCCCCCCCCCCCCCCCCCCCTCCCAAGGGACCGATCTTCGGTTCCTTGGATACAGCTCCCCTTGTGCCACGTACCCTTCGCTTTCGCATCGGGTTGGGTCGCAGATCTCCCTTCTAATGCATGGCAACATCTGGGTGGGCCCAGGAAATGCCGAGCTTAACGTCTGGCACCACGGGAAGGCGGAAAGAACCACTTGGGAAGGAGAGGCTATTTAAGACTCATCATTCCCCATGGGAGGCCTGTCGCCGATATACCCGACCTAGAAGCGATTCACGTGGTGAGAGACTCCGTGCCTTATGGCGCGCCGACGGCGGACTGGTCAGCATCTAGCGCACCACCAAGGAACTGATACCTTCCGCCTGCGCTCAAGTCATCCGACCTCACGCATGACTGATTTGAGGGAGGGGGCCAAACAGCGAGGTCATACATCCCATCGATTAACCGAAAGATGGGAGAGAAAGCGTCAATTCAAAAGAATCATCGCGACATTTGCCTGAAGCGATTTAGGGAAATCACGGAAAGCCTAAATCAGGATGGCCGGACGCGGGTTTGAACCGTTGTGCTCCCGAATGAGAACCCAGTGTGCTAGCTTCTGCGCCACCTTGTTTGATATTAAAAATTGTTGCAATAAATTGTTATGTATGGAGTTTTACAGAATGTGGTCAAACGGTTTTCCACGGTTTGGATGTTTAATATTCGATAAAGATTTAAGTGAATGTAGTTGCATTTAAACATTTCCCAGCACCTTTCATATTCCACGAAACTAGCTCTACTTATAGCGGTCAAATAACGTTGTTTTTTATTTTTGTAATTTTTAGTTAAAGCGAGTATTGACCGTTTGAAATCTACGTAGGCGGTTTGTTGTAACTACTATCCCGTTGTTTCCGAGGTACCTACGGCTTATTTTGTTACGAAGAGGACAGCCCCACTGTTTTGCTGGCAAAGAAAAACTACTTTCACTTCCGTTTGCGCATCCTCGGCGTTATTTAACCCGATTCTCTTATCATCCGCATACAGTAAACAAAAAACCACTGAAACTTTCTTAAGAAGCGTGCTGCAGTGTCTCAGAATGTCTGAACTTAATATTCGTGCGAACAACGTAAGAGAGCGAGAGTATCACTAACCTTAAAGCAAACAAATAGCTGTCAGCCTTCGGAAATATTCGTAATTTGGTTCGTGTGGAAAACAACTAATTTTTGGACGACCGTTGTTAAAAATAGAAACTAAACGATCTCTGTCGTCGATAACTTTGCTTGTGTCCATAATAATGCACTTGAAACCGAATTAGAAAAGAAATTGTCAACAAAACTCGCTTGCCAATTTGCGATATGTAAAATGTGATTTAAAAAAGTAGAATTCCGATAAATATGTACACAATTTTTTGTCGATTTTTTATTATGTCAAGTGTTATGAAAAATACTGTATAATTATTTGCACGTAATTCTAATTAGCAGTAACGTTTTAAATTTGAAATTGATGATGGTAAAATTTCCCTCGAAATCAGGAGTGACGCTCTGGAGCCTGATAGAACGTGGGTCTCATAGCATGTGCTACTTACGCTGTACAGGGTGTAAACGATAACCTTTGTAACGTACCACAGTGTGTAGAGCAAGCATGGGCAATCTCTGGTGACCCGCGGGCCTCCTTCACATGCGTACTTAAGCTTTCAGGCCACCTCGTCACTTGACCCTATTGAACACTCCTAGCACGTGAAGTTCAAACTATAGTGTTCCTGACATTGATTGTGTATGGGGTAGAAAACCGATACGAATGGCAGCAGTTTCCCGACACGCTGCGCCAAGAAAATGTGCCTCAAAGCGCGCGTTACCAGAGTACAATCATTTTACGTTCACTCCATCTTCAGATGTCCACATTTACACTCCTGGAAATGGAAAAAAGAACACATTGACACCGGTGTGTCAGACCCACCATACTTGCTTCGGACACTGCGAGAGGGCTGTACAAGCAATGATCACACGCACGGCACAGCGGACACACCAGGAACCGCGGTGTTGGTCGTCGAATGGCGCTAGCTGCGCAGCATTTGTGCACCGCCGCCGTCAGTGTCAGCCAGTTTGCCGTGGCATACCGAGCTCCATCGCAGTCTTTAACACTGGTAGCATGCCGCGACAGCGTGGACGTGAATCGTATGTGCAGTTGACGGACTTTGAGCGAGGGCGTACAGTGGGCATGTGGGAGGCCGGGTGGACGTACCGCCGAATTGCTCAACACGTGGGGCGTGACGTCTCCACAGTACATCGATGTTGTCGCCAGTGGTCGGCGGAAGGTGCGCGTGCCCGTCGACCTGGGACCGGATGCACGCCAAGACCGTAGGATCCTACGCAGTGCCGCAGGGGACCGCACCGCCACTTCCCAGCAAATTAGGGACACTGTTGCTCCTGGGGTATCGGCGAGGACCATTCGCAACCGTCTCCATGAAGCTGGGCTACGGTCCCGCACACCGTTAGGCCGTCTTCCGCTCACGCCCCAACATCGTGCAGCCCGCCTCCAGTGGTGTCGCGACAGGCATGAATGGAGGGACGAATGGAGACGTGTCGTTTTCATCGATGAGAGTCGATTCTGCCTTGGTGCCAATGATGGTCGTATGCGTGTTTGGCGCCGTGCAGGTGAGCGCCACAATCAGGACTGCATACGAGCGAGGCACACAGGGCCAACACCCGGCATCATGGTGTGGGGAGCGATCTCCTACACTGGCCGTACACCTCTGGTGATCGTCGAGGGAACACTGAATAGTGCACGGTACATCCAAACCGTCATCGAACCCATCGTTCTACCATTCCTAGACCGGCAAGGGAGCTTGGTGTTCCAACAGGACAATGCACGTCCGCATGTATCCCGTGCCACCCAACGTGCTCTAGAAGGTGTAAGTCAACTACCCTGGCCAGCAAGATCTCCGGATCTGTCCCCCATTGAGCATGTTTGGGACTGGATGAAGTGTCGTCTCACGCGGTCTGCACGTCCAGCACGAACGCTGGTCCAACTGAGGCGCCAGGTGGAAATGGCATGGCAAGCCGTTCCACAGGACTACATCCAGCATCTCTACGATCGTCTCCATGGGAGGATAGCAGCCTGCATTGCTGGGAAAGTTGGATATACACTATACTAGTGCCGACATTGTGCATGCTCTGTTGCCTGTGTCTATGTGCCTGTGGTTCTGTCAGTGTGATCATGTGATGTATCTGACCCCAGGAATGTGTCAATAAAGTTTCCCCTTCCTGGGACAATGAATTCACGGTGTTCTTATTTCAATTTCCAGGAGTGTATTTACTCATCGTGAACATTGTTTAATTATGAGATTTTACAGTAGTTGTCTTAAAAACTTTCGTTCTAAAATTCTACAATGCAGCTACTAAAGAAATAATTCTCACGACACGCACATAAATTTAAACATCTGAAATGGGATGCCAGGCATCTTAAAATGTCATCATGGAAAAATAAACGGTCATAAAGGCAACTGGTTGCAACTAATACATTATAAGTTATCTTCAGTTACAACAGCTGCAGTGTTCTAATATGCCCACGACAGACTACAGGAATTACTTATTCATGATAATACGAGAAAGAATAGTAAACACAGCACAGCAATGAGATAACCAGTCCCAGTCGACAAGCAATGAAGAGTATCTTTACGTTTTCGTGAACAGGTAGGTCATTCTAGTGTCTGAAATTTAGTGTGTTAATATCTGTAAAATTATTAGCAAGCAATTTTCAATTATTCATCCAAAAACATTCTTGATGACTGATAGCACAGCTATAGGTTGCTTCTGTAACACTAAATAAGTGAAGTCGACAGTTCTTTGTTGATTTGAAAAAGTTTGAACTTCTAAATCGCTTGAACTTAGCACATACCAGCTGCATTATACAAAGGCGGAACTGGATAAATGCTAAAAACAGAATGGCGAAATCTTAAACGGATATACTCGCCATCACAAGCTCAGTACATATTGGTAATACTGAAAATATGTTGGTAGGCGTCAATACTGTTCGCTAATGTTTATAGTAATGACAATACGACAGTAGTCGCCATAAGACGGTCACTATTTTGACGTATAGACAATAATATTGAGTTTGTGAGGGCCCCTTAATTTCCGTGTTCAATTCTACAACTGCGGTTGACAGGCACGAATCATACGTTGTTAGCACTGTACGAAATGGCCAAAATTCTTCTAATCCATAACAGTAGAGTTCCCTAAAACTTCTACGGACTGTACGGCCGATAAGAAAGTTTTACCCTACAGGGAGCCAAGCTTCGGATCTAATATTCGAAAACGCGTCCCAGGCTATGTACAATGTGAGCGCCTCGCTCTTTCTCCCACGAATTTCTTCAAAAATGGTTCAAATGACTCTGAGCACTATGGGACTTAACTTCTGAGGTCATCAGTTCTCTACAACTTAGAACTACTTAAACCTGACTGACCTAAGGACATCACACACATCCATGCCCGAGGCAGGATTCGAACCTGCAACCATAGCGGTCGCGCGGTTGCAGACTGTAGTGCCTAGAGCCGCTTGGCCACCCTGGGCGGCCAGATTTCTTCCTCGGGCCTGATTGAAAACAATCAGAGGCCTCCAGTTGTTCATACTTGGTGTAGAGGAGGTCAGGACGAAAAATTTGATATGGGACACTCGTTGTCTGTGAAGTAAGGAAACTGCCTCAAATTGTCGAGCAAAAACCACCTAAGCTACAGTGCATGCTCGTCGCTCGAGGTCTTCAGTATTTCTCGTTCTCTTTGGGCACACTGTTAGATACAGAAGAAAAGTAGGACTTTCTTTTTTAGTAAGTGCAATGTAGTTTAATTTTGAACTGGGATTCTTGTTATGGGACACTGTTCTTGAGCTATTCAAGAGAAAAGTGCGAAAGTGATCTTCAAATGCATGCACACCCTCGCAATCACCCCCTACCAGTCACGATTCTTAGTAGAATATGTCCAAAGCTTGCTGCTATCTGAATTATTTCTTATAGTCGCTCTCTTTTGCACTGAATTGGCTGTGATTAATCGTGCACTTACAAACGGTAAAACTGATATTAGTGTAAATTTTACCTCACTGTTTTGTGAAGTTTATCAGCATAAAATTAACAATCAAATCGTTTTGCACGTCTGCTCTATTTATTAACAGGTTCCTGTGCTTCTAAGGGTTAAGTATGGATCGAAATAAAAACGTAATTACTTTGCGCATAACGTATAGAAAAGTTTTTTCTTTCGTTATCCTCATGCGAAAGTCTACATTACTAAAGTTAACGAAATAGCCAATTAAGCTGGTGGCGTAATAGCCTAGTCAATGAAGACAACAGGGTCGAATATAGGAAATAATTTGTGTAGTCGAAAGTTCTTGAACAGAGATAGGAGTGTGTGCCATGAACAACATACTAATAATACTAACAGGTGGGGAATGAGTGTATGAATCGGGATGTGTTTGAAGGTCAATTTTGTACGTTCTTCTTGAGTAACTCAAAAAACGCGGCCTCTGGTGAAAATGCATCACAGTACAAGATTAAACTGCATTAAGTTTCAAAAATTACAAAAAAAGGTTTCATTCATTTTTGTTTCAAGGCTAATACTTGGCGCGAAGAGAGCGAGAGGGTGCTGAAATCCTAGCGATTCGCGCATGCGCTACAACTTACGTAGTTTCTGCAGACAAATCTGAGGTCGTTTTCCCACTTGACTGATGACTGTTCGTTTCCATTTCTCTTAGACTACTGTAGTACTTTATGAAATATCGTTAACTCCATGTGTATTGATAAACTGCCTCAGATGCCAAGATGATGGCGGTTGATTTCGTTTAGTTTACGTTGGCACCTCAGGACGTCATTTCTAATTCCGAACAAGCATACATCTAATTGGATTCTATAATCTTGTCAATAATTTATCAGTCGTGATGGTACAAAATGAGGAGGACAAGAGACAAATATGCTTGAGCGATCGTTGCATTATATTTCTGTCTGTGAAAGTGCGACTGTCTTTTACTTTTCTTGTTGTTCCACGGAGAGAGGTCCATATGATAAGTGCACTCTTTCAGCAAAACAATACGCTTTTCTAACTGTAATAAGGTTAGCGTGTTCAGTCCTATCATACGGCTTCTCAAACTTAAGATGCATTATCATCGTCTGACCTCTAATGGAGCGCGCTACGATCTTAAAGCTGCGTTTGGTAATTTTACTAGTCTTAGATTTGACACTGACGTGTAATTGCTTCTATGAACTGCGCTGGCATTTGACCGCATTGTAACAACTGCTTTTAGTGTGTCCTTCTTCTGGCATAAAACTCTACCAATAAGCGAGCCTCAAATTGCCTGTTGACTTGTTTCGCGGCGCATATTCAATAACATCCTACAAGAACTTGGTAGTGATAGGAGTTGATGTAAGTCTATTTCGTGTTTCTCTGTTGATCCTTGGTATGGCTGATGCTGTGTACCATATTTCGTTTCTAGTTGTGTGCGGTTGCTTCATAGATACTTACGTATACGTAATAGCGATAGTCTAGGACAGTCTAAGTTGGTTGCGTTTTATACGTGATGCCATCCCTGTCCTGAAAGAGACTATCTAGTACTTCGTAATTCCTGCATTATGTAACACACAATGGGGAGCTGCTGCTATCCATTCTGTCGTATCAGGATTTAATATCCTAGTCTTCTACTTGTGGTCTATTAAGACAAACAGTTTTGGACTTTCTTCATGTAACAGCCATGAAATTGTCTGTTACCCGTGTAGTCGAAAGGCCACGAAAGAATGTTCTTTGTATGACGCCTCCATTGCACCTATTACATCGCATAGAACTTTTGAATCACAACAACGGGTTCTACTCGATGCTTATAATATGAAAGCACTTTCGGATCATTACTTGCTCTATTTTGTAGAAATCTCTCTTTTGTAGTGAAGATACTCTGACGCCTGCAGTGTACCATGGTTTATTAAATGATTCCCATTGTTACACTGAATTATGTGTTTGTATATGCTGAATTTAGATCTAGCGTTAAGCTATTGTAAACTCCACTGAAGTAAACGTTTTCTAGGCTCTCTTCCAAATTCTCAATAGTTTCGTCACCAAGTGTCTTAAGAACTGGATATGAAGTTAAGTAATACGACTAACAGTATGTCGTGATCTGACAATCCATTTACCGTAAGTGTTTCTCTAAGTTCTTATTTTTCGGAATTCACTATATAAAAGGGCATTACTATCTTCAGTGCCTTGGAGAATTTATGACACTAAATTATAAGTGGTTATCAGCACCAGTGGCTCACTTTTCCTGACAGATTCCTTCAAGAAATTTATACCGAAACAGGGAACCCGGCAACGCTTTGAAGTTGCTAAGTATATTTGGGAATTGTATATGATCCTAAATTCCTTGACCCTCTCTGCCCATCTTCTAATCCCACCTCCATTTCTGTACATCTCCTCCTTCCTCCATTTCCCTGTCCATAACCTCCTTATTCCTCTCTCCGTCCATTTCCTCCACCCCCTCTCTCCTCCATCTCTCTCTGTCAGCTTCTGTCTGAATGTTAAGTAGCTCCTTATATCTTCTTCTCTTTCACTCTCTCTGTGCTAAACTTCTTGCCCCACCTCCCTATCCTGTCCATTTTCGTTTGAAAGTTCAGTAGAGCTTCATAAAATTTTTTAAGTAAACTCATCAAATTCCTTTCGAGATTTTGGGCAACAATTTTTCCTCTTTATGTATTACATATGTGATTTATACATAATATACTACATAAATATATAGTCTATATTTGCCCAAACGTTCATTCAAGTAAAATGTAAAAATTGGAAGTAAATGGGTCAGAAACTTTTAGGGGTTTATGGTAACTACACTCCCACTTTATGTCTTACATAAATATTTTTATGTTACATGTCTTACAAAAATGTGAACGTTCAATAGACAGTCGTGTAAAAATCTATAGTACGTTGGTCAACTACTTTTCCAGATTTTCAGTAACAGTGTTTCCTCATTGTATATCACATATGTATTTACATTTTTATAGGTAACTATCAAATTGATTTTCTTGTTTTGAAAATCGGTGACTGCAGAACTGTCAAACTGAATGCAAACATTTTTGTTTTCTTTTTCATATCAAAAATACCATTACCATCCACAAATACAAAAAAAATAAAGAGGTTTTCAAGTGATCTTTCACAATTCATATTAATTGCCTACTTTTCTCATGGATTTTCGAAAATTTTTCTCTTGTACAAACATTGTACCGACGAAAGTGAATACAAAAATTAATCAAATTTGTCAAGCCGTTTTCACTTGATGATTCTTCATACATGCAGCAACTGATTTTTATTGATATTGGTTACTAAAAATTAAGCAACCCTTCTTTCTGTCTTAAGAATAGCACAATAAAACATTGAAAGCTTTCATGAAAACTTTCGAACTATCCAAAGACTTCTATACTATAACAGTCACAAGTGTTACATTTCCCAGGACTGATACACAAGCACATGCTTATATAAGTTGATGTATACAGAATTTACTTACCTGTATATTTTTGTACTTATGCTCCTTTTCTCTTCAGTTATTATTACTGCTGGTTTCTGTGGTAACTGTTACTCTGTTGCTACTGAGTGGTCCTCAGCTTCATATTTCCAAATTTTCGCTTTGGTATATGTGCGTAACTTTAATGAATATACAAGTAAATCTGTTTCCATATCTCAATTTGTGTGAGTAATACTGTTCCTACTGTCATACTGAGATAATGGTTTATAACAGAAACTGATAGTAACAATAAATGAATACAATACATCTCTGTGTCAGGTATTTTTCAAATCGCTTAGATTAAGCTTTCCTATCCGTATGGTTTTATGAAGTATTCAGACGTACAAATAACACCAAATTTCTTTTCCAGCTGCTAAGATCCAGTCAAATTAACAACCTTTTTAGTTTTTGCTCCCTTAATTCTGTGGTGAAGAAACTTGATTTCACCTTTCCTTCGATTATCATAATATGAACTAGGAGGCTCTGTCAATTTAATTTCCTTTAATTGTGTCTGACTGATTATAAACTGAAGTCGATGTTTTACCTGACACAAGTAATACAGGGATTTGTGTTTATGAGCTGTTGGACACCCTTGCGTTTTCTGCTAATAGACTAATAGAGTTGCCGATTTGTCCTTCGGCCCCCTTACTTAGGTGTAGGCCATAGGCTCCCCACAACTACTGAAACAGTACCGATATGAGATAAGGATCCAACTGAAGGAGCCCCACCAGGTCCATGTTTACTCGCTTAACAACAGAGCTAAATCAGGGATGGTCGTGGTGCCACATAACCTCGACAAAACCCACATTTTCGCACTTAGTAGTTTCTTCTGTTTTGTCCAGATTATCCTAACACTACATTTATCATTTTAAACCATTTTGTTTTCAACTCCCCGAACTATCAACATTTGATCATCTCTGTTAACATCCTTAGACGCTTGTACCCGGGCAAAAACTAGCACTTGGTTCCACAAAACTTGTGATCAAGTATTCCTCACTTAAATTTTCTTGTCTCTGCTGACCTACAACTTTCCCGTGACTGCTACTTAGCAGCAAAACTCTTCTCTTCCTGTTGTATTTGTAACAACAACGTTTAAAAGTAGCTTACAATCTGCTATTTATATGAGTATTTACGACAGCAGAAATCACAAATATCGCGCAGGTGCAGTGTCTCCAACTTCATTGAAGTGAACAATAAGAGAATGTCACACATTTGGAAACTAATGACTGAAGATTAAGGAGCAGTTAAATGTTAACGTTCCTTTCATAATCGTTGAAATCTTGTCTAATATTCTTACCTATCTGGCCAGATTTTATTCAGGAACAATACCACATGGTAGCACCGAAAGAATTTAGTAAAGCTTGAAGTGTTTTTCAGTGTTTATAAATAAAAGACAGCGAACAACAAGAACGCATGTATTGAATTGTAACTGAGTAGCCCCGTCTAGCGCTTCAAAGACAGCCGATGGACCATTGAAAATGCTTCATAACAAGAAAGTGGTTGGGGGATGGGGGGTTGGTAGGAGGGTTGTGTCGTAGATCACGAAGTGAGCCCTTCGACGTGAGTTGCACTGTGGGAGCATGAAGTCGCAGTCCTTCGACGTGAGTTGCACTGTGGGAATACTGCACATGACTGATAAAAAACGCAGCCGAAAATACCCCATGCTGTACCAGTAAGTGAACTACACGGATCAAAAAGCAGTATGTAGAATTTTCACTTTGCAGTGGAGTGTGCGCTGAGTTGAAACTTACTGACAAATTAAAAGAGTGAACTGGACGGGGATTCAATGTCGGACCTTTTCCTTCCACCGGTGAGTGCTCTACCGACTGTTCCCTCAACCTTCCCCCCACCCCTCTCACATTCACCCAGTCTAGCACGTCCTTGCGTTCGCCATTTTTGCTTTCACTGGTTAGGCTTCTTCGCCATTAAACAAAAGTTTGTCTTTTTAAGATATTTAATTCCTTTTTCTTGTAAGTCTTCCACGCTGGACATGGTACGGCAGAGAGTTTGCAATAAGCTGCCGACGGTGCTATCACGACGCTCCCCCACAGCTTTGCTTCCGCAAGTATCTCTCCTACCTACCAAACTTCTACGATTGCAAATGGCGACAGCAAAGCTGTGAGGAGGGTTCGCGATTCGTCCTTGGATAGCTCAGTCGGCAGAGCACTTTTCCGCGAAAGGCGAAGATACCTGTTTCGGGTTTCTCCGGCTGGCACGCATGTTTAATCTGCCAGGAAGTATCAAAAGCAACATAATTTAAGACAGGAATTAAAAAAAAAATATGAGCGTGAAATAGACTCCAGTGAAGTGGCTATAAAGCAGCGAGGACTATACTTTCTTTGCACACTGTAATAACCTCTGTTGCAAAAACAAGAAATGAAATCAGAGGCATGTTCACATTTTCTTAGAATATAACTTAATAATTCAAATAGGTACGGTTTTATCAGGATTACAGGTTATAGATGAAGTGCCAGCCGTTGAGTTTAAGCGAGGAAAACCGGTTACCTCTACATTTAGGAGCACCTAATTAGAAATTAATCGAGCGTATCTCTGTTATTAACGAGGCTACACTCACTTTCGGAGTGCGTGCAGAGCAGGGAAATGAGAAATATTTGTAGGGATAAATAATTACGTATGGTTCACATTCTACATATCCGTCTTGATAGTCTCAGTATTCTGAATGTTTATTAGTGAGCTACGTTATCGGACAGTATGTAGTAAACGAAATAGTGTTCTCCACAAAAGATCAGTAGAAGGATAAGGATTATTTTTAGCTGCTTGTTTCTTGTAAGTTCAACAGACTAACTGCATTTTCGAATGGACCACTAAGAATTTTAGTTGTTAAGTGTCCAAGTATGCGTCTCACTGATGAGATATCCAAGACTCCAAGAAATCATACACTCCTGGAAATGGAAAAAAGAACACATTGACACCGGTGTGTCAGACCCACCATTCTTGCTCCGGACACTGCGAGAGGGCTGTACAAGCAATGATCACACGCAATGCACAGCGGACACACCACGAACCGCGGTGTTGGCCGTCGAATGGCGCTAGCTGCGCAGCTTTTGTGCACCGCCACCGTCAGTGTCAGCAAGTTTGCCGTGGCATACGGAGCTCCATCGCAGTCTGTAACACTGGTAGCATGCCGCGACAGCGTGGACGGGAGGCCGGGTGGACGTACCGCCGAATTGCTCAACACGTGGGGCGTGAGGTCTCCACAGTACATCGATGTTGTCGCCAGTGGTCGGCGGAAGGTGCACGTGCCCGTCGACCTGGGACCGGACCGCAGCGACGCACGGATGCACGCCAAGACCGTAGGATCCTACGCAGTGCCGCAGGGGACCGCACCGCCACTTCCCAGCAAATTAGGGACACTGTTGCTCCTGGGGTATCGGCGAGGACCATTCGCAACCGTCTCCATGAAGCTGGGCTACGGTCCCGCACACCGTTAGGCCGTCTTCCGCTCACGCCCCAACATCGTGCAGCCCGCCTCCAGTGGTGTCGCGACAGGCGTGAATGGAGGGACGAATGGAGACGTGTCGTCTTCAGCGATGAGAGTCGCTTCTGCCTTGGTGCCAATGATGGTCGTATGCGTGTTTGGCGCCGTGCAAGTGAGCGCCACAATCAGGACTGCATACGACCGAGGCACACAGGGCCAACACCCGGCATCATGGTGTGGGGAGCGATCTCCTACACTGGCCGTACACCTCTGGTGATCGTCGAGGGGACACTGAATAGTGCACGGTACATCCAAACCGTCATCGAACCCATCGTTCTACCATTCCTAGACCGGCAAGGGAACTTGCTGTTCCAACAGGACAATGCACGTCCGCATGTATCCCGTGCCACCCAACGTGCTCTAGAAGGTGTAAGTCAACTACCCTGGCCAGCAAGATCTCCGGATCTGTCCCCCTTTGAGCATGTTTGGGACTGGATGAAGCGTCGTCTCACGCGGTCTGCACGTCCAGCACGAACGCTGGTCCAACCGAGGCGCCAGGTGGAAATGGCATGGCAAGTCGTTCCACAGGACTACATCCAGATTCTCTACGATCGTCTCCATGGAGAATAGCAGCCTGCATTGCTGCGAAAGGTGGATATACACTGTACTAGTGCCGACATTGTGCATGCTCTGTTGCCTGTGTCTATGTGCCTGTGGTTCTGTCAGTGTGATCATGTGATGTATCTGACCCCAGGAATGTGTCAATACAGTTTCCCCTTCCTGGGACAATGAATTCACGGTGTTCTTATTTCAATTTCCAGGAGTGTACATGCCTTCCGGAACCCATTCCATGTACTTATATTGTTGTATGTGATGTAACTGCAATATAATATCTGCGGAACTATTAAATTATTGGAAATATATAGGATTAAGTGTTTTCAGTGCATAGTTATACAATTTTAATAAATTACTTTAGTTCGTTTATAATAGCAAATTTTTATTTTGCGGTACAGTTTGTGAATCGTAAGATCGGTGTCTTCTTCAGAAAGATATCGTTCACTACAGGAATCATGTCGAACATCTGAAGCACAAACACAGCGGAAAATGATTTAGCCAATGTTCTCAAAAGCATGCCGTCCGATTTTGGAAGTGTTTTACTTTCTACTGAAGTGGTCTTAAATCATAAAGGTCAGCTGGAGTATTATGCTAACTGCTGTATTGAATGAACGCATATAGTGTATGACTGCGATGAATGAACACGTGTAATTGGTGACACATGTCATATGACATGCATACGATACGTGCAATCGGTCGACACCATATTCTAATCATTTTATAATATGCGACTGCGGAACAAGCACCTTCTGATGCGAACGAATGACGCTTAAGAGACTCGTAAATTACGTAGTGTCCATGCCAAATCGTTAAAATGCACGCGCTAGCTTAGTGTTCCGTAAAGCAGCGTAGGAGATAATTTTCGACTCAGTTTACTGCAGAATACAGTGACACATCAAAAGAGCCTCATAGCACGCTTTTCACGTGTTTTAATGCAGAATGATGCAGTAGTGTAGCCAATAGCATCGTCTGTTGCGTTGAAACGAAAAGGTCGTTACGGTACTGTGGTGAATGGCCAATTTTTCCTGTTACAGGACTCCTGTATCACGGTGCATCTCTGTTGTGGATGTGCTAGCAATTAATGTCGTACACCTGCCCAAATTGCGACTGTAGGAGGAACAATAGGCGGTAATAAGTCTTATAATGCTTCTGATCTGTCGTTGTTACAGTAGGCTATAGAGAACATGCCAGCTACGTTAGTGGAAGTACTAACAATTTACACCTGCCATGCTTGATGTCTTCCACGCTGGACATGGTACGTTCAGGTCGTCTGATTGTGTTTCGAGCTCCTTGACTGTGCGTCTGATTTGTTGACTTGTCTTCTCCGTTTATCTCGATATTAGCACACTCACCACTTAAAAAATCGAACGACCAAATGCAAAAAAGGTGCTCACATTTGATTACTTTACACATGACTTAACGTATTAAATATTTTTCTTTAACCACGTAAGTGAGAAAAAGTTTAGAAGAGGTTTGAAATTAAGCTCTTTTTTTTTAAAGTCGCGAAGTCCTCTTGTTATGAAATACTGGATGAATATACTGTGGATAATTTGCACTACATTTCAAGCAAAAGCTAGTCTCCTATCCATCTCAATGTTCCTGACGTCATACCTCCAAATTTATGCGCTTCACAATGATATCATTTTGCAGGTACTTTCATTTATATATGTAGATACTATCTGCAAATTGTGTTGCGAACAGAGTCGCTTGTAAAAACATAATAAATTAAAACGCCATGTCTCATGTTGAAGTTTGTCTGCTTGAACAGCAAATATGCAGTAAGCGATAAGGTGTTTCCTTTACTTATTTTCTATGCCTGCCAGAGGCTAAAAGTTTCGTAGGAGTTTGAAATCACGTGTCAAGTTTGCTGGAAGTCGCTAAGTGCTCTAATTCTCAAACACGGGATGAATGTAGACCGGGCGTTCGCGTTCGCAACCTGAAGAGAAGTTTGTGACTTTAATATTTGTAATATTATGTTAACTTTCTATCACAAGATTTCACCTCTTAATTAGTAGATTATGACAACACTACAAACTTTTAAATTCGGCCAATAATTACGCAAAATATTCTACGTCAAATTAGGTTGTCCCTAAAAGCCGTTAGATAGGCAACCTGCAACAAAACTTGGCTTCCCAGATAGCGATTTAGTATTAGATGAGTGTACGCAGCGGAGAGGAACGTTGGACAACTGCCCTACCCCCTCCTTCCCCCCCCCCCCCTCCAGCCGTCACCCTTCCCCCCTTATCCTCTCTCCTCCCCCCCACCCGATTCCCTATTTAAAAAACCATCAAAAACTATCTTCTTAAATCGAACTCGCTTCCAGTCCCCTCCACACGGACAGTCGTACCAGGTTAGTATCAGTTTGATTGAAGGAGGATCATGTAACAGATATCCACTACACCTGGATCAGAATAATAAGATTATTTACAGGTATACGCGGTAAGGGCAGTGTTCGCAGATAGCTGTTATCCACACGGTGACTAATGCGTTGGAAACAAAAGCTGTGCAGTTCAGCGCTAAATATTTTGTACGTTATACATTAATCCGCAGTTCACAGTTCGCTTTGCGTACTGGAAGTAGGCTATCACTTTGCTGCTCATTTTCACTATTATCTTCACCCATTTGCGTAGTATAAAACAAATCAGCATAAAGAAACAAAGCTCATGATGATAAAAATCGCAACAATTCAGGTGGCGATCGTAACTGTCGTCCGCAGAGCGAATTCCAACAGCAAACAAAACAGATGAAAAGAAGATGTTGGAGACACATCATAATTGTGAAAGGTGATGAACCGTGTACATAGGAGGCCGGAGTGGCCGGCGGTTGTAGGCGCTAGGTGTTCCATTTTATTACACCAAAATATTGTTTTTTTCCTTAGAATTTGTCAATCGTTGTGCCACTAATTATAACACCCCCCCACCCCCCCCACCCCTCCCACACCCCCCCTCCCCACACACACACACACACACACACACACATATATATATATATATATATATATATATATATATATATATATATATATATATATTAAACTCATCACAGAAAGATGACATTGTCCTGAAAAAAAAAACACTGCACTCTAACTTAAAATCTGAAAGATATGTGCTGGGAGGGATGGATATGGGGAAGAGAGATATGTTCCATAGGCTTGACGGGTGTGGATATGAATACAAAAGAGACCTGTTTGGCAGGAAACTATGGATATGAAGGTTGGTGGGTGCTGGAGTGGAAAGTAGGCAGACAGGAGACAGGGAGTAGTTTGGTGTGTGGGTAGATTAGAGGCATCAAGAGGGAAGGGTTGAGAAGCGATGGAGAGGGAAGAGGAGAGGGGAGCACTGATGTGTAGTGGAATAGTTGGGTAAGAGTAATAG
This sequence comes from Schistocerca gregaria, assembly GCF_023897955.1. Taxonomy (NCBI): domain Eukaryota; kingdom Metazoa; phylum Arthropoda; class Insecta; order Orthoptera; family Acrididae; genus Schistocerca; species Schistocerca gregaria. The sequence continues at coordinate 418,691,620 of NC_064924.1, forward strand.
TTGATAGGACAGATCAGTATCGGGGCGGATCGCGTGTTCTGGATGAGAGAGTTGGTTCAACTAGCATTGAGATAGAAGATGGAGTGTGTTTAGGTATAGGGATGGTGGGATGTTTTTGTAAAGGCGCAGCAGTACACCAGGACGGCTGATTAGAAGGGAAACATTAGGATTACTGCATACTAGATTGCAGATAGTGTAGGATATATAGAGATGTTTGACGTGGGCGAGAAGGGGTAGGCATTTGATCAGATAGTAGTGAACTCAAACAGGGGAAGGAAAACGGACGCATAAAGTGACTTAGAACGCACGACATCAATGATTTTGAGTGATTTGTAGAACTTCGGTGCGACATATATCAATGCAACATTAGCGTAGGGGAGGATAGACTAGATCACGGTTTTGTGTGTGGAGAAGAGTGGCAGGCTGTTATCCTCAGGTTCAGCCAGTTAGTAGTTTCAGTACTGCATTCTATTAGAGGTCTCCACCTACATATTGTCTATTTCGATTGTCAGGGGGATAGCTGACATCACATTCTCGGATGCCAAGGGCCAATTTCGAAACTGCTGTCGAGAGGTGTCTTACAGTAGTCTGTTGCCTCTGCTACACTAATATGTGATTGATAGGCAGCAGCAAGTCGTATATTCGAAGGCACGAGGGAAGTTGGGAGGGGGGCTGATGATGATGATGATGATGATAATTATGATGATGTTTGGTTTGGGGGGCGCTCAACTGCGCGGTTATCAGCGACCGTACCTACCTTTGCTCAGTCCAATCTCGCCACTTTCAGGAATGATGGTGAAATGCTGAGGACGACAAAAACACCCAGACATCTCGAGGCAGGTGAAAATCCCTGACCTCACCGGGAAGGGGTCGAGGGGAAGGAGGGAAGGAGAAATTCCCTGCAAAGGGATGTTGGTACTTGTAAGGTGGCAGGAAAATCCCACACCGTCCATGAAAACCCTGACATAATAAGCAAATCTAGTAGTATGTCACATAGCTTCGAATAAATCGTGACATTAAATTAACCAAAGTAATACTAGTAACGAGTGAGCAAATGGAATACCACAGACTAACACAAGAATACCTAAATGCATGTCGTACCTTCCCACTGAGAGACCGACGCAGTTCCAAGGGGAGAAACGAGAACACAAGCCGAGAGCAGAACCGTGTTAAGCTAAAGGCCCTACGATAATGGACGGACTGGACACCCACGTCGCCACCTAACCACTAGGGCTCACCACCCGCACGTTTTAGCGTGAGACTTTTTCGTGTCTCAGGTACGTCAAGGACCACCCTCCAGCCCATGTTAAAAGATAGAGCCCTCCAGAAGAACAGTACAGATCTTACGATAACGCTAAAAGGACCACAGCAGCTGCAGGTTTTAGCGTGAGACTTTTTAGCGTCTCTGTTACGTTGCAAACTTTAAAAACATGGCCCCACCACGAAAAGTATAACGTTTCTCATTGGACAGACAGAATTTTTGTAGGCGGAGCTTAAGGTTAACATTGAGACCCTGATTGGTCAGATGAAAACACAGCCAGATAGTTTTTTTAAACCAACTTCGGTAAATTGTAGTAAGGAGAAGTTAAGAGAGAGTTACTTCCGAGATGGCGAGGTGACCGGAGCTGTGCTGCCCGCTGTCGCCCTGACGCTGCCTAAACACCGACAAGGTAATGAACGCACACGATGCCGCATTTATGAGCACATAAGGCTTCACTCAGAACTGCAGATGCCTCATGTGTTACACCCCCTTTTTGCGTAATACTAGTGTCGATCGTCAATTTAAGCTCATGGCGTTCACATTTGCCACTTGAAGAACAGATCTGAAACGCGACGATTTTTCTTTTATATAGTTATTGAGAAGCCACATCAGCCACTGTAATTTACGACAAATAAGTAATTAATGATAACTGAGGGTCACTGTAGACCATTTTGATAGTTTTCTCTTTTGTGAAACTTAAATTAAACCTAGATTATAGATGCGATATGGCATAGGTCATCCTTAGATCGATTGTAGAACTTGGAAACCCATTCAGGGAATATTCGTTCACATTTTTGTTGAACGCAGTTGGTTTTTACCATCCTGTGTTAAAACATTTCCTTTTATCAATAGTGCCATTTATAAACGATGTTTTGTGAGTAGAATAAAATTTCCAATGGTAAACTTAACTGCTTTTTCGACGTTATTTTACCAGCTAACTAAAAATAGGAAAGCCTTGAACCCTTTCCACTAAATTTAGTCAGTATTAAGATTCTTTTACAGGGAGTGCAGTGGAGCTGACGCTGAGATCATTTAGTATTTGGTTATATCATCACTGGTCTCACTGAACTCTTCTGAATTCTACATGTCATGTGTGGTCTGGCGTCACCTTACCAGCAACAGGTCCCAGGTTCAAACTAGTCAATTCCCTAAAAAAAAACACGCTCAGAGCGTCGTTGCGCGAAAGTGGTAGGGAGACACAATATAGATCAAACTGACACCACCATGAATGTTTAGAAAATGGTGACCCTGCCAGGATGGTAAAATACCATGATTGAAAGTCGACCACATGACTAAGTAGGTCAGAAAAATATCTTGTTTAAAAATTTTTGTAATTTTTTTTTCTGAAGTTATACATAGTCTAAAACAGTAGCTGCAGCGATAGATAGTAAGAAAGTATTCAATAAATAGAGACATTCTAGCAGAGAAAATTGCATAATTAAGTTTTGAATTTTTAAAATTGTTGGAATTAAGTTTTCTCCCCAATGCTAGTGCGCAGGCGGCAGATACATCGTTGACAAGTTGGTTCTGACCCAACAAGTAAGTGAATTGTTTGTCAAGTCGTGTGAACAAAAAATTTATGAAATGTGTGAGATCGTATGAGCGCATGTTGACGGGAAGTATGGCGAGTGAATAGCTTTTAAAACAGAAAATAAGGGATTCGGAAAGATTAGCAATGGTAAATCGAGACCTTGATCGAATTGTGGTAGGGACCCAGCATGAAAATGGACAGAGAATAGAAGACAATACAATAGACGATGCAGTATCGCGAGAAATAGGACAGATAACGCACCGTAAAGAGGATAATGTACGCCAAGGCATAGAAAACCTAGGTCGGGATACGACAGAGGAGCAGGAAAGTAGAGAGACAGGCGATGAGGATTCTAACTTGCGTCTTGAATACATAGAACCCATAGTACAAGTAATCAGAGCTCCCTCTTCACAGAGTACAAGGAATGCGAGCAGAAATGTGTCACAGCACAGTTCAACGCAATCGGTTGCAAACCAACAATTGGGCGAAAACTCAGAGCGTAGGACGTCGGAAGAAAACGCAATAGGACCCACCAATCTGGCAGAAATATTACAAAATATTACGGAAACCATGACAAGGCAAAGTAAAGAAATTGCGAACCAAATTAAAATTCAGAATGCAGAAACCACGAGACAAATGCGTGAGATTAAAGAACAAAACAAAACAAAAATCAGTTACACCTAATTCATATTGAAGACTAGGCAAAAGAATCTCGAGAAGTGATAGGAAACTTAATAACAGGTTACAATCAGTTGAGAACAGACCTCGACAAGGTACGAGCGGACGTACAAACGTTGCGTCATGACACTGAGGACGAGATCAAAACATTACGTAACAACACCCACAAAGAAGTCAAGAAAGTAGAGAAACAGATAAACGAAATTATTAGACAAGCAGCCGGTACAGCGCGTGAAATTGTTGAAAACAGTGTGTTACACAAACGTATCACAAAAGCAGCGCTGAAATGATATGATAACCGCGTATTCAAAATAGAAGCGCAAACGAAACGACAATTTCAGAAATTGCCAAGAGAGTTGTTGCAAACCATTGAAGAGCGTAGTGAACAGGATCTGACAAGCACAGAGTCTGCAACCACATCCGTGTCTGTAACAGCACCGGAAACACCAGCAATTAACGAAGGTATTACGCATTTGCGATTCCAATCACAGGCGGACAGTAACATACGTGACAATGGAAAGCCAGGTCCCGAAGAGTACAGTGCAATGCATTCAGCTACACGTTCACAACCGATGGAAGAAAATTATTGCGTACCACTCCAACGATACTACGCAAGTGTAGGCGAAAGTTACAGTGGACAATATCCAATGGATCTACCACAACCGGAAAGAACGACGGGAGAAATGATCACAAACAAAAGTGGCGAAGAATCGTGAATTTCATATGGAACTATGACGAAGTACGACAACGATCATTTCCTCACAGTCAGAAAATTCCAACACTTTCGAGAAGAACACTGGACGCTAGCACACAAATTAGACTTTATATGTGCACACATGTCAGGAACAGTCGCAGAAACCATGCAGAATGTTGCAGCGACATGCCGATCCTACGAAGATTTCAGAGAGAAGTTTCTCTCACGATATTGGTCCAGCGAAGCACAAAACAGAGTGAAGAACGAATTATTACAGAACCCATATTTTGAAAATTCAGGAGAGAAGAGTCCTGTGAAATTTTTCGAAGTAATGGCAAATAAAAATCAATGCTTAGATGTACCATACAGTGACAGAGAGTTGATAAAATTATGCGCGATGAAGCTACCATTGAAATACCAGCAATCATTAGTAGATCGCGGAGGCAATGACATCGAAGCATTTACAGGTATTCTAAGGGAACTAGAGTTCATACTTTCGGAAGATGACGTAAGAAAAAGACGAAGCTCACGTGAAAACGAAAGCAAAAAGCGGTGGAATCCACAAGACACAGTACGAAGAAACAATAATTACGAACCATGTGATAACTTCGCACCAAGAAACGACAATAGATTTCAACAAAGAACCGGTTATAGATTTATAAGAGAATATGGCAATAACTATAATTCACCCAGGAACGGCAACAACTCTTACAGAGAGAATAACGATAACCGGAACAGGTACTGGAGAACCAATAGACCGACAAATTATCAACAAAGAAACCACTATCAACAAGCTGAACAAGAAAAGCGAATACAGATAGAAAAGGCGGAGGTAAAACCACCAAACCCCGATAAACGTTCGAGTTGACAGCTAAGCGCCCATGCCAAAGAGAATGACGCACCGACCCAGGATAATTGCAGCACCTTGAATAGAGAAGTAAAAATCTTATCACCAGAAGAGAAGAAGGAAGAAACAAATCCGCAGGGACCAGATGAAAACGAAGACAAGAAAATAACAATATCGTGTTGGAACGAAATTAATGGGGAAAATACTGATGAGGAAGATGAATTACCAGAGGCATGCACAACGAATGTAAGAGGAAAGGACGAAGTAATGAGTATTGCAGAGCTATTTCAGATGGAAACAAGGGAAAGCGAATTCAATGAGGATAATGCGCAGTCGACAGAAGTTGAAAATAAGTTACAAGTGGGCATAAAACCCAACGTTTATAATGAAGGAAGTCATGAAGCGATAATTAGAGCATTTAGACACGATTATGTGGAAGTAGCGACGAAGAAGGAGAAGATAGACGAGGATGAGGAAAAAGTAGAGGATGTAGAAGAAAGCGTAAATGAAGGAAGAAATAGAGAAGAGGAAATAAAAGAGAGAGAAGTAGCACTCGAAGCTTATCCTACAGAAAGTTCGCATTCACGAGGGAAATTCCTAAAAAGACTCATGTATGATTCAGTGGAGGATTCGTTGATGCAAGAAGAAGAAGAAGCGAACCAACCCTTTCAAATTCAACAAATTGTGAAGGCCATGGTAAAGCATATCCCAGTCAATATTGTAATTGATAGCTGAAGTGAACTGACTGCGATCTCAGAAAATTTATTCATGCAGTTTAATGGCAATGAGGAATTGCCAGTTCTGAAAACACGTAAGACTAAAGTAAGAGGTCATATTAGAAACAATACTGCGGAAGTTACGAGACAAACAAGGTTAACTCTTTCGTGCCAAGGTCAAAAGATCGAAGCCAACTTCGTGATTATACCGAAACTAACTGTAGATTTGATTATAGGTGCAGATTCTTTAAATGAGAGACGAGCGATAATAGATATGGGTAAAAGTAGCGTAACATTCGGGAATGTCACACTTCTCTTTGAGCAAAATCTAAAATTAGAAGAGATACCATTTATAAACAAACAGTTAAGAATGACGCGAGATATAGAGAATGAAGACTTAGAATGGTATGCACAAAAGAAGGAATCGCCTCAACTCATGTTAGAAGTCCATAAAGACATCGACGAAGAATTGCAAGAAGTTCAAGGTATTTCGGAACACAGTAAAAGAGAATTACAGGGTATTTTACGAGATAAAGCAGAGGTATTTTTACCTAAGGCAGGCAGTATTAAACACTTTCAGTACAAGTTTGAAGATTAATTTTATTACTGGTAAATAATCAGCACTATATTTAAAGATTATGTTGCAGATAAGATCGTCAGGAGAAAAAAGAATGAAGAGAGAGGAAGGTGGGAAAAAGAAAGTAGTTTCAATAATAACACCAATAGTACCATAACTTAAGGTGAAGCGATAAAGCGTAGACAGTCTAACAGCATGAAATACACTCCTGGAAATGGAAAAAAGAACACATTGACACCGGTGTGTCAGACCCACCATACTTGCTCCGGACACTGCGAGAGGGATGTACAAGTAATGATCACACTCACGGCACAGCGGACACACCAGGAACCGCGGTGTTGGCCGTCGAATGGAGCTAGCTGCGCAGCATTTGTGCACCGCCGCCGTCAGTGTCAGCCAGTTTGCCGTGGCATACGGAGCTCCATCGCAGTCTTTAACACTGGTAGCATGCCACGACAGCGTGGACGTGAACCGTATGTGCAGTTGACGGACTTTGAGCGAGGGCGTATAGTGGGCATTCGGGAGGCCGGGTGGACGTACCGCCGAATTGCTCCACACGTGTGGCGTGAGCTCTCCACAGTACATTGATGTTGTCGCCAGTGGTCGGCGGAAGGTGAACGTGCCCGTCGACCTGGGACCGGACCGCAACGACGCACGGATGCACGCCAAGACCGTAGGATCCTACGCAGTGCCGTAGGGGACCGCACCGCCACTTCCCAGCAAATTAGGGACACTGTTGCTCCTGGGGTATCGGCGAGGACCATTCGCAACCGTCTCCATGAAGCTGGGCTGCGGTCCCACACGCCGTTAGGCCGTCTTCCGCTCACGCCCCAACATCGTGCAGCCCGCCTCCAGTGGTGTCGCGACAGGCGTGAATGGAGGGACGACTGGAGATTGTCGTCTTCAGCGATGAGAGTCGCTTCTGCCTTGGTGCCAATGATGGTCGTATGCATGTTTGGCGCCGTGCAGGTGAGCGCCACAATCAGGACTGCATACAACCGAGGCACACAGGGCCAACACCCGGCATCATGGTGTGGGGAGCGATCTCCTACACTGGCCGTACACCTGTGGTGATCGTCGAGGGGACACTGAATAGTGCATGGTACATCCAAACCGTCATCGAACCCATCGTTCTACCATTCCTAGACCAGCAAGAGAACTTGCTGTTCCAACAGGACAATGCACGTCTGCATGTATCCCGTGCCACCCAACGTGCTCTAGAAGGTGTAAGTCAACTACCCTGGCCAGCAAGATCTCCGGATCTGTCCCCCATTGAGCATGTTTGGGACTGGATGAAGCGTCGTCTCACGCGGTCTGCACGTCCAGCACGAACGCTGGTCCAACTGAGGCGCCAGGTGGAAATGGCATGGCAAGCCGTTCCACAGGACTACATCCAGCATCTCTACGATCGTCTCCATGGGAGAATAGCAGCCTGCATTGCTGCGAAAGGTGGATATACACTGTACTAGTGCCGACATTGTGCATGCTCTGTTGCCTGTGTCTATGTGCCTGTGGTTCTGTCAGTGTGATCATGTGATGTATCTGACCCCAGGAATGTGTCAATAAAGTTTCCCCTTCCTGGGACAATGAATTCACGGTGTTCTTATTTCAATTTCCAGGAGTGTACTAAAATGCCATACACCATGACACTACACAAAAGTAAAATAAAAAGGAATTTGAGGATTCTTGAGTAGATGTTAAGACTCCAAATATCTTAGAATTGTAACATGGAAAGGGCGGCGAAATTTGTAAAGTTTTTTAAGAAGGCTTAAAACAAGTAGGTACTAGATATGTGTTAGATGATTATAAGTAAAACTTTTTGTAAGAACCATTGTAAAAACTCCAGCAAGGAAGAGATGCAGCGCCCCACAAGTTGCAATGCGAGATTTATCAAGAAAGAAGAGGACGTAATTAGCAACACACGATTCCTACATAGCAGGAGCGTCGAGAGAAGGGAAAGGACAGCGAAACCAACAGAAGGCCCTTGTATAGAAAGTGGGCAATAAATTTGCCCGCTAGGAGGAACCCTGCTAGGATGGAACACCGAGCCGCACACTGACAGACCCCTGAAGAGACGCGAGGGAACGCCGTACGTCAGTATAGACAGACAAGAAGACACTCCACTTTCGCGGCTTGTAAACCCCAGGGCGCCCCCTACTCAGCGGAGCGAGCAAAAAAATGGCCCGACGAGAAGAACGCTTGGGCAAGCCACCGCTGGCAAAAAAAATATGCGTAAAGGTCACACTACTGCTATTAAACAGCACGCTGATGCACGAAACTGAAGAACTTCCACAAAGTAAAAATGACTCGCCCAAAGAATTTATCAAACTGTTACTATGAGGAGAACTTCAAAGCGACTAGTTATCAATAAATATTTCCATATCCTGCCCAGAGAAGAACCAAGAAGCAAGTAAGAAGCAGAGAAAAAGCAGGAAGAACAGAAGCTGAAGATTTGCATGATTGAGACCAAGAAAGAAGATGGGTGAAGAATAGACGACATACCTTCCCAAATCCCTATCCTATTATAAACTAGTCATCTGTGAAGTATTACAAATGAAAAACGACCGCGTTTAGCGACACATAACGATGACTTTCACGCATACAAAGCCAGTAAAATATGAGATTCTGCACTCACAGCTCCATTCCATTATGGGACCTCCACAACAGCAACACACACTTGCAAAGCCAACAAGGAACGACGAATGAAGCTGTACATCATATACTTGCCCACATCCATCTCGCTCAACTCCATCCATCACCTTCGCGCAAAAACATTCGCCAACCTCATGCTTGAACATTCATAGGATTGTGTGAAGGTGTGAAATCAAATTAGGTGATGTAGGAATTGTGCAAAAGAAATGTGGGAAATACTAAATAAGTTAAGCACACCAGACAGCTAATAAACTACAAAATAACAGTCATTGACTATGGACTTAAGTAAAAAATAGACTATCGATAAAAACAAGTCATTAGTTCTGAAATGGACAGTATATAAAGAAACTATATACCACTTATATTTTCTCCTAATGAAGATAAAAGAATAACTATATTTTACTTATTTTCTCCTTATAAAGACAAAGAATAAAAAATTATCTTGTTGGATGTTTTCCCTTTTGTTAAATTTTTGTACCATTTATTAGGATAATATCTCAATACATCTGGATGTATATTTCTTTGTCAAAGCAATTCTTGGAAATAATTCTTAATTCTTAGTGTAACAATGTTGAAATGTGTGTCTAGAAACAAAAACATTTTCTTGTACATGATATTTAGAAAATGTGTTAGGAATAGATTTTACTCAATTACTACATTTATAAAAACAATATTTCTAAGATAATCGATGTGAAAGACTCCTCACTTTCGATAACAAACTTCTTAAAACACAAACTTCACACTTAAATAAAGAAAGAAAATAATTAAAAATTAATAATAGTATAAAAATATTCTTCTTTTGTCATTTTTAATTATAATGTGGAAGAATATAAAAATATAAATTAGTAATACAAACTAGCATAGAACAGAATAACGTGGCTGAACAATACGCAACAAAATTTAGATAAATTAAAAAACTTTTGACTGACTTAGACAACGATTCAATCATTGTCTAAATTCATTGCAATAATTAAGTTCAAAGGGTGGTGATCTGTAAGGTGTCAGGCAAATCCAACACCTTCCATGAAAACCCTGACATAATAAGCAAATCTAGTAGTATGTCACTTAGCTTCGAATAAATCGTGACATTAAATTAACCAAAGTAATACTAGTAACGAGTGAGCAAATGGAATACCACAGACTAACACAAGAATACCTAAATGCATGTCGTACCTTCCCACCGAGAGACCGACGCAGTTCCAAGGGGAGAAACGAGAACACAAGTCGAGAGCAGAACCGTGTTAAGCTAGAAGGCCCTACGATAAGGGATGGACTGGACACCCACGTCGCCACCTAACCACTAGGGCTCACCACCCGCACGTTTTAGCGTGAGACTTTTTCGCGTCTCAGGTACGTCAAGGACCACCCTCCAGCCCATGTTAAAAGATAGAGCCCTCCAGAAGAACAGTACAGATCTTACGATAACGCTAAAAGGACCACAGCAGCTGCAGGTTTTAGCGTGAGACTTTTTAGCGTCTCTGTTACGTTGCAAACTTTAAAAACATGGCCCCACCATGAAAAGTATAACGTTTCTCATTGGACAGACAGAATTTTTGTAGGCGGAGCTTAAGGTTAACATTGAGACCCTGATTGGTCAGATGAAAACACAGCCAGATAGTTTTTTTAAACCAACTTCGGTAAATTGTAGTAAGGAGAAGTTAAGAGAGAGTTACTTCCGAGATGGCGAGGTGACCGGAGCTGTGCTGCCCGCTGTCGCCCTGACGCTGCCTAAACACCGACAAGGTAATGAACGCACACGATGCCGCATTTTTGAGCACATAAGGCTTCACTCAGAACTGCAGATGCCTCATGTGTTACACCCCCTTTTTGCGTAATACTAGTGTCGATCGTCAATTTAAGCTCATGGCGTTCACATTTGCCACTTGAAGAACAGATCTGAAACGCGACGATTTTTCTTTTATATAGTTATTGAGAAGCCACATCAGCCACTGTAATTTACGACAAATAAGTAATTAATGATAACTGAGGGTCACTGTAGACCATTTTGATAGTTTTCTCTTTTGTGAAACTTAAATTAAACCTAGATTATAGATGTGATATGGCATAGGTCATCCTTAGATCGATTGTAGAACTTGGAAACCCATTCAGGAAATATTCGTTCACATTTTTGTTGAACGCAGTTGGTTTTTACCATCGTGTATTAAAAAATTTCCTTTTATCAATAGTGCCATTTATAAACGATGTTTTGTGAGTAGAATAAAATTTCCAATGGTAAACTGAACTGCTTTTTCGACGTTATTTTACCAGCTAACTAAAAATAGGAAAGCCTTGAACCTTTTCCACTAAATTTAGTTAGTATTAAGATTCTTTTACAGGGAGTGCAGTGGAGCTGACGCTGAGATCATTTAGTATTTGGTTATATCATCACTGGTCTCACTGAACTCTTCTGAATTCTACATGTCATGTGTGGTCTGGCGTCTCCTTCCCAGCAACAGGTCCCAGGTTCAAACTAGTCAATTCCCTAAAAAAACACACTCAGAGCGTCGTTGCGCGAAAGTTGTAGGGAGACACAATATAGATCAAACAGACACCACCATGAATGTTTAGATACTGTATGGCAGTTCTCTCTTGGTTGCTTGTTTATATTGTTGAGCTTAGGTATGTGAGATTGCTGGCTGATGAACACACGCAGCCCGATTGGCTGGGTTCGTTGGCAACAAGACCGATGGTAACTTGTAGTACCTTGCCTACATGGTCGCTGTTGCCTCTCACACAAGGCAATCGGGAATAGGAAGAGGTTTTTCTTTTCCTTTGTCTGTTTTATCATCACTGTAACATATAGCTTATTTATGTTCTTGTTGCTGGAACTATTCAAATGGTATGTTGTCCGGAGCTCGTTCGGTTCATGTTGCAGGTTGTCAGAGTCACTACTTCGGTGTGGTTCAAAATGGCTCTGAGCACTATAGGACATAACTTATGAGGTCATCAATCTCCTAGAACGTAGAACTACTTAAATGTAACTAACCTAAGGACATCACACACATCCATGCCCGAGGCAGGATTCGAACCTGCGACCGTCGAGGTCACGCGCTTCCAGACTGTAGAGCCTAGAACCGTTCGGCCACCCAGACCGGCCTACTTCGGTGTGCTCGAGGTGGTACAGTAGTCCTTCGTGCTGGATGGTAGTTTGATTCAAAATGGGGTGTACATGCTCTAGAATTTGTGTTCTACTTTGCCACTAGAATTTCTGTACACTTCTACATCCAGGAAACGAATAGCTCCATTTTTTCTACTTCTAGCATGAGCTGTATTTTCTTATGTAAGCTGTTGAGGTGTGCATGAAACCTGCGTAGTTGTGCTTTCCCAGGTGGCCTTATGACAAACGTGTCATCCACATACCTCAGCCAAAAATACGGGCTGCACAGATCTCACTGCTGTCTTTCGAATTCTTCCACTAATACATCAGCAGCTACGGGTTAGAGGGAGGAGTCTATTGCTACTCAGACTGACAGCTCATAAAATTTGCCCCGCTAACTAAAATATGTTGAGGACAAGCAGAATTGCACCACTTAATTGACATCTGGAGGTACTTAATCCTGTGCGATGTTTATGGATTCAGCTCTTAGCTCGTTAGTAAACAGAGATTTTGTGTAATCTGACCATTAGATAAGCAGCTAATATTTAGTAATCCACTAAGAGCTGGGTGAAATATGTGGAATGATTTACCTAAGACTCGGTTTGGTCAAACAAGCGGTATAATTTGCGAGCCAGATCTTTCGCCATGTCACACATTTATGGGAGAGTTGATTCCATTGACGATCGATCTTAGAGGGCATCCATCCTTGTGTATCTTTGGTATCCTATATATTCTGGCGGCACAGGAACTTAACTGCATCAGCATTGAACCTACAACACTTTATTAGATTTGCGTCTGTCTAACAATCTTCGCTGTGGGGCCACTTTTAAGTTCTTTGTCTATGGGATCATTAAGAAATTCGCTCATTTGGGATGCATACGATAGCGTCCATTAATACTGTGGCTTTCCTATTGTCTGCCTGTTAAGTTATAACATCTCTGTTGTTCTGGAGTTCACTAAGGGAATCTTTCTTCAAGTGAAATATTCGGCTTTGGAGTCTTTGCATGCTGCTGGACTCTGTTTCCTGCCGGATGTCATCTGATTCCATTTTCGACAGTTTTCGGAACGACACATCGTCGGATTGTATAATTCCCTCTTCTGGTGAGCGCTGGGGTGTTATAGAACTTGATTAAATTTCCTCTCGCTGAAAAACTAGTAGGAACAATCTGTTTTACTTCGTAAAAGCTTTCTAATGCCAAGATCGCATAAATATTTCTTTATTTACAAACAGCCGGTTCAGCAGACTTTGCTGTCATCATCTTGTCCTCAAAAATTAATGTTGTAAAATGTGTTCATTTTGAATTGGGTCTCACGTCACGTTGCCATATAGACAAAATGTAGCACATAATTTAAGGGTCTGTCATCAAGAAAACGTTTAAAATACAGAAGCACCTTGTGGACACGGCCATGTCATAGAAACACAGTGACGTGACAATGACCTTGGAGCGCTACTTGTATGGACATGGCCATGTGCGTGAGTTGCTTCTTGATTTTAGATGTTTGGTTTATGACACACCTTTATATTAGTGCTACATTTAATCTAAGTGGTAACAAGGCGTGAGGTCCTACTCAAAATTAACACATTTTGTAACATAAATTTTTGAAGGCCTGAAGATGATAGCAAAGTCTGTCAAAAACGGTCATTTATAAATAAAGAAATGTTGGTGTGATTTTGGCATTATAAAGTTTTTACCGTTGCGAAAATATTGAAACCCATGGACAGCACATCTTTAGTTGCGTTGCTGATTGCACACGTTGAAATTCACCAGTAGGTGACGCATTTAGTGATAGCTCATTACTTATTTTCGCTTTTTCTTTTTTTTTAGCACTATGGGACTTAACATCGTAGGTCATCAGTCTCCTAGAACTACTTAAACCCAACTAACCTAAGGACATCACACACATCCATGTCCGAGGCAGGATTCGAACCTGCGACCGTAGCGGTCGGGTGGTTCCAGACTGAAGCGCCTAGAACCACTCGGCCACCGCGGCCGGCTATTTTCACCTCTGAGAGCTCCATTAAATTCCTCTGTGGAAGCTCTCTGTCGACGTTGTGACAGTCAGTTATCGATAGCGAGAATTCTAGCCACAGGTTTTTTACTTGTTGTTAGAATTAAATATTGAATGGATTTTTCGCTCAGTAGTGAAAGACTTGCACGTTTGAACGCATTACTTGCTCTTCTAATCCCGAAATGTGTTTGCAGCCAAAGAAACTTTGGTGCAATGTCATGGTCCCCAGAATGTATTAAGCAAAGCGAGATCGTTCAGTTGTTACTCCTTTCTCTTCCTCAACTTTTCAGACTTGCGGATATGAGCATAAACTTCCTGTCCGTGCCAGTCGCTTCGTAGTCTCCCACGGACAGTGTCAAGTTTAATAGCACCGTTTTGGGTACTAGGCCACGTATTCATGAAACAATAAAACAAATGAAATACCCAAAACTATTTTATTCAAATTGACAATGTCCATCGAAGCCTACGAACTTATATTTTGTACAGAGTCTGCAACCTTTTATTCGCATTCTACGATATAGAAGTCCTAGTCGACACTTGAGCTTCGGTAGAAGTTTCTTGTGATCCATCCATTGTACTATGGCTCTCAGAAGTTTAAATACGAGGGTGTACTGAAAAGTAATGCCTCCGAATTTTCTATGTGAAATCTCTTAAGACTTCTTAACTAAAGGGAACTTAATCATTCTACATCTTTACTCTCCATGTCTACATAATTATTTCTCAACGTAGTCACTCTGGTGGCGAACATATTCCTCCCAACGAGAAACAAGCTTGTTGATACAGTGTAGATCATCAAGTAGATAAAGGCATCAATTTTCTTGACCTTACAATATCTAATGTAAACAACAAACATGCCTTGCAGATTTACAGAAAATCTACCACTAGTGACGTTGTCATTAACAACTCCTCATGTCATCCAGCACAACACAAAATTATATTCTACAGATCCACACTTAGTCATATACATAAAATCCCACTCAGCCTCCATGTTGAACAAAAAGAAATTAACATTATCAAAGAAACTGCACGGAGAAATGGATAAAACCCTGATGTAATTGATAAACTTACCAACAAAATCAAAAAGAAACAATCCACATCTACTAAATCAGATTCACATGAAGGAAAAAACACATTCGCCTGCATACCATTTATAGCTAAAATTTCATACCAAATTGCCAACCTCTTCCAGAAAACTGGTATTCAAATTTCTTTCAGCACTAACAACAAGCTACAACAGCACATCATCCACAACAGTAAGACAAACAACCAATGCCACCACAAATAAGGTATTTACAAACTCTTATGTGACAATTGCCCACAGTTCTACATAGGCCAAACTGGAAGGAGTTTCACTATAAGATACCGTGAGCATATGGATGCCTTCCGGCTAAATAATTTTGATAAATCCACCTTTGCAGTGCACGTACAAGACCATGGTAACTGAGCCACAGCCGTTACAGAAAACCTACAAATACTACACACTGTGAACAAAGGAAAGAAAATGAATCTGCTTGAAGAACTAGAAATTTATATCCACAGCTCTAACTCACCAGGCCTTGTTCTGAACGAACAAGTGGAACTTGCAAATAAATCCCATCTTCACATATTTCATGAGATATTCAAAAACAGAAAATAATTATCCTCTGATATAATAACAAAGTAATATTCTATGGAAATTCGATGTAGCAGTTATACAATAGTCCAAGGGTCATTATCATAATTTGTAATAGTCATATTGTAAACACAAACTGTAATGGCATTCTATAATGTGTAATAGCTTTCAAAAATTTCATATATGTAACATTATTGTACCCCCTAGATCTAAGCTTTCCGTCAAAAATGTGAACCAAAAAATTTTTTGTATTTATACAATGATCTCCAACAGTAAAAACATGTAAATGAATGTATAAACACCTAAAGATGGACGCAAGCCCGAAACCGGTCGTGTGACGAATAAACAACCTTTTATTGTGACTGGTAGCGGATATTTTTCTACAACTAAAATTATCACAAACTGTGACAGACGTCGTACGAAAATTCCTTCCACTTAGACTAAGGCGACACTGTGGTGTCAGTAAGAGCTCTTGTAGAATCGTTAAACGTAACTTTTGGAACGCACGGTAATAGTTGTGGTAACATTGGCCTGCGGGGGCCATAAACCATTTTTCGTTCTGTCAATATCAATGGAATTCACCGACAGCCGTGTAACATATGTTATTTTATTTTCACTACCAGTTTCGCCGTTCCACTATGCCGTCTTCAGGCCCCATATGCATCTCTCAAAATAAACGATATTGTCATACAGTGCCATATATCCCTAGATGTCGTGAATTCAAACCGTTTCACAAGTGCTGCATTCGAATACTTGATAGCAACTGACTACGGTTGTTGGTAAAAGACAATAAAATAATTACTGTTGGTGAATTTCATTGATTTGACAGTTACTTAAGCAGCAGATGTCCCCTGTCCATGATGGATAAACAGAGATTTTTCTTTGTTGTCGTTAACAGCTTGATGGCTATATTCTTGGCAGAACTAGGCAGCTCACCGTGTTAGTTAAAGGCCTCGTCACAGGTATACGATTTTCACATGATTAACGAAAATGATTCACATAACGGCCGATAGTCTTAGTACTTGTCAAATGATTAAGGAAATGGCCGATCCAGCACAATGTCACGGTTATTTAATTCGTAATCTGAATAACAGAGATCGTTAGCTGATTGCGTAAGCGCAGTAATTATGAGCATGTAACAAGTGCTGTACGAAAATGGCGAGCTTCCGATTGCCACCGCACTTGAAACGAATAGGTGAAGGCCGACTATACAAGTCAAATGAAAACAAACTACCGCTCAACGTCCTTGTGATGGCGGGCTTAATTGGTACTCCCGATATCTTAACCTTGAGTATAACAATTTAGACAATCCGAAGGAAGCCCTCGGTATTTTATCCTTGATTATAACAATTTAGACAATCTGAAGGAAACCCGCTTTTGACAAGGTTGCTGTTTTAAACAAGGCTAGATCGCCCACCTTTAAGATTCCCAGCATTCCGATTAATGCTTACAAGTGAAGGCCTTATTGATTTCTTCTCCCATTATTATAGAACGTTAACTTCTTCTCGGTGATCAAGTTGTAGACTGGACAGTAAATTGAACTTTTGTTATAGTATGACATAGTTACTGCAATATTTTCTACTGTTTTCTGACCGTTTCTGCAACTTAATTGTTGATCAACAACTGCTGCTTAGTCTTTGTCGAGTATTACCTCATACAAAGAGCTTCTACGTTGACCTATTGCCTAGTTGTAAACCGCACTGGTGCGCAAAACTTAAGAACGTATTATGTGTCACTGTCAAATACATAGCACTATGAAACTTGGACCGTACATGTAAAGACATCCTACAGTATAGTACAGAAGGTGACTGAACGAAACACACATTGAGGTACAGAAATGAGTCTTTTATTCAAAGATAATAATTACACTGAAATCAACGCTATTTACGATTGTCCCCTGGGCGTTGCAAAAGGCCAAACATAATTCTTCTGTGTGTGATGACCACGGACGCCAATGCATGCATTGTAAAGTGCTCGGATTCTGGCCGTAGTGTTGGTAAACACACTAAAGAGCCAAAGAAACCGATACACATGCCTAATATCTTGTAGGACCCCCGCTAGCTCGCAGAAGTACCGCAACACGACGTGGCGAGGATTCGAGTAATGTCTGAAGTAGTTCTGGAGGGATTTGACAGCATAAATCCCGCAGGGCTGTCCATAAATACGTAGTAGTATGAGGGGATGGAGATCTCTTTTGAACATCACGTTACAAGGCTGCCCAGATATACACAATAATGTTCATGTCTTAGGAGTTTGGTGGCCAGCGGAAGTGTTTAAACTCAGGAGAGTGTCGTTGGGAGAACTCTGTAGCATTTCTGGACGTGTGGTGTGCAGCATTGCCCTGATGGAATTGCTAACTCCATCGGATTGCACAATGGACATGAATGGATGCAGGTGATCAGACAGGATGCTTACGTAGGTGTCACCTGTCAGAGTTACATCTAGACGTATCAGAGGTCCCATATCACTCCAACAGCACACTCGCCACACCATTACAGAGCGTCCATCAGCTTGAAGAATCCCCTGATGAAGTGCAGATCCATGGCTTCATGAGGTCGCCTCTACAGCCGTACACGCATATCCGCTCGATACAATTTTAAACGTGACTCGTCCAACCAGGCAACGTGTTTCCAGTCATCAACAGTCCAATGTCGGTGTTGACGGGCCCATGCGAGGCGTTAAACTTTGTGTCGTGCAGTCATCAAATGCACATAAGTGGGCCTTCGGCTCCGAAGGGCCATATTAATGATGATTCGTTGAATGGTTCGCACGCTAACTCTTGTTGATGGCCCACCACTCAAATCTGCAGCAATTTGCGGAAGGGTTGCACTTCTGTCACTTTGAACGATTCTCTTCAGTCGACGTTGTTCCGTTCTTGTAGAATCTTCTTCCGGTCGCAGCGTTGTCGGAGATTTGATGTTTCACCGGTTTCCTGATATGGCATACTCGTGAAATTGTTGTATGGGAAAATCCCCACTTCATCGCTGTGACGCTGCGTCGCATCGCTCTTGCGCAGACTGTAACACCACGTTCAAACTCACTTAAATCTTGATAACCTGCCACTCTAGTAGTAGCAACCGATTTAAGAACTGCACCAGCCCCTTGTTGTATCATAGAGGCGTTGGCGACAGCAGCGCTGTATTTTGACTATTAACATATCTCCATATTTGAATACGCTTGCCTACACCAGTTTATTTGGCACTTCAGTGTAATCCAAAAGAATGTATTTGTGTTGACTTCAATTTATGGTAACTGTAATATGTAGTAGAGGCTTTAGCGAAGGTGTGATGGCTTGATATGATGATTTGCAAGTCAATTTAAAGTCAAGATTGAGTATAATTGTCCTTATCGGGACACACGATTTATAATGGAGTCAGCTGTGTCTTGCCAAAGAAGTCATTTCGGTATTTAACTTGAGAGGTTTACGGAAATCGAGGGAAACCCAGCGCTTTTTGTCTGGACGGAGATCTGAAGCCCGATACTGCAGAATGGGAGACAAGTACATCAGTGGCTACGACACTTTGCATCGTGTGAGTTACTCTCAGAAAGCGGTGATTTTTGGTGAAGGCTCGTAATAGTTCCGTTCACCCTGGCCAGTTTCTAAGTAGTCAAGCATAGTTATTAAATAACAGCTTGATTACTACTGGGAAGTAGCAAATGTTGTTGTTGTTGTGATCTTCAGTCGTGAGACTGGTTTGATGCAGCTCTCCATGCTACTCTATCCTGTGCAAGCTTCTTCATATCCCAGTACTTACTGCAACCTACTTTCTTCTGAATCTGCTTTGTGTATTTATCTCTTGGTCTCCCTCTACGATTTTAACCCTCCACGCTGCCCTCAAATACTAAATTGGTGATCCCTTGATGCCTCAGAATATGCCCTACCAACCGATCCCTTCTTCTAGTCAAGTTGTGCCACAAATTTCTCTTCTCTCCAATTCTATTCAGTACCTTTTCATTAGTTATGTGATCTACCCATCTAATCTTCAGCATTATTCTGTAGCACCACATTTCAAAAGCTTGTGTTCTCTTATTGTCTAAACTATTTATCGTCCATGTTTCACTTCCATACATGGCTACAGTCCATACAAATACTTTCAGAAAAGACTTCCTAACACTTAAATCTATACTCGACGTTAACAAATTTCTCTTCTTCAGAAACGCTTTCCTTTCCATTGCCAGTTTACATTTTATATCCTCTCTACTTCGACCATTATCAGTAATTTTGCTCCCCAAATAGCAAAACTCCTTTAGTACTTTAAGTGTCCCATTTCCTAATCTAATTCCCTCAGCATCACGCGACTTAATTCGACTACATTCCATTATCCTCGTTTTGCTTTTGTTGATGTTCATGTTATATTGTAACTTCAAGACACTATCCATTCCATTCAGCTGCTCTTCCAAGTCCTTTGCTGTCTCTGACAGAATTACAATGTCATCGGCGAACCTCGAAGTTTTTATATCTTCTCCATGGATTTTAATTCCAACTCCGAATTTTTCTTTTGTTTCCTTCACTGCTTGCTCAATATACAGATTGAATAACATCGGGGAGAGGCTACAAGTGCCGACTCAGTACAACAAGTAGCAAATATTACTGGGATAATTATTCAGGCCTCATATTCGTATGGCTTGTCCCTCATCCGATGACTTCTAGTTGGTGCGCCAATGTTCCTGCGCGCCAATTCATCGAGAAACCATATGCTCCCAAAACAGCACGCAACCGAAGGATATAAGAGGTCCGCCAGTGGCTACCGCCAGAAACTTCGTAACCGTACAAAGCTTCGTAGCCACTGATGCATTAGTCCCAAATTCTGGAGGATCGGGCTTCAGATCTCTGTGCAGGCAAACAGCGTTGGGTTTTCCGTGTTTCCCACAAACCTCTCGAGTTAAATACCGACCTGGTTTCTTCGACGAATGCCGGACATTTGCCACGCCGGACATTTGCCATACTTGCCCCTTCGCCAGGTAGCGATCCCTCAGGTAAGGAAGGGACGCCCTTCCTCATACTACTTCTTTCCGGTTTCAAACCGCCGCCTCCACATCTTACTCGATGCGACCAGTACGTAAGGGACCTTCTTCGACATCTTGGCGAAATACAGAGCTTCTTTTCCGAAATCGAAATATTTATAGCTTTTGGGAAACGAAAGAAATACCAACGATTATGTCAGTATGTAATTACTTCTGCCAAGAGTAAATATAGATCCCTCTCTCTGTACGGTAGCTTCCTTTCACGCTTTCTGATCGCGATAGAAACAGTCCATCGGGAGGGGAGCAACAAGAAAGGAACGTTGTAAAGAGAATGCGAATGTACGCTAATCGTTTCTTTCTGATCACTGCATTTGTGCCCACTTTAGTTACTACAACTGCATGCCCAAAAGTCAATAAGGAAAGAAGAAGTGGGAATGTGAATGTTTGAAAACAAGAACGACATACTCCATATTAATTTACTCTCTAAAATCCGATATCCCTTGCGGCGAAACATTAGTTGATAAAGTGTAGCGGGACAATGTTCAAAACATGACTGAAAATACGTTCACTAAATAGAGATAAGAACATCTATGATTGACATGTCATCTAAAGTCGACATACAATTTTAAAATGTTAGAAATAAGGAAATGAAGTAATACAGAATGCTATGCTTGTAACGTACGTTGTTATTGTACATTGTTTACCTCTGGTATTTACAGGGTCATAGACAAAACATCCTAGGTTTTGGAGGGAAAAGCCGTAATTGTAATGATCTGCACTACAACAGAAAGAAGAAGCACAACTCAAGGAAAAATAATGTAATGTGTGTTTCAGCTCATAAGTGAGATTGAAGCAGATAGCTCCTGTGACTTAGTATGGGCAGAGGTTATATTCGACAACCGGACTACATTAATAACTGGTTCCTTTTACCGACCGCTGGCCTCAGATCAAACAGTTTCTGAACAGTTCAAAGAAAACTCGAGTCTCATCACAAATAGGTACGCTACTCATACAATTATAGTTGGCAGTGACTTTAATCTACCTTCTGTATGTTAACAAAAATACATCTTCTGCCCTACTGTTAATAGAAAACAACTTCCGTAATTGTTCTAAATGCTTTTCTTAAAATTATTTTGAACAATTAGTTCACGAGGCCATTCAAATTGTAAGTGGTTACGCAAACACACTTGACCTCTTAGCCACAAATATTCCTGAGCGTCACGACGGATACAGGGATTATCGAACACACAGTCGTAGCGAGCCTCAATTCCATTACAAAGAAACTCACCAAAACTAAACGCGAAATATACCTATTTATAAAAGCAGCTAAAAATTCGTTTGTCTTTTTTCTAAGAGACAGTCTCCAAAACTTCCAAACTATGTAAGCGAAGACCATATGTGGCTTCAGTTCAAAGAAATAGTATCAACAGCACTCGAGAGATTCATACCAAATAAATTAATAAGAGACGGAACTGATCCCTTATGGTACACAAAACACGACAGAAAGCTGCTGCAGGAACACCGAAAAAGGCACGTATAATTTAGACGAACGCAAAATCTCCAAGATTGACGAAGTCTTACTGAGGTTCGGAATTTGGAGCGGATTTCAATGCGAGATGCATGCAATAGTTTCCGCAACGAAAGTTTCTCTAGAAATGTGGCGGAAAATCCAAATTCTGGTCCTATGTTAAGTGGAACAATGGAAAGGCTCAGTAAGTACCTTTACTGCGCGACAGCGATGAGGAGGAGGAGGGGAACACAAGGGACCCAACCCTTCGGAACAGGTAAAACCGTGGCAAATGTCCGGCGTGACAAATGTCTGCACACCTCGTCGACAAGACGCGAATGATCCCCTTACCAATCGTTTTGCAGCTGCGCTGGTGTTTCATCCCTAACGATCACAGTTTCGGCGACGCGTTTGGTCTCCCCTTCTTTGCCGCGAAGAAATGGGCGAGCGAAGTGCGAGTGTTGCGTCAGAAGTGGTCCGACAGCCTCTGAGGTCAGCGAGCCCGCCGTGGGGAACCCGCTGTACGGCAGTCGGCAGCCGGTAGTCCTTGGACACCTGCTGTACGGAGCCGCCTGCTTCGTTGCCGCTCGCTCAGGGGCTCTGCCAGTCACAAGTCTGCAGCGGGCACGGCAGCCCGAGTCCGTCCGACAAAGGTACGTGCTCTCGCTACCTAGGTGTCCACATAAATTGCTCGGTGCGCAAACATTTGCACGTGAACGGACATCCTTTGTGGTGCGCAAGTGCTGCATATGTTGCAAGTCCTCTCCGGGAAGTTCTGTGGAAGTTGCCGACTCAGTACAAAACTGTTCGTTCTACAGGAAGAAAATGAACAGGCCTTCCTGGCAGGAAATTTAATGTAGCTAAATTTTGTACTGACGTATGTTTGCACTACAGTTCGTATTTTTCGATTTATTCGAGAAAAACATACGAAAGTGACCTTGAAATGCTCCCCCACTACCACACTAACCACGCCCCCTACCCCTCCTCCCCCCCCCCCCCCCAACAATAAGTCAGGATTCCTAGTACGTTGTTCATGGCACTCCCTCCTATTGCACCTACAGTTCCCATATTCGACATTTTTTATCTTCGTTGACTGTGCTTATTACGCCACCGACTTAGTTGAGTACTTACAAGTTGTAACACTGACGTTTCTTAAAATTTTGCCTAAGAATTTTGTATATTTTAACAGCGTAAAATAAACAATTCGTCAGGCCTTTTGACTACGAAACTACAGTGCTTCTAAGGGTTTAGATTGGATCGAGCTGCCAACATAATTAGCTTTAGCGAAATGTTTACAAAAGTCGCTAGTTTTTCTGTACACTCAACAGCAGGTTTAAATTACCAGTGTTAACGAAATAGCCAACTGTGCTGGTGTCGTAATAGCCCAATCAATAGAGACAAAAGTGATCGAATATCGGTAACAGTTCGTGTATCCTGAAATTTTTGTACAGTGGTAGGAAGGGGTCCGCAAACAAAGTACAAGAAACCATGATTGGTGATAAGTATGGGGTGGAAGGGCTTTTGAATGTAATTTTTGTACGTTTTTGTAGAATAACTCGAAAACCGTGGCCTGCAGCGGAAACATATCCGAGTGCAAAATTTAAGATTAAATTTCCTACAAAAAGGTCACGTTCATTTTTTTCTGCAGACATTTCGGGCGTAGCGAGAGAATGTGAAAGTCTCACGTTTGATTTTTGAAGGCCAGGCATAACAGTCCGGATTGAATGAAACGACATCGGTAATGACAGCTGAATGACCCTGCGTAATAAACAGATCCTATGTGAAAAGACAAATTAATTACTTCAAATATCGCTTCTATACTTACAGCAATGTTAATTTATACGCGTCCCGTCTATGGATTTATGAACACAGTTGAGTAATGTGCAGAGATATTGATCACTGATCCAGTTACATTTATGCGTGATCGCTTACGATTTTAGTGTAACGAGAGCGACTGGACGGTGGTAGTCCAGCCTAGCACGGCTGACTGAGCCAGAAATGAAACTGACAATGTGCCATAGATCAGAAGGCCTGCATCATGTTGAGACGCAGAGTAAATTTTGTTTTCTAAGCAGAAAAGAGTAGATTATGTAGTCAGGATGAATTACTTTTCCCTGTGTATTCGTACGTGAAAAATTTGTAAAGGACAATGAACAGATTTCCGGCTGTTGTAGCCATTCATAAGAACGAAATGCCTCTGGCAGCACGAATCCGCGTATGGACATCAGATACGATGGTATTTCTCGTCTATAGCTCATCTGCAATTCGTCTCCGCAACATTTACCGCTGATCAGAGCTGCTGCTTCACCAATTTATGCTTTTCTAGCACAAACACCCACGTTTCTACAGCATTCATTGTCCTGGTTAAGCTAGCCAATACAGCGCGCAGCCTGACATTTTACTCCTTCGTTATCATATTACGTAACTCAGACAGAATGCGTGTGAACTTCTCATAACGTAGCATTCTTTACGTTCCTGAATTCGTCCTTCTCTATTAGGTAGAAGAACACATTTCTGAAAGAAAATACGCATTATGGGACTTGCAATGCCTTGTCGTTCTTCTTTGATCTCATCTACACATACGGCGCCCCACTTCAACACTAGTAGTTCTTTATAAATGATATACGTTGATTTCCAGTACTTTTTCTTTCCTTTATTTTTATTTTTGCTAAATTAATTTTTCGGCGCTTTTCAAAACATTTAAATGCTTATGGAAGCAAAATCATTTCCAGTTTTATTTAAGTTTATAATTTCAAAGAGAAATTGCGATCAATAATTGATATGCGCGACCATTGATTTCTATACTCTGTGGATGTCGAATTCCAGCTGCCTGATAGTCCTGGCCAAAGATGTAATATTTCGTTTCTTACCTAATCACAATATGGCTGCCACGAAATCTCATGAGACCGCAAAATGAAAGTACCTTTCGATTCTGCTCCCACATTAGCCTTTTTACATTGCATGCTGATACAAAGTTCAAAGCCCGAAGAAATAGATACTTCTTCATCACGTATAGACCGATGGAAATGTTTTTGTCTAAGTACAAGATGGCGAACCATGCACATGACAGGAGCCTCTAGACACGCCTACGTCCAGGCAGTACAAAGATCACTGTACACTACTCGCAGAAGAAAGTGTACACTATTATAAGGTATTCTATGATCTACCGAAGAAATTTAACCAGTCTGGTTAAGTGTGATTAATAAATCAAAATCGTATGTCTCGTTAACTAGATAGTCCAAGATTTTTGTCTCACATTCTGCAGTTCTTCCGTAGAGGATACAGGCTTTTCCTTTCCGAAAAAGTTATGAAATATTTCAGTTGTCTTTCAACTCCTGTCGCAATCAAGTGAGTGAATTGGTTTAAAGAATTACAAGTTTACCGCTTTGAATAGGTGCAAAGCAAGTGAGACAATGAGGCATTTAAGTCGTCTTCCTAACTCCAACTACTGAACCAAAATGATATTAAAAAAGTGTCTGTACAGTGCTACGTGTGCAGTAATCGAGCACTCTAGCATAGTCGGTGTAGTGGATGGTATTTGCTTAGTGTTGAATTCTAATATTTTGATGACATCACTTAGTGAGTAGAGCAACTGGTGTGAATAGGCCTAAATCATTGAAATTCGTGGCCCTTTTCATGATTGTATCTAACTATGGAAAGTTTCCAAAATGGACTAGTATTGTCCTTCAAATTGTAACATGGGTTTTTGTACCAGGGACTCAATAAATAAGTCGTACCAAGAAAATTTTACTAAACAAACTATCTCTGAATTGTGTAATGACGACAGGTAGTGTAAACTGTCGAAAATTATCTGCAAATCTTCAGGTCACACGTACTGGCTCGATGTTTCAAAATCCACAGATATCATGCGCCGGGAGACTTTGTGTAGTACCGAAAGGCGGTTCACCTCATTGACTTTATGTAGCTCTTCGTGTTCAACTTCTTCTTCTCCTTCATAACTCCGTCACCACTAAGTTCTAGCTTTTTTTTTTTCACGACGTGCAACTTGGATGTCTGCTTCAGGCTGAAGTGAAAGGTTCAGTTTTCTTTAATACGTTAAAATTGGATACCTTAGTTGTGTTATTAAATGGAAGCGTTATTTCTCGGTGTAAGCGCTGAGTTGGCACGGAATACCGTTACCCTGGTAGATACAGCTGTGTGAAAGCTGCGATCGCCGAGTAGTAGGTATACTGCCGTGACCGACATTTGTAGCATAATGCCGTAGCGGTACAGAGAAAACGTGGAAACACGATTGAGCTGTTCTGAAACTCCTGAAAATATTTAAATAGAGTGAATTTGTACATCGAATTTGTCTGTGGTGCTTTACGGCGCGATTAAGCCTCTTGTCTGAATACTGAGTCGTGTCAAAGTACTTTCTGACAGCGTCTGCATTAGTGCGTGAAATGACACTCTGCACATGCAGGCGCTGCACTGATTTTAGAACGAAGCAGTTGACGATCGCACACTTTTGCAGCTGCAGTCATCTTATACCCAATTTACCTAGGTCCCTCCATATCTTGAGCACAAATTTATTTCTGTTCAGAGAAGTATTTAAAAACTGAAAAAAAGACAAGAAAGACTAGGGTTTAACGTCCTGTCGACAGCGAGATCGTTATAGACTGAGCACAAGCTTCGATTGTTTCAAGAATGGGGAAGGAAATCAGTTGTGCCGTTTAAAAGGAACCATCCCAGCATTTGCCTGGAGCGGTTGAGGGGTATCGCGGAAATACTTGGACATGGATTTAAACCGTCGTCCTCCGGAATGCGAGTCCAGTGTGCTAACCACTGCACCATAAAGCTCGTTTTGGAAAGGCGATTCAGTTTTGTTGTCTACTGTACTCTGTCAGACAGATGAAATTTTATCATTTTTCAAACATCTAACACATGACCATATGTCATTATCACAACCGACAGCATGCAGCATACAATTTGTGGTACAAATCAAACGCTGCAGGGCCTGTCACAGAGCATAACTGCTGCACTAAAGAAGTGAACTGTCTAAGTACCCGACATTTGCCGAGCATATATTTATTCCAATATTCTGTTAGTGCGTCTCCTCCTTCCTGCTCTCTCTGCCCATCTCTTCCCCCTCGCTCTGTCCATCTCATTCACCTCCTCTGTCTGTCCACCTCCTCCCTCTACCCGATCTGTGCATCTTCTGCTGCCCGTCTCCCTGTCCATCTGCTCCTCCCCCTCTCTCAGCACATCAACATCATCTCCCTCTCCCTTGCCATGTGCTGTTGCACCCTCTGTTCATCTCTTCCTCCCCCCTCTATCTCCTCCTCACCGCTCTAAGTCCACCTCTTTCCTGTCTTCCTTCTAGGCCTCTCCCTGTATGTTTCCTCCTCCCCCTCTATCTCTGCCCTCCCCTCTCTCTGCCCATCTTCTCCCCTTTTGCTTTTTCTGTCCATCCCCTCCTCCCCTTCTCACTGTCCATTTCTTCCTTCCTTTCTCTCTGTTCACCTCTTCCTCCTCCTATCTCTGTCTGTCCTCTATGTCCCCTACCTCCGTCCATCTCTTCCTTATTTCTTTCTCTGTCCATTTCCTCTTCTTCCTATTCTCTATTTCTCCCTACCCCTCACTGTGGCCATCTCCTCATCCAGCCTCCCTGTCTATCCACCTCCTATTCCCCTTTCTCACCAATTTATCACCTGCATACCCATAGCAGTCTGATTCTTACCCTAGTAGTATTTATATCCAGGTAGTAAGAAATATGACTACCAAGTTTGTTTGAAACCGATCCAGGTGTTTATAAGTAGCGTATTACCCACGAATTTGCCCCTCGAACGGTCTTCTCACATGTGTTTCACACATATTTTACATATTTCACTCACACTTTTGCACTTACTTCACCTGTATCTCTAGTGAATTTCGGCATGTGGTTTTGTTTTCACACAGCTAGTTGTTTATAATGTCATATCTGCTGAATTATGTCTCATACAATGATATACTTTTTCAGGTACATCCAGTGGTATATGTGGATACTATTTTGAGAATAAAGTTAGTAGTAAAGAAGTAATAAATTAAAACGTCATGCATGACGCCGCAATTTTTTACGCATATAGGTGTTTATAATGTTATATTTCCTCAACTATGTGTCACATCATCATATATTTCTGCAGATACATTCTGTGGTATTTGGCAATTTTGTCTGCAAATTGTGTTGCTAAGAGAGTTAATAGATACGAAGTAATAAATTATAACATAATGTGTGAAGTGACAATTTTACTTCGTAAACAACGAAAATGTTTTAAGCAATAAGCTTTTTTCCTTCCATCATTTCGTGTAGGGTGTTAGCAAGAAAAAGTCTCGTAAAGATTAGAAATTACGTGTAAAGTTTGTTGCAAGTCACTAAGTGCTTTCATTCTCAAATACTGAATGAACATATTCTGGCTATCTACTACACTACTTCATCCCAGCACGATACTGTTCAAGGGGAGGTAGCTCTTAGGCCGACAGCGATTCTTTCCCGACAGTAAGTGATATGTGAATCAAGTTTCGTTAAAACCAATAAGGTGGTTTAGGAGGAGACGTGGAATATACCTACATATATACATCCATTTTTACAATACTCGTATGTATGGATGCCGCCCTTGGGAGGAACGGTAATAGTCAGAGAGAAACAATGACAGTCCGAGGTGATAGTCAGTAACAACAAACAGGCAGAACAGCAGATAACTGCCCACTTAACAGACCTGCAAACTGTCAGATATCCATCAGGCAATTATCATCGTGGTAATAAATAGTGGTTGCCCTATCAAGCATGGAAATATGGGTACCACACCACATATGGATATATTAAAGAGAGGAGGCATCATCTATCTATAACAGAAACAGATGGTCACTGTAACTATCAGGTTTATTACTGTAACACATCACCACGTGAATTAGTCACTGAGATAAGCAAATTAACATTTGGTAACTGGATATGGGTTTACATTTGTGAAACGTATTTTCGGCACAGATTTGTGAGTGTGACAAAAACATAATAAGGAGCTTAATTTGTGAATATGGCCAATGATTTTAAGAGTGGTTAGCGAATTCGAGAAAGAACAAGAAAAAAGAACTATGAACACCAGTAAGATCGCCAATGTGCATGATGGAAGCAACTAGCTCGCTGGAAAACATTAAAACTGCGCAATTACCTCCATATGGAAGGTAACTAACATCACATCCCTACCGCATCGATGATTGCAGTTCCGAAGCAGTCAGCAAGCTAATACAGTGTCATGGTGGGAGTCGCAGCAGAAATAACTGGAGATTGTTATCCTAGGGTGGCCTCTGTATACAGCTCTAAAATGTAGACACGTTCCATAACACGAGGTCTCGCCTGGCAGCATGTGTTTACTCTTCACTCATTGGCCTCTGAAACTTTGATCTTTCTGGAAGAGCAGTAGCCCACCTGCCAATAGTAGTAGATATTGCGAGTTCCATCAAGCAATAACTTTCTAAAGATATAAATATTGTGGACCAGTCATAAAGCCTGTTACAGGGATTTGAAATAAATGTCTTACCAAGGCGTGGCTGCCGGGGTAAATGGCGGTTCTCCTGCTCCAGCGTCTCTGAAGGGCTGCACTTGGCTTAGATTTTTATCTTATCCAAAAGGATTCCACTCCATGTCTCGAACAGAACTGTTGTTTGGCAGAGATGGCTTTCTGTACCGCCGAGAATGTGGGTGTTCGTAAAGCGAATGAATTCCGCTTTGGGTACCTGCGGTGATCTTCTACGTTGGTCCAGCCACCTTGAAAGTCTTCAGATCTGCAGAAAATAACAAGGCCTGTACTGCAATAAAGAAAGAGAAGAGAGGAAGCAGTTTTCTGTGCAGTCACAGTTAGTACTGAATACTGTCTGCAGCCATGATGCAGCACGAGAGTGGGTCTACACTGTCCAAGGGAATGACCGTATAATATCATGAGATATGTTGCGTGACAGCTGCTATGTAACACTGTACATCCACCATCCTCAAATAGGAATACATTTCCTATAATATTAACACGTTTAAGGAAAGAAATGAGTGAAGAGAAATCGTGTGGAGAACAAAGAACTTTTCTGATTGATTTTCGACATCAGTTTTCTGACAGGTTTTATGCAATCAGCCAAGACATTCTTTCCTGTGCCAATTTCTTCATCTCAGAGCTACTTTTACATCTTACTTTCTCAATGATTTGCTGGATATATTTTAGTCTCAAAATTTACCAACAGAATTCGCTTGCTGGGGCCTCTCTTTAGTACCACATAAGTTATTCCGTGATTTCTTGACGCATTTACTATCTTCTTCTAGTCATATTCCTTTCCCCGTCGATTCTGCGAGATTCCTAGTTTCTTATGATACCAGTCCACCATTCTTTCACGCCAGATCTCGTACGCTTCGGTTCTCTCTCTCTCCTTCTCTCTCTCTCCCTCTCTCTCTCTCTCTCTCTCTCTCTCTCTCTCTCTCCCTTCTGCAGCTTTTCCGACAGTTTGTTATTCAGTTAAATACAATGTTGTGTCCTAAGCATACAATCTCAGAAATTCTTTCCTTATGTTTAGGTCTATGTTTGATACTATTAGTAAACACTGTTTAGTCTTGACTGTACTTATTGCCTGTGCTTGTCTGCTTCTTATATCCTATGTGCTTTGTCTGTCACGAATTATTTTTCTTCCAGTGTAGCAGAATTCTGCCACTTCATTTACTGCATGGTCTCCAATTTCAGAGTAAGGTTTCCGCTAATCTCATTGTAGATAATCGTCACTGTATTCCTATTTCTTTGGTTTACTCTCAGTCCTTACTGTATGGTCATTTATTCCGTTCAACCACTCCCGTAATTTTTCTTCATTTTCACTAAGGATAGCAAGGCCACCAGATTATCTTATTAACACTCTTTCGTCCTGAATTTTAATCCTATTTCTAAAAATATCTACTATTTCCATCACGTTTTTTTCTCTGTATATGTTGAACAGTAGGGACAAAATTGTAATCTTGCCTTACATAATTTTTAATTCCAGTACATTCTTCGTTGTATTCTTTTCTTATTATTCCATCTTGATTTAGGTACATGTTGTATGTGACTCATCTTTCCTTCCAAAATATACCTATTTTCATGAGTATTTCAAACATACTGAGGCTTTTTACGTTGGTGACACATTTTCTAAATTAACGACTCTCATGCAAGGGTCTTGATTTTTTAAACTTTTACCTTTTTACCAAGTACAAAGTCAGAAATGGCTATATGGAACGTTTATCTTTCTTAAACTCAAAGTTATTTTCAACAAGATCTTCAGTCTTCTTTCTCATTCTTCTTGTCAGTAACTTGGACGCTGAACTGCTAAGCTGATTGTGTGATAGTTGTCCCACTTATATGCCTTTGTATCTTAGAAACAGCGCTGCTGATATTCTTACGAAATTACGTTGATGTATCTCCAGTTTCATAGACGCTACACACTAACATGAATAATAATTTGTTTCTGACATCCACTACATATTTCATAAACTACTGAGGAATCAGTGGCAAACATTTACTTAAAAACAGATTTGGCCTACGTGTACTAATTGTAATGGCTTCTATGAGGAAAAATTACTGCATTTTTTTTTTAACAAAAACACGTAAGCGTTCGTTAACTAGCCGAGAAATCTTCGTCTTTTCTCATAGCAGGGAAAAATCCTGAATAGTTGCCAGTACTTATTTAGGATGCATCACTGATATGATACGAATTCTCTCTTTTCAGGCATTGTATCTGAAAAATAGTGGACCTCGGCCAAACGGCAGTTCTCTTATACCGCTTATACTACGGAGCTCGATGTGATGCCAACTGTCGACTGATGTATACAGTACTTTTCCTATTATTTGGTTGCCTCGAATAATTATAACTGGTGGAACACAGTACGGCAAGTGTTCACCAGCAACGTAAATCACGCAGGATTACCAAAAGAAAATTCTGTAAACTGCTTTACGACGAAAGAAACAGATACGTTCCATAATGAACTGGAGACGATTCGTCGTTAAGAATGAAGTCGATCCAGCTTGAGAAAGTTATGCAGTAGACAGGTGAATTGTAATTAAAGATACATTTCTTTTAAATACAGAGATGTTACACATCTCAACTACTGTTTTTCCCGTATAACATTGAGAGAGACTTTTTTCATACTACATACTATCTCATGGATACAA
Source organism: Schistocerca gregaria (assembly GCF_023897955.1). NCBI lineage: Eukaryota > Metazoa > Arthropoda > Insecta > Orthoptera > Acrididae > Schistocerca > Schistocerca gregaria. Next base: position 418,723,915 of record NC_064924.1, read on the forward strand.
GAGGAGTTACAATTAACGAGTCTCATTCGATGGTAGCAACGGCACTCTGCACAACAGAGAAGATGATGATGATAATAATGACTTTAATTAGTGTCTGAAATCAGATGCTACTCCGTCCCACTGTATGGTTCGCGGGAAGAACGACTGCCGGAAAGCCTCTGTGCGCACTCGAATCTCTCTAATTTCACATTCGTGATCTCCTCGGGATGTAAGGGCAAGGGTGAAGCAATATTTTTGATACCTCATCCAGAAACGCACCCTCTCGAAACCTAGACAGCAAGCTACATCGCGTTGCAGAGCGCTTCTCTTGCAGAGTCTTGCTAAACCTTTCCGTAACACTATCACGCTTACCAAATAACCCTGTGACGAAAAGCGGCCGGCCGGAGTGGCCGTGCGGTTCTAGGCGCTACAGTCTGGAGCCGAGCGACCGCTACGGTCGCAGGTTCGAATCCTGCCTCGGGCATGGATGTGAGTGATGTCCTTAGGTTAGTTAGGTTTGATTAGTTCTAAGTTCTAGGCGACTGATGACCTCAGAAGTTAAGTCGCATAGTGCTCAGAGCCATTTGAACCATTTTTTGACGAAACGCGTCGCTCTTCTTTGGATCCTCTCTATCTCCTCTGTCAACCCGACCTGGTACCGGTCCCACACTGATGAGCAATACCCAAGTATAGGCCGAACGAGTGTTTTGTAAGCCACCTCCTTTGTTGATGGACTATATTTTCTAAGGACTCTCCCAATGAATCTCAACCTGGCACCCTTGCCAACAATTAATTTTATAAGATCATTCCACTTCAAATCGTTCCATACGCATACTCCCAGATATTTTACAGAAGTAACTGCTACCAGTGTTTGTTCCTCAATCATATAATCATATCATTATTATCATATAATAAAGGATCCTTCTTTCTATGTATTCGCAATACATTACATATGTCAATGTTAAGGGTCTGTTGCCACTCGGTGTACCAAGTGCCTAACCGCTGCAGATCTTCCTGCATTTCGCTGCAATTTTCTTCTGCTGCAACTTCTTTGTAGACTACAGCATCATCCGCGACATGGAACTTCCGACACTATGTACTAGGTCCAGAATGAGATTTTCACTCTGCATCGGAGTGTGCGCTGATATGAAACTACCTGGCAGATTAAAACTGTGTGCCAGACCGAGACTCGAACTCGTGACCTTTCCCTATTGCGGGCAAGTGCTCTATCGACTGAGCTACCCAAGCTCCACTCACGCCCTGTCCTCACAGCTTCACTTCATCCAGTACCTCGTCTCCTACCCCCTCCCCAAAAAAATTCAAATTCCATCAAGACAATGCAACACACCTGTACTGACCTAACAAAATGGCAGGAAGGAAAGGGCAGTTGGTCTACCTCCAATAACCAAAGTCACCCGACCGCCACCTGGTCCTAGGGATTGACAGGAGAAGGACTCAGCTTGTGCTGGGCTGCTGGAGAGAGGAAGAAGTATACTTTATTTATTTTAGAACAATTTATTTAGGGATGGATTATGTAAGATAGTATATTTATCACAGTCATACAGAACACACGCTGTGACATGCTTGGGGTCATGCCACACAGCCTACAGACCTGCTAACCACTCGTAAATAATACAATACATTTATGTCCAGAGAGCCATACAACTCCTAAATTCTCAACATAATAATTCATCTAAAAGACTCTGCAAACATGCTTGCTAATCATCAACCATCGAAATCATGTACCAGTCTGTATTTGAACAATTTGAGGCACTACCACCATCCATTGTGTTTGCCCCGAGTTCCAGAGTCCAACTGACCTACTACCACCTACAGAGGGCACAGCCGTAGGAGATATAATCCAAGATGGTAGTCATGACGTCAAGTGATGGCGAAAGTACCATTATCCAAGATGGTGGGAAACAATGTGTTCACCACGAGGTCCAAAGTGGCCTAGTACACAGTACTATCACCAGAGAGCGCTATCAGCCATCTCATCTATTTGACAGCTTTGTCTCTCTCGCGATTCTAACGGAACACGTCTAATGTGTATAGCCCGCATGTGCACGCATACTGAAGTCACAGTGTCTACCATGTATTTCCATACTGGTGTCCCAGATCATGTTCTAGAAATCTGCTAGCGAATCTAATGGAACACATGTGATATGTAGCTGATGCATCGCATATCAAAGGATGTTCTCAAGTCACTTCACTATGTAAGACTGAGAACCAAGTCAAACTCATGGAAATTCTATAGCATCCCACAAATACTTAACGTTCACTTTTGTGATGTTTCCACAGAAAAATTCCTGCACTGACATAAGCTATTTACCATTCTTCTTTGTCACCCACCCCCTTAAACTATTGTACTGCAATCGACACAAAAAATATGCACATTAACCTAGTGTTCTGCACTTAACCTGCTGTTCTGCTCCATGTCACCAACTGATGCACACCCTCCCCTTAACTATTGTAATGCTACCACCACATTGATATAAAACATTTATACAAATTAAATGAATAGAATGGAATCGAGCCCATGTGTCTAGAACATATCTATGGAGAGGCTTTGGTCCACTGAGGACGCTCTGGTCATGCTTTAAGAGTGGATGACACGTGACCGTTGGCTGTGGGAAAATATCTAGTGCTATGAGTAGTATATACGGTGATGTCCGCCTTTGAACTATATGTACAAATGATGTAGAATGGGTGATTTTGTTTGGAACAGGATATGAAATATATGTTTACTACATCGACATAGTATGCAGTGATATATTGCTGGGTTTGAGATCAGTTTCACACTCTAGTATTCAAGTTTCTGACCCCAGTTGGCGAGCAGTTTATTTGAGTAAGAGTCTTTCTGTATTTGAGGATTTGTAGGGGCACTTTTCAGGGTTACCTGTCAGTGAAATATGGCGATCTGTGTAAAATAGTTTTTTTTTTTTGTCTCTGGCTGTCTCGTATGTAGAAAAAAAGAAAAGGCAGATGGTGCTCCCATTCTGCCTGTATCAGTAATTTGTAGGGTAAATTTGATAAGAGGTAATCATAATGCTCGATTCATTCACACGACATCCTTTGTGCAGGGATATAGGAGTCTCTATATAGCGACGAGAACGTTTGTGTATGTCGAGTGCAGGACGGGTAACATGTGGTGGACGGGGTGCCACGTTAGGATCATGAGGATGAATGCATTCGAGGTTATTCTGAACTATTTTCATAAAAATATTCTGTTAGGACAAGAATTTCTATTCAGACAGGCTGAGACATCATAAAAGTTCTTACAAAAGCGACTGTTAAGTATTTCTGGGGCACTAGACAATTTCCGAGAGGTCGACTCGGTTCTTATTTTACATATTAGTGTGACACATCATAACATTGAGAACCTTTTAGATGGTGAGTTTCCATGCAGGCATTTTGTAGCGAGATGTCAGTCACGCTGGGGCAGGTATGAACAGCGGGATGTAGCTCGTATGACCTGTTACGATCGCTATGGGGGAAAGCAGCCAGTGCTATTCTGGAACAGATCTCTATAGCGTGGTCTCTGACATCATTATCCACAGATATAGCGTCAGCAACGGTAAACACACTTGCTGCCCAGAGGCGTTTTGTATAGGGGATCAGTGTAAGCATGTCTTAGAGTTGTGTGGTGAGGTGGACGAGGGTGTGTGTTGTACCTCACGTGATCAGCAAGGATGTGATGGCGGAGGAGTACAAGCTGCTTAATCGGGTGGCTGCGAGCAGCCTGGTTGATGCAGCCCTAAAGCAGTAGCCTGAGGGAGAAAGGCCCCTGGATGCCAGTTTAATTCTGTGGTGGCCACAGCCAAGGTGGTGTCGGGGCTGGGATCCGTGGCGGTGGCAGCTGCAGTGGCAGCGGCGTCGGACGTTGAGTGGTGGTATGTGTTTTTTAGCAGTGATCTTTTGTTGAAACTGTATTCTGTCGATATCACCAACGAATGGGATCCTGAAAATTAAATAAAACTACCCCAACACATGGGAATATTATCGATTTAATTAATTTGTACAAATTCTTTATATCAGTGTGGTGTTAGCAGCACAATAGTGAAAGGGAGGGTGTGCATGAGATGGTGACATGGAGCAGAACAGCAGGTACCACAGTACCACAGTACAATGGTTTAAGGGGTGGGTTACAAAGAAGAATGGTAAACAGATTATGATAGGGCAGGAATTTTTCTATGGAAACATCACAAAAGTGAACATTAAGTATTTGTGGGACACTATAGAATTTCCATTAGTTATTTTTACATAGTGAAGTGAATTGAGAAATTCGTTAGATGTGCGATGCATCAGCTATAAATCACACGTGTTGCACTAGATTCGCTGGTATATTTCTAGAACATGATCTGGGACACCAGCATGAACATACAGGCTAGACGGTGTGACGTCAGTATGCACACATCAGACGTGTTCCGTTAGAATTACGTGAGAGAGAAAGCTGTCAAACAGATGAGAGGGTATTGCTCATCAGTGTAGGACCGGTACCAGGTCGGGTTGACAGAGGAGATAGAGAAGATCCAAAGAAGAGCGATGCGTTTCGTCAAAAAATGGTTCAAATGGCTCTGAGCACTATGCGACTTAACTTCTGAGGTCATCAGTCGCCTAGAACTTAGAACTAATTAAACCTAACTAACCTAAGGACATCACCCACATCCGTGCCCGAGGCAGGATTCGAACCTGACACCGTAGCGGTCGCTCGGCTCCAGACTGTAGCGCCAAGAACCGTACGGCCATTCGAGCCGGCCGCTTTTCGTCACAGGGTTATTTGGTAAGCGTGATAGTGTTACGGAAATGTTTAGCAAACTCAAGTAGCAGACTCTGCAAGAGAAGCGCTCTGCAACGCGATGTAGCTTGCTGTCTAGGTTTCGAGAGGGTGCGTTTCTGGATGAGGTATCAAAAATACTGCTTCCCCCTTGCCCTTACATCCAGAGGAGATCACGAATGTGAAATTAGAGAGATTCGAGTGCGCACAGAGGCTTTCCGGCAGTCGCTCTTCCCGCGAACCATACGCAACTGGAACAGAAAAGGGAGGTAATGACAGTGACACGTAAAGTGCCCTCCGCCACACACCGTTGGGTGGCCTGCGGAGTATAAATATAGATGTAGATGTAGAACTGGTTCTCCTGCTGAAATTAGACCACTCCGTTGGGTTATCGCATCCTCACACTCTCACACTCTGCACTGTCGTATGTTTCATGTTGTACACTTTCTGATCGACAGCCATGACCATAAATTCCATCAAATATCGTTGCCCCATCTCATCATCCAATCCATGCACGAGACTGTCATTCAGCCGACACACGAATCTTGTGTCGTAATATGCTCTCCGTGTCCTGCTCACCATCATTGGACCGTCATTCACTGAGCTAAATATAGACTTACCTGATAAGATTTGCCAGTCATGATTTACATTCAATTTAGTGAAGGCTAGGCTATAACGTTTGTGATGATTAAAGATGGTCACTTTTTTAGCAACCCAATGAGCTGTAAGGCTAGCGTCCCATAAGCGAATGTGAATAGTTTCCGAGCATCCGTGGAAATTGGAGTCATTCTTGAATTGGATTGTGTTTAAATACAGATGTTCTATACAATTGTCCGCACGTTGTCTTGCTACGGTGTCGACCCCTTTCTTAAGCCCGACCCTTGAAGCTGACCAGTTACCCCTGTCTCGTGCCACCGCTTTATCCACTTCTGGGCACAGCGACGTTGAAGGCCACACTTGGCGGCCGCTTCATACATTCTGAAACCGTCATAATGGACGGCAGCCAGGACGCTATCTCTCGTGGCTTGCAAATACTGAGACGCCCTGGCAGTAAATAAGATTGTCATGTACCTGTCAGTGGCGCAGCGTGTTATCTTCTTCGGCATACCTCGGCGATACTAATGTTACGCTTCTAAAGCATAAGCAAACAATACAATTTAAAACATTGTTTCAAACAGATAAAAGTAACTGTTATAACGTACAATATACGTAAAACAATATCCGGTAATTATACGCAATCAAGAAAATCAAACAGGTCTGCAAGTAAAATCGTTAGAGTAAGAAGGGAACTAATAAACTGCCGAAAATGTGTGCCATGTGGTGTTGCCGCTGTTACCATTGATGCGGACTGTACACAACCGAAGGCACAGAACTTAGAAAAAAAATGTGAAGAGTTTTTCATACTGACGCCACCGTCCTATCTGTGCACCCTTTCCCACATCAATCCCAATGATGTCTTCAACTCAACCTTAACAAATTCATTTTCTCGTTTAACTAATGGTAGCTCCCCATCACACCTGCAAAAATCCAGCCAATAATTATAGGAAAAACCAGTTACACATTCCGTCTGTGATAGCTTTACCTAACAATTTATAACCGTCCAGTATGCCTAACAGAAGCAATGAAATTCAGTGGGTTGATATGTAATCGAAAGCTAAATTGGGACTTTTACCATCAAGCACTAAAAAGGTGGAATCACACAAGACGAAAGGATTGTAGCTTCTGTATTACCACTTTTCTTAAACTTTGCAGAACATTTCAATTTATTCACAATTTCTTGATGATGAGGTGGATGTTTGCCACCACCAAGTGACAGCGGATTTTCAAGCGTACGAAGGAGAGAGAGCGCATTCACTAAACCCCTCGAAGGCTGGAAAGCACAAATTGTAACTTAATGTCTCCTCATGTTACTAACAATAATAAATTATGCACCGGCGGCTGTGACCGACCGGTTCTAGGTGCTTCAGGCTGGAACCGCGCTGCTGATACGGTCGTAGGTTCGAATCCTGCCTCGGGCATGAATGTGTGTGATGTCCTTAGGTTAGTTAGGTTTAAGTAGTTCTAAGTATAGGGTACAGATGACTTCAGATGTTAAGTCCCATAGAGGGTAAAGTAAACCGCAGATGGCAAAATGTCGCTATCCAAAAGTGGTGAGGAGGCAACTGTTGTGCACAATGGGCTATAGATGACATACATGAATGACGACTGTGGAGAAGTGTAAGGAGGAATAGACGTGCAGCTGTTGAGCAACTGACGGCTCTGATGAACCAAAGGGCTACCAACATTGTCTCCTCAATGACCGTTTAGCGCACGATGCTGTTTATGGATCTCCACAGAAGGCCTATGTTTCATGCACTCATGCTGACTGCTGTCCATCGACGACGAGGGATGGAATTTCCACGTCAGTGCCGCAACTGGACGTCCACTGAGGGGCGACAAGTGGCCGTTTCATATGAATAACGTTTTATTCAAACACATTACAATAATCGTCGGAAGGGTTCAGGCTGGAGGAAGGAGCGTTACGGTCTGGGGAATGTTTTCGTGGCATTCACTGGTTGATCTCGTCATTCTGAAAGGCACAATGGATCAACATCGTTTTTTGAGGCCATGGCCAACCCTATATGCAGTTCGTTGTCCTCCATCACAATGGCATCTTTCAGCAGGACAATGCAATGTGTCCCACAGCTCACAGTGTACACGCATCGTTCGAAGAGAACCAGAATGAGCTTATCGTACTCCCCTGGCCACCAAACTCCTCGGATTTAAACCGAAGCGAGAATCTATGAGACCACCTATATCGGGATATTCAACCGAGAAACCGTCCGCCCCGATAGCTGAGTGGTCAGCGTGACGGATAGCCGTCCTACGGGCTCGGGTTCGATTCCCGGCTGGGTCGGGGATTTTCTCTGCGCACGGACTGGGTGTCGTACTGTCTTCATCGTCATTTCATCTCCATCCAGCTCGCAGGTCGCCCAATGTGGCGTCAAATGTAATAAGACCTGCACCAATGCGGCCGGACCTGCTCCGCAAGGGGCCTCCCGGCCAATGACGCCAAACGCTCATTTCCATTTACCGAGAAACCTGGCGCGTCTCGCAACGCCACTGGACCAGCTCCACATTGCCATCAGCAATTACCAGAACCAGCGCCAGGAGCACTTTTTTCAGTAGAACGTAACAACTGACACCCATCAGCGTTGCCAGCGATGTGGAAGTCGTGGGATACTCTTAGCAGTGACAGTTGTGTTAACAGTCCGAGCGGCGCGGTTTATTGCCCGAGAAATCTGTAGCATTTCTGAAGCGAATGCCTTGAAGTGTTTCCTTCAGTTTAGAAATCCAGTTGGACTCACGAGGGCTTAAGTCAGTGGAGTGCAGTAGGTGTATAGCACTTACCAGCCCCATCAGTCAAACAGATCTGCTTGCACTGTGCGTGCTTGATCATTGTCCTTCAAAATGATGGTCAGGTCCTGCAGAAAGTGTCATCAATTCTGTCTCTAAGCTGGTCGTAGGTTGCGTTCCAAAAATGAACAACATAGCGACAAAAGCGAAGACACTTTCTTTCTGCCCATCATTTTGCAGGACAATGCTCAAGCACGTACAGTGCAAGCTGTAAGTGCCATACCATCTGCCGCACTCCCCTGACTTAGGCCCTCGTGAGTTCAGCTCGATTTCTAAACACTTCACGCATTCGCTTCAGAACTGCTACAAATTCGATGGGCAATAGACGGTGCCGCTCAACCTGTGAACGCAACTGGCACTGCTAAGGGTATCCTACGACTTCCACATCGCTGACAACGGGTTATACACAATGCTGGTGACTACTTTGAAGGTCAGTAAAACTTTGAAACATGTATTTATTTGGTATGAGCTGTAAATAAATAGTTGCCTCTATTACAGTTCCAACCCTCGTATAGAAAAGCTTAATTTATGGGATTTCAGGGTAAGCGAGGAAACTAAATAATTCGTAACGTTAACTGTAGGGATTCAGTGTCGTTTTATGCTCAGGGTCGAGAAGGTATACTAGCTTTCTCATGCTTGTGTTGATTGTACGGTTGCGTAAAAGCGGAATAGAATTTAGCGTCAACTATGACTGACGAGAACAAAGCCGAAGTAGACTTCCGCTAGTTCATTAGCTTTGGCCTCGACGAATTGATGAATGTAAACGAGGAAACGAAACAACTCTAAACGTTCCAGTAATTTCTTACGCTCAGGGACAAGAAGTACATGTAAGTGTAAATGAGGGAGAATACTTTGCGTCAACTGTGATAGGCGAGTACGCGAGTACTCTTCGTCGCCGCAGGCTTACAAGATAGAGAAACCGGCGCAGTAGTTAGTGTCACCTGTGACAGACGAGCATCCTTCGTGCCCACAGGTTTACAAAACACAGGAAGCGGGACAAAGGGGCTGTCGTTAGCGTTGGCTGTGACAGACGAGGCGGCTTTAAAAAATTGAGTAAGAAAATGCTTAAGTATACGGGATTTATTTTAAATAATTATGTGTAATATGCCTATGGTAACAAATCGTGACGGACTAAAGTAAAACACTGCATTGATCGAAACTATACTAGGTAATCGAAATTGTACCATTTTTATGATCGAAAATGTACTATTAGCGTGAGTGAAATCATGAGTAAATAGTAGTAAATTGTGCCAAGAGATGGCAGCATATGTCACAGAGGCTTGTTCTGTAGGTACCTCAGAACACGACCGAACAGAAAACAAGTTTATAACCTCATTAATATATAATTTGCCAGAGCGTGGAAACTACACTCCTTGAAATTGAAATAAGAACACCGTGAATTCATTGTCCCAGGAAGGGGAAACTTTATTGACACATTCCTGGGGTCAGATACATCACATGATCACACTGACAGAACCACAGGCACATAGACACACGCAACAGAGCATGCACAATGTCGGCACTAGTACAGTGTATATCCAACTTTCGCAGCAATGCAGGCTGCTATTCTCCCATGGAGACGATCGTAGAGATGCTGGATGTAGTCCTCTGGAACGGCTTGCCATGCCATTTCCACCTGGCGCCTCAGTTGGACCAGCGTTCGTGCTGGACGTGCAGACCGCGTGAGACGACGCTTCATCCAGTCCCAAACATGCTCAATGGGGGACAGGTCCGGAGATCTTGCCGGCCAGGGTAGTTGACTTACACCTTCTAGAGCACGTTGGGTGGCACGGGATACATGCGGACGTGCATTGACCTGTTGGAACAGCAAGTTGCCTTGCCGGTCTAGGAATGGTAGATCAATGGGATCGATGACGGTCTGGATGTACCGTGCACTATTCAGTGTCCCCTCGACGATCACCAGAGGTGTACGGCCAGTGTAGGAGATCGCTCCCCACACCATGATGCCGGGTGTTGGCCCTGTGTGCCTCGGTCGTATGCAGTCCTGATTGTGGCGCTCACCTGCACGGCGCCAAACACGCATACGACCATCATTGGCACCAAGGCAGAAGCGACTCTCATCGCTGAAGACGACACGTCTCCATTCGTCCCTCCATTCACGCCTGTCGCGACACCACTGGAGGCGGGCTGCACGATGTTGGGGCGTGAGCGGAAGACGGCCTAACGGTGTGCGGGACCGTAGCCCAGCTTCATGGAGACGGTTGCGAATGGTCCTCGCCGATACCCCAGGAGCAACAGTGTCCCTAATTTGCTGGGAAGTGGCGGTGCGGTCCCCTACGGCACTGGGTAGGATCCTACGGTCTTGGCGTGCATCCGTGCGTCGCTGCGGTCCGGTCCCAGGTCGACGGGCACGTGCACCTTCCGCCGACCACTGGCGACAACATCGATGTACTGTGGAGACCTCACGCCCCACGTGTTGACCAATTGGGCGGTACGTCCACCCGGCCTCCCGCATGCCCACTATACGCCCCCGCTCAAAGTCCGTCAACTGCACATACGGTTCACGTCCACGCTGTCGCGGCATGCTACCAGTGTTAAAGGCTGTGATGGAGCTCCGTATGCCACGGCAAACTGGCTGACACTGACGGCGGCGGTGCACAAATGCTGCGCAGCTAGCGCCATTCGACGGCCAACACCGCGGTTCCTGGTGTGTCTGCTGTGCCGTGCGTGTGATCATTGCTTGTACAGCCCTCTCGCAGTGTCCGGAGCAAGTATGGTGGGTCTGACACACCGGTGTCAATGTGTTCTTTTTTCCATTTCCAGGAGTGTAGAAAATTTATAAGAACGCGTTAGACTAAGTAGCTACACTTACCTCTTAACAGGAAAAAATTTATACCTCTGTAGGACAAAGTGGTGCATTCTTGGGAAAGACAAAAGGAGCTGTAGAAACCTGCTACACTACAACGCCACACAAAAACAAGTGCTACCAACACTATGAGACTGATAAATGTCCTGAAACCTTATGTTGATCGGAATTGTACCTATATCGAAATTGTACCCCCTTACTCTATTGATAAACGAGATTCAAATTTTCTTTCTCCAATACGATATTTCGTATTCGTTCCATAGGACTTGCATCAGATAGTGTGGAACAGAACTGAAGCTTGGACGAGAACGAGGAGTGAGTAGTAGTTTATGATATATGGTACTGTAGAAAGGCTGGTGATTAATGTTTATATTGGATAACTATTAAGGAGGTACTGAGCCGCGAGGGATTAGCCGAGCGGTTTTGGGGAGCTTCAGTCATGGGCTGTGAGGCTGGTCCCGGCCGAGGTTCGGGTCCTCCCTCGGGCATGGGTGTGTGTGTTTGTCCTTAGGATAATTTAGGTTAAGTAGAGTGTAAGCTTAGGGACTGATGATCTTAGCAGTTAAGTCCCATAAGATTTCACAAACATTTGAACATTTTTGAAGGAGGTACTGAATCAACCTGTGGACAAAAGAAATTTATGTTACAAACTGACAAAAAGGAGGAGACGCGTCTAGATGCATCAGCGAATTGGAAGTTCAGTGACGGAAGGGAAGGAGTGAAGGGTGAGGTAAAGATTCGAGGGCAAGACCAAGAAGAGGTTTGCACAGGACAGACTAGCGTGAAGAGTTGCATCAAACCAGGGTCCGTCGACGAACTAGCCGCACGTACAGGGCTCTACAGAGACTACCTGAATATTTCTGCTGCTGCCTATAGTCCAGTTTTATATAACTGACAAAAGAGTAGGCCTCAGCAAGTTGCTAGTAAACTGCAGATCTGTTGCTCTTTAAAGCCTTATTGCTTATTAGTTAACCGCTGCTGTTTCAAAAACATCAAAGGGTTTTCAGAGGCCTCTACAAGTCACAAAATTTTTGTTGAATTGCTTACTGTATCTAATGAAGCAACATGTTCTTGCTGTCAATAATGTGAGGAAATTAACAAAAATATTATTATAGCGGTCTCTTAAAAACATTTTCGCTCTTGTTTTGCTGGTTTCAATCATACACGATCATCCACAACATATTGTATTCGAGATCGTAGGTTTATATTGGTAAAGCACGTACTGATCATTCACTATACGACGACTCTTGCAATGGTGTCTTACAGGAGTGGCTGTGTCGATTGAAATCAAATTGTTTCGGTTGGTTCTGACAGCGTTTTCACCGCCGCCTAGTCAGGTCAATTTAGCCAGCACACGACACTGCATCCATTGCATCTACGTGCTCATAAAGGATACTATGTTATTGTGATCATTTACATTCCTGACTCGGACTGCAATTATTGCTTATTTTCCCCTACTGGCCGACTGCGAGGAAAGACTGGGTCACACTAATGTCAGTGTACTAGTACATAGGAGTGAGAATCAGAAAAAACGGAATGTCGATCCGAAATCGTTTACCTATTTCTGACTACTCTCGAAGCAATAACTCCTGCAAGCAACTGCTCAAGAATTTTCTTAAAGTGAACAGTTAATTCGTCATCCATGTCTGCACAACATGAGTGCATCCTGTGCAAATATCACTGCTGATTACTGTTAAAAGTCATGTTTTACAACAAAAGATTTTAAAACCTGAAATTGACAGCATAGTCTGTTGAAACTGATGCTCTTAATTAAAAATATATTATGAGATCTTGGCTGCTGAATAGTTTTTAACAATCAAACAGATCGCCTCCAAAATGAGAAAATTAGAGCTGATTACTCAATCGTACGAACAGTGACTGAACAAAAACAACTGGGCCTCTATTAGTGCGGCATGGCCAGCATTCGCCTTTATGACGCCTTGGACATTCAGTGAGGTTTCTGAATGACTATGGAGGAATGGCAGCCCAGGCTTCCTCAACAGCAGAAACCAGATAAGGTAGTGATGTCGGACGCTCTGGTTTAGAGCGTAGTCGATGTTCTAACTCATCCCAAAGACATTACATTGGATTTATTTCGTAACTCTGGGCAGGCCAGTCCGTTTCAGGAATGTTATTTATTGTCCACAAATCAATGGCTCACAGATGATATATTATGACAAGGCTCGTTGTCATGCTGATATAGTCATCGTCTTTGATTTGTTCCTCTATTGCCAGCAGTGCACAATGTTTTAAAATATGTTCATAACCTACCGCACATAACTTTCCCTTAAGAGCAAAAAGGCGACCACACCCTAACCACGAAAAACGCACCCATACAATAACACCAGCTGTTCCGTACTTCACTGTTAGCAATGCACATAATAAAAGGTAATGTTCTCCTTAGCCAAACGAAAACCTTTCCATCGACGTTCCACACGTTTTATCGTGATCCATCACTCCAAATCCCTCGTTTCCAGTCAGCTACTGTCCAGCCACGAACTACACACCACCTCAGGCACAGCTTATTATTGATTACGGAGATGTATGGCTTGTGAGGAGATGCTCGATCATTTTGCCGCATTCTTTTTAACTCTCTAATCACAGCAGTTGTGATAGATGGACTGTTGGTAGCACTTTGGGCCGCATACGTGATTTCTTTAGCTGGTTTTATAAGTTCTATTACCACCAACCTCCGCGATTACGATGGTTCCTTTCTCTAAGTACAAGTGGTCTGCCGGCCCTTTTTTTAGCTGTGGTTGTTCCTTCCTGTTTCCATTTCAGTCACATCGCCAACAGTCTACTTGGACAGTTTTAGGAGGCTTGAAATGACGTCGATGGATTTCTTACTCAGGCGCCATCTTGTGAGTAGTCCCCGTCCCAATTTTTTTCACTTATTGTTATTTAACATCTTACATAAGATGGGCTGGCAGCAGCACACTACGCTGCTCTTCAGCCACACGTTTTACAAAGGTAAAACAATGGAGACACAGAATATACAGAACAAAGTGGGGGGGGGGCAAAAAACAGTAGACACAGAAACAAATAACATGTAGCCATTCACACGTGAAGACACCTAAAGAAACGGTTGGCACTGCACATGGACACTGATGATGGAGACGACACGTGAACGATGGAAAGTGAGTGGCGTAAAACACTAAGGCACAAACACTACGGCACACACACTAAAACGATGGCGATGATCTCCAGCGTGCGAATGTCCACTTAACGTGTGCGAGTCTGGGGACCTGCCAACAGGGAAAGAAGGTGGTGAGGGAGGGAGAGGGGAGAGCAAAGATGCCAATGGCAGAGCATATGGTGGGAGGAATGAAGGTATGAGAGTAGGGGAAGCCCAGCGGAGGAGAGGAGAGAAAGGGAGGAGGGAGGGAAGGGGAGAGAAGGGAGAGAGGGTGCCCATAGGAACAAACACAGGAAGAGGGAGAGGAGTATCAAAGTTGGTAAGAGGGGTAGATGGAGGGGAGGAGGGCATCATCAGGGAGGGGGAGCCGGCGGAAGCCACCTTGGGAAAGGGTAAGGAGAGTGGAGAGATGGAGAGCAGGTAGGACATGGAAATACAGGTGCGGCGGCGGATGGGGGCAGGAGAGGATAGGAGAAACCAGTGGGTGAGGAGGATCGAGTTTACGGGAAGTGTAGAGGATCTGTATCCATTCTAGGAAAAGGTGGAGGTGGGGGTACAGAATAAGGTCGTACAGGATCCGCATGGGGGAGGGGAGATGGATGTGATAGGCGAGGTGAAGACCATGGCGTTCAAGGATCTGAAGGAATTGATAAAAGGTAGGAGGAGCAGAGATCCAAGCAGGGTGGGCATAGCAGAGGATAGGGCGGATGAGGGATTTACAGGTGTGGAGGATGGTGGAAGGGTCAAGACCCCATGTACAGCCAGAAAGGAGCTTGAGGAGATGGAATCGGGAGCGTGACTTGGCTTGGATTGTCTGGAGGTGCGGGGTCCAGGGGAAGCGACAGTCAAGGGTGGCGCCAAGCTACTTAAGGATGGGAGTGAGGGCATAGGACGGCCATAGATGGTGTCATAGAAGTCGAGGAGGCGGAAGGAAGGGATGGTTTTGCCTACAATAACCGCCTGGGTTTTGGAAGGATTGACCTTAAGCAACCACTGCTTGCACCAAATGGTGAATTGGTCACGATGGAACTGGAGAAGGTGTTGGGAGCGCTGCAGGATGGTGGCGAGGGCAAGGAAAGTGGTGACACCGGCGTACTGCAGAAGGTGGATGGGGGTTGAAGGCGGCGGTATGTCCGCCGTATACAAAGGTACAGAAGAGGGGAGAAGACGGAACGTTGGGGCACACCGACGGAAGGGAAGAAGGTGTAGGAATCCGTGTTGTGGATGGTGACGTAGGAAGGATGTTGGGAAAGAAAGGACCCGATCAGACGAACTTAGTTAATAGGAAGGGCGAAGGTTTGGAGCTTGAAGAGGAGACCGGAATGCCACACATGGTCATAGGCGCGTTCGAGATCAAGGGAGAGGAAGATAGTGGAGCGGCGGGAATTAAGCTGTTTGGAGAGGAGATGAGTGAGGTGAAGGAGAAGGTCATCGGTAGAGAAAGACGGCCGAAATCCACAATGGATAATGGGAAGGAGGCGGTGCTGGTGGAGATATTGGAAGATGCGTTGGGTAAGGATGGATTCCAGGACCTTGCTGAAGACTGAGGTAAGGCTGATGGGACGGTAGGAGGAGACAGCGGACGGTGGATTGTCGGGTTTAGGGAACATCATGATGCGGGAGGTTTTCCCCAGGTCGGGGTAGTAGCCAGTGGACAGGACTACATTATAGAGCCGGACCAGACTGGAGGGGGAGGAGGCAGGTGCTTCACAAAGGTGGCGATAGGTGTCACGATCGAAACCAGAAGTGGTGCCTGTCCCAAGTGTTATTACTTCTTTAATGGCAACACAGTACTCTCCACCTCCTTTTATACTGGCTGGTCCTGTATCATCTAGTGGTTAATAGTGATTTACACGGGATGGGTCAAATTAGATACCATACATAGAAAGTTTGGAGAGTACGAGGGGCTTTCAGTAAGTAAACAACACATCTTTTTCTCGGTCAGTTTCGCTTGTAAAACCGCGGAATCTGTTGTGGTACATCGTGGAATAGTCCCACATAGTGGAATATTTCCGCTTCAGCCACCGTAGTAAATGGCGGATGGCGGTGCTACACGTAGCCTTCAAAATGGCGTCTGTAACGGAGGTGCGGTCCAATCAGAGAGCAATCGTTGAGTTTCTTTTGGCGTAAGACTAGAGTATTGCAGATATCCATAGGAGCTTGCAGAGTATATAAGACGACTAGGGTTTGAACAAAAGCATGGTGAGTCGTTGGGCGAGGCGTCTGTCATCGTCGCAACAAGATCTCTTAGACCTGTCCGATCTTCCGCGTGCCGGTCTGCCGCACACGGCAGTGACTCCTGCGGTGTTGGAATGTACTGTCACTCTCAGTCGAGGTCGTGTATGGATCACAACAAAACACCTCGCTGTACAATGCAGTAGAAGCAGGAAAATTGAAGCTAATGTTGTGAAGGGGCACTCGACATCCAAACAACTGCTATATTTTCTACTAAACACAAATCTTCTGTATGGGGTAGATATGGAATGTGAAACGGTAACAGAATGGTAACCGAATCATCTTCTACCTCAGTATCTAGCTGTATACTTCACAAGCCATGGCAAAGTGCATGGCGGAGGTTGTATCATACCAATATTATTGATTTTATTCATACTTAGCGTATGTGAAACGGACTGTACTCACTACATCTACATCCATACTCCGCAAGCCACCTAACGGTGTGTTGTGGAGGGTATTTTGAATACCTCTATCGGTTCTCCCTTCTGTTCCAGTCTCGCATTGTTCGTGGAAAGAAAGATCGTTGGAATGCCTCTGTGTGGGCTCTAATCTCTCTGAATTTATCCTCATGGTCTCTTCGCGAGATACAGGTAGGAGGGAGCAATATACTGCTTGAGTCTTCGGTGAAGGTAGGTCCACGAAACTTCAACAAAAGCCCGGAACGAGCTACTGAGCGTCTTTCCTGCAGAATCTTCCACTGGAGTTTACCTATCATCTCCGGAACGCTTTAGCGATTTTTTAAATGAGCCTCTAACGAAGCTTGTCTATGGCCCTCTGAGTCTCGTGGACGAATAGCACGAGCGGGGTTTCACACGATCGTTGGATTTTCTCTATCTCTTCTATCAACCCTATCTGGTACATATCCCACACTGGTGAGCATTATTAAAGCAGTGAGCGAACAGGGGTACTGTAACCTACTTCCTTTGTTTTCGGATTGCATTTCCTTAGGAATCTTCCAATGAATCTCAGTCTGGCATTTGCTTTACCGACGATCAACTTTAAATGATCATTCCATTTTAAATCACTCCAAATGCCTACTCCCAGATAATCTATGGAATTAACTTCTTCCAGTTGTTGACCAGCTATATTGTAGTTAAATGATAAAGGATCTTTCTTTCTATGTATTCGCAGCACGTTACACTAGTCTACAATGAGATTCAATTGCCATTCCCTGCACCATACGTAAATTCGCTGCAGATTCTCTTGCATTTCAGTACAATTTTCCGTTGTTACAACCTCTCGATATACTACAGCATCATCCGCAAAAAGCCTCAGCGAACTTTTGATGTTATCCACAAGGTCCTTTATGTATATTGTGAATAGCAACGGTCCTACGACACTCCCCTACGGCACACCTGAAATCACTCTTACTTCGGAAGACTTCTCTCCATTGAGAATGACATGCTGCGTTTTGTTATCTAGGATCTCTTCAATCCAATCACACAATTGGTCTGATAGTCCACATGCTCTTACTTTGTTCATTAAACGACTGTTGGGAACTGTATCGAACGCCTTGCGGAAGTCAAGAAACACGGCATCTACCTGGGAACCCGTGTCTATGGCCCTCTGAGTCTCGTGGACGAATAGCGCGAGCTGGGTTTCACGCTATCATCTTTATCGAAACGCATGTTGATTCCTACGGAGTAGATTTTTAGTCTCCAGGAAAGTCATTACAATCGAACATAATACGTGTTCCAAAATTCTACGACTGATCGACGTTAGAGATATAGGTCTATAGTGGTCTATAGAGAAGATAAATAAAAATGCCTTCAGTTATAATTTTTCGTTTTTTATTTAATTACATGTTGCATTTCAGATCTTCTGGGTCCATCATTAGGCGCAAGTCGCCTTAATACATAACTTACCTCTGATTTTGACCATGATGAAATGAATGTTCCTATTATGAGAAGGTTATATTTTAGGTTCCATATTTCGTAAATCAGTTACGGAAAACATGGTGAGAAACAGTGAATAACTGGCCAAGTAATCAACGAAGAACATTTTAACCCTTTCACGCCATCAGAAGTCGTGTTATCCTTTATGTCATAGCACATGATGTGATTTTCAGGTGCAAATATGTTCTTACACATTAAAAACTCCTCTCTGATGCACTTTAACACGATATGACCGAAGATGTAGTTTATTACGCAGTGTCAGAGATCTGGGTATTAACTAAATTTACATATACTAGAAATAAATTTAAACTAAATCTTTAAAATTAATATATTAATTATGACTAGCGAAATCTATTTATTTTTGATTGTATTGAGGTATATTTCCAGTTGTTCTAACAGATTCAGGGTCTTGCCATTGGCTTCACTGTGTAGTACCACCAAATTGTTTCCAATCTTATTGGTAATGTGTTGGGTTTTTCAGTGATGCTTTGCTATAGCGGATTTGACAAAGTGGTTCAGTCTGAAAGCATTTATGTGTTCTTGGAAATGGGATTTAAATTTCTGTATGTTTTCCTCACATAGTAGGTAGGACAACAAGGGCATGACACACTCCACGGCTCTTGAACTGTATGATATCTGTTTTTGTGTTGTAGATTAGTGTCATATTTTATTATTAGTGGAGAATGATGTTCTTATTTTGTTTCTTTTTTAAAATAAGTTACCAATTTTTTGTGATGTGGTGCCCAGGTATAGCAACCTAGCAAATGTTTTCTCATATATTTAATGTGGTAGTTCATTGTCTTATTTTGTATATTTATTTGTCTAAATTATCATTTGTTTTCGCTGTGTGGATGTTGTTTGTGGCAATGCATTTTATTTAGTACTGTTCTGTCATAAGCCTGTTTTCTTGTAACTAAACTGAGTGTGCTCTGTATAGTGTGGACCTAAATGCAGTATGTTTGTGTAAATTAGGATGGCATGATGAGTTACCTCTTGTTATTCTTCTTATGCCTGTATATGTCTGTGTCTAACTTACGCATTTGTTAGAGTTTGGTGATTCTAACATACAGAAAATCTGTGGTTTTCTTGATCTCATGGTCTACTGTTAATATTATGTTTTTGTCGAAAGAACTGAATAATGCAAACAGTTCCTCACTCCCCTATTTTGTACCACTACAAAGCAGCAAATTATCCTTAACATACCTCTAGTAATATACTGCTTTACTTTTGAGGGTATTGTTTTTCGTTTTTTTAAACTGATTTCTAGTTGATTGAGAAACACATCTGCCAGGAGAGGTGATCACCTTCTACCCATGGCAAGACTCTTTCTCTTGGTAAATTTTCCCATTAAAAGCAGAGTAATTATGTGTCAGTGCTAGTTGCAACATGACAGTGACTTTCTAAATTTTTGAAATTGACAACTCTTTATGTTTTACTAAGCTTTTATACATTATGTACATTGTTTCTTCAATTGGTACATTTGTAATTAGTTTAGTTACACTAAAAGAAGCAAACACAGCAGGTGCTAGAATTCCTGTGTCATTCAGTTCCTAAACTGCTTATGTTTTTAATTGAGCATTACTTTTCATAAACATACTACTGCTTCGAAATTTCATCCAGTAGTTATGGAAATTTTAGGAGAAATTGTATTTTTAGAATTAACAATAGGTCTCGCGAGTAGATTCATTATAATGTATGACTTGTTATTCCCTTGTGAATGGGGAATTGCATTTACGATGGCATACTGAAATGTACTGCTACAATTTTTTTATTGAAATCTCTTAAAGCTCTTAAAGAAAACAAATTATATTAGCACTCTATATCTTTATTGTTCATGTACATTTATCAATGTAGTTACCCTGCTGATGAACACATTTCTCCCAATGGGACACCAGTTTGTTGATACCATCACTGTAAAATGTTTGACCTCATCGATGGAGCCACTTCCTCACTTCTGCTTGCTCCGCTCCATCACTATCAATGTGAAGTCCATGAAGTAGTTCTCTGAGTTTTGGAAAGAGATAAAATTCGGATGGGGCCAAGTCAGGGCTGAATGGAGGGTGACCTTGGGCAGTGAAACCATGGCGTTGGATTGTTGCATATGTGATATTTCTGTTGTGTAGTCTGGCACTGTCATGGTGAAGGAGAGGGCGCTCCATGTGTGGGCGAACTCTTTGAATTCATATTTAAGCTTTCTGATGGTGTCACAGTACCTTGCAGCGTTTATGGCGGTTATTTATAGGCATGAATTCCAAATGCACCACACCTTGAATATCCCAAAACATTACGAGTTTGACTCTGTCTGCTTATACCATTTGGCGTTTGTTACCGTTTGTGGATCCTCCCTTGTGTTTGGGGTCAAAATGTTTTACCCAGCTTTCATCATATGCTTCAATGTTTTTAAGTAACCCATCATAGTCAACCCCAAAATGCAAAAGATATTGTTGACAGGCGCCCAATCGTCTTTATTTCATATCAGGAGTGACAATTCGAGGCAACCAGCGTGCCGACAGTTTTTTTGCTGCAATTCTGCAATGATGGTCTTCACTGCAGTTACTCTATGTGGCAAACTACTCCAAGCTATGTCACACGCTGAGTTTCACACCACTGTTCCCTTCAATACGAGCACGAACAGTCCAACGTCGCACTTAACTGATGTCGATATAATGATCTCCATACACAGCTTTTACACCTCTATGAAATTCGATTGGAGGTATGATTTCTGCGGTTAGAAACACGGTTATAGCGCGCTGTTTCCGACGCACTGACATGGCTATGTTACACACCACCATGTATCACGTTACAATTCAGAGCCCTCTAGTGGTAGAGGATTTCAAATTGCTTTAGGAAAACGGGAAAGTCGATTAAGTAATATGCGTGACATGTAATACCTCAGCTGCTATTGACAGTAGCATAAAAATTCATAGGCACACCCTCATATTAACCACTTTTCTGAATTTGCATCAGAATTTTGCTTTTGAATCTTGTTAAAGGTCAGTTATGTTGCTTTCACAAAAGGAAGTCAGTATATAATTTCTTTTTTCGGCTTTCTCAATCATGGTATTTTTATTGTTGAGTTTCATGTTTATGCTGTTACAAGTTTTCACTCTTTCTAAACTGTTTTGTTATGATTCAAATTTATATCTTGCGTACTTCAGTTTAGTTAATACTCAGATTCCTGACAGTAAGTGATAAATTCTATTCGTGACCATAAATTAATCATTTGATTTTGCACTAAGACGAGTTGCACA
Organism: Schistocerca gregaria; assembly: GCF_023897955.1. Classification (NCBI taxonomy): domain Eukaryota; kingdom Metazoa; phylum Arthropoda; class Insecta; order Orthoptera; family Acrididae; genus Schistocerca; species Schistocerca gregaria. The sequence goes on from NC_064924.1 coordinate 418,745,411, forward strand.
TGATGGTGAACATACAGAATCCATTTCATTGGGCAATTAAATATAATATGAACAAATCTTGACTGAAGACGGTTTTATTTGCACTTCCTGCGTATTAAGTAGAGTCACTCTTCACTGCTGCAAAATCTGCATAAAATTAAATTTAATTTCACCAGCCAGGCAGTGAAAGAAGTATATGCATACAAAAACTACAAACTTATGAAAGTCATTGCTTATACCAAACTTACCCAATAATGATTAGTCCGGGATTTTCGTCCCATTTATGTCAAAGAGAAGATCAAGTCATGTCTCCTGCAGTCCACATGACCAACAAGATAAATGAGATACTGTGGAAGAATGGATGAGATCAGTAGTAAACTTTCAGTAGAAGAAAACAGAAGAAATTATTATGTGCTGTCATGGCACATATTTAGAATTAGCTAATACTCTACACCGATTAGAACTAAAATATGCTGAAGAATATGTTGTAGATCAAATGTAAATTGCGATCACACAGAGGCTGCAGAAGAAGTTAGAAGCCCTACAACTAAAACTTCATTAGCACGAAGAAAACCAACAATCTAATGCAGTACAGTACTATGAAAGGAACTACATGTGCTCAGGAAATAAACACAATTTAAGATACAGATAATGCAAAAGTAACATAAAAAGAATCGTCAGACACATCTCAACAGTAGGTGACTTAGCTGATTAGCTCTGAACACACTGTTTTAGCAAACAACACAAATAAAATCACTCAGAAAAAAATCAAGTAACTGCAAAGAAACCCACACAGCAGTTTTTGAAGAGGGAAAACTTGTAACAGCGTAAGTATTAAACTCAATGATAATAACGCCATTATTAATCTTAAACAAGATCCATCAGTAGAATTCCAAACTAATATCAGAATATCAGTTTCATATCCACAAAACAAAAGGAAGGTCGTACGTTATAATAATACCACTGCTCTGAGACTGAGAGGGGAACATGAAACCGATAAAGTTCACATTCCAATGGTGCCTACTGTTAACACAAACCCATCAATGCTTCACAATTGCTAAATGGCTACAGAAATTGTATATATATCCTAAGATCGTCCTTCTCCCTCTACTTGTCCATCTCCCCCTCCTCCGCTCTTTGTGTCCCTCACCTCCTTCCCCTCTCACACTCCATCTATTACATCTCCGACTGTCCTTCTGCTACTTCCCCCTCCCTGTGTCCATTTACCCCTCCACCTCTCCGACTCTTCCCCTCTCTCTTTCACCTTGAGTCTTCTTAATTGTTATTGCTAAGAAAACCTTGAGTGCAAATCTAAATGAATGGGTAAATCGTTTGGAATCGTCGGTGTATGGGATGCGAGAAAACCTCCACAGTTGCTGGGTCTGTTAGAGTAGTAGCTTCAGTGACAGTATTTCACACAGTTTTAATCTGTCAACACGTAGGATTATAAAGTTTCGGACGATTCAGAGTCTGTACTCAAAAGCCGATATACCATAAATACAACTTTCCTGAATTCAGTTAAAATCGACTACGGAATAGACAACATCACAATGTTTTGTACACAGTTTTTGTTAAAGTTATATCTAAAGAAAAGGAATACATATAGAAAACAAATTCCCTGATGACTTAAGTGCCCTGCTACAGCAGATAAAACAGACTGTGAAAAACAAAGGAAACCGTGTATCCTCACAGCATTTTCTTTCTTGCAGTCAGTTTTAAAATGCGCAGTACCGTTCGAAAGAGCATACTTGTGCAAAAGGAAAGTATAGTTGCATCGTTACAGTACCAGGGTCCACAGATATGATAGAAGATGCCCATTGATAGACTTAAATGTTGCCTTACGAACGTTATATTTCATCATTTATGCGAAAGCACCTCAAAGTACACGATGAAGGTTCGTATACTGGCAGACAATCTGCAGAATATTGACTATTGTCTCTATCAACTTTCGAGCTTCACAGTAACGTTTTACGCTAATATTGGCAACAGATGTTGTATTTCACCTTAGCCAGTTACGTAACAACAGCGTGGAAGAGAGAAATGGGGGGGGGGGGGGGGTAGAAATTATCAGGCAAGTAACTTTCTTACTCGATCCCAGAGACGAACACGCTCCACATTGCAACCAGTACTCTGCAATCCTGTCACGTGGGCTTGCGACTCGAGCCGTGAAACGCCAACTTTAAAGCTTGAAGGTGAGGGTCTGTGGCTCCAATTGCATTGGGAGTGGGTAGACGAGCGGGGCAGTTTCCATCGCTGCCTCCTATTGGCTGCGGTAGAGGAAAACCGTACCGCACCTCGCGGGCTGCGTCGGAACCTGTTCTCGGCGGAAACTAGGCCGCCGCCCAAGGCAATGCCGTAAAACGGCCTCGGCTCACGTTTCTCGCCTGCTTAAGGCTGTTGGTGCATGACTATCACTCCGCAGTGCGCAGGTCAGTAACGGTGGGCGGCTTTCTGGCCTGTTTACGATTAAAGGGAAAACACAGGCGCGGCATTTTCTGGCAGCAGCCAAGAATTTAGGACACAGTAACCATTAGGAGCTATAAATATCTATGAACAGGTTTACTACATGTTTATCTCTCGGCCCCGCTAAGCTTTTATTTCGACGCTAATCATCGATGTTAACTCCGCGTAAGAAAATTTATTTTTAGGTCTCCGTATTTCATTCGGTTAAAACGGAACCCATATAGAGTCACTTTGCTGTCCATCTGTTAATATTTCTTTCTCTCAGGAATGTGTAGAGGTATCAAATTGAAATTTATGATAAATGCTAAGGCTACGGTCCCTTGGCTGTGTAATAAATTTAAACTTATACCTCAATGCAGTCAAAACATACGGGATTTTGTGTGACATACACTCCTGGAAATTGAAATAAGAACACCGTGAATTCATTGTCCCAGGAAGGGGAAACTTTATTGACACATTCCTGGGGTCAGATACATCACATGATCACACTGACAGAACCACAGGCACATAGACACACGCAACAGAGCATGCACAATGTCGGCACTAGTACAGTGTATATCCACCTTTCGCAGCAATGCAGGCTGCTATTCTCCCATGGAGACGATCGTAGAGATGCTGGATGTAGTATTGTGGAACGGCTTGCCATGCCATTTCCACCTGGCGCCTCAGTTGGACCAGCGTTCGTGCTGGACGTGCAGACCGCGTGAGACGACGCTTCATCCAGTCCCAAACATGCTCAATGGGGGACGGGTCCGGAGATCTTGCCGGCCAGGGTAGTTGACTTACACCTTCTAGAGCACGTTGGGTAGCACGGGATACATGCGGACGTGCATTGTCCTGTTGGAACAGCAAGTTCCCTTGCCGGTCTAGGAATGGTAGAACAATGGGTTCGATGACGGTTTGGATGTACCGTGCACTATTCAGTGTCCCCTCGACGATCACCAGAGGTGTACGGCCAGTGTAGGAGATCGCTCCCCACACCATGATGCCGGGTGTTGGCCCTGTGTGCCTCGGTCGTATGCAGTCCTGATTGTGGCGCTCACCTGCACGGCGCCAAACACGCATACGACCATCATTGGCACCAAGGCAGAAGCGACTCTCATCGCTGAAGACGACACGTCTCCATTCGTTCCTCCATTCACGCCTGTCGCGACACCACTGGAGGCGGGCTGCACGATGTTGGGGCGTGAGCGGAAGACGGCCTAACGGGACCGTAGCCCAGCTTCATGGAGACGGTTGCGAATGGTCCTCGCCGATACCCCAGGAGCAACAGTGTCCCTAATTTGCTGGGAAGTGGCGGTGCGGTCCCCTACGGCACTGCATAGGATCCTACGGTCTTGGCGTGCATCCGTGCGTCGCTGCGGTCCGGTCCCAGGTCGACGGGCACGTGCACCTTCCGCCGACCACTGGCGACATCGATGTACTGTAGAGACCTCACGCCCCACGTGTTGAGCAATTCGGCGGTACGTCCACCCGGCCTCCCGCATGCCCACTATACGCCCTCGCTCAAAGTCCGTCAACAGCACATACGGTTCACGTCCACGCTGTCGCGGCATGCTACCAGTGTTAAAGACTGCGATGGAGCTCCGTATGCCACGGCAAACTGGCTGACACTGACGGCGGCGGTGCACAAATGCTGCGCAGCTAGCGCCATTCGACGGCCAACACCGCGGTTCCTAGTGTGTCCGCTGTGCCGTGCGTGTGATCATTGCTTGTACAGCCCTCTCGCAGTGTCCGGAGCAAGTATGGCGGGTCTGACACACCGGTGTCAATGTGTTCTTTTTTCCATTTCCAAGAGTGTATTTTGATACTCGCAAACTCACTCATCAAGACCTGTAGCTGAACTATCTTCACGGTCCAGTCACATTAATGTGACCACCGTCTACATTCGATGTCAACGTCCAATTACCGTTCATAGAAGACAGAGGCAGCATTAGCAATGAAGGGTATACTGGATGTCGAAAGAAAATACCGCCAAGCTTTAGGGACAGGTTCATGGCAAACATGGGCTCTAAAATGCTGCCCTAAAAGCCATAAGCAGCTCTTCAACTTCATTACCATGAAACACATCTCTTCTACTTCAAGCTCTTTGCTTTCCACATTTCAGGAGGAAGTACTACGGACCAAAACAAAAAAATAACGCCAGTTACTCGTGGTCTCTAAAATGCACACCTTAACAGCTACGAGCACTTTTTTCAGTAGATGTTTCACTCTAGATAAGATAAACAACTGCTCATAGCTCTAAGTTATGTATTTTAGAGCCCATGTTTACCCGACTCTTTTTCTTCTGGCGTAAGAAATCTGTCCCTAATGTGTGTTGGTGTTTTTCTGGGACATCCCCGTATAAAGCGTGTTGGAGGGACGCGGAAAAATGCTGCGCTCGTGCGCTCGTTCTCGTAACGAGAAAACGAAGCGATTATCTGACGTCCGAAAAGGGATGATCACTGGCTTTCGCCTCTGTAGCAGGCACGTGGTTCATGCAACCATGGTGACTGCTGTCCATCGGCGACGAAGGCTGAAGGTTGCACGTCATTACCACAACTATACCTGCACTGAACACCGAAAGGTCGTCTTTTCTGATGAATCACTTTTTATGCTCCATCGGACAGATGGATGTTGGCGTGAAACATTTGAAAACGACCACTCAGCATGTGTTATGGTCTTGGAAATGTTTTCGTCGCGTTCCGTGGGTGATCTCGTCATTCTGGAAGGTACAATGAAGCAACAGAATGATGCATGTCCACCACTACAAGCAATTTGCATTCCGTCGGCAGGTTGGCATCTACCAGCAGGGCAATGCAACGCGTCACACAACTCGCAGTGTACATCCATGGTCGGAAGAGCAACAGGTTGAGTTTGACACCAGACTGCCTGGATTTAAAGCCAAGCGAGAATCTTTGCGACCACATCTATTGGGCTGTTCGCTCTATGCCCAGAAACCTAGCGCATTTGGCATGAGCATTCTGGTCGGCATGGCTCCATTTCCTTTGTCGGTATCTTCCAGAACTTCGACTCTCTTCCAACATTTGTGGCAGCCGACCGCACCGCAAAAGGCGATATTCAGACTTTTGACTGGTAGTGACATTAATGTGACGTGACAGTGCACATAGCTAATTAAGTTTGTACGAAACCCTCTCTCCCAAGTACCAAGAGGGTTGCCGACCAGTCCCAGACGATGTACATGTTTTTAAAATCGACCGTGATAGAATGTAATTCGTACAATTGTTGTATGAAATCATCTTGACTCCGTCTGCTGTTACAGTTCGTTCAACGGATGAGATTACTACGACTCCTGCGAAAACTTAAGTGATAAGCATGAAACCTATAGGGGGTGCTACTAGCCTTTTACACATGCACCCTTTAATGTGACACATCACCAAACGACGGATGACTTGATAGAGACCACGATTTTGGAAATCTATGTTTTTGCTGTTGAGAAAACTTTCGGACACGTGGACTCGAAGATCACTTTGTCGATATTCTTGAAATGCCAGCCACACAAATGTTTCTTCATCCGAGGAAAGAGGAGAATATGGAGAGGGGGACGAGTGGGGGGGGGGGAGGGGGAGGAAGCGAGCGAGAAGAAACTAGAGAGCCCAAAGAGACAGGCTGCATGGCCACATCCTGTGCAGAATGCATTGCGAGGATATCGTACAGCAAAAATGAGTTTCTCCTAGAAACACTCAGTGTTACTTCGCCCAATGCTGATTGGGTCTTCGCCTTTCGCATTGGTGGTCAGTACAAATGTGCCACTAAGGTACTTTGATGTGGGTATTTGAGCAATTACCTGGAAGCAAGCAAACAATATGTTCAAAACTTTTTTTTTTTGCGAACTGATAAAGCTTTACGACTACCCCTTGAATTAGTCCCTTTGATTGTTCAGAGATGTCGCTAAAGCTGCCAAAAGATGTCAACTACCATGCATGAGCAGCGCCTATTAGATGGAGGGAGTCCGACAGCCGATCAGTTCCACTCTGTTGTCAGAGCATGTGCTTCGATAAGCGCTGAAGTGATAAGAAATACTACTCAATGCAGGGTAAGGAGAGTGCAGCACTGCAAAGATACCAGTAGTCATCACTTCGAACACCATATGTAAATAGACGTTCATGCTACCTTTTCGACCTTCGTTGACCTTCAAAGACCTTACTGTTACACATGATTAGATTCGTCTCGATAGCCACCATCAGAATATAAGTACCAAACTATAGCATCTCATTAAAGAAAAGTTGACTTTCATATCTCTGAAGCGACCCCACTTAGCAACAGAAAACCAACGTGATATTATCACCCCCGTTGTCCCATGCAACATTTGTCTCACAAACATTTCATTTCCTACACCATCGTCATAGAAAGCAGTCGTATGTGTTTTCCGATAATTCTCTGCGCTAGTCTATAGCTCGTAGTCTGCGACCAGTGTTGTCTTCGTATGCAGCGTTTCATGTGAAGAGAGATGATACTCAGGACGATCCAATTAGAGCTTTGTTGTGGGTTGTCGAGCACATCGAAAAATGTGCAGGAGCGTCTTCACTACCCCCGCACAGTCCGGCTGAGAATTGTCATGAAGAAGGAAGGGTGTGGCAGTCGTGTTAAGTGGGCTGCATTCATTTAGGCGAAGCCTCTCAGCGGGCCCTCCTACAAATGACATAAGGAATGGAAGCAGGCAAAGTATGCAAGCTTTTTCATTTTTATGTCACTTATGTCTGCTAGCATTCGACTTGAAAATACAGATTTGTTAAGGCGTTTCTGCAATTCTGTGGTGTGCTCCTCCCAAGTGAATTTATTATCAAGTTGTTATCCCAGGAATTTAAGACTGTCAACCTCTTCTATCTGTTCTTCTTCATATGCTGGGTGAAAACTTCTTACAGGTTCTGAATTGCATATAGTGAGTCTTTTCGAAGTTTAATGTCAGTGAGTTGGCTTTAAACCATTTATTAATATCCATGAAAATATCAGTAGCACATCTTTCTAGAACTACACTCGACATACTATTTATTGCAATACTAGTGTCATCTGCAAACAAAACGAACTCTGCTTCTGGCTGTGTAACTAATTAGAGATCATTAATGTAGACAAGAAAAAGCAATGGCCGTAAGATGGATCCTTGTGGGACACCACACGTAATTTCTTCCCATTCTGATGATGTGTTCAAATGTGTGTGAAATGTTATGGGACTTAACTGATAAGGTCATCAGTCCCTAAGCTTACACACTACTTAATCTAAATTATCCTAAGGAGAAACACACACACTCGTGCCCGAGGGAGGACTCGAACCTCCGCCGGGACCAGCTGCACAGTCCATGACTGCAGCGCCTAAGACCGCTCAGCTAATCCCGCGCGGCTTCTGATGATAACTGATGACTTAATTTACTAGTCCCTGGCACTGACACCATTTGTTTCCTGTTAGCGAGGCATGACTTGAACCATTTTGCAGCACTGCCCTTCACACCATAGAATTCTAATTTATTTAAAAGGCTGTTGTCGTTCATACAATCAAATGCCTTCGACAAATCACAGCAAATACCTGCTGCTTGTAATTTGTTATTTAATGAATTAAGTACATTTTCACTGAAGGTGTAAATAGCCTCCTCGTTATCAGAACCCTGCATAAAGCCAAACTATGCTCTTGATTATATGTTATTTGTGGTCAGATGGTTGAGAGGCTGCCTGTACATTACTTTTTCAAAGGTTTTTGAGAATGCTGGCAAAAGTGAAATCGGTCTGTAGTTTGATGGTATCTCTTTATCCCCTTTCTTGAATAGAGGCTTAACATCTGCATATTTTAGCTAGTCAGCAAATGTCCCAGTTATAATTGACTGGTTACACAATTAACTTAGAATTGTACTAAACTCACAAGAACATGCCTTAATCAAGTTTGTAGATATTTCATCATAACCACTAGAATGCTTTGTTTTTAAAGATTTTATTATGGAACTTATTTCTTTTGGTGAAGTGCGTGACGTATTTATGAACCTGAAGCTATTTGTAAAGGCTAATTTCAGATATTCAAGGGCATTATTTACTGATCCTGAAAATCCCATCTATCAGTAACGGATATAAAGTATTTGTTAAATAGATTTGCCACACTATGCCCTTCGGTTACTAATGTGTCATCTACCCTTAATACTATTTGCTCCTGTTCATTTCTGGTTCTACCAGTCTCCTCTTTCACTATATCCCATATTGTTTTTATTTTGTTCCCTGACATTGCTATCTTCTTCTCGTAGTGCAGTTGTTTAGATATCTGAATTACCTTTTTTAATATTTTACAGTATCCCTTGTATTTATCTAAATCATCAGCATTGGAGCTATTCTTCGTCAACAGATATATTTTCCTTTTTGTCTTACAGGAAATCTTTATTCCTTGTGTAATCCATGGTTTTATTGTAGACTTCTGTTTAATTTGAGTAACTTCTAGAGGAAAACAGTTTTCAAACATGGCACTGACATTGCTCATGCATGCGTTATATTTTTCATTCATGTCATGAGCACTATAAACATCTTTCCAGTTCATATCTTTGAGCAGTTTTATAAAACACTCAATTTTTGGTTGACTGACTACTCTCTTGTACTCAGATTAAGAAGTTTTGATAATCTGCTTAGAATTTACATCTAAAACAAGGAGTTGCATGTCATGATCTGATAGTCCATTTATTACAGGTTTTATGATATGATTTTGTTCCTCTGATTTGTCTATAAAATGTTATCAGTTGCTGTCATTGAGGATTTAGTAATCCTAGTTGTAAAGTTTACAGTGTGAGTTAGATTGGAAGACAACATTATGAACTGCAGTAAATGTTTACAGGAAGATTGCATTAGAAAATCTGTATTAAAGTCACCAGCAAACAAAATTTCTTTGTTTCTTCCTGTTAAATAACCCAAAACAGCTTCTAGTTGATTTATGAATAGATTATAATTTCCTGTAGGTGCTCGGTAAATAGTTACTATTATATAGGATCTGTTATGGAACTCTACTTCTGTTGCATATGTTTCTAGATGCAGCTCTAAACAGAATTTATTAATGTCAATGTTCTTGAATTTATGGCAGTTTTTAATAAATGTGGCAACTCCTCCTCCATCCATATCTACTCTGCAGAAGTAGGAAGCTAGGTTAAATCCTGAAATGTCTGACATATCTATACCAGTGGCCACTTGATGTTCAGAGAGACAGATTATGTCAATTTGGTTAGATAAATTCATTTCATCAATACAAATGTGTAGTTCATCAATTTTATTTCTGAGTCTCAGAATGTTCTGGTGTAATAAAGATAACTGATACTGCATACTAATGGGATTATAACTGATTTGGCGAAGATGAACTGGCAGTTTCTGATTACTTTCTGTTAAACATTGTTTAAATGGAGGCTGTATGCTAAAATCTGACTCCTGTTCATCTGCTTTCTCAAACTGAGTGTTTCTGCCAATCTCTCTTAAAACTCGATTCCTTTCCCCCTTCCCTATTCTAAAAATGGCATCCCTCTGACACCTTGTGACAATGTCCCCCCTTAAGTTTTCTGCAATCAACCTAGACAGTTTTCCATTATCTTTCCTATCGAGGTGAAGGCCATCCCTAGTGTAGTCCCACCTGTCGATAGCATCCACAGGAATCAAACCAATATGGGACCCTATATCCGTCCTAAGCAGCCACTCCAACTCCAAGTTCACATTCCCGACGAAAGAGTTCAAGTGAGGCGGAGCATGGCGTCTCAACACAGACACAAATCCCAAACTCGTATGATTTGTTGCTGATGCTATCTTCACCTGGTCACTCTCTATGGAATGTTCAGTGTCTCTGTCAGTGCTATTTCCCGGACCACCCACTATAACCACAGCATCCTCCTTTGTAAAATACTTGCATAAAGAACTTACATCCTCTGTTACCTGACCCAGATCTGCACTAGGCTTGAAAAAGTTTGCGACCTGGTACTCTGGACGTTGATTTTCCTGCAGTAGTACCTTGGGAACTGCCTAACAACAGAACTTTCTTTCTCTTTACAAATTTCCCTACCTTTTTCAAGTCCTTGAAATCTTGTTGAATCCTTCCTACAGCGCTAAGCCATGCATAGTTCTCGCTATAAGGGGAAGTGACCCCCTTTAATAAAAGTATATACAAGGAGAGTAAATAAAAACGATTCACAAAGCAAGAACAGCTGTTTCTTGATTACGGTGAAGAGAAAACTTTTGTAACTTCTGATTGCATTTACAGATTGTTTTCGAAACAAATAGTAGCCCTGCGGAGTGATGAACAGCACTGCCCCCTACCAGCGAGGGTAGGACAGATAAGCCCAACTGCATCATGTGCGCCGAGGTGCGTCATCTGGTGACTTGACATGTTCTACATTCGTCATCCACTTTTGGGGTATATCTCGACATTTGTGACCTCGAGTGTCTGATACCAGATTATTTGACTCAGCGTCATCTACGTCGCTTTGGAGAATCAACCTGTCTATGGGGACCACTTTCTTTGCGTTTTTCATGTATTTTCTGCAACTTCAACATTACTTTGTGTCAAAAATTCTGATGTGATGCTCTCTCTCCATCTCCACACCCTCCATCTCCTTTCCCAACGCAACTTCCGCCATCTACCCCTCCTGGATGATGAGCGCCACCCTGACATCTATCCTTCCTACCAACTCTAACCCCATCTTACTCCCACCTCCTCCTCAGGGCTCCCTCTCCTCCCCTCTCCCTTCTCCTGAGCGGCTTCCCCCTCCTATTCCCCCTCCCTCTCTTGTGCCCCCTTTCAGTGTCTCTGCACTTCCTCCTGCCTTGTCTTCCCTCTTCATGTTCTGCCCCACGTGTCTCCTGCCTCTTAGTGTACCCGCTGACGCCCCTACTCTCTTCATCCCGCCGCCTCCCCTACTGCCCCATGCTCACCCCTCCTTTTCCATCCTCTCTGACCTTTCTCTTGGCAGGTCCCACCTGGCAGTTTTATTTCTCGTTGTCTGTGATCCAAGTGGGTTTTAAGTGTGTTCTTGCGGAGTGTTTTTATTACTGTGGCAGACTTTTAACCTGTGCATGTGCATTCGGTGTCTTCTCTGTGTTTTAAGAATCGCCAACTGTTTTTTTAACTATCTGATGACTTTTTAACTGTCCCCCATGAACATCTCCATGTCAGTGTATTTTTACATCCATTTTCTCCCCTTTCTCTGTTTTATGTTCCCCTTTTTTATCGCCTTATGTATGTATCGTTTAATTCTAGTTTTAGTTATGGTGTCACTCGGCTGAAGAGCGGCGGATTGTGCCGCTGACAGCCCTCCCCTGTCCATATGGGGCAGGGGAATGAAATCACAATAAAGAAACAAAATCTCATGCGATGGAGAGAAACCATTAGGATTTCTGAATACAGCACATCATAAGACATTAGAATCAGCTGTAATGATTAAGAAAGATAATGGAGATTATAAACTTGTAGGCCTGAGTTATTGTAAGCCAGAAACTCCGACACTGCCGGCAAACAGGACAATAGTATGTTGTAATGCAGTTAGAGCAACGTTCACAAATTTACTTGGAACGTTTTTGGCACTCTCTGTACCTTTCAAAAATGTTCAAATGTGTGTGAAATCTGATGGGACTTAACTGCTAAGGTCATCAGTCCCTAAGCTTACACACTACTTAACCTAAATTATCCTAAGGACAAACATACACAGCCATGACCGAGGGAGGACTCGAACCTCTGCCGGGACCAGCCGTCTGAAGTTTCCATGGTATGTGTTCACTCTGTGCTATACAAGACGAACAATGCAGGCACTTCTACGTACTATATCTGTGGACAATATGAACATCACTTTAAAACTGCTAAGCAGTTACCGTCACTCAACCTCGTTACACGGCATTTGCATAAGTAGGAAGTCAGCATTATCTTCAGCCTTGTCGCGGAACAGAACGAATAAATGAGACTGGCAGTTGAATGCCAGACGCTGTGAAAGTGTCGGGAATCGGCCTGCGAGCTGAGACCGTGAGAAAGCGGTTCGCCAGGCTCCGCGAGGGCGACAGGAAGTCACAAGATCCATTTGCAAAAAGATGGAGGGATGTGCTACGGCGAAACTCCTCCGACAAGCTGGAGTCCAGGCCACCTCGGTGCCACGCGCAACGGTCTAATAAGCGTAGCACGCGGAGACACTGGGAACCGCCAGAAATGGAAATCAGCCTCGCAGCCCTGCATGTGAATTGTGTATGTCATGTCAAATAACAAACAGAAAGCGTGTAATGTGGGAGACAAGGTACTGGCGGAAGTAAATCTGTGAGGACAGGTTTGGATTAATGCTCGGCTTGCCTACAAAAGGAAAAGGTCCCTCGTTCGAATCCCCCCTCCCCCTGCAACATAGAGTTAATCTGCCACAAATTTTCGACAAATACAATATTCAAGACATAGATCCAAAGAGGATCTGTCTTCCCCTAGGTTATATGGGTAGATTAATTTAACTTTCAAACACATAAATGTTATACAAATAATATAGTATTTAAAACTTAAGTATCTAGTACGATAAAAGAAAAAAACTAAATTAAATGTATTTCAATTTTTTTCATTTTTAATCTGATAATTATATATGTATTGTGTTTCATACTAGAATGTCGTGTTCCCAGTTTGGTTCAAATGGTTCAAATGGCTCTGAGCACTATGGGACTTAACATCTATGGTCGCCTGCTGATCGTTGTCGGAAGGAGGCTAGTTTTTTGATTACGCAAAGGCTTCTATCATTTGGAAAAGAACAATCCAGATTCCTTTACGTAATCAGTATGAATTTTATAATTACCTAATTGACCATAACAATGAACAAAAAAATGCATTTGCAAATGATGTAATTCAATAATGGGGCGGCTATGAGTTGTATGGAAAACAAGGAGCGGCCTTCTGTCTACGACTTGGATGTCGCAATATTCTCTGCTGTTGTAAAGGCTGTTTGACATTTGTAAAAATAATATGACATGGAGGTAAAAAAATTAAGGAAGTGAATAGAATAAGAAATCTGGTAAACACTAAATATATTCTCACAAACAATTAGAACTTATTTATAAACAGTATGACTTACATAAGTAATTTTCTAACTGTATCGTGCCATCAGATTTCAGCCTGTCCTGTGCTAGCTTCTTGGTTCACGTTTTATCACAAATTACAGTCATTACTTTTCTCTTTCCTTCGATACAATTCTTGCACCAATCAACACCTTCATAACAATAACTTACCGATTTACAGTATCGAACATAAATTACTTGAATTTTATTAAGTAATAACTTGTCTGCACGCTGGCAAGACCGCTCACTTTTATGGCGTAAAGACGGCCGTCTTTAGGCTTTCACGTTACAAGAAGAAGTACGATAAGACTGAAGATATCCAAAGGTTTTTACCGTCAAATTTTTGTAGATCAGCTTCTGTTAAAATGTTTCTTTGACTGCGCAATCGATGTATTAGCTTTCGCGCTAGATGCTTTTCTTTACAGTTACGTAAATTGTATAAAACAAATGTCTTTCAAAGAATAGGTTTCGTCTCATAAGTTGAGCATTTAATACACAGCGAGGTGAATACCTTTCCAAGGGTACTCACAGCTTTCATACGACGGAAAGCCCAATAACATTACAAGTAGAGTGGAGGGAGACGCCAGCTCCTGATTGGAAGATGCAGAGACTCTGTGAGCCAGTCTGGAGACGATACAGCAGGAAAAAGAATAGTTGTTCCTGGGCTCTCACGAGCGATGGACGCACAGAACTTCGTCATCGATAGGTCTGGGTAGTGATTTACAACACTGGTGAGATCACCTTGCTCGAATGGCGCTGTGCTTCCTAAAAACAAATAAACACTGTCTTGTAAATAGGGCATGATTATCGTAGTAAAATCCAGTTTTATCTTGATATAGTTTCATTTATCCCTGTTTAGTACCCACTGCGGAACTTGGCATTTCATTAATTCCTGCTGATGTTGTTGTCCCTGCTGTGTGGAGAGTATTGAGTGTATGCATTGTACGACACAGCAGAGAAGTGAAGGAGTAGTTTGGGAAAAGCACTACAAAACTGATCTCTATGCACTGGATTGTACAGGAGACTTAATGTACATATCACACCCCATTATACAACAACAAAACTATGCACTTTCACAACATCCGGAGACACTGTCCAATGCCTTGTATGAAACTCCGCCTGCTGCGAAACAAAGCACCTCCTGATTTTTTTTACAGGGTAGACAGAAACAGTCTGAAAAGCTTGTAAGGGTGTTGAAGGGTAAAAAATGCTGAGAAATAATTGCTAAGACAAAAACTCGAAACGTTGCGCCGTTTCTTAATTAATTAGAATTGAAGTTAGCCAATCAGATTGTTGCGTGCGCATATACAAGTGCCCTGCCAGTTATAATTAGTGTCCATTGTTCTCTTACCGTTGATGACAGTGAACGAGACTGCTCAGCCTTTCGGCCGGCCGCTGTCTGCGAGCGGTGCTAGGCGCTTCAGTCCGGAACGGCGCGACTGCTACGGTCGCGGGTTCTAATCCGGCCTCGGGCATAGATGTGTGTGATATCCTTAGGTTTTAATAGTTCTAAGTCTAGGGGACTGATGGCCTCAGATGTTAAGTCCCATAGTGCTTAGAGCCATTTTAACCATTTGATTTGCTCACTCTTTCGTTTGGATTCGACCTATACTACCGTCCCATGTCCAATTTTTGGATTGGATTGTGTGAGGGCAAAGACCAAACAGCGAGGTCATCGGTTTCATCGGATTAGGGAAGGACTGGGAAGGAAGTCGGCCGTGCCATTTCAAAGGAACCATCCCGGCATTTGCCTGGAGCGATTTAGGGAAACCACGGAGAACCTAAATCAGGATGGCCGGACGCGGGATTGAACCGTCGTCCTCCGAATGCGAGTCCAGTGTGCTAACCACAGCGCCACCTCGCTCGGTATTAACTTTTTATATCGCTCTCTTGTTCGGTTCTGGAAGCCAAGCGAAGGACACGTTTGGCGATACCGTCTCTGACGTGCGTTTTGTTTTTCCACACGCAACAGCATGATTGGCTAACTTCACTGCTAACTAACACGGAAACGGCGCAACTTATCGATTTGTTTTCTTAACAGTTGTTTCTCAGCACAGCCTACCGTTTTTAGACTATTTCCGACCACTCTGTACACAGCGTGATTACGTCATGATGTTACAAACTTTCGGGAATAATGCAGAAGCGTAAATGTATTAATTTGAGGTAAGGGACCTTGGTCTGGAAACTGCCGAGTCGAAAGTTATTACAGGAAATCGTTCTGACACTTTGGACAGTGGAGTACATATAGCGGTGATTTTGCTGCCGATGTTGTAGGGTAAATACCGTCATATCTGATAGTATGGACCAAGACAAGAAGAAAAATGTCTAGTCAACATTGACTACATAACATATGCCACAAGAGGCACACTTGGCCATCGTCTACTCAGTAAGGGCCCATAACTTTTAAGGTAAGCGCTTTAGACAGCTTGTTTAGAGAACGTTTCTTCTTTTTATAGTTTTGTCCCTAATACTTCCTCACAAAGTTATGGAAACAAAGGAGATAGCAATAGAAGAGATGTATTTCACAATATCGTAGGACAACAAGTGGTCATAGCTCTTAATGTATACATTTTAGAAACCTTGTATACTATTTTTCCTGTTTTAGTCCGTACTAGCACTTCAAGTTGCCTACCCTACAATCTTACCGAGAACAATACCTATACGTGTATTCTACTGTCAGAGGTATCAGAACGGTTTTCACTTGTAACTTTCGACTCGATAGTTCCCATTACCTCAAACTGATGCATTTACGATTCCCTAGCATCTCTCTAAGTTTTTGTTTGTATCGTCGTCACGGAATCGCCTTGTACGTGGCGAATCATGTCATTGTGAATATGAATAATTCGTATAACGTACGAGGACGAGAAAGCTATCACGAACTCAAAAACGAATAATGGGAATTTAAGATATCAAGAGAAAGTGAACAACGAGTTGAATTGCTATTGTTGTCTGTTGATTATTGTAAAATATGTAAATGAGTTGACTTAGAGCTTTTATTGCAGCGATAAATTGTAATTTATTTTGTAGGCACTGTTTCTTAGCTTTAATATACTTTCAGACTGACATTTTAAAACCACCGAATCTTACATATTGATTACAATATTCACACCAGTATAGAAGCATGGGTAATTTCAAAATTCCATTCTTTAAATGATATGCTTAGAGCCCAATCAAATTCCTCTGTTGGCCAAACCCCAGATTGGATATTCGTTTTGGATCTACTGTGTGTGTGTGTGTGTGTGTGTGTGTGTGTGTGTGTGTGTGTGTGTGTACATTTAACGTGAACTCCGTAACACTATGAAAACGAGTGCAGAAAAAGTTTGATAGAACAAAAACAATGGAAATTTCTTAACACCATAGTCTCCTAAGATATTTTCATAATTACGGGCATATGAAAACCACTAATGTGGCATGTTGTTAATACTGGACCTATAAATCTCTTAAACATGTGAGGTACACCTTCATGTTCACTGTCGCCTCAAAAAAATTTGAAATAAGTGGACGCACCAACCGTTTCAAAACCCATCTTTTCTTTGCAAACTAGCTTCTCGTGCAACAGGTGACGATTTTTTATGAATAGACACCATTCTCAAAGTGTGTGGTCCTAATACAAAGGACACACAGTAAATTCTTTCCACTGCAGCCCTATTTATTGCGGAGCAACAATCAAGATGCGTACTTCAAAACTATTGAACTTTTTCGATTCTACTTCCGGCAGCTGGGCCAATTCATTGAATATGGATGAAATTGTTGTTTATAGACTTAGATTATTTCTTTGTCGCCTAGTTTTTACGTGTAGATTCAAGACAATGCCCCATTCGAGGAAACTCAGTCCTCCAACATAGCATATTCGCTCTAAATAATAATAAAAAATTTTGATTGCTTACTGAAGTGTTACGACAATACCAAATGTTTTACGTCATACTCTGAAAAAACTGTGGTTAGAGGCCCAGCAAATTTGGTGAATTTACGAGACGTTCGACTATGTATCACTAGATTTTCTTTTTGAAACATACGTTTCAACAAATCTATTACGGTTAAAACACAGGTGACTGTATTCTTTACGGGACAGGATTTTCGTACTATGATAGGTGCATCTTCACCTTTTTGCAAGCATTTCTCTTTTTGATACTACAAAAACGTTTTCTTTTTATGCGTTCAGAACGTTGAAGACTGCCGGTGAAGACAAATCCGTAAATTTGCCCGCCACTTGCTGTGATTCTCATCTTTTCTTTCTTCACTGGTTGTTTCGATGGCCGATGAATAATGTCGAGAAGAGCTCAGAGAGTTGTAGAGGCTGAGGCACCACTTTGAACCACAGTCAGCAATTAAATATTGTAGGCTAATATTCTATTACAAGTTTTGAACCAAATGAACGGAACATTGTCGTCACTGACAGCCCTCAACACATATGGTCAACAGATCTCATATAATTACAAAAAATCAAGAGTTAGAATTCTTAACATCCACCAAAAAGGTTGATTACTTGGAGCCTCACACGAGAGACGTGACCAGAAGCGGAAGTAGCGTTCCGTCTGCCACTGAAGTGTGAAAGAGAAGCAGCTATTTTAAACACATCCAAATGACACGGTAGTCAAACATAGTCAGCACACTATACAACAAAATGGGTGATATTGTAATAATACCGTGTAAGACTGCCTCTTGTATCGACAATGGCAAAGGAAATGAGGTTACAAGTTTCTCCCACATCAGGCTGAAGCCACGCACTGCTGATTGGATGCTGAAAACTTACCAGATTCCGTGAAACGTCATTGGTACGTCTTACCCACTGTTCCAAATAGTTCCAAACATTTCTACGAGGCTAAGATTGGGTCATTGTCGACTCTGTCGAGTGTGGATAGGGTTCCAAAGTGTTCGACAAATCAGTAACATATCTTTGTTAGCGTTCATGGTAACCCTAGTGAGTTGGGCCACATCTCAGTAGAGACACGCCCCCAAGCACCACAAAATCGTCTCCAGCCTTCACACTATACATATCTAGTTCCTCATCGGACCTTCGGTGCACATGTTGTCATGCATCATTCTAAAATAAACAATTTGACGACTCATTGGACCACAATACACCCCATAACTATGCGACTACACAGTTCCGGTGTTTTTTGGTCCATTGAGATCACACAGCTTAATGTGACACTATGAGCAATGACCTGTTGCCAAGTAACAGACAATAAATGACCACTGTGTGTAGTTCCCTACACAATGTTCTCTGGCCAACTGGTTGATACGGACCCAATGAGGCGTAGATTGAGCAGTTTAACATAGCCCTAATACACTAAAAGTATGATTCCCGATGACCTACAGGGAACTGAAGCTCTCCATTCGGTTTTGCAAATTTAACAGAAATTAATGTTGCACAATGGGTAATGTCCTATTAAAAGAAAATTACCAGGAGTGGCCGAATGTATTATTACGACATCTTGCACGAACATATGAATGGGTGAAAATCGTAATAGTGTAAGTAACATAGAGTTTATTGTGAGAAAAACGACCTTAAACATTTCAGTGTTTATATAAAGTCACAGGTTATACAAAATGAAACAAAACATTTATACAAAGTTTTACACTTGAGGGACATATATATAAGTATCTGAAGGTCCTTGGTGTAAGGCGTCATTGTTTCAAATATCCGTAAAATTCACTTGCACCATTGTGGTTTCAAATTGTCTTCATAAAATGTCAGTTGTATCACTATGCCTTTAAAGAATAAACTCTGTCCTCTTACTCACTTTCATTCACTTCATCACCATCACAGTTGTTAGGGTAGCATTCTTCATCGCCTGGCTGTGCAATGTACTGTGGAAAGTGTGAGAGATGATGCTGACCTCTGCCTCGACCATGATGGCAACCACGACGTCCTGGTTGGTTTTCTGGTGAGCTCTGAATCGGTGTTAGACTCTTATAGAAGTTGTGGTAAAATGGAGGAATAAACTGTAACAACGGAGTAAAGTCATCAGTTTTTGCTTCCTTTTTAATATACTGGTCCATGTCGATGTAGTGGAAGTTGTTCAGTTATTGCTGCAGATCTACTTGGACGTGAAAGATTTACTTTTCAGAATGTTATGTCTTAATTCAATGTCTCCTTGGTGAAGAGGGCTTCTGGTTCAGTTTTTCTGTATTGCATCCATCTGTGCGTCAATCAGTTAACCTGTTACTTCTCAGTGTCTATTTTTCTGTTGATGAGAAGTTTTGCAATTAGTTCTGTACATAGGAAATCATCTTGCCGCATTTATTACACATGAACTTTCACCCTGGCATTTGCTACAAACTTCATCCAATCCTGTGGCACAAATATAAACTGGGTTTGGTATTTCTTCCTCTCAGTGTGAGAAAAATCAGCATCATTTTCAAGGTAACTATGTCCAGGCACGAGGAACATATGACCAACAATTTCAATAGAAGTATAAGCAGTAATACAGAACCAAAATTGGGTGATTATTTGATTTCTGTTTTGCCCACCGCAACTATCACTGTGGGCAATAACATGTTTAATATCATATGACAATGATTTTACATGCTTCAGTGAGCAAAAACCAATTTCTGAAGGTCCAAGTGAGGCAGTATTTTCAGACCACATATACATGAACGCTTGATCTGTTTTACAGTCATGTATTCCAAGATTAAATGTCCAAAGCTGTCTGTTGTAGTAAACAGCACTGGTTGTTAGCACTGGAATTGGCAATGTTTTTTCAAGGTCGAATTAAGTACACGTTTGAGCCTTCTTTTGACTTCTGTATATGCCCTTTCTTAGCTGCTCTTGCTCGCTCACCTTTCCTTAGGTGAAAAGCTTTCTCCAGCTTTAGATTGTTAATTTTACTGGTATCTACCTTTCCTTTTATTAAACTGTCTAATCGGTCCCAAGTATTGCAAGTGTCACTCCTCAGCTTATAAAGTGACAGATTAAATTCTGAATTGAACACTTTAATGTAAAAGCAGGCCTTCAGTGGCAAAATGTTTTCTTCCTCACGTTTGTTAGTATGAAGCATATGAATTTTTTAGAGATAACCCTGGCGACAGGTATTTCCTGTGAGGATTATGTTTACGAGAATAGTGACTTGCGAAATGAGGAAAGCTTTTTATGTGGTTCCTTACGGTAGTGAGGCGATCTTCTGGTACTTTCTTTCCAGGAGCATGTTTACCACGTTGATCAACCGGAGACAGGCCTTCCACTCTTGGTTTGTAGAATGCAGCTATGGTAAACCGGCGATTGCTTGTAGTTAATGTTTTCAGGAAGAAATTCTTACACACTCTGTTACCATCCAGGATAATGACAGTACTTTGTGTTTTTGACTTCTAACAGTTTCGTTTTGGACGTCTCGGTTTGGCAGTTGAAACACATGTTACTATGAATTGCGTTTGTTGTTGCCAAGAGCCAGTTTTCCAAAACTCTTCACGGATAGTTCTTCGCCTTTCCTTTCTGAAAATCCTGCATTCATATCGGCAGATATGTTTAAATGGCTGGATGACACTTGCGTGCATAATTGTTCCTGTTGTAGATGTATATTCTCGTCCCAGGTTTCATAGGCGCTTTCTTCTATTCACTTTCCATGTCTCCACGTTCCTTTTTCTCTCTTTTGAACAATGTTTTCTTGAGTTTTTTCATGAGGGGCTTGTACGCACAACTTTTCAACTATTATGGATTTTTTTTATTGTCAGGATTTTTCTGGCTTGCTATGATCTTTGTTTTCATCGGAAGATGGTGCACCTTGATAGAAAAGGAAATATACCATTGAAGCATCGATCTAAAGCAAATATTTATATAAAAATCAGTTTCATACATAAAATTCCCAAAATAATCTCTTCGTTTCGGTGAATGCAATTGTGCCAAAGGTACGCTAACGTACCCCAAAGATGTTAAGCATTTCAGTCACATACCAGTAAAAGTAACAATATTTTTGCGACAGTATTTTTCACATGGAACATATTTTTTATTGACAATAAGGAGAAGTTGTTACGCTAGTTATATGTGTGCTTATATACTAAAAAATAGTTTAAGACATTTCTAATGGCCAAAATAACTGAAAATCTCAAAAGAAAAGCTTATGTACAAAATGCTTGAACTTTAGTACCTTGAACAGGGACATAATCTTCGTCTGCGACTGAATCATCATCTGATAAATCTTCATCAGTCGTTTCTGAACGACAATGAATACCTTGAAAGGTAGAACTACTCATTTCTGATCGCGATTTCATCAGTAATTGAGAGCCTAAATCGCTATTCGCCATGTTGTTGCTCTTACCTGTTTATTTACGTAGCACTATAATCTTCCCATCTGTTCTTGATTTATATTTGTAGCTTGGTCGTAATCACAGTGATTAAAATAGATGTCTAGGATACTTGCATCAGCAAGTATGAGAGGAAACCGATAATAGGCTTAGGGCAAAGACAGAACAGACAGAACTACGAGGGGAACCATTACAACACCAAGTGTCAGTAGGGATGTTACTTATTTCTCCCTTACTGCATTTAACACTACTAGGGATACCGTCTGTTTGTTTTGCTGATCTCTAGTCGATTGCTATGGGGGAGGGGGCGGGGGCTGCCCTGTTCTCGCAGCAGGCGATTGGTTGGCAACGGCCACCCCTTCTTGGCAGTATTTGCTTCCACTTGTCAAATGGCATCGAAGAATGTGACATCGGAAGCCACCTATAACCGAAATAACAAAAGAAGACCATCACCAAAACCCAGCAGTTAGTCGTCATGAAGACGACAGCTGAAAAGACAGCCGAAAAGTCGGTAGTTTAGTTGTTTTAGTGTTTCAAATGATCTGGCTTAATAAGCAAAATGATTTTATTCGAACTAAAACTTACCGTAGAATCCTACGAAATGATAAATGCACCTACTTTATTGCCACTTAGGACTAAACGGAGGCAGTTAATATACAGCCACAAAAGGAAGTAATAATTTTCATCGGGAAGAAACCGGCTGTAGAGGAAGTAATGACTTCCAGTCTCAGCGCCATTACAGGCCAGTTAGTAAAGAGCCAGCTACCTTACACTTGGTTTCCTTTATTTTTTGTCGCATATTTTGCTATAATATAATGTCAAGCAGTTGTTTCACACAAGCATTGAGTGCATCCGAAACATTTGTATTATCTTAACACTGGGGTGTCATTACATTTGCATTATAGACAAAGAAGGACATTAAAGTAAGTAACCAGTACATACATTACAGCAGCGTTTTGCTTTAATACTCACGCTGTAACGGTCCTTTCACACCACAAGACTCTTACACACTTACATGCACTCACATTAGAGATAAATAAACTAGATAACATACCATGCTAACAGTATTGTCAGTCTCGAACAAGGAGATGCTTAGTAATTTCAGCCAATAGCAAGACAAACGAAACAGTTAGTGGCCAGTGCTTCCTCATTACTTACGGGTACGGACCATCAATTACTGCGGAGTATGGTTGAAAAAAAAAAGAAAAGAAAAAAAAGACAGCATTCAGTCAGTGGTAGGAATCACTGGTGAGCTACAAACTGCTACCAGCTGTTCTACTAGCGCAAGGTGCAGGGAGTTACAAAGAATAGGGAACGATGGTCGGCCAGCTCCTCGTGAAGTCACTCATTTCTGTAGTCAAAGGAGCTTCAGGTAGTGTAATTAGGGATGCCAGTGCACGGTGGATGCCTGGTAACGAATGATTTGGAACGATGGATCACACTATACCCTATGGCAAGGAGGTTTTGGGCTTAGAAAACGACTGGAGGACGTTACCTCCATGATGGGTAGTGCAAATAGTGACGTATTGAGAAGGTCGTATCACGGTATAGTGAAGGGGTTTTTCGTGGTTAGGGTGTAGTTCCCTTATTGTGCGTAAGAAAACACTAAGTAGAGAACGATATGAACTCATTTTATTGCGTTGTGTACTGCGTACCGTAGAAGAACAGTTTGGACACGACGATTGTCAGCATCACAGCGCACCCTGTCATAGAGCAGCATATGTATGGCTACGGTCTCTGGACATTAACATTCCTGAAATAGATCCGTCTGCACAAAGTCCTAATCTGAACCCAACGCAATGTGTAAAGGTAATATCCGGAATAGCACAGCGAAGTGTGATAGGACCGTTAATGTTTACAATATACAGGGTGAAAATTTTAAGTTGACAAACCAGAATAACTCGAAAAATAAGCTTCACACGACAAAATGTGTAGAATAGTAAGTTGATTATTTGCGAGGGGGACATCTGCTGATTCTATAATTAGCACGCCACCCCATCGCCCTGGGGGTGGAGCGGGAGGCAACTTTAAAATTTCAAATGGGAACCCCCATTTTTTATTGCAGAATCAGACCCTGAGTAAAAAACTACGTATATTTTGTCTTAAACGTTTCTTTTGATTCTTGGTAGTTACGCTGTAATTCAAGAAAATCCATGTTCTCATTGTTGCGTGGAAAATGGTTAAGGATAAATAAAAAGTACTTATTTACTTCCAAAATTTAGATTCGCTCAAACTAAAGCTCTCGCTCTCTCCCCATAGGGTGGGGTTTGAGAGAGAGGAATTAGAGTTTTAGTTTAAGCGAATCAAAATCTACGAAGTAAATAAGTATTTTTTTATCTATCCGTAAACATTTGCACGAAAAATGAGAACATGGATTTTCTTGAATTAGAGCGCCAACTACCAAGAATCAAAACAAACGTTTAAGACAATGTGTACGTAGTTTTTTTATGCAGAATCTGATTCTGCAGAAGAAGTGGGTTCCCATTTGTAATTTTAAAGTTGCCTCCCGCCCCAACCCCAGGGCCCTGGGGCAGCGGGCTAATTTTAGCACCAGCAGATGTCCCCCTCAAAAACAATCAACTTTGGATTCTACACATTTTTTTGTATGAAGCTTATTTTTCGAGTTATTCTGGTTTGTCAACTTAAAATTTACACCCTGTATATAAATAATCTAGCGGAAAACGTCGGATGCTCTTTAGGGCAATTCACAAATGATGCAGTTGTCTGTACCAAAGTAGCAAGGCCAGATGGTAGTAAGAATTTGCAGAACGACCTGCAGAGAATTGATGATTGGCGCAGGCTCTGGCAGTTGACTCTGAACGGAAATAAATGTAACGTATTGAGCATGCATAGAAGAAGAAATCTACTACTGTACAGCTACACTATTCATGACAATCAGCTGCAGACAGCGTCTAGCGTAAAACATCTAGGCGTAACTTCCTAGAACGACCTTAAGTGGAATGACCACATAAAACAGATCGTGGGAAAAGCAGACAAGAGGCTCAGATTCATCAGAAGAACCTTAAGGAAATGTAATTCATACACGAAAGAAATGGTTTATAAGGTGCTTGTTCGTCCGATTCTTGAGTATTGTTCGACTATCTGAGATCCCTATCAGGTAGAACTGATAGATAGAAAAGGTCCTACTACGAGCGGCGCGTTTCGTCGCAGGGTCGTTCAGCTGCCGAGAGAGCATTTCGGAGGTGCTAAACAAACTCCATTGGCAGACGTTGTTACAAAAGAGGCGTTGTGCATCACGGAGAGACTTACTACTGAAATTTCGGGACAGCACTTTTCACGAGGAGTCGGACAACATACACTCCTGGAAATGGAAAAGAGAACACATTGACACCGGTGTGTCAGACCCACCATACTTGCTCCGGACACTGCGAGAGGGCTGTACAAGCAATGATCACACGCACGGCACAGCGGACACACCAGGAACCGCGGTGTTGGCCGTCGAATGGCGCTAGCTGCGCAGCATTTGTGCACCGCCGCCGTCAGTGTCAGCCAGTTTGCCGTGGCATACGGAGCTCCATCACAGTCTTTAACACTGGTAGCATGCCGCGACAGCGTGGACGTGAACCGTATGTGCAGTTGACGGACTTTGAGCGGGGGCGTATAGTGGGCATGCGGGAGGCCGGGTGGACGTACCGCCCAATTGCTCAACACGTGGGGCGTGAGGTCTCCACAGTACATCGATGTTGTCGCCAGTGGTCGGCGGAAGGTGCACGTGCCCGTCTACCTGGGACCGGACCGCAGCGACACACGGATGCACGCCAAGACCGTAGGATCCTACGCAGTGCCGTAGGGGACCGCACCGCCACTTCCCAGCAAATTAGGGACACTGTTGCTCCTGGGGTATCGGCGAGGACCATTCGAACCGTCTCCATGAAGCGGGGCTACGGTCCCGCACACCGTTAGGCCGTCTTCCGCTCACGCCCCAACATCGTGCAGCCCGCCTCCAGTGGTGTCACGACAGGCGTGAATGGAGGGACGAATGGAGACGTGTCGTCTTAAGCGATGAGAGTCGCTTCTGCCTTGGTGCCAATGATGGTCGTATGCGTGTTTGGCGCCGTGCAGGTGAGCGCCACAAGGACTGCATACGACCGAGGCACACAGGGCCAACACCCGGCATCATGGTGTGGGGAGCGATCTCCTACACTGGCCGTACACCTCTACCATTCCTAGACCGGCAAGGGAACTTGCTGTTCCAACAGGACAATGCACGTCCGCATGTATCCCGTGCCACCCAACGTGCTCTAGAAGGTGTAAGTCAACTACCCTGGCCAGCAAGATCTCCGGATCTGTCCACCATTGAGCATGTTTGGGACTGTATGAAGCGTCGTCTCACGCGGTCTGCACGTCCAGCACGAACGCTGGTCCAACTGAGGCGCCAGGTGGAAATGGCATGACAAGCCGTTCCACAGGACTACATCCAGCATCTCTACGATCGTCTCCATGGGAGAATAGCAGCCTGCATTGCTGCGAAAGGTGGATATACACTGTACTAGTGCCGACATTGTGCATGCTCTGTTGCCTGTGTCTATGTGCCTGTGGTTCTGTCAGTGTGATCATGTGATGTATCTGACCCCAGGAATGTGTCAATAAAGTTTCCCCTTCCTGGGACAATGAATTCACGATGTTCTTATTTCAATTTCCAGGAGTGTATTACTTCCCCCACATACATATCGCGTATTGACCATGAGGAAAAATTCGAGAAATTAGAGCAAATAAGGAAGCTTACTGACAATCATTCTTTCCTCGCACTATTCGTGTGTGGAACAAAGTTGGAGGGATCAGATAGCGGTACAGGAAGTATCCTCCGCCACACATCATTAGGTGGCTTGCGGAGAATGATGTAGCTGTAGATTAGTCTTTCGTATAAGTTAAAGCGTTCAGATCCCAGCATCTAACATCGCTACCTTCTTTGAGCAAAAATGGGCTGCAATTATCCGACAGGCATGCAGACACCTCATGGTTAGTGTTCGCAGCAGAGTTCCATCTGGCATGAAGGATAATGGGGTACACACACTAGACTAATGTCAACTAACATATTTCCGGTTACTTTTGATCAGATAGTGTAAAAAGAACTGGAGGAAGGAGACTTACAGGAGGAATTTTACAATTTTCTGACAAGGGAATAACAAACATTAACAAAGATATTGTCCCTTGAGCTCCGATAAGGAGTCGCTAAATGTTTCTGGGCGATTTAAAATTACTGTCCTGGATGCGTACACAAAGGAGCCTTGTAACGGTCCGCGAGCATGGGACCCTCGAGCATGGGTGTGCGTTGTCCTTAGTGTAAGTTACATTAAATAGTGTGTAAGCTTAAGGACCGATGAGCTCAGCTGTTTGGTCCCATAAGATGTTACCACGAATTTCCAAAACTTATAATTTGGCACCGCTGGAAGTCTGTGCGATTCTGGTGAGAATAGGTCAACGGAAAGACACAAGATTGCCACAATGACTGCTGATGACACTCCTACAGATATAATATCACAAATGCGACTTCAAAGTCAGTGCAAAACAGATGAACCAAAAGTCTAGCTTGGAATATTACGTACGTTTACTACACTAATCAGGTTACTTTGTGCGATCCGTGCATGTATCAAGTGCAGCAAGGACAAAAAGCTGTTAGAAATGATGTCTCGTTTATGCTACGTTCTCAGGTCAAGTAAGAGAGAGTTGTTGTTGTTGTTGTTGTGGTCTTCAGTCCTGAGACTGGTTTGATGCAGCTCTCCATGCTACTCTATCCTGTGCAAGCTTTTTCATCTGCCAGTACCTACTGCAACCTACATCCTTCTGAATCTGCTTAGTGTAGTCATCTCTTGGTCTCCCTCTACGATTTTTACGCTCCACGATGCCCTCCAATACGAAATTGGTGATCCCTTGATGCCTCAGAACATGTCCTACCAACCGATCCCTTCTTCTGGTCAAGTTGTGCCACAAACTTCTCTTCTCCCCAATCCTATTCAATACTTCCTCATTAGTTATGTGATCTACCTATCTTATCTTTAACATTCTTCTGTAGCACCCCATTTCAAAAGATTCTCTTCTCTTCTTGTCTAAACTATTTACCATCCACGTTTCACTTCCATACATGGCTACACTCCATACAAATACGTTCAGAAACGACTTCCTGACACTTACATTTATACTCGATGTTAACAAATTTCTCTTCTTCAGAAACGCTGTCCTTGCCATTGCTAGTCTACATTTTATATCCTCTCTACTTCGACCATCATCAGTTATTTTGCTCCCAAAATAGCAAAACTCCTTTACTACTTTAAGTGTCTCACTTCCTAATCTAATTCCCTCAGGATCACCCGACTTAATTCGACTACATTCCATTATCCTCGTTTTGCTTTTGTTGATAATCATCTTATATCCTCCTTTCAAGACACTACCCATTCCGTTCAACTGCTCTTCCAAGTCCTTTGCTGTCTGTGGCAGAATTACGATGTCATCGGCGAATCTCGAAGTTTTTATTTCTTCTCCATGGACTTTAATACCTACTCCGAATTTTTCTTTTGTTTCCTTCACTGCTTGCTCAATATACAGATGGAGTAACACCGGGGAGAGACTACAGTCCTGTCTCACTCCCTTGCCAACCACTGCTTCCCTTTCATGTCCCTCGACTCTAATACCTGCTATCTGGTTTCTGTACAAATTGTAAATAGCCTTTCGCTCCCTGTATTTTACCCCTGCTACCTTCCGAATTTGAAAGAGATTATTCCAGTCAACATTGTCAAAAGCTTACTCTAAGTCTACAAATGCTAGAAACGTAGGTTTGTCCTTCCTTAATCTAGCTTCTAAGCTAAGTCGTAGGGTCAGTATTGCCTCACGTGTTCCAACATTTCTACATAATCCAAACTGATCTTCCCCGAGGTCGGCTTCTACTAGTTTTTCCATTCGTCTGTAAAGAATTCGCGTTAGTATTTTGCAGCTGTGACCTATTAAACTGATAGTTCGGTAATTTTCACATCTGTCAACACCTGCTTTCTTTGGGATTGGAATTATTATATTCTTGTTGAAGTCTGCGGGTATTTCGCCTGTTTCATACATCTTGATCACCAGATGGTAGAGTTTTGTCAGGACTGGCTCTCCCAAGGCCGTCAGTAGTTCCAATGGAATGGTGTCTACTCCGGGGGCCTTGTTTCGACTCAGGTCTTTCAGTGCCCAGTTATACTCTTCACGCAGTATCGTATCTCCCATTTCATCTTCATCTACATCCTCTTCCATTTCCATAATATTGTCCTCAGGTACATCGCCCTTGTATAGACTCTCTATATACTCCTTCCACCTTTCTGCTTTCCCTTATTTGCTTAGAACTGGGTTTTCATCTGAGCTCTTAATATTCATACAAGTGGTCCTCTTTTCTCCAAAGGTCTCTTTAATTTTCCTGTAGGTAGTATCTATCTTACCCCTAGTGAGATAAGCCTCTACATCCTTACATTTGTCCTCTAGCCATGCCTGCTTAGCCATTTTGCACTTCCTGTCGATCTCAGTTTTGAGTCGTTTGTGTTCCTTTTTGCCTGCTTCATTTACTGAATTTTTATATTTTCTCCTTTCATCAATTAAATCCAATATTTCTTCTGTTACCCAAGGATTTCTACTAGCCCTCGTCGTTCTACCTA
Organism: Schistocerca gregaria; assembly: GCF_023897955.1. NCBI lineage: Eukaryota > Metazoa > Arthropoda > Insecta > Orthoptera > Acrididae > Schistocerca > Schistocerca gregaria. Next base: position 418,774,750 of record NC_064924.1, read on the forward strand.
CTTGATCCTCTGCTGCCTTCACTACTTCATGCCTCAAAGCTACCCACTCTTCTTCTATTGTATTTCTTTCCTCCATTCCTGTCAATTGCTCCCTTATGCTCTCCTTGAAACTCCGTAAAACCTCTGGTTTTTTTCAGTTTATCCAGGTCCCATCTCCTTAATTTCCCACCTTTTTGCAGTTTCTTCAGTTTTAATCTACAGTTCATAACCAATAGATTGTGGTCAGAGTCCACATCTGCCCCTGGAAATGTCTTACAATTTAAAACCTGATTCCTAAATCTCTGTCGTACCATTATATAATCTCTCTGAAACCTGTCAGTATCTCCAGGCTTCTTCCATGTATACAGCCTTCTTTTATGATTCTTGAACCAAGTGTTAGCTATGTTTAAGTTGTGCTCTGTCCAAAATTCTACCAGGCGGCTTCCTCTTTCATTTCTTTGCCCCAGTCCATATTCACCTACTACGTTTCCTTCTCTCCCTTTTCCTACTACCGAATTCCAGTCAATGATGACTATTAAATTTTCGTCACCCTTCACTATCTGAGTAATTTCTATTATTTGATCATACATTTCTTCAATTTCTTCGTCATCTGCAGAGCTAGTTGGCATTTAAACTTGAACTATTGTAGTAGGTGTGGGCTTCGTATCTATCTTGGCCACAATAATGCGTTCAATATGTTGTTTGTAGTAGCTTACCCGCATTCTTATTTTCCTATTCATTATTAAACCTACTCCTGCATTACCCCTTTATGATTTTGTGTTTATAACCCTGTAGACACCTGACCAGAAGTCTTGTTCCTCCTGCCACCGAACTTCACTAATTCCCACTATATCTAAGTTTAACCTATCCATTTCCCTTTTCTAAATTTTCTAACCTACCTGCCAGATTAAGGGATCTGACATTCCTCGCTCCGATCCGTAGAACGCCAGATTTCTTTCTCCTGATAACGACATCCTCTTGAGTAGTCCCCGCCCGGAATCCAAATAGGGGACTATTTTACCTACGGAATATTTTACCCAAGAGGACGCCATCATCATTTAATCATACTGTAAAGCTGCATGCCCTCGGGAAATATTACGACTGTAGTTTCTTCTTGCTTTCAGCCGTTCGCAGTACCAGCACAGCAAGGCTGTTTTGGTTATTGTTACAAGGCCAGATCAGTCAATCATTCAGACTGTTGGCCCTGCAACTACTGAAAAGGCTGCTGCCCCTCTTCAGGAACCACACGTTTGTCTGGCCGCTCAACAGATACCCCTCCGTTGTGGTTGCACCTACGGTACGGTTATCTATATCGCTGAGGCACGCAAGCCTCCCCACCAACGGCAAGGTCCATGGTTCATGGAAGAGGGGGGGGGGGGGGGAGAGAGAGTTAAAGCAGAAAATTATAACGCACCCTAGCGCTGTTGAAAAAAGACAGAACGTTGAAATTTAAGCCAAGGCATTGACTTACGTAATTGTAGACATCGGCCTAATTTTAAATATCCTTTTGTTTCCTTCTTTTTTTCACCATTACTCAACAGGTGGGACACAATAAATACTTCTTAACAAACGAATGGAGAAACTGGTACAAGCCTACCTCGGGGAAGATCAGTTTGGATTCCGTAGAAATGTTGGAACACGTGAGGCAATACTGACCCTACGACTTATCTTAGAAACTAGATTAAGGAAAGGCAAACCTACGTTTGTAGCATTTGTAGACTTAGAGAAAGCTTTTGACAATGTTGAGTGGAATACTCTCTTTCAGATTCTGAAGGTGGCAGGGGTAAAATACAGGGAGCGAAAGGCTACTTACAATTTGTAAAGAAACCAGATAGCAGTTATAACAGTCTAGGGGCATGAAAGGGAAGCAGTGGTTGGGAAGGGAGTGAGACAGGGTTGTAGCCTTTCCCCTATGTTGTTCAACCTGTATATTGAGCAAGCAGTAACGGAAACAAAAGAAAAATTCGGAGTAGGTATTAAAATCCACGGAGAAGAAATAAAAACTTTGAGGTTCGCCGATGGCATTGTAATACTGTCAGAGACAGCAACGGCCTTGGAAGAACAGTTAAGGGAATGGATAATGTCTTGAAAGGAGGATATAAGATGAACATCAACAAAAGCAAAACGAGGATAATGGAATGTAGTCGAATTAAATTGGGCGATGCTGAGGGAATTAGATTAGGAAATGAGACACTTAAAGTAGTAAAGGAGTTTTGCTATTTTGTTAGCAAAATAACTGATGATGGTCGAAGTAGAGAGGATATAAAATGTAGACTGGCAATGGCAAGGACAGCGTTTCTGAAGAAGAGAAATTTGTTAACATCGAGTATAAATGTAAGTGTCAGGAAGTCGTTTCTGAACGTATTTGTATGGAGTGTAGCCATGTATGGAAGTGAAACATGGATGATAAATAGTTTAGACAAGAAGAGAAGAGAATCTTTTGAAATGCGGTGCTACAGAAGAATGCTAAAGATAAGATGGGTAGATCACATAACTAATGAGGAAGTATTGAATAGGATTGGGGAGAAGAGAAGTTTGTGGCACAACTTGACCAGAAGAAGGGATCGGTTGGTAGGACATGTTCTGAGGCATCAAGGGATCACCAATTTCGTATTGGAGGGCAGCGTGGAGGGTAAAAAATCGTAGAGGGAGACCAAGAGATGACTACACTAAGCAGATTCAGAAGGATGTAGGTTGCAGTAGGTACTGGGAGATGAAGCAGCTTGCACAGGATAGAGTAGAACGGAGAGCTGCATCAAACCAGTCTCAGGAGTGAAGACCACAACAACAACAACAGTAGATGAAAATAAATGTGTTCAAATGTGTGTGATATCCTATTGGACTTAACTGCTAAGTTCATCAGTCCCTAAGCTTACACGCTACGTAACCTAAATTATCCTAAGGACAAACACACACACCCATGCCCGAGGGAGGACTCGAACCTCCGCCGGGACCAGCCGCACAGCCCATGACTGCAGCGCCTAAAACCGCTCGGTTAATCCCACGCTATTAAAATAAGTCCGTGAAGGCTCAGTACTGATGCGAAATTGGATAACTTTGCATTTCTCAGCATGGACTTCACTGCTGGTATTTCTTACTATGGATTTTTATTTGGTATCTGTACAAAGCATAGAATTGGAACACAGGTGTGTATGCGAGGTATCTGAAAGGGGGCTGAAATAGGCATGTCCATTATACAGGACAGAAGGTTGGTCGGGCCATATCGGTAAAAAGAAGGTTGAACGAAATCTTGTTTAGCAGGTGCATGCATGCGTAATTCACAGCGGAAACCTTCACTCGCCAAGACCGAAATATGCGTTATGTAAGATGTGAAACGGCTGTGCCTCGCCTCCAAATTCTGGCCTGGCATGTAGTCGGTGCATTAAGGACAGCAGTCCAGTCTCCGAGACGCAAATGCTCCCATCCTGTATATTATGTCCGTATAGAATAATTTCCATCCTTTGTAGGAGCACTTTCATGCAAGTGTACTGATGTAAAAAGTGCATTTTCAGCGACCACGTACATACACTATATCACCCCATTTTGGCCAGACCGACATTTACATAAGATTTGAGGGAAACGATTCCATCGCAGTTACGATCACGCAAACACACAAACACACACACACACACACAAAGTGTGGCACTGATGAGTGATGAGATACGCAGTCGATATCGGATTATCGAATATAGCCCCAAAGAAAGTGAAATGTAATTTGTTCTCCAAATAATACCCTGCTACTGAGATATAATATTTATACTTGTTGTCTAATTGTGAATGAAACAAACAGCGCACTAAGCTTTAATAATAGTCCCTGTCCTTAAATCTGCAACACTCCGGAAATATCACACTTAACTCAATTGACTTTAACTAATATTGTCTTCTCGTCCTCAGCTGCGTGTCATATAATGTTGATAATTTGCAGGCTACGTCCACGTATGTGCGACTGATTGAAACCAGTTTTATAATGCCTAAGCTTTTCGCCTTGTTTACTGAAAAACATCATCACTGGCCTCAAATGTTTATGTGTATAACAAATTTCTATTCATACTAGACACTTCAATTTTATATGTCCGTGCCTGTGTTGTTCAGAACTGCGACCGCTCGCGGTAAACAGGAAATCTAGGTTTCAGTCTCGGTCCAGCACAAATTTTCATTATTGTCATTCCATTATATATAGATGATGGTTGTACATTTTCACAACAGCCAATACGTTTCATGTACTGTAATTTTAGAACATAAATCGTTTGAAACTTTCAGACTTTCTGTAACGTAGTAATTGTAGAAGGTATGTGGATAGTGCCCTACATTTGTGCTTGCTTTTTTGGTTTCAAAGCTGGTTTTCTGTTTCCAGTCTTTCGAATTTTTGCTAGTACAACACTGATGACAAGGACACACTGTGAGTAAAATATTTTGATGCTGTTTAGGGGGTGTATCTATTATTTCGGAATAGTTCTTACATAACCAGTAAGAAATAGCAGCGTCAAAAGTGTATGTGAGCCTACACGAATCGATTTAATACACCTCAAACAATATAATCATACGTGACGACGTAGAGGCAGAGAATCAATGTCAGCAAAAGGAGTACGAATTGTCAGGTTTTCATTACGCTTCCTTTCATTTTTTGCCCAGTGATACTGTTGTATTCGCCAGTCACTTAGGCACCCAACATAAAGGTAGCAGGACGGGAGACCCGAAGCTAGCATTCCGTGGCTATAGGAAAGTGGCCTCCTTGCACATTTACCACGGTCAGTCTCATGGGGACATACCTCACATCACCTCCTTCTAAAGATTAGATGTTATAGTCACTTGTTTCGGTCTTTATCATCGATCCACCTCTTATGGGGTCTATCTACTCCTCTCTTTCCAATCAGCCGATCATTCATTATCTTTTTGGCAATCTATCTTCTAGTACTCTGTCAACGCGATCGTTCATTTTTGTTCTATTCACCTATCTTATAATTAAAAGGTATCAGATAGATTATATAATGGTAAGACAGAGATTTAGGAATCAGGTTTTAAATTGTAGGACACTTCCAGGGGCAGATGTGGACTCTAACCACAATCTATTGGTTATGACCTGTAGGTTAAAACTGAAGAAACTGCAAATAGCTGAGAATTTAAGGACATGGGATCTGGATAAGCTGAAAGAACTAGAGGTTGTACAGAGTTTCAAGGAGAGCATAAGGTAACAATTGACAGCAATGGGGGAAAGAAACACAGTTGAAGAAGAATGGGTAGCTCTGAGGGATGAAGTAGTGAAGGCAGCAGAGGATAAAGTAGGTAAAAAGACGAGAGCTGCTAGAAATCCTTGGGTAACAGAAGAAATATTGAATTTAATTGATGAAAGGAGAAAATATAAAAATGCAGTAAATGAAGCAGGCAAAAAGGAATACAAACGTCTCAAAAATTAGATCGACAGGAAGTGCAAAATGGCTAAGCAGGGATGGCTAGAGGACAAATGTAAGGATGTAGAGGCTTATCTCACTAGGGGTAAGATAGATACTGCCTACAGGAAAATTAAAGAGACCTTTGGAGAGAAGAGAACCACGTGTATGAATATCAAGAGCTCAGATGGCAACCCAGTTCTAAGCAAAGAAGGGAAGGCAGAAAGGTGGAAGGAGTATATAGAAGGTTAATACAAGGGCGATGTACTTGAGGACAATATTATGGAAATGGAAGAGGATGTAGATGAAGACGAAGTGGGAGGTAAGATACTGCGTGAAGAGTTTGACAGAGCACTGAAAGACCTGAGTCGAAACAAGGCGCCCGGAGTAGACAACATTCCATTAGAACTACTGACGGCCTTGGGAGAGCCAGTCCTGACAAAACTCTATCAGCTGGTGAGCAAGATCTATGAGACTGGTGATACACCCTCAGACTTCAAGAAGAATATAATAATTCCAATCCCAAAGAAAGCACGTGCTGACAGATGTGAAAATTACCGAACTATCAGTTTAATGAGTCACAGCTGCAAAATACTAACACGAATTCTTTACAGACGAATGAAAAAACTGGTAGATGTGGACCTCGGGGAGGATCAGTTTGGATTACGTAGAAATGTTGGAACACGTGAGGCAATACTGACCTTACGACTTATCTTAGAAGAAAGATTAAGAAAAGGCAAACCTACCTTTCTAGCATTTGTAGACTTAGAGAAAGCTTTTGACAATGTTGACTGGAATACTCTCTTTCCAATTCTAAAGTTGGCAGGGGTAAAATACAGGAAGCGAAAGGCTATTTACAATTTGTACAGAAACCAGATGGCAGTTATAAGATTCGAGGGACATGAAAGGGAAGCAGTGTTTGGGAAAGGAGTGAGACAGGGTTGTAGCCTCTCCCCGATGTTATTCAATCTGTATATTGAGCAAGCAGTAAAGGAAACAAAAGAAAAGTTTGCAGTAGGTATTAAAATTCATGGAGAACAAGTAAAAACTTTGAGGTTCGCTGATGACATTGTAATTCTGTCAGAGACGGCTAAGGACTTGGAAGAGCAGTTGAACGGAATGGACAGTGTCTTGAAAGGAGGATATAAGATGAACATCAACAAAAGCAAAACGAGGATAATGGAATGTAGTCAAATTAAATCGGGTGATGCTGAGGAAATTAGATTACGAAATGAGACACTTAAAGTAGTAAAGTAGTTTTGCTATTTAGGAAGTAAAATAACTGATGATGGTCGAAGTAGAGAGGATATAAAATGTAGACTGGAAATGGCAAGGAAAGCGTTTCTGAAGAAGAGAAATTTGTTAACATCGAATATAGATTTATGTTTCAGGAAGTCGTTTCTGAAAGTATTTGTTTGGAGTGTAGCCATGTATGGTAGTGAAACATGGACGATAAATAGTTTGGACAAGAAGAGAATAGAAGCTTTCGAAATGTGGGGCTACAGAAGAATGCTGAAGATTAGATGGGTAGATCATGTAACTAATGAGGAGGTATTGAATAGGATTGGGGAGAAGAGAAGTTTGTGGCACAACTTGACTAGAAGAAGGGATCGGTTGGTAGGACATGTTTTGAGGCATCAAGGGATCACAAATTTCGTATTGGAGGGCATCGTGGAGGGTAAAAATCGTAGAGGGAGACCAAGAGATGAATACACTAAGCAGATTCAGAAGGATGTAGGTTGCAGTAGGTACTGCGAGATGAAAAAGCTTGCACAGGATAGAGTAGCATGGAGAGCTCCATCAAACCAGTCTCAGGACTGAAGACAACAACAACAACAACAACATCATTAACCGAAAAGATTTTTAAAACTGATCTTACTATTTCATTAATGATTTTATCCATTTTATTAAAGTCCCTCACATACCTCACGAAGTTCAGCTCTGCTGCCTGTATATGTGGTTTTTCATTTCTGTTACTGTCCACGATTCACAGCCATGTACAAGTGTAGGTACAGCCCTAACTTTATAGAATTTCATTTGGTTTCCCTTCTTGAACCCCCTCCCCTCGAAGTTCCTCCAAGTGTTTCGCAAACAGCTTGATATTTATTAATTTGTTCTCAGTACCTATGTCCTAGTGAAAACTAATATCCCATCCGAGATAACTGAACTGGGATAAATCTTCTAAAATATTATCATTTATTGTTATTTTCGATCTGACTGGATTCGTCCCTTTGAAAACGTATGTCTCGTCTAATTTGCAGATGTAGCTGTAGTATATTCAGTTTTGGCTCCATTTATGTAGTGCTCTTTTAACTACACTACGCCCTGTCGACCATTTTAATTTATAAAAATTTCAGCTGACTTTTCGAACCTGAACTTAAAACTATTTGCAGATGGCATTGCTGTGATGGCAGATAGTGCAACAGAGATGGAACAAATGTTAAGTGATCTAAACACAAAATTAGAAGAATATGGAATGAATCCAGAATGAGATTTTCACTCTGCAGCGGAAGTTTGGAAGCTAGGAGACGAGATATTGACAGAAATAAAGCTGTGAGGACGGGGCGTGAGTCGTGCTTGGCTTGCTCAGTTGGTAGAGCACTTGCCCGCGAATGGCGAAGGTCTCGAGTTCGAGTCTTGGTCCGGCACACAGTTTTAATCTGCCAGGAAGTTTCAATATGGAATGAAGATTAACAAGAAGAAAACGAAAAGCATGGTAATTGGAGGTAAGTGGAGAGAATGCCATATGAAAACAGGGGGAGAGGAAATAGAGCAAGAGAATAACTTGAACTACTGGGGAAGTGTAATAATGGATGATATGTATTGCTCAACAGAAATTAGGAAAAGAATTGTAATGGTAAAAGAAGGATTCAAGAGAAAACAGAAATTGCTTTGTGGACCACTTAACAAAGACCCGTGGAATTACAATGCCAAATGTTATTACATCTGGAGCGTTGCACTATATGGTGCGGAGACTTGGACATTGAGGAAGGAAGATGAAAGAAGATTGGAGGCACTAGAGATGTGGATATGGAGAAGAATGGAAAAAGTGAAATGGGAAGACCGAGTACGGAATGAAGAAGTATTATGAAGAGTTGGAGAAGAAAGAAACATGCTGAAAGTCATCAGAAGGAGAAAACAGAACTGGATTGGACACTGTTGAGGAGGGCCTGTATATTGAAGGAAGGAATTGAAGGAATGGTGGAGGGAAAAAGGGGAAGAGGCAAAAGAAGATATCAATGGTGGAAAATATCAAAGGAGGCAAATATTCAGAAATGAAAATAATGGCTATGGACAGACAAAAGTGGAAGAGGCTTAACCCATGACAAGACCTGCCGTAAGGCAGAATACCATACTACTACCTTGTAATTTATCTTCTTTTTCCTGTATAATTTTCCAGCTATCAGCATTTACCATAGTATTTCATAGTGTACTAGATCCTATTTTAGTTTTTAACCATGTTTCATCTTTCCACTTCGTAGTTAGGCCGTCAACATATAAATTAAATAAAGTGGGTGATAGACTACACCCTGTCGACCACTTTAATTTATAAAAATTTCAGCCGACTTTTCGAACCTGAACTTATGACTATTTACGTATTTACATGCAGATTCTGTACAGAAATAATTAACTGTTTATAAAAACCTTTTATTTTAAATACTTTCCACAAAAAATTTGTGGTAACAAATAGGAAAGTCAGAAGATAATCTGAAAAGCTTGCAAGTGTGTCAAACGGGAGGCTATGCTGACAATCAATTGTTAGGAAAAAAATTCGATACGTTGCGTCGTTTCAGAGTTAATTTGCATTGCAGTTAGCCAATTAGGTAGCTGCGTGGGTAAATTCAAGCAGACTGCCAGATACAATCTGTGCCAGTTGCCTTATAGCGTAGATGATAGAGCACAAGACTACTCAGCCTTTGGCACGGGTTCGATCCTTACTACCGTCCCATGTCGAACTTTTTTATCGCTCTCTTGGTTGGTTTTAGGAAACTGAGCGAAGCCTACGTTTGGCGAGACCGTCTCCTGAGGGCCGCTTGAATTTGGGCGTGCAACGGCCTGATTGTCTAACTTCAGTGCTAATTATCTCGGGAACCATGCAGCGTATCGAATTTACTTATTAATATCATTTCTCAGCGTAGCCTACAATGCAACACTGTTAAAAGCTTTCCAGAATGTTTCTTGTGACCCAGTATCTAAAACAGCATAACTCTGCTAACACATGAGAAACAAAAACAATTATTTATTAAAATAAGATACATCCAGATATACTCAGCATTTTTTGTGAGGAGGCATGGCACTGATGTAAAATTCTGAACCTAATATGACTTAACAAAGTAGATGTCTGATAACTCATCTAACTGAGGTTCAGTTTGGACTGCAGTTAGAGAATTATATGTTCAGTCTCTTGAAAGATAAACACATACCTTATCATTTTGTCTCATCCCTTAGGGATATGGCGGCTAAGGAGGGGAAGAAATCCAGTGTGCACTCCGTGTGCATTCCGGGAGGAGTCATTCCTGATGTGGAAAGGGTCCTTCCGGATGCCATGAAGAGCACAGGGTGCAGCCAGCTGCAGATGGTGGCACATGTCGGCACTAATGACGTGTGTCGCTTTGGATCTGAGGAAATTCTCTCTGGATTCCAGCGGCTATCTGATTTGGTGAAGGCTGCCGGTCTTGCTTACGAGATGAAGGCAGAGCTCACCATCTGCAGCATCGTTGACAGAACCGACTGCGGACCTTTGGTGCAGAGCCGGGTGGAGGGTCTGAATCAGAGGCTCAGACGGTTTTGCGACCGTATTGGCTGCAGATTCCTTGACTTGCGCCATAGGGTGGTGGGGTTTCGGGTTCCGCTGAATAGGTCAGGAGTTCACTACACTCAGCTGGCGGCTACACGGGTAGCGGAGGCTGTGTGGCGTGGACTGGGCGGTTTTTTAGGTTAGAAGGCCTCGGGAAAGTGCGGGATGGGCTACAATGTCAAAGGGTGCTTGGCAATTACAGGACGTGCTTGGATCAAGGAACAGTCGGAATTATAGTTGTAAACTGTTGTAGTTGCGCTGGAAAAGTCCCTGAGCTTCAAGCGCTAATAGAAAGCACAGAAGCGGATATCGTTATAGGTACAGAAAGCTGGCTAAAGCCTGAAATAAGTTCTGCAGAAATTTTTACGAAGTCTCAGACGGTGTTCAGGAAAGATAGATTAGGCAGAATTGGTGGTGGAGTGTTGGTGTCTGTCAGTAGTGGTTTATCTTGTAGTGAAGTCGAAGTAGATACTCTGTGCGAATTGGTGTGGGTGGAGGTTATACTTAACAGCCGAATTAAGTTAATAATTGGCTCCTTCTACCGACCCCCAGACTCCGATGATACAGTTGCGGAACAGTTCAGAGAAAGTTTGAGTCTCGTAACAAATAAATACCCCACTCATACGGTTATAGTTGGTGGGGACTTCAACCTACCCTCGGTATGTTGGCAAAAATACTTATTCAAAACCGGTGGTAGGCACAAAACGTCTTCCGAGATTGTCCTAAATGCATTCTCCGAAAATTATTTCGAGCAGTTAGTCCACGAACCCACGCGAATTGTAAATGGTTGCGAAAACACACTTGACCTCTTGGCCACAAACAATCCAGAGCTGATAGAGAGCATCATGACTGATACAGGGATTAGTGATCACAAGGTCATTGTAGCTAGGCTCAATACCATTTCTTCCAAATCCATCAGAAACAAACGCAAAATAATTTTATTTAAAAAAGCGGATAAAGTACCACTAGAAGCCTTCCTAAAAGACAATTTCCATTCCTTCCGAACTGACTATGCGAATGTAGACGAGATGTGGCTCAAATTCAAAGATATAGTAGCAACAGCAATTGAGATATTCATACCTCATAAATTGGTAAGAGATGGAACGGATCCCCCGTGGTACACAAAAAAGGTCCGAACGCTGTTGCAGAGGCAACGGAAAAAGCATGCGAAGTTCAGAAGAACGCGAAATCCTGAAGATGGGCTAAAATTTACAGACGCGCGAAATTTGGCACGTACTTCGATGCGAGATGCCTTTAATAGGTTCCACAACGAAACATTGTCTCGAAATTTGGTAGAAAATCCGAAGAAATTCTGGTCGTATGTAAAGTACACAAGCGGCAAGACGCAGTCAATACCTTCGCTGCGCAGTGCCGATGGTACTGTTATCGACGACTGCGCCGCTAAAGCGGAGTTATTGAACGCAGTTTTCAGAAATTCCTTCACCAGGGAAGACGAATGGAATATTCCAGAATTTGAAACACGAACATCTGCTAGCATGAGTTTCTTAGAAGTAGATACCTTAGGGGTTGCGAAGCAACTCAAATCGCTTGATACGGGCAAGTCTTCAGGTCCAGATTGTATACCGATTAGGTTCCTTTCAGATTACGCTGATACTATAGCTCCCTACTTAGCACTCATATACAACCGCTCGCTCACCGATAGATCTGTACCTACAGATTGGAAAATTGCGCAGGTCGCACCAGTGTTCAAGAAGGGTAGTAGGAGTAATCCATTTAACTACAGACCTATATCATTGACGTCGGTTTGCAGTAGGGTTTTGGAGCATATACTGTATTCAAACATTATGAATCACCTCGAAGGGAACGATCTATTGACACGTAATCAGCATGGCTTCAGAAAACATCGCTCTTGTGCAACGCAGCTAGCTCTTTATTCGCACGAAGTAATGGCCGCTATCGACAGGGGATCTCAAGTTGATTCCATATTTCTAGATTTCCGGAAAGCTTTTGACACCGTTCCTCACAAGCGACTTCTAATCAAGCTGCGGAGCTATGGGGTATCGTCTCAGTTGTGCGACTGGATTCGTGATTTCCTGTCAGGAAGGTCGCAGTTCGTAGTAATAGACGGCAAATCATCGAGTAAAACTGAAGTGATATCAGGTGTTCCCCAGGGAAGCGTCCTGGGACCTCTACTGTTCCTGATCTATATAAATGACCTGGGTGACAATCTGAGCAGTTCTCTTAGGTTGTTCGCAGATGATGCTGTAATTTACCGTCTAGTAAGGTCATCCGAAGACCAGTATCAGCTGCAAAGCGATTTAGAAAAGATTGCTGTATGGTGTGTCAGGTGGCAGTTGACGCTAAATAACGAAAAGTGTGAGATGATCCACATCAGTTCCAAAAGAAATCCGTTGGAATTCGATTACTCGATAAATAGTACAATTCTCAAGGCTGTCAATTCAACTAAGTACCTGGGTGTTAAAATTACAAACAACTTCAGTTGGAAGGACCACATAGATAATATTGTCGGGAAGGCGAGCCAAAGGTTGCGTTTCATTGGCAGGACACTTAGAAGATGCAACAAGTCCACTAAAGAGACAGCTTACACTACACTCGTTCGTCCTCTGTTAGAATATTGCTGCGCGGTGTGGGATCCTTACCAGGTGGGATTGACGGAGGACATCGAGAGGGTGCAAAGAAGGGCAGCTCGTTTTGTATTATCGCGTTATAGGGGAGAGAGTGTGGCAGATATGATACACGAGTTGGGATGGAAGTCATTACAGCATAGACGTTTTTCGTCGCGGCGAGACCTTTTTACGAAATTTCACTCACCAACTTTCTCTTCCGAATGCGAAAATATTTTGTTGAGCCCAACCTACATAGGTAGGAATGATCATCAAAATAAAATAAGAGAAATCAGAGCTCGAACAGAAAGGTTCAGGTGTTCGTTTTTCCCGCTCGCTGTTCGGGAGTGGAATAGTAGAGAGATAGTATGATTGTGGTTCGATGAACCCTCTGCCAAGCACTTAAATGTGAATTGCAGAGTAGTCATGTAGATGTAGATGTAGATGTAGATCTTTGACACTCAATTTTAAATATCCCTTCAGCTGGCACTACTCAGCAACTGATAACTGCAGGTGAAAACTGTAGTCAGTTTCGGGCTACATCGCCCTTTGAGGCGGCAGACGTAAATGTTGGCAGGTGAAAGACATATCTGAATGTCTTGCTGAGGAAGGACTAAGTAGGGCTAGCTAGGGAGCGACTGACGACACTGTGTGTGGCGCCTCGCTGAGACTGCTTGCTGGGCGGCGTTCTCTGAAGACTATCACAGTGCAAAGCGTCTGAGGCAGCAGCAACATCCAACTCCTGGCGGCGGAGGGCTGGTCGAATCTCAAGAAGGTAGCTTCTGTAACTTCTTGCTTCCTCAGTCGGTGTCGTGTGATTATGATAGGTGCACACATGTTGCTCGCCTTGGCGTTTTATCATGGCATAGCTGGAAACCATGCCCAAAATCATGACGAGGAGTGGTGGGTCAAGCTTCGGACACGCCCAGGTCCTTAGGTTCGTCTTTAGGACGAGAAGGACTTCGACTTCTGACTGGGTGTTATCCAGACACCGTTGCTGCTGCTGGAGGCAAAGGGGTGGATGGCTGCGGTTGCCTTTGTATCTCTCACAGACTACTAGTTGCACTATAATAATAATGTCGTGTGACTAGGGTCTGCCGTCGGGTAGACAGTTCGCCGGGTGCAAGTCTTTCGATTTGACGCCACTTGAGCGACTTGCGCGTCGATGGGGATGAAATGATGAAGATTAGGACAACACAACACGCAGCCCCTGAGCGGAGAAAATCTCTGACCCAGCCGGGACTAGAGCCCGGGCCCATAGGATTGAGTCTGTCGCGCTGACCACTGAGCTACTGGGGGCGGACAAGTTGCACTGAAGTTTTGTAAATCAGAAAAATAAAACCGTCTATGCTATTTGCTTATAAATGCATTAGCACGTTGCGGTCGTAGCTTATTTCTAAGGCGCGTTTCGACACCATAAGGAATTTGGCTTTATAAATGGTAGGGCTAAGCTACTATACGACTTTACCTTGCACCCAAATTTTCTTGTCGTACTTACAGATTTACTGAGTACCTGATCATTTATGTCAAAAAATTCATCTCGATTGTTATTGGAGATCGGGCTCAGGATCTTGAAATGGTTTTAAAATTGATGTTTAGGTACGAAGTTTCCTCCCTTGTGGTCTTTCAGCTAGACGTTATCCATTATGCGGAGTGGCTTTGTACTGTTTTAGAGCAGAATGGTAGCTTAGCGTAGAAATAAAATTTTGCTAGAACCAGCTGGAACCCATTCGCCTGCTACGCAACGCTGTCGTAACTAATGTCAAGAAATGAAGTACAGTCATAAAGGGCGCTGACTGCCCCACATGTGCTAAACAGGACGCCAGGAACACCTGATTCAGCACTTAGAACACAGCGCAGAACAGACTCAACGCTCTTTTGTAACACGGCTACACGTAGCAACTCCACTCAAGGATGACACGAGAACGCCTTTCAGGCTGCAAATTTTTCATAACGGAACGCTTTGAAGCCCTGAAGTTAAACTTAAGGCCAGATAACAGCGCTGCCAGGCTCGGAAAACGGGAGCATATTCCATCATCCGCATAGGCGATCACGTCATCGACAGCTATAATATCCTCATCTCCATTCCACTTATTGTCTTACGACACTCCACCTACATCACGGATGCTGCTGAAAGGTCAGCTCTGCTAGTTTCAGAATAACATGTTGAAAAAAATGGAGGGAATAAGATTGGGGTTTAACGTCCCGTCGACATGCAGGTCAAGGGACAGAGCACAAGCTCGGATTGTGGATGGCCGGACGTGGAAATGAACCGAAGTCCTCCAGAATCCGAGTCCAGCCCTATTTAATACAACGAAGTGTCGATATCCGCCACGAATCTGGAGTTTACTACTACGGTTCTTGAGCAGTCTGGCTGTGGGGGGAACTACGATTACATGAGCTACATTCCTGCTAGTCACAAAAGGAACTGACTGAGCGCGAGAGCCTGGCCGATCAGCCGTGGCCAGAGGACCTATCTGTCCATTTGCGAGCTGTTCGACTCGAGAGCGAGACGCATATGTCACCACTTCTCGGATGTACGAGTACCACCTTTCTGGCTGCCCTTCTTGTTGAAGTTGGGTCTTCCGCCTACACGCCATCTCGACATTCGACAACAGGGGCATGTGGATTCCTGGGATTGAGCCTAAGCCCAGCTTCACTCAACAATATCTCTGGGGCCCCGACAGACTTCCACACCCGCGCCGGCCTATTGCGACACGCCAACCGTCTGACCCTCTTACGACGGGGCCGCAATACTGACCTCCGACAACTCCAGAGTTTGCGACTGCGGTGTCCTCGCTGGACACTGGCGTGCTACGCAGCACTTTTCTGCAATGTGTGTCAGTAAGGCTGCTGTTGCTAGACAGCTCTGGGAAGACGACTGTGAACTGAATGATATCTCATTAGCGCTCAGGCACTCCATAGGAGTCCACCATCGCACCTCCACTTTGGTATCCTATAGCCATGTAGGAGGCCGCATCTTGTGAACCCCTACAGTGCCGAGAAAGAAATTTTAGTTTGTCATTGTCCTTACTGTACTGCAGACAGTGCTTTGTCACGCGTGACTTGAACGTCTATGCAACTAGTTCAAGACAGACGTTGATTTCAGAATGAAATGATGGGTTTTAAAACGGGAAATGCCACCTCTTTCATAAAAAGTCTGAATTCTTGAGATGAAAATTGTTATTGTTAATAACTACAGCTTCTGGCAACCTCGTAGTGGACAAAATCTTTGACAAAGCCATAATTCTTATCATAGATATAATGGATGATATTTGGATCATAAATGGAATTTAGAAAATGCACCATTGGCGATGAGCTTCCAAAAAATGGTGCACCAAGGACGACTTGAAGATGTGGCTAGGACTCTGATACCTCTGGCCACGGGAAATGTTTCCGAAGAGGAAGTGACAGGTATTATGGACATTAGTGGCACTTTACCAGCATTATTCCTACGTCTTTACATTTTTTTTCATTTTCAGTGCTCTCTGGCAATGCGTTTGGCATGGTACTAAGACACAGTCTCATTCGTGTGGCATCAGAAGTACTTTGGATGCGATCGCTTCCAGAATGATATCACGTGTCTTTGCTGATTGGAAAGGCGCCATGTGCTTCTTTCTCAGTCGTAATTTAGCATCAGAGAATCTGTTTACGGAACGTTAATTCCGACGTGGTATTTTTAATCCTATGACTTGCGCAAGCTCCCTTGTTGATCGCATAGCTGCACGTTCTACCTGCGCAGCGCAAACACGTAAATCGTCTGTACGCTGGAGCGCATCAACAGACGTTGTGTCGCCTCATACGCCCAAGCTTGTGGTAACTGAGCGACAGCTGGCACTGTAGCTCAGCGTGTTCTGTAAGAGGGGTAGTTGCCTTCTGTAATCGTAAAACTGAGTGGACTATTCAACGATGAAATTGAACAGGTGTCGTGGGACGCTCGACTCGGGGAAATGCAACGAACATTTACGAACAAAATGAGATCAGAAAAAAAGCGAGGTGGCGCAGTGGTTACCACACTGGATTTGGTTTCTGGAGGACGTCGATTCGAACCCGCGTCCAGCCATCCGCTTTTAGGTTTTTTGTGGTTTCCCTAACTCACGACAGGAAAATTCTGGGGTGGTACCTTTGAAAGGGCGTAGACGCTTTCCTTCCCCATCCTTGACATATTACGATTTTATGCTTCGTCTCTTGAAATTTATAAACCTTCGTCTTAATATCTATGTCCTACTGAAAACTAATATAACACCCAATGTTACTTAAATGTGATACTTGGAATATTTTCTCATTTTTTACTAATTTCGATCTGACCCAATTCTTTACGTCGAAAGCCTTTATCTTTGTCCAATTCGCAGACGCAGTTGTAGTATATTCCATTTTGGCTCAATCCGTGTAGTGTTCTTTGTAACATGTCTTCTATTTCCCGTACAGTTATCAGGTCGTCAGCATATAACAGAATATTTCTTGGTGTACTAGATCCTGTTTTAGTTACTAACTGTATTTCATCTTTCCCCTTCGTAGCTATGTCGTCAACATATAAAGTAAATAACGTGCGTGATACACGATGAAGTTATAGAATACAATGATTTATAAAAATAACAGTCGTGTTTTCGAACCTGAACGTATAACTATTATCGTATTAACATATAGAATCTGTATGGCATTAATTAGGCGTATAGAAGAACATTTTATTTTAAATATTTTCGAGAAAAATTATTTGTGGCAATAAACAGGGTCGTTACAACCATCTGAAAAGCTCGTACATCGCAGGGGAGGCTGTGCTGAGAACCAGGTGTTAGTAAATAAATTCGACAGTTTGCACCGCATCCGAGTATTTAACGTTAATGTTAGCCAATTAGGTAGCTGCTAGCGCTAAATCAACCAGCCCGCCAGATACGATTAGTGTCCAAATGGTCCAAATGGCTCTGAGCACTACGGGACTTAACTTCTAAGGTTATCGGTCCCTTAGAACTTAGAACGACTTAAACGTAACCAACCTAAGAACATCACACACATCCTTCCCGAGGCAGGATTCGAACCTGCGACCGTAGCGGACGCGCGGTTCCAGACAGTAGCGCCTAGAACCGCTCGGCCACCTCGGCCGGCACGATTAGTGTCGTTTCGTATCACAGCTTAGATGATAGGGCCCACGTCTGCTCAGCCTATGGCGTGATTGGATCCTTACTACCATCACACGCCAATTTTTTCTATCGCGCTCTTCTTCGGCTTTAGGAAACTAAACGAAGAAATCGTGTAGTGAAATCGTCTCTTACGGGCCGCTCCAGTCTGGACGCGTAGTGGCCTGATTGTCTGTCTTTGATTCTAATTAACTCGGGGACCAAGCAGCTAATCGAATATGCTTATTAAAAATTATTTCCCAAAATTATTTCCCAGCGTAGCCTACCGTGCAACACCGCTACAGCGTATTCAGAATGTTGCTGGCTGCCATGTATCTAAAACAGAATAACTGTGGTAACACACAAGAAACAAGAACAATTATTTATTAAAATAATGTACATCGAAATATATTCAGTTTTCGCTTTGTGAGAAGGCGCGGCACAGATATAAGTTGTGAACATAATCTGACTGAACGCAGTAGATGACTACTGACTAATCTAACTGAAGTTCAATTTGGACTGCAGCTGTAGAATTAATAAGTTCAGTCTCTCAATGGATAAACTCGTTGCCTGTTATTTTGTGTAATTTCCGAAACTCAGTTTTACCTATCCGACAACTGGAACAACTCAGGTGAAAATTGTACGCAGATTCTGGCAACAGCGCTCTTTGAGGTGTCAGGCGCAAATTTTGGCCGGTGGAGGGCAAATTTGAATGCCTTTCTGCGGAAGCACTAAGTAGTTCCCGGAATGTGAGCTATCTAGGAGGCGACTGAAGACACTGTGTGTGGCGTCACACTGAGACTGCCTGTTGGGTGGCGTTCCCTGAAGACTGTCACTGTGCGAAGCGTCTGGCGGAGTCAAAGCATCATTCCACTTGCGGAAGGGGGCAGGCCGAATCTGTTGAAGTTGGCTCCTTTAATTTCTCACTTTCTCTCTCGGGAGCGTGCGATTATAATAGGTGCACACGTGTTGCTCCGCCTGGCGCTTTCCCCTGGAATCGCGGTAAACCACTCCTACGATCATGGCGAGGTGTGGTCGGTGAAGCATCGGGCAAGGCCAGGTCCATAGGCTCGTCTTTGGTATGAGAAGGGACTTCGACTTGTACCTCGTCGTCGCCGATTGGCTATCGCTGGACGCCGCTACTGGAGGCGAAGCTAGGGACGGCTGCCTGTTGCTTATGTATCTTGGTTCAAATGGCTCTGAGCACTATGGGACTTAACATCTATGGTCATCAGTCCTCTAGAACTTAGAACTACTTAAACCTAACTAACCTAAGGACATCACACAACACCCAGCCATCACGAGGCAGAGAAAATCCCTGACCCCGCCATGAATCGAACCCGGGAACCCAGGCGTGGGAAGCGAGAACCCTACCGCACGACCACGAGATGCGGGCACCTATGTATCTCCCACAGACAACTGGGTGCATTGAGCTCTTGTAAATCTGGAAAAAAAGTCTATGCTAACTGCATATAAATGCGTTAGCGCGTTGCGGTCGTAGCTGATTTCTAAGGTGCACGGTGACACCACGCGGAATTAAACTTTTATGAATGCCATTGCCGAGCTACTGTACGACTTTGCCTTGCACACAATCTTTCTTTTCATACATGCGGATTGTAATGAGAGCTGATCATTTATGTTTAAAATTCGTCTCGATTGTTATTGATGATCAGCTTCAGGATCTTGAATGGCTTTAAAATTGACGTTAACGTACGGCGTTTACTCCCATGTAGTATTTCAGCTGGAGATTTTGCATTATGTAGAGTGGCTTTGTACTGTTTCTCAGCAGACTAACAAGTAAGTGTAGGAATAAAATTTTGTTAGAGCCAGCTGCAACCCATACACTGGGTACGCAACGGTGGCGTAACCGATGTCAACTGTAAGAAGAAATGAAGTACAATCAAACAGGAAGCTGCCTGCGTCATAGCGCGCAAGAGAGGAAGCCAGGAGCACCTGATTCAGGACTTCGGAAACAGCACAGAGTACACGCAACGCAACTCTCGTCTGTTGCAAGGCTACGTGTAATAGCTAAACCTGAGCATGACACGAGAAAGTCTTTTAGGCTGCAAATTTTGCATAAAGGATCTCTCTGAGGCCCTGAAGCTATACTTTATTACAACTAAAAACACTGACAGGCTCTGAAAACGAGAACGTATTCCCTCATCCGTACGGGGGATCATGTCATCAACTGCCATAAAGTCCTCGCCCTCATTCCAATCATTGTCAGAGTTAGGCCACTGCCTCATGGATATTGATGGCATGTCAGGTCTACTAGTTGCAGAATACCCTGTTCAAAAGAAGAAAAGGAAGAATATAGGGATTAACGTCCCGTCGACATCGAGATCATTACAGACGGAGCACAAGCTCGGATAACGGCAAGGTTGTGGAAGGAAGTCGGCAACGTAAAATCAATGGTACTATCCCGGAATTTGCCTCTATCCATTTATGGAAACCGCAGAAAATGAAATCAGCATGGCCGGAAGCGGATTTGAAGAGTCGTCCTCCCGAATGCGAATCCAGCCCTGTTGAATACAACGAAGCGTCTATACCTACTGCCGTCTTGGAGCCCAGTGCTACGAGTCTTCAGGAGTCTGACTGTGGAGGGAACTTGGTCACAACAGGGACTGTTTAAACATGAGAACTTGGCTGCTCATCCGTGAATGAAGTACCGTACTGTCCGTCTGCGGGTTGTACAACTTGGGAGCGTGGCGTGATGTCGCCGCTCCTAGACAGTCCAAGTATCACCTGGTACGCTGGGACAACCTTCCTGGATGCCCTTCTCGTTGCTGTTTGGTGTACCACCTACGCAACATCACAACCGACAAGAGGGGCATGCAGATTCCTGGGACTGAAGCAAATCCCAGCTTCACATAACGAGAGCTCTGTCCTTCCGACAGACATTCACGGCCATACCGGGCTGTGGCGACACACCAGCCGTCTGACCCTCTTACGACGGGGCCGCAGCACTGACCTCCGACAACTCCAGAACCTGCGCCTGCAGTGTCCTCGCCGCTCTCTGACGTGCTACTCTGCACCTTCGTGCAATGCGAGTCAACACGGCCGCTGTTGACAGCGCAGACAAGAGGGCAGGACTCTACAAATGTACACTTGTCTCTCAAATGGTTCAAATGGCTCTGAGCACTATGGCACTTGACATCTGTGGTCATCAGTCCCCAAGAACTTAGAACTACTTAAACCTAACTAACCTAAGGACATCATACACATCCTTGCCCAAGGCAGGATTCGAACCTGCGACCGTAGGAGTCACGCGGTTTCGGACTGAAGCGCCTAGAACCGATTGGTTACAGCGGCCGGCCCACTTGTCTCTCTTACTCATTGAAGGAGGCTAAAGCTGGAAAACTGCCACAGTATTGAGAAAGCATTATTAGTTTTGATTTGTCCTTAGTATGGGCTACTGCTGAGCAAGCTTTATCAAGTATGACATGAAACACTATGCAAATAGCTTTGGGACGTCGTTGATTTCTGAATAAAATGGTGTGGTTTTAAAATGTGAAATTCTATTTCTTCCACAAAATTTCTGAATTCCTCAGATTAAAGTTGTCATTGTTAATAACCATAGCTTCCGGTAAGTCACTCAGTGGACAAAAACTTTCACAAAACCTGAATTGTTATCATAGACATAATCGATGATATCTTAATCACAAATGAAAATTTAGAAAATGCATCGATAATGATAGGCCAGTAACTTCCAAAAAATGATGACCAAGATCGACGTGTAGATGTGACCAGAGTTCTGCTACCTGTGGTCACGGCAAAGGTTTCCGAGTTGATACTGACAGCTATTTTTGACACTAGTGCCATTTAATCAACATCCTGTTACGTCATTGTCTACATTTTTTCAGTATCAGTGCTCTCTGGCAATGCGTTTCGCATCGTGCTGTGACCTAGTGACATTCGTATAGCATTTGAAGTAATCCGGATGTAAGCTCTTCCGGATTCATAACTCGTTCTTATTTTGAATGTGCCAGAATGGCACATCTGTAGTTTGTGAGACCGTGGCTCATGTACCACTGTGATTGAATTACAGATTGACAAAATAGCTTTTTATCAATAGGCTCTCCGTCGGAATATACGGTTTAACCTTAGATAAAACTGGACTTTTGGCACAAGCTTTGCAGTTAAATTAAATTCAATATTAATTTTTCCCACTATCGTCACTCATAAAATCTGTTGAAAAATATATAGCTACTCAATTGAAAATCTTATTCTGCCCTACTGGCAGTTGGAAATGTACATTTGCGTGCGCAGTTTGGTTGCGGACCTGACAATTATTTCATACGCATAACTGGACGTAATTAGCGGCAACTGCTGCAGTTGTTGAGCTGTCCTGGAAAGAACAGTATTATTTGGTCCAAAACCACATTGTTGATGCGACGTAGTGTCACTGAAACCGAATTCTCATACATCAGCTGCAGTTGATAACATTTTATTTTGGTCATATTTTGTGAGACATTTAGCATGGAACAAATTTTGTTTTAATATGTGGAACACATGTTGGCATTCACAGTTCCAATTCCAGTTTCTGTCTTTCCGTACCAATTTGCGAATCAGTTTGCTTAAGGGTGCACC
The DNA here is from genome assembly GCF_023897955.1 of Schistocerca gregaria. Classification (NCBI taxonomy): domain Eukaryota; kingdom Metazoa; phylum Arthropoda; class Insecta; order Orthoptera; family Acrididae; genus Schistocerca; species Schistocerca gregaria. The sequence goes on from NC_064924.1 coordinate 418,797,203, forward strand.
ATGTGAGTTGACCTTCCTGTAGTAATTTTTTTATCCTAATATGGTACAATTTCTGGAGGTCTCTGGGAGCCAAAATCTTTGTGCAGCGTCGAATACCATGTACAGGCAGAATGTGTACTAAGTAATCCATTTTTCATGGGAGGAATATGTACTTGTCTTTACTACATTTTTAATTTGCTAGCTGCAAATTTTTGATGACTGATTCCAGACCTATTGAAACTTCATCGTGAGTTTTGTTGAGATAAGGATGTCGTTCACGTCTTACACAACGTTCGGAGCTTCCCGAGATAAATACTCTACATATTGCTGCAAAAAACTCGGAGCAATGGCGTTCCGAAATGGTAATTACTTACGCTGATATAGAGTAAATGGAGTATTGAGAGTTGTGAATCTGTTTGTCGTCATGCGTAAGTATTTGTATATGGGCATTCTTGGGACCAAGCTTTGAAAAGCTTTTGGAAACTAAAGCTCTAGGGAACTAAAGTTTTAGGAAACTAAACGAAGGAATCGATTGCTGAAATCGTCTTTACAGGGCCCTTCAATTTGGGCGCGCAACTGCTTGACTGTCTAACTTCAATACTGATTAACTCGGGAAACGTGTAGAGTTTCTTGTTTCTGTATTAAAAATTATTTCTCAGCATAGCCTACCGCGCAACATCGTTACAAGCTTTTCAGAATGTTTCTGACGACTCTGTATCTAAAACAGAATAACTGTGGCAACACCTGAGAAACAAGAACAACGATTTATTGAAATAATGGACATCGAAATGGACTCAGCTTTTGCCTTTTGAGAAGGCACGGCATAGATGTAATATTCTGAACCCAATCTGACGGAACGCCATACATTATTAGTTACTGATCTAATTAAATTTCATTCTGTACCGAAGTTAGTGCATTTATAATTTCAGTCTCCTAGTACATAAACACATAGCCTGTTATTTTGTGTAATCCTCGACCCTCAGTTTTACCTATCCGGCAATTTAAACTACCAGGTGTACGGGTTGAAATGAGTGTTAAGATACAAATGTGTCGATAGGGAACATTTGTTGTGAACGAGGCTTAATTTTTTTTGTTTGGTTCGTAAGACAACTGTCAAAGATATTTAGAATACATCAAGTCATGAAACAAACAACATCATATGTTTTCATCGTGATAACAATGTCGAATTTTGTACTGAAAGTGATGATTTGCGGAAAGCATTAGCTTTTTGTTTTCATTTGAAAAAAAGTGTTGCAGAGTCGCATCGAATGCTTGTCGAGGCATAATTGTGATCATCCTCTATCAGAAGCAACATGCAAAAGATGGTTTCAACGGTTCAGAAATAATGATTTTGACGTAAGAAATGAAGAACGTGGAAGACCACCAAAAAAGTTCGAAGACGCCGAATTGCAAGCAATATTGGACGAAGATACTACTTTGAGTCAGAAGCAAATGGCAGCAATGCTAAGTGTTGCACAACAAATAATTTCTGACCGTTTGAAAGCTATAGGGAAGATCCAAAAGTGTGGCAAATGGGTGCCACATGAATTAAATGAAATACAGATGGAAAACCGAAAAACCATTTGTAAAATTTTGCTTCAAAGACATGAAAGAAAATCAATTTTGCATCGAATTATTACTGGCGATGAAAAATGAATTTATTTTAAGAATCCTAAACGGGAAAAATCATGGGTTATCCGGTACAACCATCAACATCGACTGCAAAACCAGATTCGGCAAGAAGACAATGCTCAGTGTTTGGTGGGATCAGAAAAGTGTGGTGTATCATGAGCTTCTAAAACCCAGTGAAACTGTGAGTAATAATTGCTACAGACAACAAATGATTAATTTGATCCATGCATTGATCTATTAAAGACCAGAATGGGCCAGAAGACACGGCAAAGTAATTTTTTTACACGACAATGCACCTGCACACAAAGCAAAACTGGTTCAGGATACAATCAAAACACTTGGCTGGGAGCTGTTACCCCACCCGCTGTATTCACCAGACTTGGCCCCTTGCGACTACCATGTGTTTTCATCAATGGGACACGCATTGACTGAGGAACACTTCGATTCCTACGAAGAAGTCTAAAATTGGGTGTCTAATTGGTTTGCTTGAAAATACGAACATTTCCATTTCTGTGGTGTTCACAAATTGCCAGAAAGGTTGTCAAAATGTATAGAAAGCAATGGTCAGTACTTTGAATAAATTGTTTTTACTTTTCAATTCAAAATTAGTGTTTCATTTTCACAAAAAACGCTCATTTCATACCGGTACACCTGGTACTCAGGTGAAAACAATAGCCAGCTTCGGGCTTCAGTGCTCTTTGAGGTGGCAGACGTAAATATTGGCAGGTGAGAGGCGTATTTGAATGTATTGTTGCGGAATCACTAACTGGAAAGCGTGTGACGATACTGTGTGTGAGGCCTCGCCGGCGTTTTCTGAAGACTGTCACTGTGCAGAGAGTGTGCCAGTTACCGTAGCAACCCTCCACTGGCGGTCGGTGGCATGGCGATTCTAATGAAGTTGTCTTCATTAATTTGTTATTCCTCGCTCGCCGTCTTGAGGTTATGTTAGATGCGCGCATGTTGCTCCCCCTGACGTTTTCCCCTGGAACCGCGGTAAACCACAGCCAAAATTATAGCGAGAGGTGGTGTGTCAACAGTCGGGCACATCCAGATGTGTAGGTTGGTCTTTGTGGTGAGAACGGACTTCGACTTCTATCTGGTCATCGACTGTTGGCTGCAGCTGGCGTCACTACTAGAGGCGAAGCTGGGGGTGGCAGCCGGTTGTCTTTGTATCTCCCACAGACGACTGATTGCACTGAAATCTCGTAATACTGAAAAAGAAAACAGTCTACGGTATCTGCTTATAAATACATTAGCGCATTACCATCGTAGCTGATTTCTAAGGTGCGCTGTGACAGAATGAGAAATTTGAGTTTCATAAACGGCAATGCTGAGCTACTCTATGGCTTCACCTTGCACCCAAGCTTCTCATGTCCAAGTGACGTTAAAGTTGACGTAAAGGTACGACGTTTTCTCAAATGTACTCGTTCGACGGAGACAGCAGAACAGTAATTAAGTATAGGAATAAAATTTTGATAAAACCAGTTGGAGCCCAGCCTCTGGGTACGCAGCGGTGGAGCAAGCGTTATCAACTGTAGGAAGAATGGAAGTATAATCATACAGGGAACTGATTGCCTCGTAGTGTGTAAAAGAGGACGCCAGGAACAGCTAATTCGGCAACTGGAAAACAGTGAAGAGCAGACACAGCGCTCTTCGGTTGTCCACCTAAGGATGACATGAAAACGCTTTAAGGCTGTAAATGTTGCACAATGGAACGCTCTGAAGTCATGAAGTTATACTTTATTCCAGATAACAATGCTGATAAGCTCGGCAAACGGGGGCATATTCTGTCATCCGTGTGGGGGATCACGTCATTAACTGCTATAAAATCCTCACCATCATTCCACTCATTGTCAGAGTTACGCCACTCCACCTGCGCCATGGATACTGACGGAAGGCCATCTCTTAGTTGCAGAATACCCTCTTCAAAAGAAGGGAAGGAGAAAGATGGGGTTTACCATCCCGTGGACATTAGACACGGAGCACGAGCTCGGACTATGGCAAAGTGGGGAAGGAACTCGGCGGTGCACTTTCACAGGATCCATCCCAGAATTTGCCTGGAGCGTCGTCCTTCCGAATGCCAGTCCAGCCATGTTGAATACAAGGACGTGTCTATATCCGCCGCAACCTTGGAGTCCACTACTACAATGATAATGGTGGTGATGCTTGGTTTGGGGAGCCCTCAACTGTGCAGTCATCAGCGCCTGTAAAAAATCCCAATCTGTACACAGTAACCACCCGCTGTGGCCTAGCGGCTCTAAGCGCTTCACTCTGGATCTGCGCTGCTACTACGGTCGCAGGTTCGAATTCTGCATTGGGCATGAAAGTGTGTAATGTCCTTAGGTTAGTTAGGTTTAAGTAGTTCAAAGTACAGGGGACTGATGACCTCAGGTGTTCAGTCCCATAGAGCTTAGAGCCATTTCATCCATTTTGCACACAGTAATATCTAGCCACTTTCATGATGAGGACAACAGTCCCTTGGGAGGCCAAGTCCCCAACCCGGTCTGGAATCAAAACTGGGGACCCGTGATCCAGAAGTAGCAACGGTAGCCACAAGAGCACGTGCTACGGACCTACTGCTACGAATCTTTAGCTGTCAGACTGTGAAGGGAACTTGGTCTCTATGAGGTACACTCCTCTTGGTCACAATAGGGATGACTGAAGACGAGGGCTGGCTGATCCTCTGTGAATGAAGAACCAATTTGCCCGTGTGCGAACATTTCTACTTGGAAGCTGGGTCCGTGTACCGCCACTCCTGGGCAGTAGTAGTACTACCTTACCATCTGTACCCTGGGACCGCCTTTCTGGCTGTTCTTCTCGTTGCTCTTGGGCCTTCTGCCTATGCGCCCTCTCGACAGCCGACTACAGGAGCACGCATATACCTGGGGCTGAACCCAATCCCAGCTACACTTAACGAGAGCATTGGGCGTCGCCACACGTCCACAGCCATACCGGGCTGTGGTGACACACCAACTGCTTGACCCTCTTATGACAGGGCCGCAGCACTGACCTCCGACAACTCCAGAGCCTGCGCCTGTAGTGTCCTCGCCGGGGTCTGACGTGCTACTCTGCGCCTTCCTGCAATGCAGGTCAGCACGGTCGTTGTTGCTAAACAGCGCTGGGGAGAAGACGGGGTCGATGAAAAGCACTCGCTTATAAATGATTGTAAATTGAATGATGTCTCCTTAGCACTACGGTGCTCCTCTCGACTCCACCATGGCTGCTCCACTTGTCTCTCCTACACCTATGTAGGAGGCCGCATCTGGTGCGCTGCTATAGTAATGAGTTTTGCATTGTCCTTACCATGCTGCAGAGCGAGCTTTGTCACGTGTGGCTTAAACGTCCATGCAAATAGTGCGGGAAAGCCGTTGATTTGTGAGTGAAATGGTGCGGTTTTAAAGTGTGAAATGCCATTTCTTTCATAAAAAGTCTGAACTCTTCAGGTGAAAATTTTCATTTTTATTAACTATAGCTTCTGACAATCTCTCAGAGTACAAAATCCTTCACAAAGCCTGAATTCGTATCATAGACGTAATCGATGATATTTGGATCACAAATGTAATTTAGAAAATGCACCATTGGCGAAGAGCTTCCAAAAAATGGCGCACCGAGGACGACGTGTAGATGCGGCCAGGGCTCTGATACCTCTTGCCACTGTAAATGTTTCCGAGGAGGAACTGACAGGTATTTTGGACATTAGTGGCATTTAACCAGCATTCTTCCTACATCTTTACACTTTTTTCATTATCAGTGCTCTCTGGCAATGCGTTTGGCATCGTAGTAAGACACAGTGTCATTCGTGTAGCATCAGAAGTACTTTGGATGCGATCTCTTCCGGAATTATCTCTCCTTTCTTTGCTAATTCGGGATGTACCAGAATAACACGTTTGTAAACTCTGACAGCATCTCCCACGTGCAAATGTGATTTAATTGCATATTGAATAAGCAGTCACTCCGTGTGAATATACAGTGCTATTTAAGCTCAGATAAAACTGTATCTTTTGGCACAAGCTTTGCAATTAAATAAGAATTCAATGGAATACTTTCACATTGTCGTCACTGAATAAATCTATTGTAAAATATACATCTACTGAATAGAAAATCTTATTTTGTCCTATTGGCAGATGGGAATGTACATCTGCGATCGTATTTTGTACTGCGACTCTGAAAATTATTTGACAGTCATAATTGGGAAAACTTTGCACCCAGCGCTGCAATAGTTGTGGTGTCCTGGAAGGAACAGTACTTCTTGGTCCAGAAATAGTAATAAAAGGCTTGGAATCAATAAAAAGAATCAATTTACATTTGACAATATCATGTATTCGTGCAACTTAATGACAGGGAAAATCCTTCCAAGTGCTTTTTTCTTGATGTGACTGCAGTTCCTCTGGGCAACTCTTACTGTTTTCAACACAACGTCATTAGCTATTCGAAATCACGTTGTTGATGCGCCGAAAGGGCACCGAAGCCAAATTCTGACACATCAACTGCAATTGCCAACATTTTATGTGGTTCATATATTGTGAGACATTTAGCATCGAAAAATATTTTGATTAAAACAAATGCATGTTGCCAATTCGCAGTTCCAACCCTAGGTTTTGCCTTTCCGTACGCATTTATGAAGCAGTTTGCTTATTTTTGCAGTATGTAGTGTGAACTTCCTGTAGTAATTCTTTTGTTCTAATATGCTACACAGTTTCTGGATGTATTTTGGACCCGAAATGGTTTTAATTGCTTCAGTATGTTGCAATGTCGAATACCGTGTGCAGACAGAGTGCGTCCTAGGTATTGCATTTTTCGTGAGACGAATATGCACTTGTCTTTATTATATTTTAAATTTGCCATCTGAAAAACTTTGAGGACTGTTTCCAAACCTCGTGAAACTACTTCCGGAGTTTTGATTGAGATAAGGACGTCGTCCAGTGGGTTCACACCGTTTGGCGCTTTCCGAAATAATTGCTCTACGTTTTGCTAGACAAAACTCCGAGCAGCGGCAGTCCCAAATTGTAATCTCTTGCATTGGTATGGAGTGACGGAGTATTAACAACCATGAATCGCTGTGTCGTCATCCATACGTATTTGTAAACAGGCATTCATGGGATCAACGTTTCACCACGGTGTTTCCCACTGACTATTTTTAATGGTGTCTATATATTATCATGTTCAAGGTGACCAATTTCCTGTTGTACTTCATCGTTTAACACAAAGGACACAGCATTCTGCTTCAATGTGATGTGTGGATAGTTATGAATTCTACTGCTTGTAGCGCCGGGAAAATATTATATTTTTGCAATAGTTCTTGCGATTTGCCCATGAGAACACCAGTATCAACCTTCATGACGAAGCCAAGAATATTGAAAAGATCAAGGCGAAACCAATTTGTTGCTTTCCAATAATTCGGCCATCTGCATCCAAAACCACGCCGGGCTGTGGCGACACACAAACCGCCTGACCTTCTTACGACGGGGCCGCAGCACTGACCTCCGACAACTCCAGAATCTGTGCCTCCTGGGTCCTCGGCAGGCACTGACGTGAAACTCTGCACTTTCGTACAGTGCGGTTCAGCACAGCCGCTACTAGGCAGCGCTGGGAAGACAGAGTGGATACAAAACACTTCCTTATAAATGATTGTAAATTGAATGATGTCACATTATCTCTCAGGCGCAACAGACGACTCTACCACTGAACGTCCACCTGCTTCTCCCACACTGATGTGGGAGGCTAAATCTGGTGGGCTGCACAGTACTGAGAAAGAAATTTTAGTTTGGCGTTATCCTTACCATACTGCTGAGCGATCTATGTCATGTGTGACTCGAACGTCCTTGCAAATGCTTCTGGCAAGCCTCCGATTCCTGAATGAAATTGTGTGATTTTAAATTGTGAAATGCCATTTCTTTCAGAATAGGTCTTAATACTTCAGGTGAAAATTAAGAGTCATTGTTAATAACTATCGCTACCGGAATTATTTCAGTGGACAAAACTTCTGACAAGGCCTCAATTCTAATCACAGACATAATCGATGATACCTGGATCACAAATGAAAATTTAGAAATGGCATCGATGACGATGACCCAGTAGCTTACAAAAAATGGTGACCAAGATCGACGTCTACGTCTACGTGATTACTCTGCTATTCACAATAAAGTGCCTGGCAGAGAGTTCAATGAATCACCTTCAAGCTGTCTCTCTACCGCTCCACTCTCTTATTTTATCGTGATGATCATTTCTCCCTGTGTAGGTAGATGCCAACAGATTGTTTTCGCAATCGGAGAAGAAAACTGGTGATTGAAATTTGATGAGAAGATCCCGTCGTAACGAAAGCGCCTTTGTTTTAATAATTGCCACTTCAATTCACTTATCTTGTCTGTGGCACTATCTCCCCTACTCCGCGATAATACGGACCGAGCTGCCCTTCTTTGTACTTTTTCGATGTCATCCGTCAGTCCCATCTGATGCGGATTCCACACCGCACAGCAATACTCCAGAATAGAGCGGAAAAGCGTGATGTAAGCAGTCGCTTTAATAGACCTATTGCACCTTCTAAGTGTTCTGCCAACGAATCGCAGTCTGTGGTGGCTCTACCCACAACATTATCTAGGTGATCGTTCCAATTTAGGGTATTTGTAATTGCAATCCCTAAGTATTTAGTTGAATTTACAACTTTCAGATTTGTGTGACTTATCGCATAATCTAAATTTAGTGGATTTCTCTTAGTACTCATGTGGATAACTTCACACTTTTCTTTATTCAGGGCCAATTGCCACTTTTTGCACCATACAGATATCTTATCTAAATCATTTTGCAATTCGTTTTGGTTATCTGATGACTTTACAAGACGTATAGATGTGACCAGGGTTATGCCACCTGTGGCCACAGGAGGAAATAACAGGTATCTTTGACATTAGTGTCATGTAAGTCCCAGTGCCGTTCGTGCAGCATTTCACTTTGGATGTGAGCACTTCCGGAATGACGTCTCGTGTCTTCGCTGATTCTGAATGTACCAGACTAGCACGTTTTTCAACTGTGATAGCATGTCTCATGTACCAATGTGATTTAATTACAGGATGACTAAGCAACATTTCATCAATAGGTACTCCGTGTGAATATACGATTCAACCTTAGATAAAACTGGATCTTTTGGCACAAGCTTTGGAATCAAATTCGAATTCGATGGAAAATTTTTATAAAATCGTCTCTGAATAAGTCTATTGTAAAATATACACTGTTGTAGAAAATTAAAGCAACAAATGCCAAACATCCATGGTTGTTGTCATTTTACCACAAAACAGTATAAAAAGCCTATAGTAAAGTAGAAACAATGTGAACGATAGTGAAAGTAAATAACAGCAACATGCCTAACAGTAGATAAAAATGCTTTTCGTTCTTTCCAACTTAACCGATTTGCACACACATTCCGACAACTGGTTAATGTGCTCAGTATGGGGTCTGAGCAACTCTGGCAACAGTACGGGCGTAACAACAACGACCCATGCTGTGAATGATATCTCATGTTAGGCCATAACGCCCATTCTTCCAGGAGAGCTGCTCACAAGTCTTTGAGAGTGGTTGGTGGTTACTGACGTAAAGCGATCTCTGTCCCTAGTGCCCCCAAGACGAACTGTATGGGTTTCACATCGAGAGAACGAGCAAGTCACGCCATGCGTGCAATACCTTCCGTTTACAAGGAAACGTCAACTGCTCTTGCTCTGTGGTTGGTCATTCTCGTCATTCATTACGAACTCTGGGCCCGCACCACCTCGCAAAAACCGCACATGAGGCCCCAAGATCTCGTCACGATACATGAAAACAGTCATATCTTGACGATTCACCCATACAATTTCATGACGAGGCTTTCATATGTCAACATAATCCCTGTCCACAATATCAGGGATCCTCCTCGCTATCGGTCTCTTTGAGAACTGAAGTCGTGTTCCACGTTCAGTCCAGATGATAATGCGTCGAGAATCACTCTCCAGACCAAATCGGGACTCACGTGTGAAAAGAACATTGGCCCACTGTTCGACGGCCCAGGTGGCATGTTGACCACTCCACTCTAGACGTTCCTTTCCTTGAAGACGCATTAGATGTGCAACCGCAGCAAATCCCCAACAATTTAGCCCACACTGCCGAAGCCTTCTGTAAATCGTTTGTCTCGATACAACACCTCCTGTTGATACTGCGGTGTCATATACCAGGTAGCATGCAGTTATGAGGCAGTACTGTCGTGCCTTTACATCCAAACAACTGCCCTCTCTTTCTGATATCACTCGTGATCGACCCTGCCCTGGTCTTGGCGGTATTGTTTCCGTCTCTATTAATAGTTGCCATATCCGAGAAACAACAGAACGATTCACATTAAACCATGGGGCCTCATCAATTTGCTACTGTCTGCTTCCAGTCTCCTTGTGGTCCTCCACCCTAGATCATTTACCGAGCGAGGTGGCGCAGTGGTTAGCGCACTGGACTCGCATTCGGGAGGACGACGGTTCAATCCCGTCTCCAGCCATCCTGATTTAGGTTTTCCGTGATTTCCCTAAATCGCTTCAGGCAAATGCCGGGATGGTTCCTTTGAAAGGGCACGGCCGATTTCCTTCCCCATCCTTCCCTCACCCGAGCTTGCGCTCCGTCTCTAATGACCTCGTTGTCGACGGGACGTTAAACACTAATCTCTCCTTCCACCCTAGAGAGTCTGGTAGGTGTCTTCTTTGTGCCATACTGCAACGTCGGTGAGTGCACCTACAGCGATTGTGAATATGGGACTACGTGGCAAACACTACCCTGTTTGGTAAGTACGCTCACGTCATCACTGGCGTTTGCCATTTTCCGTGCAGAACACGATTGCACTGACATCTGTTGACAGTTTTTATGATTGCACGGTGAATTAGACACACGATGGGCAAATAGCGGTCTGTTGCTTTAATTTGGACACTAGTGTACATCTACTGAATTGAAAATTTTCTTCTGCCATATTTGCAGTTGGGGATGTGCAACTGCATTTGCATTTTTTGCAGCGGACTTGAAAGTAACTTCATAGTCATAACTGGACAAAAGTAGCGCCCAGCGCTGAAATTGTTGGGATGTCCTTGGAGGAACAGTATTATTTGGTCCAGAAATAGTCACCAAAGGCTTGTGGTCCATAAAAACAATGGATCTGCAGTCGATGATATTGCATATTTGTTTAACTTTTTGACAGCAAAAGTCTTTGCAAGTGCTTCCGTCTCAGTCTGACCATAGTTCCTCTAAGCAAAGCTTACTGTTTTCAACGCAGACTTTATTGGACATTCGAAACCATGTTGTTGATGCGACGAAACAGCGCTGAAGCTCAATTCTGGTACATCAGCTACAGTTGCTAACATTTTGTGTGATTCATGTGTTGTGAGTCATGTAGCATCGAACAAAATTTGCTTTAACATGTGAAGTGCCTGTTGGCATTTGCAGTTCCTATTTCAGTTTTTGCCTTTCCGTACTAACTTGTGAAGCTGTTTGCTTATGGTTGTAGTATGTGGAAGGAACTTCCTGCAGCAATCATTTTGTGCTAATATGGTACACAGTTTCTGGAGGCCTTTTGGAGCCGAAAGGTTTTTAATTACTTTAGTATGCTGCAGCATCCAATACCATGTACAGACAGAATGTGTCCTAGGTAATACATTTTTTATGGAAAGTATATGCACTTGTCTTTATTACATTTTACATTTGCCATCTGCAAAATTTTGAGGACTGGTTCCAAACATCGTGAAACTTCTTCCGAAGTTTTTCTTGAGATAAGGAAGTCGTCCAGGTAGTTCACACCGTTCGGAGATTTCCGAGATAATTATTTTTTGGTGGAAAAAACTCGATGCAATGGCAATCACAAATGTTAACCTCTTATATAAGTATGGAGTGAACGGAATATTAATAACTACGAATCTGTGTGTCGTCGTCCATAAGTATTTGTAAATAGGCATTCTTGGATCAAGGTTTGAAAAGTAGATACCATCAGCTGATTTAAACGTAAATTCTTCCGTTTGAATAAAAATCGCTAACAGATTGTGCACTTACTGTGGCTTTTAAATTTCCTCAGATCTGTAATGAGCCATTTGGTTTCTACACTACCGCAGTTGGTGTTTCTCACTGCCTACTTCTTATCGAGTCTATAACAGTAATATGTTCGAGGCAATCAGTTTCCTGCGTGACTCAATCCTTTAACACATTGAGAACAGAATTCTGCTTCAATGTGATGGGTGCATGGTTGTTTTTAACGGTGCTTCTTCCAGCTTCGAAAAAATATCATATTTTTGCAACAATTTTTGCGACTTGCCAGTGAGAACGTCAGTATGAACCTTCGTGAATGGTGAAGCCAAGAATATCAAATAGATCAAGGCGCAACAAATTTGTTGCTTTCTGAGAAGTGACAACTACTAATTCGGCCTGTCTGGTTAATTGCTTGTGCGCAAAACCCGTAATAAATTGACCTTTGAGCGGTTTCATTTATTCGCTCATCTAAGTAGCCCACCCTGAAATCATTTAATATCGGCGAACCTAATTTCTTGTACGACTGCAGAGAGTGACAAGCCTGTATCAATTTGAAATTGTAATGACACTTTACTAACTCAGAGAGTTGCAGATAGAACCTTGTCATCCACCGAAAAGATTGCATTCACATTACATTTCGAAGGTGAGATGTAATTTAACTGTACATATTCTTTGCGTACATCATCAGGATCTTAAATTTGAATCACTTTGTATGCCTGAGGGTCTTAGTGCGTTGCCTGAGTTGTTTAGTGTTACATGTTTCCGATCTATGTCCTAACTTCTTACCGTAACTGCACTGAACGTTTCAAAAGAAACAATAATTTCCTCGATTTTGGTTACTCCACAGCGTGAACAAGACTTTAATTTAACAGTAGATAATCTGTTTACGGAATGGCAATTCCGACGTGGTACTTTTACGCCCTGTGACTTGCGCAAATCGCCGTGCTGATTGCGTGGACGCACCTTCTACCTTTGTAACGTAAACATGTAAACCGTCTGCACTTCGGAGCGCGTCAACTGCTATCTGACAGCTCACATACCCACCCACTAATCGCATACGAGCGAGATGGAGCAATGGTTAAGACAATGGTTTCCCGTTTGAGAGGACGACGTTTCAAACTCGAGTCCTACCATCATATCTTAGGTTTTCCGTGATTTCCTTAACTCGTCCCAGGAAAATGACGGGATGATTCTTTGAAAGGGCACGGCCGATTTCCGTCCCCATCCTTCACATAATCCGAGCTTGTGCTCCGCCTCTTATGAACTCGATGTCAAAGGGACTTTAACCCCAATCTTCCTTCCGTCCAAATTAAAGATAGACGATTTTGTAAACATAGATTAGTTAGTCTAAGTAAGTCTTTCTTTAGCTCATTATCTAGAGGGTGCATTGTCAGCATATCTCTAGTAAAAGAATCTGCATATAAATTTTCCACATTGCCATTTCACACTGAAATTTAGTCTCCCTAATTAAGCTCTGTAATTGTGCTAGCCACTCGTTATAACCTTGAGTTGGTTTCTTAAAAAGCCCAAAAATTTTATGTCTGGGGGTTGCACATGTATTTGATCCTCAAAATATAATTCTAAATTATTTTTAATTAGCTGAGTACTCGTGCCCGGGAATGTATTTATTCCAGTTCTATTACCTTCACCTTCTGTATGTCCATCTCTTCCACCCTCCTCCCTGTTCATCTTCTCCTCCCCCTCTTTCTGTCCGCCCCCATCCAACCCCCACTCTCTGTCTATCTCCTTCTGTCCCTCCCTTTGTCCGACTGCTGCTCCTCCCTCACTCTGTCCATCTGTGTCTCCCTCGTTTGTCCAGCTCCTGCTTCCTCTTTTACATATCTACTCCTCCTTCACTGACACATCTCTTCCTGCCTCCTTTATTTCCCTCTCACTCCATCTCCTCCTCCCAGCTATGTCCATCTCCTTCTTCCCTTCTCTTCATCCATCTCTTCCTCCCCTCTCGCTTTCTACCCATCTCCTCTTCCCCCTATCACTCTCTGTCCATCTCTTCTTCCCATTCTGTGTCCATTTCTTGCGCTACATCTCTCTGTCCATCTCATCCTCTCTCAAACTATGTAATTGTCCCCAAATCTCGCTGCCCATCTCCTCCTCTTTTTCCCATTTCATCTTCTCCTCTCCCTTCCTCTGTCTATCTCCTCCTCTTCCTTTTCTGAATCCATTTTACACTCCCGTATCTCTTTCCATCTCCTCCTACCCCACACATAGCTGTATACACATCATACAACCCCCTCTCCGTCTGTCCATTTCTTTCTCCCCCAACAACAAAAGAAGTTTGCTGGTTCCTACCCCACACTAATTCTTTCCAGGCAGTAAGTAACACATGCACCAAATTCGGTTGCGATCGATCCAGGTGTTTACAAGGAGCTCTTTACCCAAAGTATTGGTCGAATATGCATGTATTTCACATACATGTAATATATTTGATACTTATTTGTAAACATGTTTCATCTGTATCTCTATTGAATTTCACCCTCTGTTTCATTTTCATGCAGCTCTATGTTTCTGCAATCGTATCTCCTGAACTAAGTATTACAAAATGATATAATTTAGTAGGTACATTCATCGCGAAATATATATACTGTCTGCGAAATCTCAGTGTTATTACGTCGTATCTCGTGAACTGTGCGCCGTACAATGATATAGTTTTGCCTATAAATTTATTTGTATATATCAATACTGTTTTCCACATGTGTGGAGAGTACGGTTAGTAGTAAAGAAGTAATGAATTAAAACGTCATGCCTGATGTAGCAGTTTCCTGCATGAACAGCGAATATGTAGCAAACGATTAGGTATATTCCTCTCATAATTTTATGGGGTTTGCCAACGAGAATAAGGTCTACTGCAAGTCATTAAGTGCTGTTATTCTCAAACTGTATGAATAAAATCTGGTTATTCACCTGCAGTGGGCTACACTTCTTTTTCACCCACACTTTTTTCGTAAGTAGGTGATCTTACCCCACAGCGATTGTTTCCATACAGTAAGTACATGTGTACTAGCCTTGGTTGAAATCAAACCAGTCATTTCGGAGAAGATGTGGAACAGACGTACATAAATATTTACATACAGACAAACAAACATACAAACATACAAATACACGTAAATATTTACGGGTTTCTGAGTGGGATAGAATCACTGGATTGACTTTTCGAGATGACTGTTTGATCAACTGAAGTATATCAGGATCAGCATTAGCAATTGTCAGCTGAGACTTGATGTGTGATCAAATCTTGTTCCCATCGGAAGACATAATCCGGACATTTCTGGCTGAACGCCGGAAATGGTGGCGGAGACATCTTCAGAATGTTTGGCCAGCCATGTCACAAGCAACTCTTACATATTAAAGAGATGCTGAAAAATTAGTATAATGCGCTGCAGCAGTTCTGATTGAGCAGCGTCTGAACAACATCATTCAGAACAGTATACGATAGTCTCTTAAATTACTTGGAATGAAAATGGAATTAGGTGCCCACACACAGATTCAAACAGTAAAAAATCAAGCGCTACACTGAGGTAACATAAGTCATGTGATAGCGATACGCCCCTACACAGACGACGGTATTATCACATACACGAGGTATAAAAGGGCAGTGCATTGACGGAGCAATCATCTGCACTCACGTGGCTCTTGTGAAAAGGTTTTTGGCTTGATTATGGTCGCACGAGAGGAATTAACAGACATTGAATGCGGAATGGTAGCTGAAGCTACACGCACGGGACATTCCATTTCTGAAATCTTCAGTGAATTCAATATTCCGTGATCTACAGTGTCAAGAGTGTGACGAGAATACCAAATTTCAGGCATTACCTCTCACCACGGTCATCGGAGAGGCCGACGACCTACACTTAACGACCGAGAGCAGCGTCGTTTGCATTAATGGTTCAAATGGCTCTAAGGAATATGTGACTTAACATCTGAGGTCATCAGTCCCCTAAACTTAGAACTACTTAAACCTAACTAATCTAAGGAAATCACACACATACATGCCCGAGGCAGGATTCGAACCTGCGACCGTGGCAGTAGCGCGGTTCCGAACTCAAGCGCCTAGAACCGCTCGGCCACATCGGCCGGCCCATTTGCATAACTTGTCAGTGCTAATAGACAAGCAACACTGAGTGACATAAGCGCAGAAATTAGTGTGTAGCGTACGACGGACGTATCCGCTAGGACATTGCCTCGAAATATGGCGTTAACGGGGCACAGCAACAGACGAAAGAAAGGCTTTGCCAACAGCACGACATCGCCTGCAGTGCCTCTCCTTGCCTCCTAACCATATCGCTTGGGCTTATCAGGTGAGTCCCGTTTTCCTTTGGTAAGAGCTTATGGTAGGGCTCGGGTGTGGCGCAAACTCCGCGAAGCCATGGACCTCAATTGTTTGTAAGGTACTGTGCAAACTGGTTTCGGCTCCATAATGGTGTTGGCTCCATTTACAAGGGATGTATTGGGCACTCTAGTCCAACTGAGATGCCTATGACTGGAACTTGGAGACCATTTGCGACCATTCATGTAATTCATGTTCCCAAACAATGTTGGAATTCCAGAATGAGATTTTCACTCTGCAGCGGAGTGTGCGCTGATATGAAACTTCCCGGCAGATTAATACTGTGTGCCGGACCGAGACTCAAACTTGGGGGTTTTGCCTTTTGCGGACAAGTGCTCTACCAACTGAGCTACTCAAGCACGACTCACGCCCCGTCCGCACAGCTTTAGTTCTGCCAGTGCCTCGTCTCCTACCTTCCTAACTTTGCTTGGGTATCTCAGTTGGTAGAGCACTTGCCCGCGAAGGGCAAAGGTCCCGAGTTCGAGTTTCGGTCCGGCACACAGTTTTAATCTGTCAGGAAGTTTCATAATGATGGAATTTGTTATGGATGACAATGCCCCGTGTCACCGGGCCAAAATTGCTCGCGACTGGTTTGAAGAACATTCTGGACAATTCCAGCGAATGATTTGGCCATCTGGATCATCGCCCATCATGAATTTCCTCTAACATTTATGAGACATAAGCGAGAGGTCATTTCGAGCATAAAATCCTGTACGGATAAACTTCCCGCAATTGCAGACGCTATAGAGGCACCATTCCTCAGTATTTCTGCAGGGGATTTCCAACGACTAGTTGAGACCATACGACGTCGGATTCCTGAACTTCACCGGGTAAATGCAGATCAGACACGTTATTAAGAGGTATCACATGTTTTTTGTCACCTCAGAGTAAATTAAAGTGTTGCCATAAAAAATACCAGCTGTACTCGTCCATAAAATCTCTGTGCAAGTTGTATTGGCAGAAGTCTTGTCTTAAATATTGTTGAAATTCATATTCCAGTTATTTTCTTTATCGCCAGTTTATGATACTGGCAGTACAACATCTTGTCGCCAGTTTAATAACCGGGAAAATTATTCTTTGAATCGTACAGTCTCATTACCGGCTTATGTTGTTCTTGTAGTAGTGCGACATACCTTGTCTCGTCGCCATTTTATGTTCTAACAGGAAGCGAACCCACAGCTATAGAGTTCCATGGGTACAGGAATGTGGCCTACTTGCTCGTTTAAGGTCATGCCACGGTACAATATTTCTAAAACGGAAGAACTCTATCAACACATGAGAAACTAAAACATTCAGTTATTAAAATAATATACATCAAAGTATGCTCAGTTCTTCCTTCACGAGAAGACGTGGCACTGATGTAAACCTCTGAACCAAATGTTAACAAAATGGTAGCTAATTACTAACTAATCTAACTGAAGTTCAGTTTGGACTGCAGTCACATAGTTTATATGTTCCATTAAAAGCAAAGGTGGCAACATTAAGAGTACAATAGATATTCCAATGTTAAAAGCTGAGGCGAGAGTGGATAGGTGAGAAGAGTACATTGAAGGTGTTAACGAGGGAAAGGAGTTATCTGATGACTTGATAAAAAAGAAATTGGAGTAGATATGGAAGTGGTAGGAGATCAGCTGTTAAAGTCAAATTTAAAAAAGCTCGGGAAGACTTGATTTCAAATTAGACAGGCGGGACAGATAACTTTCCATCGGAATTTCAAAAATCTTTGGGAAATTGGCAACGAAACCACTATTGAAGTTGGTGTGTAGATAAGTGCGAGAACTATAGCACATGCAGTCTACCAGCTCATTCATCCAAGCTGCTGACAAAGATAATATACAGAAGAATGGAAACTAAAATGAGGAACTGTTACAAGACTATCAGATTGGCTTTACAAAAGGTAAAGGCACCACACAGACAGAAACAAGACTGAAGAAAATTTAAGAGACAAAATGGTTTAAATGGCTCTGGGCACTATGGGACTTAACATCTCAGGTTATCAGTCCACTAGAACTTAGAACTAGTTAAACCTAACTAACCTAAGGACATCACACACATCCATTCCCGAGGCAGGATTCGAAACTGCGACCGTAGCGGTCGCGCGGTTCTAGACTGAAGCGCCTAGAACCGCTGGGCCACATCGGCCGGCATTTAAGAGACAGTCATAGGACTTGCCGACCTGGAAAAAGTGTCCACCAAAATGGTGCAGGATTTTCGAAATTCAGTACAATAACTTTTTAAACTCTGAGAGATGCCTCCGTTGCTGCTTCATTCTTGTCTAACGGTTTTGGAAAAGTTTATTGTTAAGCATAAAGTTCGGATTTTATGTGCCTTACTTTTCCTTTCCTTAGAGTAGAATCCAGTGGGAAACACTTTTCAACCACTGAGCGAACTGTTTTTACGTGACGTTAGACGTTCCCTTTCTCCAAACCGATACACAATGTCCTTCACCTGGGTAAAGAAATCGGTTTCCCATTACGAATGAAAGTGAAGATTTTCCTTTTTTCGCTTGAACACAACAAATCAAACAATCCACGGTAGGAAGCGCCTGATATATACACAAAAAACATGATGTGAAAACATCCCGCGCGTACTGTCAACTATGAGGTCGACAGTGCAGTATTCTTCACTGACAATATCAGTTACATGAAGATGTTGGGATTTTCTAGTGGCATTTGACAAGAGTGTAGCCTCGTACGAAAGTGAAACGAAACGTAGACGATAAGCAGTTCAGATATGAATAAAATATAAGTTTTTGAAATGTCATGCTACAGAAGAATGCTGAAGATTAGATGGGTAGATAGTTTAACTAATGAGGCGGTATTCAACAAAAAGGACCTTTGTGGCGTTACTTGACTAAAGGAAGGTGTCGGTTATTAGCAGACCTTCTGAGATATCAAGGAGTTGTCCATATATTATTGGAAGGAACAGTGGGGGTTGAAACTTGCAAATGGAGACGAAGAAACGAGTACAGTAAGCAGGGTCAAATTGATTTCGGTTTCAGTAGTTACTCGGATATGAAGAGGTTTGTACAGGATAGAGTAGCGTGAAGAGTTACGTCAAATTATTCTTATGACTGAAGACCAGAAGAACGACATTTGTTTATTTCACTGTGCCTGCAGTAGTTAGTTATCCAGTGAAATATCATGTACCCAGTACAATTATGTTGAGATATTATTTTTATTTCGTTTAACTGATGGCAACAGCCAACATTTGTTATAGGGTTAATAGGTTCCCTGCAGAACGTGTTCTTGTGCTGTTGCGAACCCTTTAGTCGCCCATTTAGTTCTCGAATGTTGATATACTGTAAGAACTTCGTCCGAACAAGACAGAGCCAGGGCAAAATCACTACACGTGCAAAGATGAGATGTGGTGCCAGTGCCATAGGCACCCGCCACTTGCACGAGTTCCACCAGCGCCATTGGCAGAGCTGAGGAGGAAGATATCGACGTTGTTTCGGACAATCGCTGGCCGAGTACAATCCGCCAATGACCCGACAACAATGGAGTAGCCTACTCGACAGATAGAAGAGCAGCTCTCGCCCACTTCATTATAGATCATTATGGAGGGTTGACTTTGACAGGGAACGTCGTATGTGAACTCTTAGAAGTGAACAGACAATTGTAAATTCCAATGTCACAAATTTCCCTCCAACCGGTTGCAAATAGAATTTAAAATTCTTTAACTAGTTTTCAACGACAACTAGGGGTGCCTTCTTAGAAGAAACTGTTACCTTACCTAACAATATCACAGGAAGGTACATTAATAGCAGGTAGGCATTAGAACAAACACTTAATTTTTACATATTAAATTTCATAAAAATACTCACATGTGGTAAATAGGAAATTCAAGAGACATCATTCTAGTCAAAACATTAAAACCACAATTAAAACATTTTCCACCTGAATACATAATAGGTACAGTCAGAATTTTAAAACATTATATAAATATGGCACTAAGGGCACTGCAGTGGCATAGGACACGAGTGAGTAACAGTGACTGGACGAGCGGTCCGTAGCAAATAACAACGTGAACATGATATAACTCGAGGCATCTAGTAGCAGAATTTACAGAGGTTTAACAACATTTAAACAAAATTAATGTAACAGTGATTGACAAATTATCAGGATGTAAATCATAAAAGCAAGGGAGAGGAAAACAGTATTTAAGGGCCTAACAAGGAAACGGATAGCAAACATTAGCTATCAGACACCACTAAGTAAAGGCTTTAAGCCATTAAAAATTTTTTATTAGCCGACTGCAGTTGTTCATTTAATATGAGGCCATCATTCAGAGAAATATGTTTGAAGATCTGTAACTCTTCCAAAACGTTTAGTCTAAAACCTTTTCTTTCACAGTGAAAAATTCCGATGTCATGAATTTCCATTTTAAATGTGGTTTTAATGTTTTGACTAGAGTGATGTCGCTCGAATTTCCTTTTAACCACATGTATTTTTATGCAATTTACTTTTTAAAAATTAAGTGTTTGTTCTAATGCCTACCTGCTATTAATGTACCTTACTGTGATATTGTTAGGTAAGGTAACAGTTTTTCTGTAGAAGGCGCCCCTAATTGGCGTTCAAAACTAGTTAAAGAATTTTAAATTCTATTTGCAACCGGTTGGCTAGAAATTTGTGACATTGTAATTAATTATGGTTGCTGATTACAGCCATGTTCAAAACGTCAATTGTAAATTGTATTTGCAATGTTCTGTGAAGCTGACCCACGATTATTTGCACTTAGCCATTGAGGGCCTTTTTTGTGTTATATTACAAGCAGAGCTGGAAACTTTATTACTCAACACGTCCCAAAGATATCATCATCAGTTATCTGCTATATTAGCAGGTCCTTTGCCTCTCCATTTTCTGCGATCCATTGCTTCCTTCTTAAGGCTGCAGTATGTTGTACCGTCCATCATGTCATCCAGTATCTGGAATCTCTTCCTTCCTCGCTTCCTTTTACCTTATACATAACCTCCTGAAACTGTTTTTATCAGTCCGTCATTCTTTCTAAATATATACCCTATCCAAATTCTTTTTCTTCTCTTCATTACATCTAGTAACTGTCTTTCCTCTCCCACTCTTCTCAGTACCTCTTCATTTTTTACTTTGTCCATCCAACTTATTCTTTCCATCTTCCTCCTTGTCCAGATCTCAAAAGCCTCCGGCCTTTCTCTGTCTTTTTTCCTCATAGTCCATGTTTCAGCGCCATGTAGAAGAACACTCCATACAAGACATTTTATGAGTCTCTTTCTGAGTTTTCTGTCCAGACCGCTGCAGAAGATTCCCCTTTTCTTATAAAACGCCTCTTTTGCCATTATTATCCTTGTTTTAATTTCTGTGGTGCACTTCCAGTCGGTGTCTAACCCGCTTCCAAGATACTTAAAATTTTGTACCTGTTGTAGTGTTTCTCCATTCAGCATAATTTTGATTTCCTTATTTCCTCCTGGTGCCAATAGTTTTGTTTTATTTGTGTTAATTTTCGTTCCATATTTTTTCCGTTAGTTACGATGATGTCCACCAAATCCTGTAATTCTTTTTCCCCTGTGGCTAGAAGGACCATGTCATCAGCAAATCTCAAACACCTTACTCTCCTTCCTCCTATTTTTAGTCCTTTGTCATCTAATCAACATTGGTCAATCATATTTTCCAAGTAGAGGTTGAAAAGAGTAGGTGATAAGCAGCATCCTTGTCTAACTCCAAAGATAAGTAAACCATTTTTAACTCATTTGTGTGATTTTATTACTAATTTGTTGGAGTGTGTAGAACCTTAGTTCTCCTGCCCTGTTACCTAAACATGAGTCACAAGCCGCGCGGGATTAGCCGATCGGTCTTTGGCGCTGTAGTCATGGACTTTGCGGCTGGTTCAAAAAAATGGTTCAAATGGCTCTGAGCACTATGGGACTTAACATCTATGGTCATCAGTCCCCTAGAACTTAGAACTACTTAAACCTAACTAACCTAAGGACATCACACAACACCCAGCCATCACGAGGCAGAGAAAATCCCTGACCCCTCCGGGAATCGAACCTTGGAACCCGGGCGTGGGATGCGAGAACGCTACCGCACGACTACGAGATGCGGGCTTTGCGGCTGGTCCCGGCGGAGGTTCGAGTCCTCCCTCGGTCATGGGTGTGTGTGTGTGTGTGTTTGTCATTAGGATAATTTAGGTTAAGTAGTGTGTAAGGTTAGGGACTGATGATCTTAGCAGCTAAGTCCTATAAGATTTCACACACATTTTATTTTTCATGGGTCACAGTAGTGCAACAGTGACAGGGAGAAATTGTCTTAGTGGTGTACGGCACCAAACCGTTTCACGATCTCCCAAACTCGGCCTACTGTAACAACAGTGGCAACTCGGCCTTATCAGCAGTAGCGCCGAGGCCTTCACAAAACTGGCGACGAGGGTTTGCAAACATTTTCAGGATCTCTGGGCATCTTTTGAAGTAGGGCGCGAAAAGCCAGTATTCGTCCCTTCCTAAATTAACTGACTGAATCCTCTGTATCCTGTGCGTCCTTCTTCTTAAGCGATGATAAAATAAAATCCACGCTAGCAGTTGTTTACTGGGAAACAGTAAAAGACGAAAACAAGAGGAGCCACTCACCGTGTCGCGGACAACAGCAATCGGACACGATGGCACGCCGTGTACGCGGTGCCGTTTAGAGGGCTGCCGGACAAGTGTGAAATGGACCGAAGACCGGGATCGATGCACACGGCTAACAGCCGCGCGTGCTCGCAGAGACACTGCAGTGTCAGATACCATTCCACTGCACACACGGCAGCACAGCGTGATAATCACTTAGCAGTGCTGGGACTGGAAGCCAGCCAGTAAGCACGTAGGCAGAAGGAAGCAGCAGTGTTTGCTTATTTAGTTTATGAATACTTTAAGAAACTAACAGACTTATTAATTCACGACTGTTCACGGCTGGTGAAAGGAACGTTCATGTTGCTGTTTATAAATTTAAGAGAGGATTACAGTTCTTTGTCTGTTTTAGAAAGAGTGTACAGTAGTCTGATGAGGGAACAGTAAAAGTGCAATCATCCATCAAAATAAAGACTAGGCGATGAGGTATTCAATATCGCCTAATCTAACCTAATTTGATTATGAGATCGCACACCAGTACCTTTCTCTCCTACAAGAAAAGGAGCTTCAGTATAAGACATGACCAGAGACACTTGGAAAGCGTATTTGGAATTCTAATGAATAGATCGAGAATACTTCATAAAGGTACCAATGTTAAGCTCAAATTTACTGTTAGATTTATCAGACGTTACTGTGTTCTTCACAACTAGTGCCATTTCATAGATGGTTTTAACTTTGAAGACGTTGATGTACACATAGCGCCGGTCGGGGTGGCCGAGCGGTTCTAGGCGCTTCAGTCTGGAACCGCTCGACCGCTACGGTCGCTGGTTCGAATCCTGCCTCGGGCATGGATTTAGTTCTAAGTTCTAGGGGACTGATGACCTCAGAAGTTAAGTTCCATAGTGCTCAGAGCCATTTGAACCATTTTGTACGCATAGCCTATGTTATCTGGAAATGAAACTCCATCAATCCAAGGAAGCATTTCACTTAATAGTGGAAGCAAAATTTTCACTGGATATTTTAGACAATGCTGGCAAATTCCATGGCAAGACAAATATATCTAATCTTGTCGGTAACAATCATAGTCAACATTGTATCAATTTAGTCCAGACCGTGAAAGACTGATTTATATAAATGTTGAAATATATGTAATAATGTATTTTGTTTCTGCAGTAGAATAAATCATCGATTATACTGAAATCTTTGACGTAATTTATTTTAAAATGGTATTATTAAAAGAACATTTACTAGTTCAGCTGAAAGTTTTGAATTGCCACATCCGAGCGAAACAGCCATCTAGAATAAAAGCACAAAATAGTTTATTTGTGATACTGTTTCACAGTGACACCTATATCATTTTTCTCATGATCTGGTTTCGTAGCAAAACCCCCACAAAACGTGTCATCCACACACCTCGGGACATGAATCTATGTTCTAATCCAGTAGTGCCCAACCTTTTAGTTTACCTGGGCCAGATTGGCACCGCGCGGGGTAGCCGTGCGGTCTCAGGCGCCTTGGCACGGTTCGCGGGGATTCCCCCGGTCGGAGGTTCGAGTCCTCCCCCGGGCATGGGAATGGGCGGGGTAGCCGTGCTGTCTCAGGAGCCTTGTCACGGTTCGCGCGGCTTGCCCCCGTCGGAGGTTCGAGTCCTCTCTCGGCCATGGGTGTGTGTGTTGTCTGTTTAAGTTTGATCAAGTAGTGTGTAAGCCTAGGTACCGATGACCTCAGCAGTATGGTCCCATAGGCCTTACCACAAATTTCCAATTTGCCAGATTGGCGGAAGACGAGTATTTTTTTGCCGCACGTAATGTACTTAACAGTACTAACAGTAACTGCTGAGCAAAAAGAAAAGAGAGATAGAGACAGAGAATAATATCGTGTGATGGCAGTTTCAGATCGAATATATTCATTTCATCGTGACTTTATATAAACGGAATTTTATGGATTTTTTTCCTTTTTCTATCTGCCGTGTAGCAGATGTTCACTTGTTAGGCCGCAATGGTATCTGTTACGAGCCGCACGCAGCCGCTGGTTGGATACCCCTGTTCTAATCCTATCATGGTACTCCTTGAGAGATATGTGCCATATTTCAGGGTAGTTCTTCACCTCTTCGATGAGCCAATTGAATGTTCAAACCTGCTGCATCCCTGGTGGCTGACGGCAGCTGTAGCTGCCCCATTCGTTTACAATGACTGTTGCTTCGCGGCGATCAGTGGGCACAAGTTCCTCACCGGGTTCTCGCGGCGGGTTTGGAGTTGGGGCCGCCGTAGTGTGCGCGGCTTCATTATTTCACGTAAATTGCTGAAATGGGAGAGAAAATGACAATGCGAGCTTCTGATAATAAATAGCTCCTCTACATTGACCATTTCGTTTTCGCATTGAGGCTCTCCGACTTACACTTTAGACATAACTCCAAGAATCTGTACTAATTTGAAATTGTTCTTGGTCCAGGTCTGGTGCATCTGAATATTATTCAGGATGTTGTGAAAACGTCTTAGCGTGAGAAAGTGCGAGATTCACAGTTACGAAACTTCCAGTTACTAAACTGCAGTCCATTGATTCGGCGATTATTTGATAAGTTAATTCTTTAATTCACTAATTGTGTCTAGTGGGAACGATTTGGAACAATTAACATTATGCCTCGGGACCAAAGAGAGACATAAAAAAGAGTAAAATTTCAAGCTATTCATCAATGCGAAATGTGCTTAAATCACTTGCTCGCCATTGTGAGGCATCTGCCAAACTAACACTCACTCTTTTATTTATCTTTAGCCTTGATCTATAATTTTTATATTTGGATATTACAGAAAATAGTTTGTGCTTCATTGTGTTATCCCAGACAAACTAAAACAGAACACAAATTATGTACATAAATAATTACTGAACTGTGACGCTGAACGAAAAAAAACACCTATATTTTAGACTCAGCGTTATCTATACGTTATGGAAAGCTAAATGTGGTATCATATATCAATACCACTCCAAAAGCGTCGTTACGTTAGTTTTGGAATTGAAATTCTCCGTTTGATGCCGACAGTGGTCGCTCGGGACTGGGTGTACTGAGTGCCACATGCCCTATATGCCACACCTTCATTGGCTCCGTACCACGAGTGCCCTTCGCTGCCGTAATGCAGGACAGCCGTCAGCAGGTGCCCCGTCCACTGGCGCTTGGAGCCACTTCGCCACAGGACTCTACACAGAAGCTGCCTAGTCACTGCTCTGGCCCCGTCGTTGTTGCTATTGCATGAGCTGGATTCCATTTCGTGTTGCCTCATTTATAGTGAGTCTTCATACATTTGGAGAAATGAAAATTAAGCGAATCATCTATTTACTGTGTCAACTTGCTCGCTCATCACTTCTTCATCTCTGCTCCTGTCCAGCTTTCCTACAATGACAGTCGCCACGCCATTTGCAGACCACCTTTCCATATCATTGTATACGAACTCGTACACAGCAGTAAAAATTGCTCTAACCCGAGTAGAGGAACTATGATTTTTCATGAACAGGGTTTTGTGTTAATGGATATTGGAAAATCGCTTTGTACCCCACTCTTTGAATGACACTCCTGTTGCTTTAATTGCTGCTGTATCTGCTCCGTGCTAGTATGCGAGTCGAATATTACTAACAAAAGCGCCAAGCATCAGTAGGACTCGTGCCTGAGGGTTCCATACAAAATAAATTATGTATATAAAAACTAAACACCTCCAGAACAGGCCGTGAAGGGCCAACGGTACTGACGGCCGCCTTGTCATCCTCAGCTCGTAGGCGTTACTACATGCGGATATGGAGAGGCATGTGGTCAGGACACCGTTCTCCCGGCTGTATGTCAGTTTACGAGGCCGGAGCCGCTACTTCACAATCAAGTAGCTCCTCAGTTTGCCTCACAAGGGGTGAGTGCACCCCGCTTCCCAACAGCGCTCGGCAGACCGGATGGTCACCCATCCTAGTGCTAGCCCAGCCCGACAGCGCTTAACTTCAGTGATATGGCGGGAACCGATGTCACCACTGCGGCAAGGCCGTTGGCACAAATTATGTACACAGAAAATAATAACAATTTCGTGTGGCTCAGTGGCTCAATGGCCAGGTGCAAGTCTTTCTATTGGACTTGAGTGTCCCTAACCTATGTCAGTTATCCAGCTGGGAAAATGGGACCCACAGTTTCACGTTGTCTCCGAACCATGTGTTGATTCTGGTGATTTCTCACATCGTTGAGGTAAGAGCTAGGTTGAAACGAAGATTGAAAAAATCAGTATTATGGACTGAGATTGAATCCCATGACCTCTCGGTATCCAACAACGTGCTTTCCCATTTTCAGTTACCTTAAAACTCTCTGATTTGACAAAAACATGTATAAGGGAATGCATATAATAGATTCATACATATTGTGTGATCATCGGTACAATAACAACGAATGAAGGTCAAATAGGAGGCCTCTATGCGAAAAAATAAAAATTAATCATCACAGAATCACCAGAGAAGTTTTATTTATTTATTGTCTTAGCAAAAGTTTCTCAATCTGAGAACAGTGACTGCCTAAAAGAGTCACATCGATGTGCAATTAGCATCAATAACAAACAAACAGAAATGAAAGTAAGAACGGCCTTCTACTCCAAGCTCTTTGGGTTCCATATTTTGGGTGGAGATTTAATCGACAAAAACAAGCAAAACAACGTCCAGTAAACATGGACAATAAAGCGCATACCTTATGGGATGTGAGATCTTGTTCAGTAGAATAGATGTGTTTCACAAAGACAAAGGTGTTCAAATCGTTCAAATGGCTGAGCACTATGGGACTCAACTTCTGAGGTCATCAGTCCCCTAGAACTTAGAACTACTTTAACCTAACTAACCTAGGGACATCACACACATCCATGCCCGAGGCAGTGTTTGAACCTGCGACCGCAGTGGTCTCTCGATTCCAGACTGTAGTGCCTCGAACCGCTCGGCCACTCCGGCCGGCAGACAAAGATGTACGAGTCTTCATAGCTCTTAAGGCATGCCCTTCCGAGCCCATGTTTACTGCACTTTTTTTCTTGTTTTGATCGATATTATTTACTTCTACAATACGGAAAGCAACGAGCTTGCAGTAGAAGAGGTTCACTATTGGAGGTATCAGAATGATTTTCGCAAAACTTTCGACATTGTCGTTTTTGGAACAGGGTCCCTTACCTGAATCTGATACATTTGTCCTTCACAATAATAACGGAATTAACCTGTGTGCCCTGAAAGAAATTCATCTGGCATTATAAATCCTACAGCTGAAACAGAGCAGATTCCGTTCTTCTCTTCGCTTTGTTTTTTCCTTACGACCCTTCGTTTTCATTGCAGTTTTTTTTACCTGACGTGTTTTGCTTATAGTGGAGTTGTTAAATATTTATGGTCTGAACGCAAAGGCACCTTCATAGAAAGTGAGGAATGTTGTGTAACACACCTTCTACAGACCCTGTTACTTGTTTCAAATGGCTCTGAGCACTATGGGACTAAACATCTATGGTCATCAGTCCCCTAGAACTTAAAATACTTAAACCTAACTAACCTAAGGACATCACACAACACCCAGTCATCACGCCGCTGTTACTGATGTTTGTCTGAAGTAGATGTGGAAACCAAGCTGGTATTCTCGCAAGCGGTTATGCAGACATAGAATTTGAAAACTACATCCAACCCCTTTCGAGCAGCGTACCAACCATTACCAGTTTGTCGCACGATTATAGTTGTTCATTGGCATCACTGTGTCACTTAATCATTGTGTTACATTATAGAATCAAATTATTACATAGCTCAGTACAAGTAAATAAGAAAGATACGGAAATATCCTCCATCTAGCTATGAAGTACCTACCTGAAAGAAGCAGCAAAGGATTATGAAACAAGAGGCGTATTACACAATAAGGCTCTGTTCAGAACGGCTATTGCTCTTTTTTCTATTTCTTTTGGAGGTGGCAAAGACAACATCTGGATGCAAGCCACTGAACTGCTCAGTAATCGAAACAAGTGTCAAAAGTAACTCAATGTATTTGTTTAAAAATTCATTCCTGGCAACACTACTCTCACTGCAGTATTTCGCCCAAATACGCCTTTTTTATCACAAATCTCTTTGGAATACCCTTCTTGACGTTGCAAGTACTTATCCAATGCTGGTACGAGATGACTTCGAGCTTGAGTAACAGGCTACACTTCCAGTGGCAGGTCACAGCTTGTAGTTATATTCATGGTCACCCCCACTCCTGTCCGCCTTCCCACCAAGGAATCACTATCCTGCCCATGCACCTTCTTCCGTCCCCTTTGGGTCGATCGGATTCTAACCCCTCCTGCTCTTCATCTTTTATAAATACAGCAAACAAGTGGGAAATGGGAGTCATGTTCTGGGAATCATAAGGAGGGGATCATGTTTGTTTGGTGTTACAGTATGGGAATTTCTTATAAATAATAACAATAAATAAAATTAATAATTGGGCCAGTTACATGCATTTCGTCATTTTAAGGTCTGGGCTCCAGGGAAGATGACCAGGGAGTCGGTATATGTTACAAATAATAATAATAACAAATTAATTTTATTATTATCAGAATTATATGAATTTCGTCACTGGATGTCTGTCTGATGTACTGACAGGGTTAGAGAGTGGTTATTTGTTTTAAATAATAAATTAATATTATTATTATTTCAGTTACACAAGTTTCATCCTGCTCCTCTTGAAGTCACATCCTGTAATGTTAGTGGCATGTCACGTAAAATGAATTTAGCATTAAATCAATGTCATGACGCCTTCAGCCAATCAGAATGCAAAATTTGCTTTAAAGTATCTGAATTATTTATCAGTCATGTGCTGTTGCTCCCCGTTTGAAGTATGTGTTCTGTTGTGAGAGGATTAGGCTGACAGTATTTGCTATAACTAACAAATTAACTTTATTATTACTTTAGCCATGTGAATTTCATCATTCGAGGCGCCAGCAGAGACCAGCCACCACCCCCAGGCAACAAAAAGAAGACAAGTAAGTAAACTCTCAGTTAACTGATATTTTGAAATAATTTGCTGCAATTTTACTGAATTTTCCAGAACAAGTCAGTTCTACCCTAAATACGGCGTTAACAAATTAACAGAGTTTAATACAACAACAAAAATCCTCTTTCAAAGACTTTACATCTCAAAGAAAACTATAGCAGTATATACAGGGTGATTTTTCCAACGTGTACAAACTCTAAGGATTGACTGATGAGAGAATGTGGAATAAAAAAGGTCTAATGAAACTATGTCCAGAAACACATGGCGTCCATGCTGAAGACTATTTATTCAGTCATAGACTGCTCCAGAGACTGCGATCTAGTATGCGCTGTGTCCAATTCACATCTCTTGCTGACTCACCTTGTAGTAGATGTGACACAGCTTTGTACACAGTGGTTCTGTATTCGAATCGAGAGCTTGCTCACATGGTGTTTACTTACAGAAAGACAAATGGGAATGGGTGGTAGGAAAAGTTGTATGCGGAGACCTATCCCTGCTGACGACAGCCATAGCATTCAGTGTTTGGGCCGGGCGTTTCTAGGCGCTACAGTCTGGAACCACGCGACCGCTACGGTCGCAGGTTCGAATCCTGCCTCGGGCATGGATGTGGGTGATATCCTTAAGTTAGTTAGGTTTAAGTAGTTCTAAGTTCTAGGGGACTAATGACCTCAGTAGTTAAGTCCCATAGTGCTCAGAGCCATTTGAGCCATTCAATGTTTGTCACAGTGTTTCACCGTTTGTCTGAGACACTGTCGTTTTAGGAAGAAGGAAATCATGATGGACGTACCCGAAACATTCAGATGCCAGACGTGGAGGAAAATTTTACTTCTACTGTGGAAGGCGACCACCATTTCAGTAACAGGCAGTTAGCCGGCCAGTACAGGGTAAGCTAGACGACCAGAGGATAACTGTGGGTTGTCCTTGGGTGTAACTAATCCAGTTGCCTCAGTATGTAACCTGATACTCAAGTTGAATGTCATCTCATGGAGGCCAAATGACTGAATTATAATCCTTCATTACTTCATGTGTTAACTGTGTAGTGTGTTATGGAGTAAATACGGAAATCAGCCTAGTATTGGCCCAAGATATTATGGGAAAACCACCTACAAGGCTCTTCCTTGAGAGAGAAAAGCTCCTTTCCACAATTAAAGACGAATTTAGAAAGGACAGATAATCGTAAACTCAGCTTGCCCTTTTCTTCCACGATGTCCTGCGAACTATGTATGAAGAGCAACACGCAGATTCAACATTCCTACGGTTACAGAAATCATTTGCCCGCTCTGCGTAGTGTTAACGTAACTCCTATCATAGGGACCACTTTCAAAGTAACAAAACCCAGTACGTTGTACTAGACAGCAAGTGCTCATCAGAGGTAAAGACATCGTCAGGACTGCTGCCGGAAAGTCTGATAGAGCAGCTCTTGTTCTTTGTGTAGAGATAGGATCAGACAGTTTAGGTGAGCAGCAACCTCTGACTGTTTACTGATGACGCTGACGTATATTCGTCGTTGAGTGACTTATAGGAGGATGCAAGATGACTTAGACAGAACTTCACATTTGTTGTGATGAATGGCAGCTTCCTCTAAATTTGGGAAAATATAAAGTACTGAAGATGAGTAGAAGAAACAGTCCTGTAGTGTTCGAATATAGTGTTAGTGGTGCGCTGCTTTGCAAATTCCCGTCGATAAAATATCTAGGCGTAGTGTTAGGTATATGAAATGAAACAGGCACGTAACGTCGGCTGCGGGGAAGAAGAATGGTAGGGAGAATTCTAGAAAAGTGCATCTACATGTCATTGGCTGGTATAAAAGTGATTAGAGACGCAATTCTCTGAGACAGGTAGAACAGCCATCACAGTGCATTAGCACTGTTCGTGTTTAGCTTTGTTATCAGGCCTTATAGGGTATACAAGGGGCGGGAATAGTGTCACATGTTGAGTGTCGACTGTGAAGGACACGAAAATGTCACGTACTCCTGTGAGACAGCGTTATCAGCATTTCACCGACCAGTATCTGCCTGGCGGATTGAGTCGTTTAATATCCAGAATTTTGGGTCTTTCGAATATGATAGTGTTCCGATGTTGGACTGCATGAGAACGTAGAAGCAGGCACACGTCGACTAGGTTCTTGTCAACTACATTTTATTGTGCACTGAATACATCATAATCACATCAGAACTGCACCTGCCATCAGAGATCAAGTAATCAACTCTCTGCAACATTCTGTGTCATCTCACGCCGCTGGTCAGTGATTATCAGCAGTAAGAGTAGGGAATTACTGCCCATCCGTATGCAGCGTTTAACACTAAAGCACAGCCGGCTGTGCATGGAGGGATGTCGTGACCGGGTATGGCATCACGTCACGTCTGTTTATTGCTGAAGGAACACTGGTGAAACAACGATACGTCAGGAACAACCTACGCTCTCTTGTGTCCCCTCTCAGGCCTGCGTATTGCGACCCGTTTTTCAACAGGACAAAGATTGTCCTCAGGCGGTATGTTCGCTATGAACTGTCTGTGAGATGCTGAGTTACTCCCATGGCCAGCAAGATGCCCAGGTCTGTTCCCCACAGAACATGTTCGAAACCAGGTCGGATATCAAATCTGTCCCACTGCAAGGATCAAGAATACCACGGACCAGTAATAGTAGTTGTGAACCACATTGCTTTAGAAGTGGAAACAGTGATTTTATTACACTCTCCCCAACCCAATCAATGCATGTATGTGGGCCAGCGCTGGTGCAACTTTATACCCCTAACTAGGATCATACAGCCAAGTTCTTTGCACACTTGGTTTACTTTTGTAATGAATAAAATAATATCACATACCCTCTCAACTAACGAAGTATCATTCCGTTTCTTGTCCACCCCGATAGCTGAATGGTCAGCGTGACGGACTGCCGTCCTAAGAGGCCCGTGTTCGATTCCTGGCTGTGTCAGGGATTTTCTCCGCTCAGGGACTGGGTGATGTGGAAGACCCAACGGTACCGATCGCCCACCGTGTCATTCTCAAACCATAGGCGTTACTGGATGCGGATCTGGAAGGGCATGTGGTCAGCACACAGCTCTCCCGGCTGTATGTCAGTTTCCGAGACCTCAACCGCTACCTCTCAGGCAGGTAGCTCCTCAGTTTGCTTCACAAGGGCTGAGTGCACCCCGCTTGCCTACAGCGCTCGGCAGACCGGATGGTCACCCATCCCAGTGCTAGCCCTGCCCGACATCCAGGGACGAAATCTGCTGTCATCAGGGGCCAATGGCAGCAGGATTAAGATCATCTGTTCCTCTCGCCAGGTTACTACTGACACTACAACCCCACCTTTCAGGGCTACTGCAGTATCGTGAAACCGTTACCTAGAGAGGCGAATGGTGCTCTGCTGTTTTAATTGATGAGAATGATGGAGGTACACGTGCATGGCACATAACTGGTGAGCTGCCTGTTCCAGAGTGAATTTCACCCACGGCAGTAGCTGCCACCCTAGGCTTCATTGTGTGGTGGCCATCAGTTAAAACACATGGTCACATCTGCTGTTTCTGCATAGTAAAGTAACCAGTGCCTTCTCCGTATATTGCACAGACTGTTATCCACGCGCTGATGTCACTTGTTCGACTGGACGTCGATGAGCTTGTTAGCAGGGCAACGCACGTCCGCATTAGGCTGCTGCTCCGCAAAGCGCTCATTGTGGTGTACGACGCCGGCCGCGGTGGTCTCGCGGTTCTAGGCGCGCAGTCCGGAACCGTGCGACTGCTACGGTCGCAGGGTCGAATCCTGCCTCGGGCATGGATGTGTGTGATGTCCTTAGGTTAGTTATATTTAAGTAGTTCTAAGTTCTAGGGGACTAATGACCACAGCAGTTGAGTCCCATAGTGCTCAGAGCCATTTGAACCATTTTTGTGGTGTACGACTGCCCAATTTAAGAGTTATGGAACATGACGAAGCTGGAACTGGTTCTCCTGGGCCTGCAAGAATCATCGCCAAATTGCAACAAATGTCACAAGGTGTTTACGGCAGTCGGTCATAGATGATATTCGGCACATTTACGATCAGAAAAGTACCGCGCAAATGCTGAATCATCAGGTACATCGAGTTGTACAGGCTGACTGAAGATCTACGTTACATACAGAACTGGCAGATATCGTTAGGTCGTGACTAATGTGACATGTATAAGAGGCGTTTAAAAAGAAAAGAACAGGGGGCATAATAACAGAAAGCAGTGCCTGTATGTTAGAAGTATTGACTCTGGATGTTGAGACACTTGTTCCACTGTGACACAAGGCGTTGAACGGCCGCGTCATAAAATTTCCGGAGCTGCGATGTTAACCAGTTCCGCACGTACAGCGGAATTCCGAGGTGAATTGTTTGCCCCTCAGAACGTTTTTAAGGGGGACCAAAAATTGCGTAATCACAGGGAGAGAGGTCCGGACTGTATGGAGGGTGGCCGATAACCTCCCATTTGAATTTCTCCAAGGAGTGTCACAACTGTGTTGGCTGTATGAGGCTTTGCAATGTCGTGGAGCAGAATGATCCCACGGGTGAGATTGATTTGATCGCTTGGCAAAGGGAGGTCAAGGTTTGTTGGGCATTCACTGTAGGAAGTGAATCACAATGGGTCCACTTGATCAAAGAAGAACGTCAACATAAACTGCTCTGAGTGCCAAACGATTCACCTCGGACGACGACGTCCAGGTGTATATGCGGAAGTGGTTAACATTGCAGCCCCGGGAATTTTGTGAGACAGCCATTCACCGCCTAGTGTCAGAGTGGGACAAGTGTCTCAACAGCCAGGATGAATACTTTTAGTACACAGGTACTGGTTTCTGTAATTATGCCTCCGGCTCGTTTCTTTTTGAATGCCCCTTATAACACCAGTTTATCGGTACAACTTGATGTATCTGATGATGCATTATTCTGAAACGCGTAATATCAAAGTAATTCACTCACTGGCTAACAACGTCTTACTACGTGGCCTAGTGCACTGCTGTTACACTTATACATGGCGTTCGGAAATTTCCGTTACAAACTTCTAGGACTTGGAAAGGGAAGTGAATACATAATATTCTAGATAGGAGTCCATGGCTGGATGGTTTCAATTCAGATGTTTGACCCATCCATTTTCGCATGAGGAACTGAATTAGGAGAGACACAGTACAGTTATTAGTTGCCAGCCGTCGTGGCCGAGCGGTTCTAGGCGCTTCAGTCTGGAACCGCACTCCCGCTACGGATGCAGGTTCAAATCCTGCCTCGGACATGGATGTGCGTAATGTCCTTAGGTTGGTTAGATTTAAGTAGTTCTAATTTCTAGGGGAAGGATGACCTCAGATGTTGAGTCCCAGAGTCCTTTGAAGTTATTAGTTGAGAGTTCTAAAATAGACATAACTAAACACCCATTTGCACATCAACACTTAAACATTATGTGTTTCAGTTGTTCGAAAACAAAAAGAAACGTATCATACTGAATGTACAGAATTGATGCAGTGCAACAGCGACTTGATGTAGCGACAACCAACATTGTTACCAGACATTGTAGCCATGAAGCATTTTCTGGTACGCGCTGCCCGCACCTTCTGATGTGTCTCTAATTTGTAGTGCAGCGACCAGAGCTCGTGCCAGGTCCCTCTGACTCTACAGGAGTCTCGTAAATTAAACCTTGCACACGACCCAGTAAGCAGTAGGACACGTCATCCCGTCTACCCTGTTGCACACAAGGACAAGTAACTGTGAGTCACATCTCTTTCTTCACCCGACGTGGACGCGTTATACATCTGAACTGAAACCGTCGTAGAACGGACAGGGTACGTTTCCGGATATGGATATCTATTCAAAATATTACGTAGACACTCCCGTCTACGAGTCCTAGAAGTTCGTAACGGGAATATGCGAACCTGTATAAGTGGAACAGTACTGCACAAATGCTGAATAGGTCACTTAGTAAAACATCGTCAGCTACTGAATGAATGAGTTTGATATTACGTATGTCAGGATAAACCATAGTCAGATACATTGAGTTGTCCAGCTGAACTGAGCTTGTATGTTACAATCGTAACGACCTGTGACAGTTATATACATAACGTACGTCGTCAGTCCATCATGTCGAATCTCCAACCTCTATGATCGCTCAAATGCGAGAAAACGGTCTTGCGTTGCCGCCAGACGGGCGTACATTGTGTATTGATGCTGCAGTTTGAGCTCCGTTTACTGTGACTACCTGTCACCTCACTTGTCATTAAGATGATCGTCTTCTCCACAACGTTACCTTTTTCTTTATCAGTGTATATCCGAACTCAGTACAACAAAAAACTAGTCCACATTTCCATTATGCTTACTACCTGAGCTCCCATTTTATTCTGTTACTCGCTCCTGTGAACGGGAGCGCGTTATGCAGATCTTGGTGTCACTCGCGTCCACCTGGAAAGGTAAGGCCTTATCATAAGGCCTCGGCAGTATCATTGCATTTCTGAGTGTCCGATCACTGGTGAATTTTTATCTGATTTTACTATTTTATATTTCTAGTTTTTACTGTGTTTAACGAAGGTGATGTTGGCCCGATATATTCGACGATGCCCTTTGGCTACACTGACTAAAGGATCCTTCTAATGAATACCAAATTAAGCTATTTGATCTTTCAGTATTTGATCTGTTTATACATGCCTTTAGGTTATATAAGTCAGCACAATGCGACCGCGATTCTTAAATAGATGTATTTGTTCTCTGTTTTCTATGTAGATAACCAAAAGATGCCTAAACAAGGCGAAACGCGTCGCTGAAAAATAAAAAAAATTAAAATTGGAACTAAGACTGTTTTTAACCAATATAGTCCAGATTTGCAAATTTACCTTTTTGTATTCACTCGATGACTACTTCCGGACCAGGACCCATTTTCCAATCATCGTAAAATGGTCAGAAATGGTATAATCTGCATGCGCTGTAATGTTCGTTTGCACATTTTTGACATAATTTTTACGCTTTCGGAAATAGCATTTTTGACTATGTTATGATGATTTGAAACTGGGTCCCGGCCCGAAAGTAGTCATCAAGTGAATTAATAAGTGAAATTTGCAGCTCTGGACTATGGGATTTTGCTGATCCACAGTTATTCCCGCATGCTGGAAGTACCGGGTGATCAAAAAGTCAGTATAAATTTGAAAACTTAATAAACCACGGAATAATGTAGATAGAGAGGTACAAATTGACACACATGCTTGAAATGACATGGGGTTTCATTAGAACCAAAAAAATACAAATTTTCAAAAAATGTCCGACAGATGGCGCTTCATCTGATCAGAACAGCAATAATTAGCATAACAAAGTAAGACAAAGCAAAGATGATCCTCTTTACAGGAAATGCTCAATATGTCCACCATCATTCCTCAACAGTAGCAGGACTCGAGGAGTAATGTTGTGAAGAGCACTGTAAAGCATGTCCGGAGCTATGGTGAGGCATTGGAGTCGAATGTTGTCTTTCAGCATCCCTAGAGATGTCGGTCGATCACGATACACTTGCGACTTCAGGCAACCCCAAAGCCAATAATCGCACGGACCGAGGTCTGGGACCTGGGAGGCCAAGCATGACGAATGTGACGACTGAGCACACGATTATCACCAAACGACGCTCGCAAGAGATGTTTCACGCGTCTAGCAATATAGGGTGGAGCGCCATCCTGCATAAACATCGCACATCCCAGAAGGTGTTTATCAGCCAGGCTGGGAATGATGCGATTCTGTAACATATCGGCGTACCTGTCACCCGTCACGGTAGAAAAAAAAAAAAAAAAGGCTCTGAGCGCTATGGGACTTAACAGCTGTGGTCATCAGTCCCCTAGAACTTAGAACTACTTAAACCTAACTAACCTAAGGACATCACACACATCCATGCCCGAGGCAGGATTCGAACTTGCGACCGTAGCGGTCGCGCGGTTCCGGACTGTGCGCCTACAACCGCGAGACCACCGCGGCCGGCGTCTAGGTAGCAGTTTTGCTATCCAGCGTCATCTGTCGGACATTTTGTGAACTTTCTTTTTTTTGTTCTAATAAAACCCCGTGTCATTCCAAGCACGGGTGTCAATTTTTACCTCTCTGTCTACATTATTTTGTGGTTTATCAAGTTTTGAAATTTATACTGACTTTTTGATCAACCGGTACAAAAAGCCTTGGTTGCAATTTTAGGTATTTTATTTTTCAACGACACGTGTCTCCTTATTCAGGCATCTTCAAGTTATCTTTAGTACTGGTACACGACGCTGTGGCGCATTATGCTTACTACGAGAGCCCCCATCTTACTGTTACACGCTCCTGTGAACGGGAACGCGTTATGCTGATCTTGATGCCTCTTGCGCCCATCTATAAAAGATAACCTGAAGATGCCTAAATAAGGCGAAAGGCGTTGTTGAAAAACAAAAAAAAAACTAAAATTGCAACCAAGACTGTTTTTAACCAATACTGTTAAGCAGTGGTTTGCTGTTATGCAACATATGGACTAAAAGAATTTCTATAGCGTACAATTCTATCTATCGTAAATCCGGAGCACTGACTTGTCTCTTAGGGTACCCGCTACATCATACAAGGACGTTATCAGAAATGTAGATGAAGGAAAAGGTAGATATTTAATCCTTGCGGTTACGAGAAACAGAGAAAAGAAGCGAGTTATATAACGTGGTTCCGTTCGCAATACTCGTGTGTAATGTTTCACGTTTTCTGCTCCCTGTGCAGGAGACGAAGACGGCAAGTGGAAGCAGACCCTTAGGATCGACACTACGGGAAACGCTCGGTGCAGAAATGTCAGACTCGATGTGGACACGCAACAGTGCGGAACTGCGAGGGAAATGCTCGGGAACGAAGGACAGGAGGTGCAGCGCGGCACAGGAAAACGCGACTGCCTTCGACGCGGGACAGTGCGGGGCGTGCAGGCCGCGGCCGCTCGGTCACGTGCGCCTCGCCGAGGACCGGCCGGCCGGGGCGGCTCGCGCCCCTGCTCTGCCGCCAGTGAACGGCGGGATGGCGCACTGGACGCTGCAGGCACCCGACGTGGCGAGCGCCCTGGCGCTGCTGCTCGCGCTGCTGCTCGCACTGTCGGCGGCGACGCGCGCGTCTTCGCTGTCGCGCTGGCTGCGCCTGCGGCGGCTGGCCAGCGCGCTGCCCGGGCCCAGCGACACCCTGCCCATCTGCGGCGACGGCATGAGCCTCCGGGGGCCGCCCATAACCGCGCTGCGGCGCCTCTACCACAAGCACGGCACCCCGTGCAGGTACGTCCTAACCGTCTGTTTCTTCCCGCTACTTACCAGGATATTCCACTATCAGACCAATTGTGTGATTGGATCAGTGTGGGATTTGTGCTTTTACGAGGGGGGGGGGGGGATGTCTAATGGGGTTAGTATAATTATACAGGGTGTTACAAAAAGGTACGGCCAAACTTTCAGGAAACATTCCTCACACACAAATAAAGAAAAGATGTTATGTGGACACGTGTCCGGAAACGCTTAATTTCCATGTTAGAGCTCATTTTAGTTTCGTCCACCTACGCTCAATGGAGCACGTTCTCATGATTTCATACGGGAGGCTCTACCTGTGCTGCTAGAACATGTGCCTTTACAAGTACGACACAACATGTGGTTCATGCACGATGGAGCTCTTGCACGTTTCAGTCGAAGTGTTCGTACACTTCTCAACAACAGATTCGGTGACCGATAGATTGGTAGAGGCGGACCAATTCCATGGCATCCACGCTCTCCTGACCTCAACCCTCTTGACTTTCATTTATGGGGCCATTTGAAATCTCTTAATTACGCAACCACGGTAACAAATGTAGAGACTCTTCGTGCTCGTATTGTGGACGGCTGTGATACAATACGCCATTCTCCAGGGCTGCATTAGCGCATCAGGGATTCCATGCGACGGAAGGTAGATGCATGTATTCTCGCTAACGGAGGACTTTTTTAACATTTCCTGTAGCAAAGTGTTTGAAGTCACTCTGGTACGTTCTGTTGTTGTGTGTTTCATTCCATGATTAATGTGATTTGAATAGAAGTAACAAAGTGAGCTCTAATATGGAAATTAAGCGTTTCCAAACACATGTCCACATAACATATTTTCTTTCTTTGTGTGTGAGGAATGTTTCCTGAAAGTTTGGCCGTACCTTTTTGTATCATCCTGTATATGTTACTAGCTTTGACCGTGGCGTTACCTATGGTTAAACAGTCATTTATAAATAGATGTTAATACTGAAACTCACTACTGACGCGTATGCACTATCAGAAAAGCTATCCCTTGTTATATCTTTAAAAGTACATTATACGTAAACCTTATTTACAAAATCATCTACATACAGGTATACGAGGGGAATTCAAACAGCAAAGGCACATTTGTGAAAAGCTCTACTTATTCTGATGATATAAAACTGAAACATACGTTATTTTTCTACGTAACCTCCCTGGACTTCAATGTAGTTTTCAAGACGTTTTACGATTTTTTTTATTTCATCAGAAAATACGTTTTTCGGTTGTATCTGTAACCAATTTTGCACCGCAGCAATGACGTCTTCATCACTTTCAAATCTTCTTCCCTGTAGTGATTCCATTAACGGTCCAAACATGTGAAAATCGCTTGTAGCCAGGTCTGGACTGCATGGTAGATGTTCGAGCACCTCGAATCTCAACTCCTTTATTGCGTCAGCTGTCCCTTTGGCAGAATGTGGGTGAGCGTTATCTTGCTGCAGGATGACACCTCTTCACAGTTTTCCACGACGTTTGGATCTTTTTGCAGGTTTTAGTTTCGTACGCAACACATCACATCTACCATACAATACAGACCTGGCTCTAAAGCCTCGTTTACGCTGGGGCGACGTCTTGCAACATTGTGGCATGCTACGGAAATGTGGCGTGCGTCGTCTTGTCGTTTAGTTCTAAATGTTTTGAAATGCTTACCTACTACATAACACTTTTTCAAAATTAATAAGCAAACATATTAATCGTATTAATAGTAAAATTTCAGTGTTCGGCTCCACAAATTTAAATTATATGTAAAGTTTCACTCCAGTGCGTGGGAAATAAACATCCCAGGTTGGGATGCATAAACTAAAACCAGAGGAGGAGATGGTCCGATGCAGAGGAGTGGGGGTCGGGGGGGGAATTCCCCCCCACCCCCCTGCAAATCGCAACACTGGATTGGATTGAAGAGTTCCAAGTAACAGAATGCAGGATGTCATTCTCAATGGAGAAAAGTCTTCCGAAGTAAGAGTGATTTCAGGTGTGCCGCAGGGGAGTGTCATACGACCGTTGCTATTCACAATGTACATAAATGACCTTGTGGATGACATCGGAAGTTCACTGAGGCTTTTTGCGGATGGTGCTGTGCTGTATCGAGAGGTTGTAACAATGGAAAATTGTACTGAAGTGTAGGAGGATCTGCAGCGAATTGACACCTGGTGCAGGGAATGGCAATTGAATCTCAATGTAGACACGTGTAATGTGCTGCGAATACAAAGAAAGATAGATCCGTTATCGTTTAGCTGCAAAATAGCAGGTCAGCAGTGGGGGCGGTTAATTCAATAAATTATCTGGAAGTACGCATTAGGAGTGATTTAAAATGGAATGATCATATAAAGTAGATCGTTGGTAAAGCAGATGCCAGACTGAGATTCATTGGAAGAATCCTAAGGAAAAGCTATCCCAAAACAAAGGAATTAGGTTACAGTACGCTTGTTCACCCTCTGCTTGAATACTGCTCAGCAGTGTGGGATCCGTACCAGATAGGGTTGATAGAAGAGTTAGAGAAGATCTAATGGAGAGCAGCGCGCTTCGTTACAGGATCATTTAGTAATCGCGAAAGCTTTACGGAGACGATAGATAAACTCCAGTGGAAGACTCTGCAGAAAAGACGCTCAGTAGCTCGGTACGGGCTTTTGTTAAAGTTCCGAGAACATTCCTTCACCGAAGAGCCAAGCAGTGTATTGCTCCCTCCTACATATATCTCGCGAAGAGACCATGAGGATAAAATCAGAGAGATTAGAGCCCACACAGAAGCATACCGACAGTCCTTCTTTCCACGTACAATACGAGACTGGAATAGAAGGGAGAACCGATAGAGATACTCAACGTACCCTCCGCCACACACCGTCAGGTTGCTTGCGGAGTATGGATGTAGATGTAGATGTAGAACTTCTCCCAGTGGAAGAGGGGTAGATAGTCTCAGATGTTCCATGCGGCTTTTCGCGGATGATGCTGCAGTATACTGAGAAGTTGCAGCATTAGAAAATTGTAGTGAACGCAGGAAGATCTGCAGCGGATAGGCACTTGGTGCAGGGAGTGGCAACTGGTCCTTAACATGGACAAATGTATTGCGAATACATAGAAAGAAGGATTCTTTATTGCACGATTATATGATAGCGGAACAAACACTGGTAGCAGTTACTTCTGTAAAATATCTGGGAGTATGCGTGGGGAACGATTTGAAGTGGAATGATTGTATAAAATTAATGTTGGTAAGGCGGTTACCAGGTTGAGAGTCATTGGGAGAGTCCTTTGAAAATGTAGTCCATCAACAAAGGAGGTGGCGCACAAAAAACACTCGTTCGACCTATACTTGAGTATTGCCCATCATTGTGGAATCCGTACCAGGTCGGGTTGATGGAGGGGATACAGAAGATCCAAAGAAGAACTGGGCGTTTCGTAACAGGGTTATTTGGTAAGCGTGATAGTGTTACGGACATGTTTAGCAAACTCAAGTGGCAGACTCTGCAAGGGAGGCGCTCTGTATCGCGGTGTAGCTTGCTGTCCAGGTTTCGAGAGGGTGCGTTTCTGGATGAGGTATCGAATATATTGCTTCCCCCTACTTATACCTCTCGAGGATATCACGAATGTAAAATTAGAGAGATTCGAGCGCGCACGGAGGCTTTCTGGCAATCCATCTTCCCGCGAACCATACGCGACTGGAACCGGAAAGGAAGGTAATGACAGTGGCACGTAAAGTGCCCTCCGCCACACACACCGTTGGATGGCTTGCGGAGTATAATTGTAGATGCAGATGTAGAGGTAGAAAATAAGCGAACACGTCTCTAGGCTTGTCCGTAGATTCTCGATCATTTCTGAGAAAACGACGGTCAAAGTGTTCGAAGTTGTTTATGTCCCTTATAGCCAGTAAACAGTTCAATAGAAGTGATGGCGCAGGGGCTAGTATCGCGGCTTCACACTTTTGCCCCCCACGTTCGAAACCCGGTTTTCACTTTCATTGCTGTTTTTCAAATGGTTCAAATGGCTCTGAGCACTATGGGACTTAACATCTGTGGTCATGAGTCCCCTAGAACGTGGAACTACTTCAGCCAAACCAACCTAAGGACATCACAGACATCCATTCCCGTGGCTGGACTGGAACCTGCGACTATAGCGGTCAAGCGGTTCCAGACTTAAGCGCCTAGAACCGCTCGGCCACCCCGGCTCATACTGTTTTTCATTTGTCTACACATGTCCGTAGGAGGTTACTACACAAATTGAAACAACGTTGTCCTTATCCATCCACTAATTTTATGTCTGGTGAACGTATTTAAAAAATTAAATGAATGAGAAAATTATTTGGAAGTCTTTTCGGTGAAATTCTTGTACTGTATCTTCATTCATTACCAGCTGCATGCGTCAGTTTTCGTTAAGACGATCCATTACTCGTGGTTCATCGCCAAATTATTGCCAACGCCTGAAATCGTCAGCAATGTTAACGACGTTCCTTTCCAGAGTGAGATTCATACGAAAAAATGTCACTACGGCAAAACTGCCAACCCGCGATACTCATGTTGTTTGGAATTCCTGTTCAGAAAGTTTCTACGACCAATATCATCGAAGGGAATGCACCAAATCTTCCTGAAGAATGAACATGGTAATATGATATAAGAGCGAATATAAAAATGGATATGAAAATGCAATATGAGAATTTAAGAAGA
Organism: Schistocerca gregaria; assembly: GCF_023897955.1. Lineage (NCBI taxonomy): Eukaryota > Metazoa > Arthropoda > Insecta > Orthoptera > Acrididae > Schistocerca > Schistocerca gregaria. The sequence continues at coordinate 418,840,667 of NC_064924.1, forward strand.
TTGTAACCCATTAAACTCCCATACACATACATACATTATATAAGAAATTTATGAAACTTACTGGGAAAGTCAGTCGCAATTTTATATTTAACATGATATCCTGATATTCCCTAACCTGATAAGAAGCATTCGTCTAGTATCCCTCAACGGACTTGGTAAATAAGTAAAAAGTAAACAAATAAAATAAATTAAGACAATAATCATGTTTCGAGGACGAGACACAAAAGAGGAGATCGCGACGTTAGCCGCTGTGCCGCTATTTCGGATGACAGTATCACCCGCTAAAAGGCATCTAAATTCTATCGCCGTCTTTCACCGTCGTCTTCTCAGAAACCGTCGAGTATCTACGGATAAGACAAGACACATGCTCCCTTATTTTTACTCCTATTCTACTCAGCAAAGTTTCTAGGAAATCGCATTATGGCACTTGCCGTGTTTCCTGGTGTTGCTAGATGTCGCGGGGTGTCCCGATTTTTAGGGGTGTTGTGACCTGACTTGCATAGGGATAGTATCGTACCTAGAAGATAGTCTACCCAAGAATGTATGTATATCGGAACTGGAAAACATTCTAAGAGCCGTTTTTTTACACAACGGATTTTCAGTGCTATTGTCTCTCCCGTGTCCTATTACAGGTCCCTAGAGTTGATTCTGGAGCCAAAATACAAAGAATTTCGTAGAAACGTGTGTTAGAAGATGGCGCATGGTCTTTGTCCCAATCTATACTTCACTCCAATGCAGTTCCAAAATTTAACGCTAGCAATACCAAGGTATTTTCCTTAACGTGAATTGTCAAAGGGTTGTACGTTATGGCTACCCTCAAAAAAATTAAAAATTAAATTCGTTAGGTGTTGCTGAACTGTATTAACAGCACTATTTTTAAATGGTTACAGATGTTTAAGTAGGATCCAGAAACCGAAAATACCTTTTAGCACACCCTTAGCGATATCAGCTCACTTTCAATAACATGTATTGCCAACTTTATGACCTAAAATAAAACTAAACTCCTCCGGAGCAGACTATGAAGGCCCAACGGTACTGACCGGCCGCCGTGTCATCCTCAGCTCATAGACGTCACTGGATGCGGATATGGAGGGTCGTGTGGTCAGCACACCGCTCTCCCGCCGAATATCAGTTTCCGTGACCAGAGCCGCTACTTCTCAATCAAGTAGCCGCTCAGTTTGCCTCACAAGGGCTTAGTGCACCTCTCTTGCCATCAGCGCTCGACAGACCGGATGGTCACCCATCCGAATGCTAGCTCAGCCCGACAGCGCTTAACTTGGGTGATCTGACAGGAAAAGGTGGTACCACTGCGGCAATTTTTTCATAATTACAATAACAAAGAAATGAAATGCACACACTTATCGATACAATGTTGGTCAAAAGCTAAAATGTTCTCACAGTCCATAAAGACAGTCCTGATCATTCATCATTGTAAAATTGCAGTCCCTACTTCTCACATATTGTGCATATAGTATGACCAACAGAAACATGTGCAGTGAAATGTAACTTCATTTGAAGAACTGGTGCCTATACAATTATAAAATACAACATAAGAATACAATTACAAAGGTACAAAATACATCATTAAAGAATATAACAATACAGATAACATTTGTAGTACAGGCTTTACAAAAGAATCGAAATAACATATACATCAGTATTACAGGAAGTATGACATAAGTACATACATAAAACATCAGATTAACTTTTGAAATATCAACTTCACACATGAGAATTAAAACAAAACAGAATAAATAGTGTCTAAACATCTTTACAAAGTAAATAACATATTATTAGAAAAATTCTACAACATAACTCTTATTAGCTAAACACATAAAGACAGGAAAAACACAAATATACAAGAGCACACAAACACATAGGAGGATAACACAATGGAAAGGACAGGGTGTGTTTTACTGCAGTATTTTGCAAAGAAAACTTTCTTTACTTCTTGGAGATCTCCCTTAGTTCTCCATTATGTCTATACCTGCTTTCTGTACTTTTTTCGTATAACTTCTCAATGCATTTCTTCCAATTCATCGCAACTCATTCTTTTCTATAGTCTATCCCCTCTTAAGCTAACTTAAATCTACTGAGCTCAGATGCTAAACTAAGGGACGAGGCAATGCAGCAGCACAAAACAATTAACACAAACAGCAATGACAAAAAAATGCAAATTTGCAAAGCAAGCAGCAGTAAATGTATATCTAAACATGGGAAACCCACAAGCAGAATAAATAGTACACTAAAGACAACAATGCAGATAAGGGAAAGTTATAATCACATCTTAATGTCTATGTAAATAAAGTGGTGCACTACAAAAACTAATGCTACAACAAATTACCAAGTACTTGAAAAGAAAATTATATATACAGTTACTGTTATTAGTCGCTTCTTATTGCTCTTTCCATTCCAAGAGCTCCTTTTTCGAAGAATGTGGATCATAAAATAATTATTTAATAGATCTGTTGACAGAAAGTGTTCACATTAGCAAATGCATTTAATTTAATTTTATAAAACCAATGCTGCAACACAGCTGGAAAACAGATATCAAATGAAATAAGCAACTATGTACAAAGCATAAAAATATCATTCAATAGTCATGTGACATTTCATAACTTAGTACACATTCTCTTAACTCTCGTAGAAAGACGCTTCTCATTATCAGGTATGCAGATGTAAGAAAGTATCTTTCCAAGTAATGAGCGTGTCGTTTTTGCGATGCTTTCTACAAAGGAATGTCAATAGCGAGGATAATGGCCTCTTTTTTTCACCTAATGGCTTTCTTTTGTCAGGTGGCTGTCGCGCAGCTGGGTGCCCACGACGCATTACGTGCAGGTGGTCACTTAACTGTCTTACCGAAATATTTACGACACCAGTTTCCGCTACAGTGACAGTCTCATATAAAAAATTTCACTGGTCAAGAATTTGTGTTACATATCTGTAGAAACAAAATTCTATTGATATAAGAGTGTCCAAAAAATTTTCGTCGGCATTGTAATACATTCACGCATTTACATACATTTCATAATTCTTAAAGTACGATTCTTGGTTTCCAACAACCTTTTTCACAAACCACAGTCCCTAACCACTACTCATTATTCCTTACATTATTCGTCGACACTTCTTCACTATTTCATCATAACAGATACGTAGCATAATCAAATAACTCATATAGCATCATCTTATTTATCATAAACATACCGCCACAGCATAATACACATAGTCATCGTAATAATAACATCATAACAGATCAATCACATCTCAGAATCGTCGCAGCTTCTTTCAATAATTTCAAGACCTTCAATAAAGTCGTCTACCTCAAACGTACTTCAAAAATCATGACTCCTTACCAAATACATCATTCAAAGCTCTCATAGTATCAAAATGGTTCCGAAAAAATATGAACAGTTCACGAAGTACAGACAAAATACAATTTCGTAAGTGTGAAGTTATCCAACTGCGTAATTGCGTAAACATCTGTCACTAATGTAGTAAAATAAATATTTGTCTCTCTCAGTCAAATGATCAGATAGCTGTGTAATTCTGTGTTAGAGAAATATGGAACCGATGTATAAAGTTGTATAAGCAAAAACCATATTAGCTAGGGCTCTTTGTGCTTGCTAAGCACATGGTACACAAAGTAAGCGGTACCCCCCTGAGGATTAATGTAATTATACCGTCAGGTGTTATAGATTACAGAAATGGAATAAAATGTATCACAGAAAACTTTCTTTGTAATTGAAAAATCTTGAAAAATATATGGTTCAAGTACAAAATTAATCACTCAAATACGTGTACTTTAGCGCTAAACCGTGCGTCTTGTTGTAAGATAATTTCTGTGGAAGTGTCGTAGTTATCGTCCTCCGAAAGCCCATTCTGCAGAAGTCAATGTACTTACCTCATCATAAACAAAAGTGAAATGCTATGCGTATAGATATCGTATTTATTACGTAGCTTATTGTGATCAGGAAAGTACTATAATGTAACGTATAGTTGTGCTACGGAAAAGGCTTTCTCATTGTAGCTATACCACAAATGTTACTAGTAAAACATGTTTTACTTTCCAGAATAATTCAGAAAACTGTGCAGATATAAAACAGATACACCACAAAAGCAACATTGTAAATTGTCACTCATTAGTAGCGTCGTGACATAATCGTGTAGCTGTCACATATACTAACCACTGTGTCATCTGGTATCTCACAGAAAGTACTTTAAATCCAGAATGTATTTTCAAGAAAACCAAAATGTTGCATTAAAATCTCATTAGCAGTACTGGTAAATGTTCTAAGATGTGAGTCTTATAGTCGTTACGTAATCGTGCCTTGAACAAGCCAGAATGTACAAATACAACACTGTGTCGTCTGTTCACTATAACAATGCATTCGTAATTTCTGTTTAAAAATGTTCCCTAGGTTCTAGACTGGATAGTTAACTTTAAAACATAGTTGCATGCAACAGTTTATATGTGTGACAAAGAGTACCAGTAACGTGAAGTGAAAAATTTTATAGCAAAGGCTAAGTTAAAAAAAAAAAAAAAAAAAAAAAAACAGATTATCTCTCAATAAGCGGTTTTACCTGTGAAATTTGGTGCAATCTTTTAGCCTTTCTAGTGCGCAGAGTTGCAACTTCAAAGTAATTATCATGTTGTATACGTCGGTAAGGAACGCCAACATTTTTCTCAAGGTTAGCGTCTATGTTATTTTTCTTTGAGCCAGCCGGCGCACGTGGCTGCCTGCAGTGAGAGTCATTGTCTGTTATCTTTGTTGTCGCGCGTCGTTACTGGGATTAGGAGACCTAACTTCTACAGATTCGCCTTGCCGAGAGGCCCCTGCCCTGTTTGAAACACGCCAGTTTTGGTTAAATTCTGGTCTGTTGTTATGATTATATCGTCTGTGGTCATGTCGGTAGTTCCTGTAGTTTCTTTCTTGTCGGCTAAGTGGTGGAGAATTTCTCCCTGAATTATCACTGCACGGTGGACCGTTGATAATAATAGTTCTGGTTGCCATATTGTCTGTTTCTCTGATTGTCTCTGTGATAGTCATTACCGCGGAGAGGTGATTTTTCCCTGTAAGTATTACTACTCTGCCAACGGTTGTCATACGGTTGGTGTCTGTTTTGGTCACGATTTACGTTGTAAGAATAGCCTTGTCGTGTATTATTTCTGTCATCGCGGAATTGTGACAGGTGTGACCTGTAACTGTTGTGCTCCTGTTTTCGCGTTCCGCGATTGTCAGTGTCAAATTCCAGTTCTTGTAACAGTCCCTGAAAAGCTTCAATGTCGTCTTTGCATCGTCCTGCTAAAATAATCTGTCGTAAATGTTCAGGTAATTTGATTAAGCAAATGCGGATGAGTTCTGAGGGGCTGTATGGGTTTGAAAGATACTGATTCTTATGTAACATGTCTTCGAAATATTTGACAAGACTGGAAAATTCAGAATGTTCGAAATGTTTCATCATTATGATGCTATGTTTTACTCGGTCTTGTGTAGCTTGAGACCAATATTCTGAGAGGAAGGCATGATGAAATTCTCCTTCACTGTGACAATCGTGAATGACCGATCGCATTCTTACAGCTGGTTCATTCTCCAAGTATCCACACATAAATTCAAATTTGTGCTCTAATGACCACTTGGGAGCAAAACAATGAGAGAATTGATGGAGCCACGCTTGTGGATGAATGTCGTTGCCAGAATTCTTAAATGTTTTGAATTTACGTGCAGTAATGAACAGCTTATAGTCAAAATCATCGTGTCGGCGAGTAGCAGATCGGTCATTGTTACGTCGTGTCGGCGGTTCCATCTCAAAATGCGGTGCACCTTGACAATTTCTTTCACGATTTCCGAAATGCCCTGTGTTATTATTTTGTGGCTTTTTCGTATTTCTAAGTCCCTCTTCCCGTGATGGAGCGCGAGTGTCCTCTGAAATATGTAATTTTTATATCACCTGCGTCAACTGATCTTGTTTTCCTGGATTTCTCTTTTGTATTCCGTATTAGTTTGATTCTGATTTTGTTTGAATTTCTTAATTTGTTCATATTCTTCTGTGTCAGTTATGGCTACAGGTCTTGTGTCATTCAGATCATCATCTACCTTTGCAGATAAATTAGTGAACTGATCCGAAAGTTCGGCTACTTTCTCCGATAGTGAACACATTTCCTCAGTGTGTTTTTATGAATCAAGTTTCAGTGTGTCCATTTGTGTTTAAATCAAATCTACTGTGTCCTTTAAGTTTTCCTGAGTTCTTGCAAGTTGCGTAACCGAATCGTTGGATGCAACCGAGTCCATTTTAGCTTGCAAGGTGTCGTGTTCTTCACGAACAATAGTTTGCAGTTCTTCTATGGCTGCTTCGTGATTCTGTAATGCATTTTCATGCCGCGAAAAAATAGGTTGAAGATGATCACAAATTTGAGTTTTTTACGTCATTACAGATTTTTTGACATTTCGATTCAATGTTATGTAACTCAGTAGTTAAATCTTCACGTGTTTGTTCAAGTGTGGTGTCTAACTTCCGAAGATTTTGTTCCATTGTGTCTAACTGTTGCGGTGTTTGTCTCTGGTGTTGTTACATTGTGTCTAAGTTTTGAAGCTTTTGCTGTGTTTGTCTCTGATTTTGTTCCATTGTGTCTAACTTTTGAAGCTTTTGCTGTGTTTGTCTCTGATTTTGTTCCATTGTGTCTAACTCTTGAAGATTTTGTTCCACTGTGTCTAACTGTGTTTGTCTCTGATTTTGTTTCATTTGTTGCTTTAATTGCAATAATAATGTATTAGAGTCTGGAATCTGTTACTCTATGCTTTTCGGCAGTGCATTTGCACCGGCAACATTCACATTTTGACAAGCAGAAAATGTGTCTTGACTTATTTGAGAAAACGGCGAGGACGCAAAACCTGAATGTAGAGTATTTGCAAGATTGTGTCCTGTCATTTCGGATTACTGACGCGAGCTGTTGCCGACCAATAGATCGATAATGCTTCCCTGTTCACTAATTGTTTCACTGCCTACATCATTATTTGCAGCCCGCTCCATTTCCCTATGCACTATTACAAAGTTACTACCTTGAACACTAGGTAATTATATCGTGGCGCTAACACACTGCTTTCGTCTTCACTGTCATTTCTCAGATTACTTTGGAGCCTAGTATTACGTTTTTCACACGCCGTTATTGTCACAATATTTCACACAACAACACATAAAAACACAATTTGAAGAGCAAAAATAAGAGAGCACATTAACATAGCAAATAATATCTAGTTAATTGCAAGCGCAGCTGCGAAATACTTGGTGTAAATCTACATGCATGCCACAACTGTTTTACTGTACAACAATGAGAGTCTACAACTACAAAGGAGATTCTCTCTACAATTACGCACTAGCAATAAACAAAATCTACACTAATTACACAAACTACAAGAAAAAATCAGAAGATTCCAGTGAGGTATCCTCGACTAAGGGTTGACATATGAAACGTCCCCTTAGAACAATTATACATAAATGTGCTTAAACTGACACACAATAATTTTTAGCGCAACGCAGTCTGACTTTCAAAAATCCCTACAAAAGAATGGCCCTGACTAACATTAACCTATACGTTTCCCAAATCACTTACCTCACAAAAATATTGGTTACTCGAACTACTGCAATACAGCGAGCACCACTACCGCCAGCTAAATAAAAGATTCAAACTAAGGAAGGCACTAACAACTGATAGGCATTGTTAGCAAATGAAAGATTTTAATAGAGAACAAACAATGTATTTACCTTAGTAGTCATAATATATATAGCAGTTCATGATATCCATTCTTACAAATTTCAAAACTCCGCCATTTCTCTCCACACATCCACCACTGCTGGCGGCTCATCTCCAACTGCGCAACACTACACGCTGTTAACAGCCAACTGCCCAACACTACAATGGCAGACAACAATGAAACCAGCCACAGACTGTACACAGCACAGCCAGTGATTTTCATACAAAGCACTACGTGGCGTTACCAATAAAAAAACCTAAACAGCCTACTTACAAAGTTACATTTGCAACTGAAACTTAAATTTTTGGGTTTAGTTTAACTGAAAAAGTTTTACACATATATGAAATGTGGTAGAAGAATTGACTAAAAACGATAAGTATTTTTTCCAAAATTCAAAATATAAAGTAACTAATTACATTACAATATTTTCAGAAGGTGGGATAGAGTAACTCCCCCCCTCCCCCTCGGGTATTGTGAGGATTAAAAGAAATGACGACTCTCTTTTGGCAACTACAACTCTACTAGTTAAATGCCCAATGCTCTATTTCTGTACTTCTACTGGATGGTTATAATTAAAAATGCAGCTACTCACTAGAGGTGCAGTGTGGGCTGTAATTATCGTGTTGTTGTTGTTGTTGTCTTCAGTCCTGAGACTGGTTTGATGCAGCTCTCCATGCTACTCTATCCTGTGCAAGCTGCTTCATCTCCCAGTACCTACTACAACCTACATCCTTCTGAATCTGCTTAGTGTACTGATCTCTCGGTCTCCCTCTACGATTTTTACCCTCCACACTGCCCTCCAATGCTAAATTTGTGATCCCTTGATGCCTCAAAACATGTCCTACCAACCGATCCATTCTTCTAGTCAAGTTGTGCCACAAACTTCTCTTCTCCCCAATGCTATTCAATACCTCCTCATTAGTTACGTGATCTATCCACCTTATCTTCAGTATTCTTCTGTAGCACCACATTTCGGAAGCTTCTATTCTCTTCTTGTCCAAACTAGTTATCGTCCATGTTTCACTTCCATACATGGCTACACTCCAAACAAATATTTTCAGAAATGACTTCCTGACACTTAAATCTATATTCGATGTTAACAAATTTCTCTTCTTCAGAAACGCTTTCCTTGCCATTGCCAGTCTACATTTTATATCCTCTCTACTTTGACCATCATCAGTTATTTTACTTCCTAAATAGCAAAACTCCTTTACTACTTTAAGTGTCTCATTTCCTAATCTAATTCCCTCAGCATCACCCGATTTAATTTGGCTACATTCCATTATCCTCGTTTTGCTTTTGTTGATGTTCATCTTATATCCTCCTTTCAAGACACTGTCCATTCCGTTCAACTGCTCTTCCAAGTCCTTTGCCGTCTCTGACAGAATTACAATGTCATCGGCGAACCTCAAAGTTTTTACTTCGTCTCCATGAATTTTAATACCTACTCTAATTTTTTCTTTTGTTTCCTTTACTGCTTGCTCAATATACAGATTGAATAACATCGGGGAGAGGCTACAACCCTGTCTCACTCCTTTCCCAACCACTGCTTCCCTTTCATGCACCTCGACTCTTATGACTGCCATCTGGTTTCTGTACAAATTGTAAATAGTCTTTCGCTCCCTGTATTTTACCCCTGCCACCTTTAGAATTTGAAAAAAGAGTATTCCAGTCAACATTGTCAAAAGCTTTCTCTAAGTCTACAAATGCTAGAAACGTAGGTTTGCCTTTTCTTAATCTTTCTTCTAAGATAAGTCGTAAGGTCAGTATTGCCTCACGTGTGCCAACATTTTGACGGAATCCAAACTGATCCTCCCCGAGGTCCGCATCTACCAGTTTTTACATTCGTCTGTAAAGAATTCGCGTTAGTATTTTGCATCTGTGACTTATTAAACTGATAGTTCGGTAATTTTCACATCTGTCAGCACCTGCTTTCTTTGGGATTGGAATTATTATATTCTTCTTGAACTCTGAGGGTATTTCGCCTGTCTCATACATCTTGCTCACCAGCTGGTAGAGTTTTGTCATGACTGGCTCTCCCAAGGCCGTCAGTAGTTCTAATGGAATGTTGTCTACTCCGGGGGACTTGTTTCGACTCAGGTCTTTCAGTGCTCTGTCAAACTCTTCACGCAGTATCTTATCTCCCATTTCGTCTTCATCTACATCCTCTTCCATTTCCATAATATTGTCCTCAAGTACATCACCCTTGTATAAACCTTCTATATACTCCTTCCACCTTTCTGCCTTCCCTTCTTTGCTTAGAACTGGGTTGCCATCTGAGCTCTTGATATTCATACACGTGGTTCTCTTCTCTCCAAAGGTCTCTTTAATTTTCCTGTAGGCAGTATCTATCTTACCCCTAGTGAGATAAGCTTCTACATCCTTACATTTGTCCTCTAGCCATCCCTGTTTAGCCATTTTGCACTTCCTGTCGATCTCATTTTTGAGACATTTGTGTTCCTTTTTGCCTGCTTCATTTACTGCATTTTTATATTTTCTCCTTTCATCAATTAAATTCAATATTTCTTCTGTTACCCAAGGATTTCTAGCAGCCCTCGTCTTTTTACCTACTTTATCCTCTGCTGCCCAAACTACTTCATCCCTCAGAGCTACCCATTCTTCTTCTACTGTATTTCTTTCCCCTATTCCTGTCAATTGTTAACTTATGCTCTCCCTGAATCTCTGTACAACCTCTGGTTCTTTCAGTTTATCCAGGTCCCATCTCCTTAATTTCCCACATTTTTGCAGTTTCTTCAGTTTTAATCTACAGGTCATAACCAATAGATTGTGGTCAGAGTCCACATCTGCCCCTGGAAATGTCTTACAATTTAAAACCTGGTTCCTAAATCTCTGTCTTACCATTATATAATCTATCTGATACCTTTTAGTATCTCCAGGGTTCTTCCACGTATACAACCTTCTTTCATGATTCTTAAACCAAGTGTTACCTATGATTAAGTTGTGCTCTGTACAAAATTCTACTAGGCGGCTTTGTCTTTCATTTCTTAGCCCCAATCCATATTCCCCTACTATGTTTCCTTCTCTCCCTTTTCCTACACTCGAATTCCAGTCACCCATTACTATTAAATTTTCGTCTCCCTTCACTATCTGAATAATTTCTTTTATTTCATCGTACATTTCTTCAATTTCTTCGTCATCTGCAGAGCTAGTTGGCATATAAACTTGTACTACTGTAGTAGGCGTGGGCTTCGTATCTATCTTGGCCACAATAATGCGTTCACTATGCTGTTTGTAGTAGCTTACCCGCATTCCTATTTTCCTATTCATTATTAAACATACTCCAGCATTACCCCTATTTGATTTTGTGTTTATAACCCTGTAGTCACCTGACCAGAAGTCTTGTTCCTCCTGCCACCGAACTTCACTAATTCCCACTATATCTAACTTTAACCTATCCATTTCCCTTTTTAAATTTTCTAACCTACCTGCCCGATTAAGGGATCTGACATTCCACGCTCCGATCCGTAGAACGCCAGTTTTCTTTCTCCTGATAACGACATCCTCCTGAGTAGTCCCCGCCCGGAGATCCGAATGGGGGACTATTTTACCTCCGGAATATTTTACCCAAGAGGATGCCATCATCATTTAATCATACAGTAAAGCTGCATGTCCTCGGGAAAAATTACGGCTGTAGTTTCCCCTTGCTTTCAGCCGTTCGCAGTACCAGCACAGCAAGGCCGTTTTGGTTAATGTTGCAAGGCCAGATCAGTCAATCATCCAGACTGTTGCCCCTGCAACTACTGAAAAGGCTGCTGCCCCTCTTCAGGAACCACACGTTTGTCTGGCCTCTCAACAGATACCCCTCCGTTGTGGTTGCACCTACGGTACGGCCATCTGTATCGCTGAGGCACGCAAGCCTCCCCACCAACGGCAAGGTCCATGGTTCATGGGGGGGGGGGGGGGGGTAATTATCGTATGGCAGAGAAACTTGGTTGATAGGCTAAAGCAAAAATATGAAACCGATTTACGCTGGAAAAAAATAGCTCCAATTTTGGCCACGGGGTGCAAATGTGACACTGCACATAGTCTTGTCGATCTCTCCAGTGCTCCTATTCAGCAAATTGTGCAAGTAGCAGTTAAAAGTACAATCAACATTATGCCTTTCTCACTTGTTTGACCTTTCCTGCCTACATCCCGTTCCTTATCCATTACATACGAAAACATTTCTCTATGTCTTACTTGTATTCACAGCGCCGGATTTGCACCTGGTGGCCATAATTGGAACTACTTTTTCCAGCGGGAATCGGATCCATATTAACGCATTACATTATTTACTGAGTTTCGCTGGCATGCAATAATTACAGCCCACACTGGACGGCTGTCAGTAGCAACTCTTTAGTTATAACCACCATGTAATAATACAAGTAATGGTGCCTCAGTATTAATGGCACTTAACAAAGAAAAATTATACCTGTTGTTGTTTACAATTCTTGTTGAAAAAAAAAAAACAGCCAACAACTAGCGTAAATAACACCAAATGTAAAATAAACGTTAACAGCCATCTGAAGACAACCTGTCAATTAGAAACAAGTAACGGCGCAGTTTGTGTAAATAAAGTGGCATTATTAACAGTGGTTGGTTACTGTTTTCTCTTTTGCAACAATAAACTTGTAGAAGCTTTCTTATTGGCAGTTAGAACCAGTCAGTTTTCTGGTATCGCACTTAGCACATTCCGAATAAGCTACTTATTTTGTAATTCGTTTCACTATTTCTTTCCATTGATGCAATGAGCGGCTTCATTCTGTGCTATCATGATAGCCTCTTAATGTTCTGTATACAAATCAGTTATGCACAAACAGCAATACATTTTTTCAGTCTCTAAAAAAAAGACAGATTTGGCACTTTGAACATTTTTCCATTTCCATTCCTGGTTGGTGTTTCAGTTTAATGACTGAGTTTAGAGTCACGTAAGTCAATCCACACTAGCGACTGCCATAAGCAATTTTCTGAATTTTGTACCGCTTTCGTTGTTGTGAGACATGAAGTTGTGTTTCGTGCCTCATTTGTAAATATTTAGGGCTCTACACGTTTTAGTGCTGAAGTATAATTTAAACCTTTTCAGAACATATTGTTATTTCTTAAGGTACAGGGCTTTAAGGTAAGTAATATTGTATATATTTTTAAAAATATTTACATAACAAGACAACAGTTAAGCCACATGCCATCGTTCTTGAACTACCTTGCACCTTGAAACGAAAGAGAGTCTTTTACCACAGAACAAATGAAGGTAAGTTCTTTAACGTCTTACCAACTTTACTTTGAAAGCAGAAATTTTTGTTGGTGTCAGTAGCTTCTACTTAAAAATGTATTTGACTTTTTACTGCTTTTTGATGATACTACTGCTAATTTTATTTCATTTACTACTATTGGTTTGTGGTGACGTACTGGTAATAATGCAATAGATATGTGTCCTCGGAGTCTTCCGCAGTGGGATCCTTCAGTAGAATCTTCTCTGTTTACAAGCCACATAATTTCGAATAAAGCACTCGAGCTTTCGACAGTTGTCTCCGCCATCGTCATCAGACGTTGAAATCATTGATTTCAGTTCGTGATGGCGATAGCGGAGACAGCTGTCGAAAGCACGAATATTTTATTCAAAAAGGCACGACTTATAAACTGGGAAGATTTTGTTGAAGGTAACAGGTACATTATTACATACAGTACTGCCAAGATTTACTCCGTTGTAGCACTTAAATTTGAGTAAAATATTACTTTCTAGGTACATGACTATGTAGTAAAGTGAAGCATTTTCTTGCATTTGCAAAAACTTATTTTCGCGAGAAATTTCTCTAAGTTGGGAAAAGAGAGTGTAGTAAACATAAAGTGAATTCTGTCAGCCACAAATGGAATAAAAGACATATTAAACTTCTATTACTGGCATGTCAGAGGAGAAATTCTGAAATGTTTCATGGTGTAACACACTTCCCTAAGTCGTATACCTCGACTTCTGTAAATTGCTAACAATTCTGAATATAATGCGTATTGACTTAAGAAACTGTCTACAACATGAAACTTCCGAAGTGGGAAATCTGAACGCGTTGATGGCAGTAACCAGGAAAGTACGCCGCGCGCCACGAGGTCGCGATCAGCCAATGAAATAAAGGTATGCATCAGCGCACGCCCGTGCTCTGCGTTTCGAAAGCACTCACACGCGTACGATCCGGTGTTGTATTACTAATACCACTGCTACTACTGCATTTCAACTTGCCCCTCCCTCCTCTTGTTTACTGAAACGTTTCGGCTTCTCTTAGGACTTTTATTCCATAGCGGGGATCGCATTTCTGCCCGCCCACTTGCACGTTCCTTGCTTTCGTTTGTTATGAGGAACAAAATGCGAGAGACAGGTGCAATCAGACTGTGAGCTATTGTTGGTCTCACGAGGCTGTTTATAGCGGAGTTCGATTCCAGACGGGCACTGTGCCCTTTGGTGATCTTTTGTTTTATAGAGCACGCACTCGTACTCTGTGAAACGCAAATTCCGTCAGGGATTTCTAGGTATGGTGGATGTGATGGTCGTCGATATAGTACCGGAAGTGACCGTGTCGGAAGTTCCATGCGGCTTTTCACGGATGATGCTGTAGTGTACACAGAAGTTGCAGCATTAGAAAATTGTAGCGAAATACAGGAAGATCAGCAGCGGATAGGCACTTGGTGCAGGGAGTGGCAACTGGTCCTTAACATAGACAAATGTAATGTATTGCGAATACATAGAAAGAAGGATCATTTATTGTATGATTATATGATAGCGGAACAAACACTGGTAGCAGTTACTTCTGTAAGATATCTGGGAGTATGCATGCGGAACGATTTGAAGTGGAATGATCATATAAAATTAATTGTTGGTAAGGCGGGTACCAGGTTGAGATTCATTGGGAGAGTTCTTAGAAAATGTAGTCCATCAACAAAGGAGGTGGCGTACAAAACACTCGTTCGACCTATACTTGAGTACTGCCCATCAGTGTGGGATCCGTACCAGATCGGGTTGACGGAGGAGATATAGAAGATCCAAAGAAGAGCGGCGCGTTTCGTCACAGTGTTATTTGGTAACCGTGATAGCGTTACGGAGATGTTTGGCAAACTCAAGTGGCAGACTCTGCAAGAGAGGCGCTCTGCATCGCGGTGTAGCTTGCTCGCCAGGTTTCGAGAGGGTGCGTTTCTGGATGAGGTATCGAACATATTGCTTCCCCCTACTTATACCTCCCCAGGAGATCACGAATGTAAAATCAGAGAGATTCGAGAGCGCACGGAGGCTTTCAGACAGTCGTTCTTCCAGCGAACCATACGCGACTGGAACCAGAAAGGGATGTAATGACAGTGGCACGTAAAGCGCCCTCCGCCACGCACCTTTGGGTGGCTTGCGGAGTATAAATGTAGATGTAGACACCAAGCTTTGTTTAAAGTGAAACCTCCATCCCTGTTTATAAGGCTTTCAGACCTTTATTTCGAAAGATATCTTAATTACGCTGCCTCAGAAACTTGGCTTTTGCACCATGATACACTGATCTCATCGTATTTCATTTCATGATTATATTCGAGGCAGTGCTCTGCGACAGCTGATGCGCATGGTTGTTTTAGTTAGATGATGGCTGATGTGTTATAAGACGCAAATAACAATTAATTTCCTTGCAATATTAAAAATCAGTACGGTAAAAGGTCTTGACGTTGCAACTCTTGCCTTTTTTCTAACGTATTATGTTTTCACAGACTTGTAAATGGCAAGAATTCTGCTAACTATTCGCCGTTGAGCCTCGCCATAGTCGAGTTTCATCTGCTTCTGTGAGAAATTACGCCGGCTTCGTGGCCGAGCGGTTCTAGGCACTACAGTCTGGAACCGCGCGACCGCAACGGTCGCAGGTTCGAATCCTGCCTCGAGCATAGATGTGTGTGATGTCCTTAGTTTAGTTAAGTTTAAGTAGTTCCAAGTTAGTTAGGTTTAAGTAGTTCCAAGTTCTAGGGGACTGATAACCTCAGAAGTTAAGTCCCATAGTGCTCAGAGCCATTTGAACCATCAATACAGTTTCCTGATATTTGAGTGGGTTATGCTAACAATTTCCCGAACTTGAAACTAAGGAGTGCCTATATTTTGCTAGTTTGTGAAGATGCACCAGTTTGCCAACTTTGTTCACAACTTAATAGTAACAAGAAATTCTTGCTAATGATTGAAAATTTATCTTTTTTTATGTTCAGGCGTTTAGGTCTTTGTCTTGCCGACTTTTTAATCACCATTGCCTAAGTGCGGATTTTCTATGAACTGGATCTACAAACACTAGCTCTATTGGACCACCCTAATACTATGAGAAACTATCGACGCCAAACACAGAGGATCGAAATAGAGCAAATCAAAATGATTAGAGAAAGGCAGGATAGTGTGAGACACGAAAGCTTTTCCGAAGTTACAGATTTTCTTCAGGCTGTAGTGGAATATACTTCACATTAAACAATCCTATAGTAGTCTATTTAACAGAATTATAAAACTCAATGTCACAAGAATATACGTTCGTTGATTTTTTGATAGTATCTCCACACTTTGCATTTTGCTCGTTTAAATTTTCATATGGCTTTATCGGAGTTGAAACTGTAACGTGTCAAAAAGTCTGAACTGGATCGTAAATGGTTATAAATCTGAACTTGTTCTTCACGTCACCTAATTTGTCAAACTTGTCAACTTGTTCCTTCCTGAAACGTGGTGCTCACTGCAGCTCATCGAGTCATCTATCCTGGACTTCGTAAACTCGCACTAAAAGTCTCTATCTGCTTCAATTTTTTGTGTTTATTTTTAGTTGTTCTGCAAATTTTAAATTAGATCTCAGAACTCGTCTTTACTCAAAGGCATGAACTGGCTATGTAAATTTCTATCATGGTCGTACGATACTGTTCTCTGTCCATCACTGAATGTTCTCAGAAAAATACTTATTTCCTACAACAAGTTTGACGGTCACGTCTTTCTTTTCCCGTAAGGCTTTAATTTTATCCTGTAATATTTCCCATTCGCTTTTCTGATTTTCATTTCAATGTCTGGTTTCTTCTACGACTTCCTTCGCACTATTTTCATCTCATTTATGTTATGACTTCTCTCTGCCTTTTAAAGAAAATAAGGATTAGGTTTTTGCTATCTGTTTTGTCCGGAATTTTATTGTTGGCCTTGACAGTAAACAAATGACAACACAACGAAAATGCACATCGTTCATTCAGTCAAACATCTTTAGTTGATGGTTTGCTGGTTTGTGTGAGTAATCAAGGACTGCCTTTACTGTAAAGAACATATCCTTAGGAGTACTATAGTACATATGTATCCATATTGAAAATGACAAAACATTATTGGATTTAGTGTTCTGATAACTTATATTCTCCATAGACTAGTAGCATTTCTACTTTCGCTTCGCTGCTGCACAGTATACTCACAGAAACCTTCAAGTGAAGGCAGTTGACTGAATTATATGTGAGCATTTTTCTTGTTTTTCTGTTTGTCTGCTGTCAGCTCCAACAAGCGGACGAGTTACGTGCTAGTACAGGAGAGTCGACACCAATTGTGTCTTACGTTTTTAATAATGCCATTTTATGTGAGTGATACATTGCAATACTTTCTGAACAGGACTTGAGGAAAGGTACTGGATTAACATTCAAAAAGTGAAAGGCGCTATTTAAAAAAGATGTATTACTGCTGATATCTTTGGAGCGAACGAAGTTACAAGAGAGGTAGTAACGCTGGTTAATGTCCTCCTGGTAGCTAAGCATCATCTGCTTGATACATTTTTTATTGTAAACAAAATGGTATTTAGGTGGTCAAGATATATGGGACATCTTGTATCCCAACGTGCAACTAAACCTACTAAAGGAAACTGTAAGACCGAATAAACGATAAGGTATCATATGGGGAGCAGCTTGAAACAGCTAACCAACCTTCATTCCCAATAACTTCTGAACTATACGAATAACAAAATGTCAAAACCTACGGCGCAAATGCAAGGTAACTGTAGAAACTTCAAAATAACGATTTACGGGCAACTGTATATTTGAAATGTAACGGATGAGAACTGGACAAGGTATCTGTGGAAAATGAGCTACATATGAAATGACGTCGCCATCCTTAAAGGCCTCTGAGAAGCTTGATGCAGGTCGGCAGCTCGGTGAATGTGTTCCAAGGCGGCGCAGTGCAGCGCGCGCAGCCTACTGTCCCCTCTGGAAGACCTTGGGGTCCTGCGCCCTAGCTGCTGGTGCCGTTTCCACCCAGGTACCTCCCACTTGGGCCACTTCACTCCGTTTCTGCTGCGTTTCGGCTACCGTATATCCCTCGTCCTTGCCACCCCAGTTCACCTTCAAATTTTAAAGGGACGTATTTCAAATGGATTGCATGCTGAAAGCATACTTCCTCTTTTAATCTTATGGAAATGAGCATATTTTATTCTAAAAAGATCTGCTTTAAGTGTACACTGATGCAGTTCAGCCTCTGACGCCTTAACGTGTAGAGTTTAGTCCACGTGACATTTCACTCTACCGCGGCTACACGTAACCTCTCGGAGGGGGAGAAGGGGTTTCGTTTATTTAGTTATCTCTGCGTAGTCCGTTTTATTCCCGCTCTTCCTGGTAAAACTGTGAGTGAGCGCGAAAGTGAAAGTGAAAGCGGAAGTGAAAGTATTTTGGAAATGCTTCCTGTAGGGACTTAGTTTATAGAGATGTGAGTTTATGTTACCAACCCAAATTTGCAGGTGGAGCGAGCGTCAGGCTAGTACATCGCAGTAACACTGTTGGTATTCCTCCTCTGATAGTGGGAGAATCCTCCCCCACCACTGGTCACAGTGTGAACGGTCCAAACAAGGGCTGCTTCTAGCACTTGTGCACTGAGCTCCATAAGTATAGGACACCTGTAACAACCATCCACTTGTACATGAATACAAGTACTGGTCTGTTTAAATTAACTGTAAATTTCGTTTATTCCAGTATGGGTGGTCACGCAAGTGTTTCGCCATCGTTTTTGCTTCCACTTTCTCGTTCAATTTCGCATGTTTGTGTGGATTTGTAATGGTATCCTTTGTTCTTGTGGTCGAACTACAGGATGTGTTATTCTGTTTCAAAATGTTAAACGTTTCTTCACGTTTTAGTTACTATTGGGATTTAATTTTCTTGATATTCGAAGTGATGTTTTGTGGGCTGTGGTCTCTGAACCTCATGATATGTGCGTCTCTGTGTCTGGCAGGGTAGCATCCAAAAAATGGTTCGAATGGCTCAGAGCACTATGGGACTTAACATCTGAGGTCATCAGTCCCCTAGAACGTAGAACTACTTAAACCTAACTAACCTAAGGACATCACACACATCCATTCCCGAGGCAGGATTCGAACCTGTCACAGTAGCAGTGGCACGGTTCCAAACTGAAGCGCCTAGAACCGCTCGGTCATCGTGGCAGGCGGTAGCATCCAACTAGTAAGCCGGCCGTGGTGACCAAGCGGTTCTAGGCGCTACAGTCTGGAACTGCACTACCGCTACGGCCGCAGGTTTGAATCCTGCCTCGGGCATGGATGTGTGTGATGTCTATAGGTTAGATAGGTTTAAGTAGTTCTAAGTTCTAGGAGACTGATGACCTCAGAAGTTAAGCCCCATAACGCTCAGAGCCATTTTCACCCTTGTTTGAACCAACGGGTAACTGGTAACTGCTTGGAAGATACATAGCTGCTATTATTAAATGATGTTGCTCAAATAATAGATCATTAAGCATAAAATGCAAGGAATACTTCTACACAGGTCATATTTCTTTTAGTTTTCCTGTTTTTTAATTTATTGGCCATAATGTGAATCTGGACCTTGAGCCTGCTACATACGTATGTCAAATCCCCCCAGTCTGGATCTGTGTGCCCAATCACATTATAAGGTACGTCACCGTTAGTAAAATGACTACCTATTTGCGTGGAAAGGTCTTGCCGGCTTCTGATTTACATGTTTTTATCCCCTTTTTCACAATGACTGTAGAGACAGCTCCCCAAGCTGTCTGCACTATTGATCGCTGTCTCGTTATTTGATTAATAATAGATCACTGAGTAAACATTGCTGAGCTTCTAAATGTGAGTGATCTGAGTGTTCTCCATTTTCCTTAGTATACAGTCCCTAAAGCAGGGCTGTGATAATTTGTGTGTCCTCATTTGATGTGTCGATTTACTTCACCCAAGTACCTATTACATTTCGTTTATGGAAATTTTGACCATAGAATTCAGACCACAATTAATCAGAATGTAAGTTTTATTGTGTTTGTGTTTTCTTGTCTGAATGACAGTCTACTTGATGTAACTTGAGATACTATTTGGAATGCTGAAGGAAGTGTCATGAATTCTGATCAGAATGCCGCTAATACGCCGTCAGCTAGAAGTGCCATAATTATACTTCTTTTGAATATAAACATTACGTGTGCAAATTTCATCAAATATGTGAAATTTAATTACTGTGCACTGAGTAAGAAACTATTTTATCGAGTAAGGTGGCGCATTGGCTAGCACACTGGACTCGCATTCGAGAGGACGACGGTTCATTCCCGCATCCGGCCATCCTGATTTAGGTTTTCCGTGATTTCCCTAAATTGTTCCAGGCAAATGCCGGGATGCTTCCTTTGAAAGGACTAGGCCGACTTCCTTCCCCGTTCTTCCCCAATCCGATGAGACCACTGACCTCGCTGTCTACTCCCGCAAACAACCCAACCCCCCTCTCCAAACTATTTAAATGATTAATAATGGAATGTAAAGAGTAAGTATCTCTGATATAATGAATAACCTCCTCATCAACAACCAAAAATTGCAATGGTCAACTGTGGCATATTAGATCGATACGCTGTTAGAAAGTTCTACTTCTGGGTTATATGAAAAATGCACTAATGGATACAGTTTGCTATTTCTTTCCCTCATTGTCTGCCTTGGCCCTACAGTTGATTCTTATCTACGCCATGGAAAACGTGTCCGCTGCCTGGTCAGCGTGACAGAATGTCAATCCTAAGGGCCCGAGTTCGATGCCTGGCTCGCTTCATTTCATCCCCCTCGACCCGACAGGAGGTCCTAGTCACACGACATTTACAATTTAATGGAAAATGTTTCTCTCCTTTAATGAGTGATTCAAAACGTTGAGTTGCATGTGCCTCAAAGAAATCGCTCTGTGGCTGAGAGCCTTAAAATTTCTTTTGGCTGCTTGCTAATAAGGACTGGTACGTCGTCTAGAATGTAGCTAGCTGAATACACAGTAATGCAAATTGTGTCAGTAAAGTTATGTCAAATTATACTTTAAAAGCATCAGAGGAATTATAAAAGATCAAATGGCACACAAACGAAAATAGTGTCTCAAACAGAAATTATATTGAGAATATTAACCACACTTACTTTGAATCACATTAAACTGAAAACTACACATTAATGTGACTACAGCCTGTGTTCGACATCAACGTCCAATAAACACTCACAGACGTCAGGTAGAAGCACTAGAAGTGGAGGGTTATAGAGAGTTTTTTTGGGGTGGGGTTGGGGGGAGGGTGAGACATGGAGAACAGTACCGTCGTTGCCCTATTGCGGAAACGCAGAGTTTTGTCTGACGCCCAAAACGGCATGATATCATTGGCATCCGGGCCAAGGGTGGAAGCATTTCCAAAACGGCTAAATTTGCGATCAATTTGCATGCCGCCGTAGTTAAAGAATACTGTGGATGGCAAAATGGCGTATCCGAAATTGGTGACGATGCAACTATGGTGCATCACAGGCCACAGATTACTGACATGAGCCACTGCTGCAGAGACGTGTCCGGGCGAAGACATGCTGAAACGTCCCCTTAGAAAAATTATTGTATTACTGTGCTGATAAACCTCTTACATTATTTGATTTTCAAATAGCTGAGCAGAAGAACTGAACGTACTCAGACATTTCGCTCTTTACCTATTCTGATCAACACTAAACTGACACACAATATTTTCAGCGCAACGCATCCTGACTTTCAGTAATCCCTAAAAAAGAATGGCCCTGACTAACATTAAACTATACCTTTCACAAATCACTTACCTCACAAAAATCTTCGTTACTCAAGCTACTGCACTACAGCGAGCACCACTACTGCCAGCTAAATAAAAGATTCAAACTACTGAAGGCACTAAGTACTGATAGGCATAGTTAGCAAATGAAAGATTTTGATAGAGAACAAACAATATATTTGCGTTTATAGTGTTCAATGTTCATAATATATAGCAGTTCATGACATTCAGTCTTACAAATTTACTGTCTCCACATCATCCGCTCTCAAAACTCCGCCATCTCTCTCCCCACATCCACCACTGCGGGCGGCTCACCTCCAACTGCGCAACGCTACGCGCTGTTGACAGCCAACTGCCCAACGCTACAATGGCGAATATTACTCCAACAATGCAAACCAACCACAGCCTTCACACAGAACAGTCAGTGATTTTCATATAGAGCGCTACATGGCGTCACCAACATAAAAACCTAAACAACCTACTTCAAATGCAACAGGTGAGTAGATGATCGCCCAGATGAACAGATAGGCTACCAGCAGTGTTTCCTCAACAAATGTTCAGAGAACGTTGTTGTGCATAGGCCTCTGCGGCAGCGCCTTGTTCATGGACACATGCTGAACGCTGTTCATCGGTGACAAAGGCTGGAATTTGCACACCAATACCAAAAATGTACATGTACTGTGTGGCGATAGATGTCCTTTTCCGAAGAATCACATTTTATGCTCCATCGGACAGACGGCTCTTAGCGTGTACGGAGTGAAACACCTGAAAGCGAACTGCCTGCATGCGTTATGGTATGGGGAATGTGTCTGTGGCATTCCCTGCGTGATGCCATTCTGGAATTTCTTGTCAACGGGAATAGCGATATGCCAACTGAGCTCCGAATGGAATGTAGAGCTCGCAAGAGTACGTCTGCAGCGCTCTGATATGAAAGTGGCATAGGCAGCGTATGGAACAGACACGCAGTAACAAGATGCAATGTCAGCATCCTCCAACACCCCAAGATTCCTCCCCACCACCATCTGCTACACCCCTTATGGAGGCCCGCGACTGATTCAAGCGTAGGAGACGAGCCAGAGGAGCGTGCAGTCCAGCGGCTACAAACATACGAACCGATCATGAACATGGCACTTAATATGAAGATGAAGAGGAGGAAACTAGTCGAAACTTGGCCGTAGAACGGCGCCTTGAGTCGGTTGATCACCCAGAACACTTCATCGTAAAAAAAGTAGCTTTCAGTGGATATGTGGTATAATCATAAGAACCTTGGCAAGGAAAGTGTGGAAAGGGAGAAAAATTTAATTTCGTGAAGTAATGGTAGTTTCAATCTTGTTATACACAGCTAAATGTTACAATTCATGAAAGAAATATCTGAGGCAGTTGGGAACATCAGATGTTCCTCATATCTTTCAAACACTGTAGTGGTGACGGTTAAATCGGGAGCAACTATATGACGGCAGAATTAGGCCTGAAATCGGTAACAAATGAAGTTGTGCATAGCAGAAAAGACTAAAGCGAAGATGTTGCTCAAAAGTCACGGACCGGAAGCCCAAGGCAAGCATTTCCTGATAAATGTGTGCAGAGAAAATCAGTGGACAGACGGAGGGTAAGATCGTTAACGAGGAACATGCCTTTTGTGGCCTCAATTTGGAAGACCAATAGTAAGACGATTAACAATGACAGTAACAGTAATAATAATAATGTGATCTACATATTTTATTCTACATCAGGGTTACTGTTGACCTGTTTAGGTTCTATCGCGAAATCATTTTCAGATCTGCCTCCTACAATCTTAATGTGACAATAAATCAAGCGTCAAGTAAAATCTGTATTCCTTACGCCTAACAAGTCTTACGCTTATTTACGTATATGTTAGGTACAGTTATAGAGGGCAGATGGGAAGTTGATTTGGTAATGAAATTGAAACCAGTATACTACTACTAACGAACGGTACAACTTCATACGACTAGACAGTGTTTCCGTTGATCAGGTAATCTTGTAAGTCTTCATATTGTAAGCCAATATGCGACCATCTGAAGATGAGTGTCTGATCAACCAAAACTGGTCATGCTTGCATAAATTTGCGGTTGAAATGAAAATATATATTGAACAATGCCATTCTTTTGTTGACCAAACGATCACGGTGCTCTCAATAATTTCTGTTTTCATAAATATTGTAACGAGGGTATCATTTTCCTCTTCTACTTCAAAACTGTACCGTCGGCTCCAAAAGCCTGACAAAATATGCAAATGAGTCGAAATAATAGCGCACATTTTTGTTCAGCAAATGGCAGATTCTGCTTTGGTATCAGCGACAGTTGTTTGCGAGTGCGATGTCGACATAGAGATGGTTGTGTGCCAGGCAGTGATATACAAAAGCCTTGCAATAAGGAGGCATAGCCTATAATGAATCCACACCTGTGGTCTTTGTTGAAAGAACACCGAAAAGTGGTACATACTGCTCACTGCGTTTCTGTTTCTCCAAGGTCAGCGAGGCATGCTCTTTCAGTAGGATTAAGCCAGTGCACCCACTCTTCGTCTTACCCGCGCACTCTGTAAGACGTTAGGTTCCTTTCTTGGGTAGCGCGATCACGAAACCCGTCCACAACTAGTGTAGAGCATTATGGAAATGCATCTGATCCAGTCCGCATTGTCAGCAATGTGCATTAGCAACTGAGCCTACAGATGGCAGTGGCGTCGTACACTATCTGAATGTTCAAATGTGTATGAATTCTTAAGGGACCAAATTGCTGAGGTCATTGGTCCATAGACTTAGACACCACTTAATGTAACTTTACCTTATGCTAAGAACAACACACACACCCATGCCCGAGGGAGGACTCGAACCGCCGGCGCGAGAAGCCGCGCAGTCCGTGACATGGCACCTCAAACCGCGCGGCGTACACTATCTCCCAAGGTAACATCTGACATCTCAATGGGGGTCAACAACAAACTTGATTGTAAATCTGTATTGTATTGTAGCTAGAGCAAGTTATGGAAGACATTGAACATACTGCAAGAAGAGCCAGTCATCAGATGGGCAACACTCCTGTTAGTGATCTTTTTATAATTTTTGAATAAAACTACTTATGTTGATATCTCGGTGAAGCGACTAGAAATAAGGACAGAAGCCGGTAGTGATACGTGTCCGAGAACTCTGACACTCTTCACATTGCACATCTGAAAATCAACCTTCAAAATACCAAAGTCGTGAGACCTGTTGCTATTACGATTTCCTTCGAAAACCATGCTCTGGAATCAGTAAATTAATACATTTATTTCGGACATAAAGTCCAACTTGGAAAAATAGCCAGACAGCAGAGATCACTCGACTAATTTGTGTCCCCTGGATAGCATTCTGGATACTTCGTTTCAGTCTCCGCAAACCAATTATCTCTATAAATTTAAAGAGGAGTGTTCATGACACATACATCCTGCCAATAACAATACACGGTCTCGAAGCAATGCCTGAATAAGCACCGAAAATCGGCCTCGGATCTGTCAAAGGCAACAGCGAGAGCAACGCTTTGATTGAGTCTCAGAGGCGGGATCAAGGCCCAAGAGATAAGGAGAAGAACGAAAGGGCTATGATGTTATTGGGTGGGTACAGAGACTGAAGTGGCGTTGAGGAGGACACAGTGCTAGACTCACATTCAAATAGACCATAATACTGATGCAGGGTCGTCTGAAAGAGTCGAAGAGAAGTGTCGGAAGTCCTCTGGCGAGATGGGGAGATGACATACAACGGTATGCGAGAAAAAAAATCTGAATCCAGACAGCCAAGCAAAGCTGGACATGGAAATCTCTGGAAGATGCCTACATCTGGAATGGATAACTAGAGGCTGAAGAAGAAGAAAATACCTGTCAGTAAATCAATGGTAGGAGTACTATTTTCTTCCTTTCTCTTAGATGTTTTTCCTTATTTCAATTGGAAATTGAGAGAACATGTTACCAGTTATCAGAGTTGTTAAATTAGATCCGAAAATTATTGAAATCGTATGCAGTTCATTTGACATGTTAGGAGCTTTACGGAGCTCTGATTAAAATCGAAGGAGGTAGTTGGTAGGTTAAGCCCGAGTTCTTCTACAATACGGGATTTATTTCTTTCTTCGGCTCATGCGGTAGCAGATTTATACGTTCCTTCGGGGTCAATACATACCTAGATTTCATCTACTCTGCCGACAAATAATAAAAGCACTGATATTTCGTAAGTAAACAGTCGAGAATAAAATGCGAATGTTGTATGGAAAGTGCTTCGTTGTACTTTTAGGAGTGCAGGTAGCGAAGTAGTTGTAGGTTAGTTGTATCTCCCGCCTCGGTACGAATCTGGCTGTACTGCGAAATGACCGCAAAACTTTTGTTTTCACCGTGACTGCAAAGGCCGCTAGACACGTGCCAACCGACCGACAGACATATCAGTTTCATATGCAGCCTATACACGTCCCGATCGAGTTTACACAGCGATTACAGCGCCGCTGTGACAAAAGACGAACTTTTGTCTTACAGGTGTCACGACAGCGCTTCACACAGCAGAATTTGTTGGATCGCTTGAAGTGTGTGTGAGGGGGAAGGTGGATGGGCTGTCGGTGGTCTTACCCAACCGACCACCCGACAAGGAAAGCTGCTCGGTCGGTTGATCAAAACGCCTACACACTTTCAGTTTGCCGATTGGTGCGTGTGTAGGGCCCTTAAATCAAACTGGTCGTTATCGTCTAAAGTATCGCTGCCGAGAAATAAATCCTGTAATTCATTTACTGTAAGCGAAAAACGTCAAAGCTGTACATACTCATGGCGAAGTTTTTGTTATGTGTGTATGAGCCGTAGCGTTGTAAGAAAGTGATGCTGTTACATTCGGGACGGTCCAAAGTACGTCCCTGTTCAAGAAGAAAATAGACCACCAACTGAAGTGACAAATGAACTTGTTGCAAAGGTTAATGACAGAATCAAAGAAAACGACGGTTCACAATTACAGAATTACTAATCAGTTTCGCCTCAGATGTCAGGGAAAGGATTTCACGGGCGTATGACTGATAAACTTGGTTGGTTGGTTGATTGATTCGGGGGAGAGGACCAAACAGCTAGATGGTTCAAATGGTTCTGAGCACTACGGGACTTAATATCTGAGCTCATTAGTCCCCTAGAACTTAGAACTACTTAAACCTAACTAACCTAAGGACATCACACACATCCATGCCCGAGGCAGGACTCGAACCTGAGACCGTAGC
Source organism: Schistocerca gregaria (assembly GCF_023897955.1). Classification (NCBI taxonomy): domain Eukaryota; kingdom Metazoa; phylum Arthropoda; class Insecta; order Orthoptera; family Acrididae; genus Schistocerca; species Schistocerca gregaria. Next base: position 418,867,654 of record NC_064924.1, read on the forward strand.
CGTGGCTCGGTTCCAGACTGAAGCGCCTAGAATCGCTCGGCCACACCGGCCGGCAAACAGCTAGGTCATCGGTTCCTTCGGATTAGGGAAGGATGTGGAAGGAAGTCAGCCGTGCCCTTTTAAAGAAACCTTCTGGCGTGTGCCTGCAGCGATTTTGGGAAATCACGGAAAACCTGAATCTGGATACCCGGAGATAAGCTTGGTCATCAGAAATTTTTTGCACGACGGGCACCAATGCTGCTGACATGCCCGCAACAAGAAAAGGATGGGAACCGCATTAACGTTTCTGATGAAATACGATGCAGATGGAGACGAACTACTCAGTAAATTTTTGATGCGGGATGGAACCTGGGCTGCGTAGATCATCAGGGAGAAAGAGAGCCGATAGATCGACTGGGGCCGCACTAGCTCGCCACGTAAGCCTTTCAAGTGCTGCCAGACATCTTCTACCCGAAAAGTAATGACAAGTGACTTTTGGGATAGAAAGAGAATACTCCTTCTTGATTTCATTGAAAGAAGCACTTCGAGGAACTCCGAAATTCTCTGATGTATTGTCAACAGACTGAGAAGAGCCTCGCTGAACAAAAGGCGTGGCATGTTTAGTTCTAATAATGTTTTTAGGTACTCAAACAAACATTACCAAACAGTTTCAAATGGGCATTGTGCGATTATCCTTCGTACAGTCCTGTTTTGCCGCCCAGTGATTTGCAATTGTTTCTGAAGACGAAAAAATGGTCAGGGTCAACAGCTGTTTGAAGATGACGATTTAGAGGAGAATGTCAAAGCAAAGTTTATCTCACCGACGGCAGAATTACGACCTGGGCGTAGAAAATCCTTTCCTCGATATGACAAATGCGTTAATGTGGGTAACTATGTAAAGAAATCTCTGACAGGTGTAACTTTAAGTTACGTATCATAAAAGTAGCTTCTAATTACTGGCGCTTTTTTTTAGTTAACAGCACTCACTTTCCGAATAGCGCAATAATTACTTGCCTTGAAATGTTTTCTACGGTGATAAGTTATGGTTATCATGACTACAGATGTTATGATTGCAAGATGTCTTTGGAAATCATCTAGACTAAAACATTTCTTTTCACACCACTTACAAGAAAGAACTAGGTAATAATCTGTTGAGATACAGCTTAACAGCGTCTTCGACACATTGTCTTCTTATTTATTTGCCCAAATATTCACTGGATCGGCATGCTAATTATTGCATTTAGCACTCCCTCTCCGTCGTCACCGCTTCCCATCATGGCTTCCCGGAATATCGGCCCTCCTCATTGACCCGCCGAGCAAGTTCGATTCGCGTCTGACGTGCCCCCTAATTGCGGAAGCGATGAGCTAACGTGCGCGGCTCTCCGAGTACATCATTTTCGACACGTAACTAAACACCGTATTAGCTACTGTAGCGGCTAAGGCCCTTCAAACACAAGTTTGATAATCTGGTCTTAAATCACCAATCAGCCATCACACTTTCGTTTTCCGTGATGTGACATTTTTTTTATACACTGCTGTTATGGTCACTGGAGAAAAATAATAGGCGCCTGGTGTTCAGCAAATGTTTTGATACGTTCGAGTAATTCTACCTTCAGAATATCTGCAGAAAGGGTACAAAAGTACGTTGAACATAATTTTTTTAACGGAATTGCCGAATGTAAAATTAACACAAGTTTAGAAGTACATAAATCAAAAGAAGTTAGGGAGCTTCATACGCACAGTGGTAACGAATATCAGAGTACGGTTGAATGAGAAAATATGATGTTACGTACAATCGTGGCCACACGGTGGCATGAATCGTAGCTCAGGTTAGCGCTGAAAATGTTCGACAAAACAAACAGAAACGCAAAATTACGTAAAAACAGAGCGTACCAAATAGGTTCAAATTGTTCAATTGGCTCTGAGCAGTATGGGAGTTAACTACTGTGGTCATCAGTCCCCTAGAACTTAGAACTACTTAAACCTAACTACCCTAAGGACATCACACACATCCATGCCCGAGGCAGGACTCGAACTTGCGAGCGTAGCGGTCGTGCGGTTCCAGACTGAAGCGCCTAGAACCGCTCGGCCACACCGGCCGGCCGTACCAAATAGGACTTAATAAAGTGAAGACCATAAAATAAAAATGATAGATGGGTGATACAGTAGTCACGTGTCATATTACATAAAAAAGGAAATACACATAAATTACATTTTACAAAACCGAAAATTTACTAAACTGACCTGCAGAAACAGAATACGTATGGCTAAAATTAAGAATGGGAAGAGGAGGTGAATAGAGATGCTAACTTACAAACTTCATTTATTACATATATTAACGAATAGCGAACAACATAATACAGCGCATAATTAAAATAAATACAATTTTAATAATAAGTAAAGGGAATAAAAAGGAAAAAACCGCTTAAAAATTTGATTTCCATATAATGATCACATGCCTCTTACATGACTGTATGTCACACTTCACATTTCCGTCATCTCTCTGTGTACTATAAAATAATACCAGTTGCGGGATAGTTTCTTAAAAAATGAAATATTCGCTTACCTTCCAAATACCTGGCCTATCACAGCTTGTGCTCCGTGTGATGTTATTAGCGAAGCAGGACTAACACCGTCCACCTCTCCCCCCCCCCCCCCCTCCCTCCACTTGTCTAACACCCCGCCCTCCACTCTTACTTGCGGATGTGCATCGGCAAAGTGCGATATTAGCGAATGAGGTCAAGGAACGTAGGTGGGATGCATTGGTATCACCAGCACAGGGAGGTACTTCGAAGACGAGGAACGTCTGTTGTAGAAGCAGAACACTAAGTCGTACTGGAAGAAGTGTCTACCTCTAGATGTCGCTTTTTTATAAGGCGTCCTTGACTACTGTGTGCTCGGTTTCTTGCAACAATTCCGCCGTGGATGTCACGACAGCTGTGGAAACTTTGCGAAGGTCGTTGCGTAAGCAAGCTTCCTGCAGTCTGTGCTCACGACTGACCTTCAAGCAACACAAGGGGTCTTGTTCGATACCTACGAGAAACACTCAACACACATATACCTACACAAAACAGTGTCTATTATCTCTTTCCTCCTTCGTTATTTCTTGAACATTTTCATTTCATACTTCATTTATCCGGTCATTGCAACTGGAACACTTTGTTGGCCTGTGTTTGCCTAAAACAATATCGCACCTAGAAGTTCTCCTTGATGCTCTCACTTTGTGTTTGTTTAATTCCGTTAAATATTGTTGGTGAAATACCTCAATCATCACTGGATCTGTTTATTTTAAAACATGGAAAATTAGCAGAGTTACTATACAATTTAAATAAAAACATTATAATATTTGTAATGTTTGCTTCCAGATATATTTGTGAATAGTTCCATAGCACGTTGTTACGTTACTCTGAAGTGACCCCAAGTCATGAGACGGCTATATGTACATTTACATACGGTGGAAGTTTCCTGTATACAACGTGCAGAACAGCAGTGGAGCTGTCCATTGTAATCAGTTGATTTATGAGATAAGGATTCCGATGTGATTATGGCCGCACGGAGGGGGGGGGGGGGGGGGGGAGGTTAACAAACTTTGAACACGAAATTGTAATTGGATCTAAATACGTGGAACATTCCGCTTTGTAAATCATTAGGGAATTCACTATTTCGAAGTCCACAGTGTCAATAGAGGCCCGAGAATATCAAATTGCAGACATTAGCTCTCACCATGGACAACTCAGTGGGCGATGGCTTCCACTTAACGACCGAGAGCAGCAACATTTGCGTGGAGTTGTCAGTGCTAACAAACAAGAAACACTGCTTTGAATAAAGGCAGATATCAATGTGGAAAGTACGAGCTTATCCATTACGACAGTGTGGCGAAATTGGGCGTTAATGGGTTAAGGCTGCAGACGTCCTACGCGAGTGCCTTTGTAAACAGCACGACATCGCCTGCAGCGCCTTTCCTGGGATTTTTCTCATATCGGTTGTATGCTAGACGACTGGGAAACCGTGGTCTGATGAGACGAATCCAGATTTCAGTTCGGTGAGAGCAGGTGGTACGGTTCGAGTGTGACGCTGCAGACTCCACGAAACCATAGAGCCAAGTTGTCAAAAAAGCACTGCGCAAGCTGGTGGTGCCTCCATATTGGTGTGGGCTATGTTTACATGGATCATTGATTGGAAGTGGTGACGTTCGGCTAATTAGAGACTATAGGCGTCGTGTTCTTAAAACACGGTAACACTTTTATAGATGACAGCGCGCCATTTCACTGGGCCACAGTTGTTCGCGATTGGTTTGAAGAGCATTCTGGAAAAATTCGAGAGAATTATTTGGGCACCCATATCACCGTACATGAATGCCATCGAACATTTATGGAACATAATTGGAAGGTCACATGGTGCCCAAAATGCTGTACCGGCAGCACTTTCGGAATTATGGACGGTTATAGCCGCAGTATGGCTCAGGTTTTCTTCAGAGGCTTTTATATCAGACATTTTCAAATCGCGGGAGTTACCAAGCTGGATAAATGAGCTTCTGTTGTAGACAGTGTTTGACACAGCTAGAAGTTGCCAAGGCTTTGATTAACGCCAGTGCTATTAGAGTAATTATTCAGTAGCTAGAAATGATATAGCGCAAGCAGCTAAAACGGTCGTACCTACCTATAGCAGTGATTACCAACGTGAGGGCAGTCTTCCCATGAGGTGTAAAATTAAATTTTGTCACCGATGAAAACAAGAGGTTAGATTTTGTTTCAGTTAGGAAACCAAATTACTTTTAAAATATTATTACTGTTACCACTATTTCATAAGATTGTAATACTTTTACACAAGTAACTACATGTTTCTCGATATTAACTGCCGGTCGGTGTGGCCGAGCGGCTCTAGGCGCTTCAGTCTGGAACCTCGCGACTCTACGGTCGCAGGTTCGAATCCTGCCTCGGGCACGGATGTGTGTGATGTCCTTAGGTTAGTTAGGTTTAAGTAGTTCTAAGTTCTAGGGGACTGATGACCTCAGATGTTAAGTCCCATAGTGCTCAGAGCCATTTGAACCATTTTTCGATATTAACATTGAAGCACGTCACGATATATTGGAGTTTACAGTTTGTGAAACAAATGCATGAACAACATCTTCCTCACATAGTCCACACATTATACTCATACTTTGTTCTTTGTACCATGCATCTGTGATATTGAAGTTGAGAAATATGTGGCACATACGCTTAATTTTCTCATGAAAACTCTTTTTCCTAGTTGTAGGGCCAGAAATTGGTTCATTATTCGCATCGTAACAGATACACAAACTAACTGACAGCAAAACACAACAGTAGCAATGTAATGGCTACTACATTGCTGTAGGGCCTACACATTATTATTATTATTAAATTATTATTATTAGTGGCAGTGATCCGACAAAAAACATTTGCAGGCTGGCCTTCCAATTTTTATCAGTTCAAAAGTAAGGACATAATTAATCAAGTGATTTACAAACAATATGTGGAATGCATGCCTTTTAACTTAGTTGATGTTAAGTGGATGTCCACAGCGATATTACTGTAAGTGGGTGTTATTGCTGTAGGTACCAGAAGCATCAGAACCTTTTGGAATGCTTGGAACAGATGTTCAATCGTAGGCTCTTAGTAACATGATTCGTATTAACAATAATAGATAACGTTTCTCGAGATGTGGAGAAGGTTGCTATGCTCAATTATCAGGCATTGCTAGTCACATAAGCAATGTTTGACAACTGGCTCTTGAAGTTTAATGTGCCGAGTATGATTGTTACAAGGCACAAATTTCGTGCTGGCCAGTGGTAGAAAGGAACAGGTACAAAGACTAGTTAAAAAAATATTAAGTTGTGAACGCAAGTCACTGTGAACAAGATATATGCTTAATGTATTAAGAAATCGTTCTTGAGGGAGAATCGTATCAACATACAATCGCTTGACCGTAACGCAGATCATGATAATATGCACTCAGAGAGAAGAGAAAGAAGGGAAAGAGTTGAAAACGAATGAATCACAAGATCCGTATGGAATCCCTATTCGGTTTTACAAAGAGTACCCTATTTGCAGCCCGCATCTCGTGGTCGTGCGATAGCGTTCTCGCTTCCCACGCCCGGGTTCCCGGGTTCGATTCCCGGCGGGGTCAGGGATTTTCTCTGCCTCGTGATGGCTGGGTGTTGTGTGATGTCCGTAGGTTAGTTAGGTTTAAGTAGTTCTAAGTTTTAGGGGACTGATGACCTAAGATGTTAAGTCCCATAGTGCTCAGAGCCATTTGAACCAACCCCTATTTGCATTGGCCTTACTCAACTTGAATTTATCGCGAATTTCTAGGCCAGAGTAAAGTCCCAAGTGATTGGAAATAAGTGAAAATGACTCCTGTGTGTAATAAAGATTAAAGAAGGACCCGCAAGTTGCAGATCAACTTCTTTAACACTGGTATGCTGCAGAATTCTTAACATACTCTCATGTTGAATATAATTAATTTCCTTGAGACGGAAGAACATCTGTCTACAAGTCAGCATGGATTCAAAAGCATTGCTTGTGCTAAGCTCAGCTTTCCCTTTTCTCACACGATATGCTGTGAACCATGTTATGAAGGGCAGTAGGCAGGTTCGATATTCCTAGATTTCCGAAAGCATTTGACGCAGTTCAGACTGTTAACTAAGGTACGAGCGCACGGAATAGACTACCAGTCATATGAGCGGCTGGCAGACTTCTGAAGTAACAGAACCACTACGTTGTCCTCGACGGCGAGTGTCCGTCAGAGATAAGGATATCGTCAGGAGTGCCCCAGGGATGTGTAGTAGGACAGCTGTTGTTTTGCATGTACATAAGTGTTCTGGTGGAAAGGGTGAGCAGCATTTTGTGGCTGTGATATGCGGGAAGGTGTCGTCTTTGAGAGACTTGAGGACGATACCAGATAAGTTACAGAAAATTTCTAGTTGGTGTGATTAATGGCACCCAGCTCTAAATGTTGAAAAATATAAGTTAATGCTATGAGCCGGCCGCGGTGGCCAAACGGTTCTAGGCTCTTCAGTCCGGAACCGCGCGACTGTCACGGTCGCAGGTTCGAATCCTGCCTCGGGCATGGATGTTTGTGATGTCCTTAGGTTAGTTAGGTTTAATTAGTTCTACGTTCTAGGGGACTCATGACCACATATTTTAAGTCCCATAGTGCTCAGACCCATTTTTAATGCGATGAGTAGGGAAAACAAACTGAAAGTGTTCGAACACAGCATTAGCAGCGTCCTGCTTCTCAGAGTCATAATGGTTAAATACCTAGGCATAACCTTTCGAAGCCATATGAAGTGGGATGGGCATGTTAAGCTTGTAGTAGGGAAGGCGAATGGTCAACTTTCGTTTATTGGATAATTTTTAGGAAAGTGGAGTTCACGCGTATAGGACACTAGTATGACCCATTCTTTAACACTGCTCGAGGGCAAGTATATTCAATGAATATATGAAGTAATTCAGATCCGGACTGGTAGACTTGTTACCTTTTGTTCTAACAACAAGCAACTATTAGCAGATGTTTCGAGAACTCAAATGGGGATCTCTGGAGGAAAGGAGCATTCTTCTGAAGCAACGTTATTGAGAAAATTTAGAGAAAATGGGATTTGAAGCTAATTGCAGAACGGTTCTACCACCGCCAGTATACATTTAGCGTAAGGACCACGCTAAGATACAAGAAATTGGGGCTCATACGGAACTTATATACAGTCGTTTTGATCTCGCTCTATTTGCGAGCAGTACAGCAAAGGGAATGTTTAGTAGTTGTATGGAGTAGCCTCCGCCACGCACCGTACGGTGGCCTGAGTATATACGTAGACGTAGATATAGGTGTACGTGGTGTCAGCATATAATCCAAAAGTACACGAGAATATTGGGTTGTCCCAGTATGAGGTGGTGAACTGTCGGTAAATACCATCACCGTTCAATTTGATAAAAGCAAAAGAAAGTAAATATGGAGAGTCGGTATGTGAGTTTGCCAAAAACACTGCAATAAGTATGGAAACGAGTACAGAATGTGAATACGAAGGTGGCAGGGAAGCAGAACGAATCAGCGAAACGTGCAGCACGTTTACCCCAGTACACAGTAGGGCAATGGTAATGTTACCCAGTCCTTTGTTGCGAAAAGGGAAGACGGAGAAGTTCATTCGCAAGATGTCAAGGATCGTATCAGATGGTTGAGATTACTTCGACAGTCAATGTAAAGTTTTAGTTGTCAATAACGACGATGGTTCATGTTGTGCGCCTACAACATTTTTGTGGTACTCCAGATTCGATTCCAGAAGTTTCAAGGGTGGAACTAGAGGAAACGATAATAAGATGCAGTTTAGTTCATCCATGAAGAACATTCATTGTTAAGCTCAAGAAGACGAGGGGTGTTCGTCAAGGATTTCTTTTGTTTACATGTTTGCATATCTATAGGATTGTTGTGAATAAGTTTTGTCAGTGTAAAGGTTTTTCCTATTATTATTGTAGTTTGTGAATGGGCGTGCTAGTCTTCTGAGGAGGTAGGTGGGGTGATACGAGGGTTATTCGGAAAGTAAGCAACGATCGGTCTCGAAATGGAAACTACAGTAAAAATATAATAAAACTTTGCAGAGATGCGTTGGGCACTGTGTCCAGTACGCCCGTCGATCGCATCATGTCGCTCTTTTCAGTTCTGAACTCACAGTGAGAACGTATACACGGCTAGAATGTAGCGTCTCCCGCCATGTATGAGAGCCTGGCGAAAGATTTCGATTGAAGTTATGCAATCTGCATAACGTAACTGTCATGCGGTTCGTTCTACACGACAATTCTCGGCCGCACTCTGCAGGGGCAATGAAGATGCTCCTGCAGCGTTTTCGATGGGAAGTGTTTGCTCACTCACAGTACAGCCCGTAACTGGCTACCCCTGAGGTTCGTCTCTGCGCAGATGAACCGCTGGTTATGGAGACAATATTTTGACACAGACAACGAGCTGCAGTCCAGATTAGAAAATTTTCTAAAACCACTGGCGGCTGTCTCCTATAACGGTGGACTTGAAAAGTTGATACAACGCTAGACAGATGTCTAAGTCTGAGCGGCTACTGTCTAGAGAAGTAGCTGGAAGGTGTAGCTAACCATTGCAAATAAAACAGTTTTGATTTTCACTGTGGTTTTCATTTCGCGACCTATCGTTCCTTACTTTCTGAATAGCCTTCGTATTTGGCCCTGTCCTTAGATTGCGGTACGTGGAGGGTAAGCGTAGAAAGAATATGTTTCATAGCAGTATTACATTCCGTCACCTGATGAGCATTTGAAGGAGCTACGGAAAGCACGTAGCGACCTACAGCATGATTTAAGCCTAATCATAGAACCGAACAGCCAAACCTACTCTTCTGTTACCACATAGCATCATTAGAAATGAAAACTTACCGAACACGATTGTGTATTTTATAATTCGGGTCCCAGTAACAGGAAGGCACGCTCAGTTATAACTACTGCGTCATTCACACCACAGTGAAGTAGGGAATTCTTTGAAAATTCGTGCTGGTGAGGTTCGACGGGATTTAGTTTCGAAAGACGGTACCAAGCGTGCAGTCATGACGGAGAAGGAGTCACAACATTGTCAAATGGGGTAGGTCATGGTGTGTCCCACCGGGGCAATACAAACCAGCTTGAGAACATGCACTGTACAGTTACCTTTAGACTGACAAAAGGGACTAGACTGTCTAAGGCACATCTTGGATCCCAGATTGCATGTAAAGCAAGCAGATTTTCATTGGATCACGATGACTTGGTAGAAGTGACTTGTTGTTACGATAAGGGAAAGCTCACAAAGGACTCATGATCTTAACATAAGTGAAGTGGGATATTAAACAATGGAACAACGTGCGAAATAATAAGGCCTACCTTACAGCTACCAGCCACGATTGTCCACATCAGGCAAGTGGACGTTTACGGCCGCAATTGTGCTGACCAGATGAACTTTTGGAATTATTGCCAGCACCAATTACAACATTTCTAAATCAATCTTTAGAACCTGACCGAATCCATTCTTAGGACCTATTCATTGCTGCACAGGAAGAGCGCATTTCATCCAAGCAGGTAATGCAGCATGTAGAGCAGTTCAGAGAAGGACAACGAGGCTTGACGGTGATTTTGAGTGCAGTAATACCAATTCCACGATGGTTCTAGCTCTCCCGTGCGTAGGTTTTATTATTTTGAGGCAGAGAGGTGACTGTCAGCACAAATCACCAATAGCCAAAACTCCAGTAGACTGAATCTCTAGAGTATAAGAGAGAGTGAGAGTGTAACCGCGTAGTCTGGAAGCGGAAAAAAATGTAGATTTAGTGTTAAGAGGAAAGGAAGCCGTGAAGGGCAAACAGTCAGAAATGCAAAACAAGTCTGCTAAATAAAGTCATAAGAAAAGTAGTAGAAAGCAGCATAGTACGTAAGACTCGATGCAGTATGTAACACATATGGGGAAACCGCCAGTTGTTTTGGTTAAAATTTCTCTGTATTTTGTAGAACACATAGAGGTAATGTAATATGAAACGGTTTTTAAGGTCGACCTGAGGGACCGGGTCTTGCTCACAGAGGAGAGTAACGTAGCATACCGGTAATATTTGGGTAGCAGTGGTGCACGAGCTCTGATGGCAGGCGAGTGCGGTATGTGGCCACTGCAATATTCAACAAGGTCTACACAGCAAACTTAGCGGTACTGCAGACATTAGGGCAGCTGCTAGTCGAACGGTCTTGTGCCTGAAAACTCTGAGGACGTGGGATCCAAACCTGGTCGGACCACAATGTGAGGAATTGTCAGAAACAATACGTGCTGCGAATTCGGCTTAAAACTGTAGGGACCTCTTTGCCTGGATGGATAATTGGGATAGTTAAGTGACATGCAACTAGCCGGAGAGGCGTCCATTAGAAAGACATACACCAGGCCACTGAACTACATGAAATTATTATTATTTATACTACAGGAAGAGCAAAACAGATTTCCACATTGACAGTGGTGGAGGTCTTTCAGGGTAAGTGACTGGTAGTGGTGTGTATGCACGATAAGTCTGCCACTGTTGACGAAATTATTCTTAGCTTCGCAGCTCTTCCAGGACGATGGGACTGTGAAGGGACGAGATCGCCACATGGACCCCTTGTATATGTCACCATTCGAGGCCATTGCAGGCATTAAGACCCTCCTCAGATTCACTACCATGGTGCAGCTGGTCATTCCAAGTTAACTCCATTAGGACAGCCGACCCCTGTCCATGGGACAGCGAGTTGCTGCCCTTGCACACCAAAATCGTTCGTCATCGCGGGACACGAGTCCCATCGTGGTGGGTATCCATCACGGTGACGCAGCCAGGAATCGCCCAACCCACAGTAGATACAGCAGCGTCGCCACGTGCTGCTGGCACGGAAACCACATGGCCACTTTAAGTAACGAGGCCGGTATTCGATGGAGACTCCACGTCAGAGTAACGAGATGTGCAGCAGTCAGCACAGCAGAATTCAGGGACCAGCCGATTACTGACCTGGTGTACCACTCAGCGCCGATGTTTCAATAGATAACATGTTACATTTGCATCTTCGTGTGTCTGGAGCCTCCTGGACTCTCACCTCAACTCCAAAAGCTGCTCTCACCACTCAGGCTCATAGTTGCCCCACCATGCAATGGGAGTATTATAATATCATGCTCTCTGTAGACAGGTGTAGTGCAGCTAGATTTTTCGCAGCTTTCCGCAGACGAGGAACATCACACATCACTTCAGGGCAGGTTGTGCTTCTGAAGAACTTACCAACGCTGGATATAAGCTTCGTATTAGCAGGGTATTACCGGACGGACGAGAAAGTACATTTGTGGGCGTAATATATTACATGAAATGCCCGTATTCAGTATTCATGAGGCCTAAAGTCTATTATTGGATTACATTTCTGGTTAATTTTGAGGATACAGGACTTGCGTTGGGCAGAAATGGAGTTCAATTTTCCACCGATGAACCCTAATTGGTCTCTTTTATGATTGACACTGGGTAGAGTGACTATGTGATTCAGACAATGAAGACATGTTGGCGAAGAACGAGATTCAATACCTGTCTGATCGTTCACATTAACTTTCCCTTGAGTTTCCGTTAATAACTGTTGGCGGATGTTGGTATGGTTCCTTAAAGAAGAAGATCGCTGATTTTTTCCTATGTTTGTTCCGTCCGAGGTGGTATTAGGTCTCTAATGGTTGAAAGCGAACAATATATCCTATTTTCAATAAAGCTATGTGCAACTTGTGCCACAAATTGTTGTCAGCAACTTGTTACTTCCATTTTTCAATTTTTCTCTTTCACTTAGCTGCCTCCATAATCCTCCATGCCAAAGAAGAGTCCACTTGTGTATACTTCATCTGCATCTACATCTACATGATTATTCTGCACTTCACAATTAAGTACCTGGCAGAGCGTTCATCGAATCACCCTTAAGCTACTTCTCTACCGATCCACTCTCGATCGGCGCGCGGGAAAAATGAACACTTAAATCTTTCCTACGAAATCTGATTTATTTTATGATGATGATCATTTCTCCCTATGTATGTGAGCGACAAAAAAAATATTTTCCCGTTCTGAAAAGAACTTTGGTGATTGAAATTTCATGAGAAGAAACTGTCGTAGCGAAAAACGGGCTGTTTTAATGACTGTCAATAATACAAAACGAGATGCCCTTCTTTGAACTTTTTGATGTCCTCCGTCAATCATATCTGATGCGGATCCTACACTGCACAGCAGTACTTCAGTAGAGTTCAGAAGAGTTCATTTTCCATTCCACTCTTCCCTGTGCATGTATTTGTGTAGCTGGTAACACTTCAATGTTTCGAAGCAAACTGACTTATAATCACAAATTAGTGTAATGCCACTGTCGGGAACTGCCAACCTGACTTTTCAACAACCTGGGATAGGACTAGAGACATAGCTCAGTGACGGGAAGTGAACACTCCGCTCTCGAGTAATTTGCATGTACAGGTAACAAGTGCCTCTTCTTCCCCCACCAGCCGCTCAGTTTTCAGGTGCGCTGGGAGACAATGCTTTTGGTTCACAGGTCGTTCTATGTTGGTAAGATATGCACTTGGCGAGCTCTGCTCTCGTGAAGTTGTGAACAAAGCTTTTTGTAAATTTGTACCGACGAGGTTTTTCAATTAGTTCATCTCGGTTGTTCATTATGAAACTGCATATCTTTTTTCTACGGAATTTTGGAGTAAATTTACGTGACTGAAATAGCTTCGTATATATTAATGAGTTCCGGTAAATGACCATTGTGTCTGACGCTCTGTGCTAGAATCTGCAGTATAAAGACGAGAGCGACTGCTTGTGAAGACATGCTGTTTTCCTTTTATCTGCAAACTGCACTTTGTTTATTCGTTTTGACTAAATTCTGATGGTGTTCCCATTGTACAACTGACTGATTTCGGCCGTCAGCCACCTCATATCGTCCAACTTAAATCTAGTTAATTTTAAGTATGTTTGAGGTCTCTTCCTGAGTTCTGTGAATCGAGTTCTCTCAGCCTACAAAAATAACGAGTAAATGCTCTAAAAGATATTAGTAATAATAATGATGAGCTCTAAAAGTACTGATAAGGATAAGAAAGACCAACGCCACATATCCTATCTACAAGGGGCGTTCAATCAACACTTTTTTTTGAAAGCTGGTTGGTTTTATTCAGCATCCAAGACACCATATTATTCCCAACCTTTTCGCTACAAAACCATATTTTTCAACATAATCTCCGTTCAATGCGACGGTCTTACACCACCTTACGGGAAGACCCTGTATGCCCGCACTGTACCGCTCTACTGATCGGCGTCGTAGCTACCGTCTTGCCATAGCAATAATGAGCAATACTCATCATCCGTGTATTGCTTCCTGTGTTGCAAACGGATGGAAGTCGGAAGCTGCGAGATCCCGGCTCTAGGGCGGATGAGGAAGAACAGTCCAATGAAGTTTTGTGAGCTCCCCTCGGGAGTGTAGACTTGTGTGAGGCTTTGCGTCGTCATGGAGATTGAGAAATTCGTTGCATCCGTCGATCATCTCGAATGAGAGTGTCTGCACGTTCCTACATTGCAGGAATCACTGCCTTGTGCGCCGGCTGGTACAGTGGAGATCATGCAGGTTTGTCCGACCTTGTTGCGGTGATGACAGATTCCTTGCCCAACGACTCAACGCGCTTTTGTGGACTGCCAGGACTCCGTAGACATTCTGCAAGCACCTTTCAATATCTTTGATGCTCTGGTTTCCCACCAAAAGAAACTCAGAGACAGCTCTCTGCTTGCAACACACGTCCATTATAGGCGCCATTTTCAAGGCTACCAATAGCATTGCCACTTCATGAAACTATAGGGTCTGAAGTGGTGTGTTTTCTACTATGTCTCACAACAAATTTCGCATTTAATCTACTGAAACTTATCGAGAAAAGAAAAGTGTTGCGTTACTTACTAAACAACCTTCGTATTACTTGTACTGCTCACGACGTTGTCTTCTTCTTACTGTTGTATGCCTGCCCAGTTGTTAAGTTCTTATCTGCTGCGTTACAGAAATTCCTCATCAGTTATTTCATTCATGTCATATATTGTGTGCAAATCTTGCCGATTCGAATAAATACTAGCAAAGAGCGCGGGTGTGTGCTAGACCTGAGTACAAAAGCAGGGCATAGCAGGTCCAGATATCGAGCAAGCATCCTTGAGGCCAATTTCACATCCAGTGAGTTAGCTTACATCAGAGGGAAGTCTTTCAAGGTGTGGACGACAACGGGATCTTCGCGATACGCTATAGCACGGCCACTTTGTCGAGACCTTCGCACAGCACTACTAGACTATCGATTACCTGCAACGCCATCCTGCCTGTAATTGAGGACCACTGCGGTTCGCCTTTGCGGTTTACGGTCGTATTCTTGAAACTCTTGACGTCACACAACTGCCTCCTGGTCGACTACGGTACAAGCAATTGTGACTGTCCACCAGTTATGTAATTGCTACGTAAATTCTGAAATACTATAACGCAAGAGAACAGACACAGTTCCTGGTGACCAGTTTGTGTAACAATGTCGGAGATAACCTCTCAAACTATAAGATTCTCATGGATGCGAACAAATAGCACTCTCCATGATACTATACGAAAATCCAACTGACGCACTATTCTGAGAGGAAAAAGCCACCCTGATACCATGATTCTGGATATCCCGTAGGCTTTCGATACCGTTCGTCATATGTGGCATTTGTTCAGATTGCGTGCCTATGAAGAATAGCCCCTGTTCTACGATTGGATTTGTCATTTCCTGTCAGAAAGGTAACACACAGTCCGTAGTAATTCATGGGAATTCATCACGTAAAATGGGACTGATATCTGGCGTTCCCCAAGGAAGTGTTGTAGGCCTACTGCTGTTTCTAACTTACAACATGAGCAACCCACTTAGATAGTGTGCCGACAGTGCTATCATTTACGTCCTGTAAAGTCATCAGCAAATCAGTACCTATTGCAAAATGACTTAGACAAGCTATTAGTATGGTGCAAAAAGTGACAATTGACTCTAAATTATGAAGAGTGTGAGGTCATACTCATGAGTACTAAAAATATTCCATTAAATCTGGGTTTCCCGACAAATCACAAAAATGTAAAGCCCTTCAATTCAACAAAATACTTAGAGATAACAATTATTATCGATTTAAATTGGAATGATCACATAGATAATGTGGCGAGGACGAACCAGAGACTGCGTTTAATTTACAAAACATTTAGAAGATGCAACAGATCTACTAAAGAGACTGCCTTCACTACCCTTGTCCCTACCAGTTAAGAGTACTGCTGTGCTATATGCGATCCTTACCAAAGACAGTTCACGGAGGACATCCAAAAACTTCAAAGAAGGACACGACGTTTTTTACCGGCTCCAAATAGGAGAGAGAGAGAAAGAGAGACGGAGAGAGAATCACGGATACGATACGCGAGTACGGGAGGCAATCATTAAAATAAAGACGTAATTCGTTGAGGCATCATCTTTCCACAAAATTTCACTCTCCAACTTCGTCCTTCGAACGCGAAAATATTTTGTTGGCTCGTATATACGCGGGGAGAAATTGATAACGTAATAAAATAATGGAAATCAGAGTCGGACGGAGAATTTAAAGCTTTCGTTTCGGTTCGAATAACCCTCTGGGAGGCACTTAAGTCACTTAGATAATTTTTAATATGAAATACACTTTAATATTTTTCTTCTAATTTCTTTTTAAAACATTGCATAGGATTGTTGAGAAAAATAACAAAAAATGTTTAAATTTCTGTGAAATCTTATGGGACTTAACTGCTAAGGTCATCAGTCCCTAAGCTTACACACTACTTAACCTAAATTATACTAAGGACAAACACACACCCATGTCCGAGGGAGGACTCGAACCTCCGCCGGGACCAACCGCACAGTCCGTGACTGCAGCGCCTTAGACCGAGAAATAACATTTTCTGTTCATTTCCGTTACGTTTAAAATTTTCCTGTTTATGTGAAAATGTTTGTCTGTTTACTGAGTTTCGAACATCTCAGTTAGGTTAGCATCGCATGAACTTACATTCATTCCAAAGATGTCAGCAGTTCAAACTCCATGTTACGTAGAGTAACTCGTATTTTCAACAGTAAATTATTTTCTGTATTTTGTTGTCGTTTTTCGAGATTATTGTCAGTATAAAAAAGAAATGGTGGTTTTTATTGCCGTTTTTATTTTAACTCAGAGAATATTCATTTCCCACCTTTGAATGCAATATGTGTTAAAATTAACACGAAGACATTACTGGCTCGTTATTTCGTTTTCCATAAACTTTTCCGACAAGTGTTTAGATATTTTAGTGACTTCACAGAGTGTCCAGCGTGTCACTTACATCGCTACTGCATGCACCTGCATTCCTTCGAAAAATTTTACCTGTTAGTCGTTTCATAGCGCTGATCGAATGCAGTTCAGTAGAGCACGTAACGCTCTCAGTTGAGAACGCAAACTGTAGCCTCCGTACGCTGTTCAACACGGCCTTATGTCAGGTAATGTCCTTTCAGGCTCAGACTACGTGCGAATTATCTGTTTACGGGAAGAAGGGTTGTTGACATGTAAAGTTATCAACGAAATATTGTAGCCGCCATTCAGACATTGAGCTTTTCTCTTGCGACACGAAACATTCAAGATCTGCATGGCAGAGGTCATCCATCGTCTATGACGCCGTCTGCTAACCGGTACCTACAGATTATGGCTTGTAGGCGTCCGGGGAAGACTGCAGCAGATCTACGCTCTATCATTGGGAGGGCTGCGTCGACTCACAGACTAGTCAACCGCGTTCACACGAGCGATGTGGCCTCCAGGAGTCCATTACGAACAACACATTAAAAGAAAGAAGAAAAAATACAGGACTGTACGATACGAATAAAGTGAGCGACGATCGCATCGAATGGACCTCTGAACAATGGCGTCAGGATTTGTTCACCCGCGATTGCAGACTTTACCACACGGCCGGTAATTGTCGGAGAAGTGTACACTATATGATCATAAGTATCAGGACACCGCTATTTAATGCGGACGTCACCTGTAGCCCTCAGATGAAAAGGGCCAGCAGCCAGTATAAGAGGAGGCGGGAAGTTCTGTGTCTTCAGTATGGGGATCAACAGCAGATTGGGTTGGTCAGGGGAATTCAGTGGCTCCGAATATGGACGAGTCATTGGGTATCACTTGAATAACAAACCCATCAGGAACATTTCAAAACTTCTAAAGCTGCCAAAGTCGACTGTTGGCGATATGAATGCGAAGTAGAAACGTGAAGGAACAACCACACCCAAGGCAAGGTAGACGTCATATAGTGACCGAAAGATACTGTTGACTGCTGCGGAGGGTGGGTATGAAACCTCGCACGAAATCAGGAGAAGGAATCACTCTTGAAATCCAAAGAGCTACCAGAAGTCCAGCAACCACAGAGACTGTGCGTATTTGGAGTAAACAGAATTGGGTATAATGATCGAGCAGCTCCTCCTAAGCCACAAACTTCTGTAGTCAGCGCTAAGCGACGCTTGAGATGGTGAAAAGAGCGACTCTAGCGCATAGTGAATGCGTGGAAACAAGTGACTTGGAATGAAGAAGCACGCTATATCTTGTGTCAGTCCCATGGAGAACGTACCTACCCTCATCTATAGTGCCAAGAGTGAAGTACAGGGAAGGTACTGTTACGTCATGGATTGTTTTCGGTGGTTAGGGCTGTTGTCCCCTTATTGATCCTAAGAAAACCCTACATGTGGAAGGATATGAATACGTTTTACAGCTTTGTGTACTACGACCAGTAGAGGAGCAGTTCGGACACATTGGTTGATTGTATCAGCCTAAGTCAGCACCTATGAGACAATGGTTTGTGGATAACAAAATTCCTGAAATGAACTGGCCTGCCCATAGACCCGACCTGAAGTAAACAGACCCCCTTTGTGATGAGTTAGATCGTCGAATTTGCTTTAGATACCAGATTTCAATATTACTTCTTTCTCCGGTTTCGGCTGCTGAGGAAGAGTGGGCTACCATTCCTTCACAGATATTCTGTCTCCTCATAAGAAGTGTCCCCAGCAGAGTTCAAGCCGTCACAAAGGTGAATGGTGACATACCTCATATTAAAGTTCACTGATAAGTGTCTGTGTTCATGAAGGACAGCAGTATGGTGTCGCAAATCATTTACGACATTCGCTTTTCCGCGACTTCCGACCAAATGTATGTCCAAAGAGTGTTTCAGTATGTAATGTGTTTTGAAGTAGAGATAACATCCTTACCGTTTTGTAACTACATAAGGACGCCGTTCCAATATAGTGAAAAGGGTAGCTGTTACTCACCATATAGCGGAGATGCTGAGTCGCAGAAAGGCACAACAGAAGACCTTCGGAAAATTAACTTTTAGCCAACAAGGCCTTTGTCAAAAATTGACAACACACACACACACACATACACACACACACACACACACACACACACACACACACACACACACACACACTAACGCATACACAACTCACGTAACATGAGCACAGTCTCTGACAGCTGGTACCAGACTGCAAGAGGCAATCGTCAAGTGTGTGTGATTTGCGTTTGCGCTCGTATTGTTCAGAAAATTGTTAAGAAATTGGAGTCATTTGGTTTTGCTAATATCAGAAGGCTTATCTTGTTTGATGGTAACCTGTTAAGATTATCAGAATTGTGCTGAAGTTAATAAACTTAAGCGTGTAGAACACATGGAATCCACGCGGGAAATGCATGCTTGAACGTGAATGCAGATACTAGCCAACCCTTCAGGTTGCGCTGCTATATTTGACAGTGAACAGCGCCTTTGCTGTGCCTTTAATATTTTGCAGGTGCCAGTCGTGATCAGAACAGAGATCTGTGCAGTTGCGGGTGCATTATATCGGAGCTAATTGAATTTGAAGTATGGAAAATTACTGGTGATAATATGGTATGTACTTCCCGAGCCAAGGGAAAGCCTGCAGGGAAAGCGGAGAAACACCGTACACTATGTTACAAGCGTGTGTTGAGTGGTAGTGACGGAAGAGGAGTGTGACGAAAAGCAAGACAGCTGCAAAAGTCACAACATCACTGAATCTCGCACTCGCAAACCCTGTGAGCACCAAAAGAACACGAATGGAGCTCCATAAGCAGTGTATTGCAATGCGGACTGGAATACTGGAATCAGTCAACAGTGATACAGATGCCCGTAACAGGAAAACGTGACACCGAAGCCATAAAACGTGGAGTATGGAACGATAGAGAAAGTCATTCGTTCGGATGAGCCGTGTTTCACACTAGCTCCAACTTCTGGTCGAGTTAACGTCTAAAGAACGAAACATAGTGGGGCTTCGGCGATGTTTTGGGTAGCCTTATCGCGGTATTCCTTGCGACGCATAGTGATTTTGCAAAGCGAAATTCCCTGCAAACATTTTGTGTCCATTTTCACTGATAAGGTCCAGCCCATTCTACGGCGTTTGTTCCTCAGAGGTGATGGAGAGTTACAAGACGACAGGGTCGTGTACACACAGATTGCATTGTCCAGGATATTCTGTGAACACGAGGAAAAATTTCACGTCTTTCCCTGGGCACCACAGTAAACCCAATATTATTGAGCCTGTGTGCTCTGTTTTGAGGAGAATTGTGGGCAATAGCCGCCCACCTTCATCGTTCATTGACTTCGCCATTGTTTTACAGGAATAATGCAATAAGATTCCCTTTTAAACGATTCAGTACCTGTGTTTGTCCATTGTGTGAGGAGGATCCCCTCAACGACACATTGCAAGTTTCAGCTTGTCGGAAGCATTCTTTATCAAATTCGTGTGAGTAGGTAGCAAAGGCCATTCCATTCGGTTTCTACGTACTTCGTGGAGGAAGCTGTTCACAAAATGGTAGCGGAGTGCTCCGCAATTAATCCTGTTCTAGGGCCAGCACATCGCTGCAATTTTGACTACAGTGGTCGGAGGATTCTGCCCCCATACAGCACAGTGCACAAATTACCCTCGATAGCGTTGACAGGTGTCTGATATCCGTTCATAGCACTGGTTCGAAACAGGACTGACTTGCCTTCCTGCTGAACCTCAGTCATTCTGCACCTGAGAGTTGTACTAGTGACTGACGAAGCTTTGCGGTGATAGCATTGTCACGCCAATGTGCAACTTAAGGTGTTACAGTCCGATCTTTTTTCTGAATTAATAGTTAATGGTGGCTGCAGGTTCGATGCTTTGCGGTGAGGGAGAGAATAAGAGCGTAGGAAATGAAATTAAATGAAATGGCCATGATCCCCCAACGGGGAATATCGGCTGCTGAAATGCATGTCATTTCAGATGACACCATATTATGAGAATTACGTGTCGATGATGATGACGTCAACACAATACCCAATCCCTGAGCGGAGTAAATCTCTGACCCGGCCCGCAATCGAACCCAGGCCGGCTGCATGGCAGTGAGAGGCTCTGGCCACCTAGCTAGAAGGGCGGACAGTCGGAATCTGTTTTGAAGGCCAAAGGTTTTATTAAACCGTATTAGGCAGTGTAATGTATTCTATTTTTGATGTTTCCACATTTTTGTCTAACCAGTGTATGCACTGATCGCCAGTTAGCAATTCTTATTTCAGAGAAATTAAAGCATATCGTGGAATAACTTGCATTGGTTTTCTCATTTACTTTTCCCTGCTTCTAAATCAGAAGAGTATCAGCGTAATGCTTGGACTTATGTTGAAGAGTAACCTTTTGCTGAAGTATCGCATGCTATTTTTATCTGAAGAGAAATGTTAATATTCCTGAGAATGTGCAGTTCTTTGATGCACACGTTTTATGCCGATCAAAGTCTGAGTGTTTTAAGGTCATTTAAGGTCATTGTGGACGAACTCGGCTAGGCTCATCGCTGCACTGCTCCTGCACTCTGTCCTCACACGGGACGCGTTCCTCATCGTGAAGCACGCAAGATGTGGTGTCCTCCGTGGTTACTACAAGTTGTGCAACGCCTTGCTACATATCACGGAACGTGCTGCCCATCGTGATTTGCGGCCCCAGCGGTCTCCTGTGGCATCTGGTGCACAAAGCACACAGGTTCTTTATAATAAGTGCACGCGCGTAAACCCTGTTAGCGACTGTAGAATAAAAGTAGAGTAAACTGCAAAGAATATTCTGGACTCTTCGATGGCTTGAAGAGCAAATAACGCTATATTGCGAGCTAACATACATCCTAGCAGAAGTTATTCATTAACTCATTTGAATCTCGTCCCATTTTCGGTTTTAAACTGAATGTAGTCATTTTCTAATGTCACTCCGCTCATGCATAATATCTGTATGCTCGATGTTGCATTGACTACCACCACTCTGAGGTAACGTACTTCATAACATGGATTCGATATTAGTTTCATAATTTCATTTGAATGGAAGAGGAGATTTTTTTTAAAGTTGCTTCTTATAAATGAAAAGATTTTTACCGGCAAAAATTTTATATGTTGTATACCATATTTTTCATACATAGCTTTTGCCACGGGTGATTGGCAGTTGTGAAGTAGTGTCAGAGGAAGTAGGCAGAGCCTCTGCATATTTAAGCTCATGCTCAGCACTCGTAACCATGAGTTGACTTCGTAGCAGCTGAGGAGAGCTCCGCCATGGGTAAAATAAGTTTTATTTTATCTTACTAAAATTTTGTCGTCATTAGACATTTTTTAATTTATTTTAAGATTGGTCTCTAGTATTTTCTAATATTAATTCACAGGTCTGAAGATGGTTGCATAAATATAACCGAAACTGGTCACCTATGTTGTTGAGACATAAGTGTTGTGATCGAGACAGAACTTTAGTTAAAATATAGACATCTAAAGTGCTACCAGAGGGAATGGCGGCGGACACTTGGACGGTTTGTTGTGTTGCAGGGTGTGGGTGGGCCCGCGGCTGTACGTGCTGCTGTCGCACCCGGAGCACGCGCGCCTGGTGCTGAGTACGGGAGCGCACGTGGACCGCGACGACTACATCATGGACGTGCTGCGGCCGCTGACGGGCAACGGTCTGCTCGCCTCCAGGGGGGACCTCTGGCGCAGCCGGCGCAGGTCAGCCTCGCCCGGCACCCGCCTGCCGTCCACTTCTGCGAAATTTCCCTTTCATTATGCACCTGAAACTTCACTTGCCTGTCACACTACTTATGAAATTTGCCTGAGGCGTTTCGATATTACATAATTTTTAAGGGTTACACAGAAACGTGTGTAATGGGTTCATTAATGTTGCAATGAATCTGCTAACGTTTATGGGGAAAGCATACCAAGCTTTGAAAATATTAAAAATAATTTGCTAAAATACTGTTTACAAACTGACTTGCGGGTACATTGCCCATCGTCATCTGAAGTGAACCACAATCCAGTCCAAAGTGATCGTAATGATACGTGTTGTTAAATCAAGCTGGTCAGAAGACGCCGCTAGTGTAGCATGTTGAGACTGGTTTGATGCAGCTCTCCGTGCTACTCTATCCAGTGCAAGCTCCTTCATCTCCCAGTACCTACTGCAACCTACATCCTTCTGAATCTGTTTAGTTTATTCCTCTATTGGTCTCTCTCTACGATTTTTACCCTCCACCCTGCCCTCCAATACTAAATTGGTGATCCATCGATGTCTCAGAAAATGTCCTACTAACAGATCCCTTCTTATAGTCAAGTTGTTCCACAAATTTCTCTTCTCTCCAATTCTATTCAGAACCTCCTCATTCAAGTTGTGCCACAAATTTCTCTTCTCTCCAATTCTGTTCAGTTCCTCCTCATTAGTTATGTGATCTACCCATCTAATTTTGAGCATTCCTCTGTAGTATCACATTTCGATAGCTTCTATTCTCTTCTTGTCCAAACTATTTATCGTCCACGTTTCACATGGCTATACCCCATACAAATACTTTCAGAAACGACTTCCTGACACTTAAATCTATACTCGATCTTAACAAATTTCTCTTCTTCAGAAACGCTTTCCTTTCCATAGCCAGTCTACATTTTATATCCTCTCTACTGCGATCATCAGTTATTTTGCTTCCGAAATAGCAAAACTCCTTTACTACTTTAAGCGTCTCATTTCCTAGTCTAATTCCCTCAGCGTCACCCAATTTAATTCGACTACATTCCATTATTCTCGATTTGCTTTTGTTAATGTTAATCTTACATCCTCCTTTCAAGATACTGTCCATTCCGTTCAGCTACTCTTCCATGTCCTTTGCTGTCTCTGACAGAATTACAATGTCATTGGTGAACCTCAAAGTTTTTATTTCTTCTCCATGGATTTTAATTCCTACTCCGAATTTTTCTTTTGTTTCCTTTAATGCTTCCTCAAAATACAGATTGAATAACATCTGGGATAGACTACAACCCTGCCTCACTCCCTTCCCAACCACTGCTTCCTTTTCATGTCCCTCGACTCTTATAACTGTCATCTGGTTTCTGTACAAATTGTAAATATCCTTTCGCTCCCTGTATTTTACCCCTGCCACCTTCAGAATTTGAAATAAAGTATTCCAGTCAACATTGTCAAAAGCTTTCTCTAAGTCTACAAATGTTAGAAATGTAGGTTTGCCTTTCCTTAAGCTATCTTCTAAGATAAGTAGTAGGGTCAGTATTGCCTAACGCGTTTCAACATTTCTACGGAATGCAAACTGGTCTTCCCCGAGGTCGGCTTCTACCAGTTTTTCCAGTCGTCTGTAAAGAATTCGTGTTAGTACATTGATACACTGATAGTGTAGCATATATGTCTCAAATTACATATAGACCTGTATACAAAAATTTAAAAAAAAAAGCCAACGACGTAACAGTAACACTAATAAATTGTGTATTACTGCACTGTTGGGGTACTAAGTGGAGTTATATCACAAACCGATAGGCACTACATGTGGAGGTTCACATTAACAAACAGTCAAAATCTGCTATCAATCAGTTTTGAATATTTCATGTTTGGGAGTCTCTTTCCACGTTCTACAGACTCAGTCACCCCTCCGCCCTACCCTCCCCCTTCCCCTACCTTGCTCTTGCAATATATTGACGGCAGCATCTACTTACCTAGCTACCCCTCAGTGATTCCACCGTCCATATTTCTATTTCTTCCTTTATAACCGGGCTATCCCTCTATCGCAATAAATTACACTACTGTTCAAAAGTTAATGACGAAAGTACGAGGATTATTCGGTAAAGTGGGGTCCGATCGGGTGCGAAATGGAAACCACAGTGAAAATCTGACGAAGCTTTGCACAGATGTGTTGAGCATTGCCTCTAGTACGCCTGTCGACCGCGGAACGTCACTCTTTTCAGTTCTGGACTTACAGCGAGAACGTAAAAATGGCTAGAAAGCAATGTCCACCACGAAGTATGAGGACCTGGTGAAATATTTCGCCTGAAGCTATGCAACCCACATAACTGTCATGCATTTAGTTCTACATGGCGATTCTCGGCCGCACTCTGCAGGGACAATGAAGATGCTCCTGCAGCGTTTTCGATGAGACGTGTTTGATCACCCACAATACAGCCCTTAATTAGCTCCCTCTGAGGTTCATCCCTGTTCACATGAAACACTGGTTATGAAGACAACCTTTTGGCACAGACAACGAGTTATAGACCAGCGCAGAGAATGGGCGGAAAGCACAGGCCTTCAGTGATGATGGTATTGGAGAGCTGGTACAACGCTACGCCAGATGTCTAAGTCGGAACGACGACTATGTGGATGAGTGGCCGAAAGTTGTGGCAACCAGTTGCAAATAATTTTTTTATTTTATTTTTACAGTGGTTTCCATTTTACGGCCTATCGGACCTTACTTTTCGAATAGCCCTCGTAACTTCACATGATATATCAATGGAAAGCAATAAAACTCGACGAAACTTGCGCCATATATGGAAAGAACTGTTACAGTACGGTGCGAAAGGTAACTGAAACTAATATGCAATGCGACAAACAAAGATAATACTTTTGTTCAAAGACAGTAATTACACTGTAGTCACCGTTATTTACTATGTCCCCGGGGCATTACAAAAGACAGGACGTTGTTCTTAACACAGTTTCTGATCACCACGAACGGCAGTGCATGCTCTGCAACGTGTCCCCTTGTTGGCCACAAGATTGATAAGTAGTTTTTGTGGTAAGGCGTTCCATTCCTTCACCAGTGCTGTTGACTGCCGCGGATAGTTGTTGGGGCATGCGAACATGCCGCTGTACGTCTCCTCAACACGTCCCACACATGCTCCATGGGATTTAAGACGGGAGAACGATCAGGACAGTCCGTGCGCCAGATAACCTCTCGTACCAAGGTCTGTGCCTTCTCCGCTGTGCAGTGCGGTCGTGCGTTGCCGTCCATAAAAACGAAGTCAGGGCGGAATGCACTTCTAAAAAGACTGACATTGGCAATCAATACAGCTGCAGAATAATGTTGACTGCTGAGTTTACCGTGCTAAAAGATATGGAGGTCAGTACGTCCATGCAACATTATACCTCCCCATATCCAACATTGTCGAGAACTATCTTTTGGTTGTCCAGCTAGTGTGGTGTGGGAAGGCATCATGTTGCGCGGGCATACTGACCTCCATTTCTTTGGACACGACATATTCAGGTGTCAACGTTATTGTGACGCTGTAGTCTTTCTCCATGTGAGTCGTCTCAGGGGTGCATTTGGCTCTCACTTCAGTTTTATGGATGACTATCAGCGTAGGTCGAGGAGCTCTTGGAACTAGAGGATATTCGGCGTCTTCCGACTTAAATCCGATGGAGCATGTGTATGGTTTGTTTAGGATGCGTACTGTAGTACATTCGCATGCACCAACGACCATGGAGCAGTTGTCAATCACACTGACAGAGGAATGAAACGGCGTAATACAAGGACTCTTTAGCAACCTTGCAGCGAGTAAGAAACATGTCGCAGAGCATGCGTCGCTGTCCATGGTGGACACATACCCTACTAACAACCAACGATCCGATCTTGTACACGGAACCATGAATTTCCTTTGACTAAGAGTGTTGTTTCTTTTCGTCTCATTAAGTTTCTCTTTTTTTTTTCATTTCCCTTCTGAACTACATTGCAGCAGGGCTTTCAATGTATGGCGCAAATTTCATCATCGAGCTGTAATTTCTTGTCAGTGGCAATTCATGCGAAAGTTACCTTCTCCTTAAGTATTGCATTGTAAATAGCATTACGCTAAAATTACTTTCTTTGGCAAACTGTAGTATTATAACACTTAGTAATTACAGTCAATGTTCCAAATAGCACTGAAAGCACTAGAAGAATTTAAAGAACAATGTAAGTTAGAAGTTTAAGGGAGGTGCTGTAAACAAGATAATACTTTCTTCCTTTGCTTCTCTGTTCGGTGTTCTGTTAGTAACATCGGTTTAGTGGCACACAATCTGCAGTGCTGCGACACTTATGTACAACATATGAACCCGGTTGTTCCACCCGAACCCCGCGTAGGGTGTATGGCAGCGTGTTCAGGCAGCTGTCTGTGGCGACAGGCGAAGGCAGGATACCCGCCCACCACACACGCCGGTCACACCTTGTGGACTGAGCGTGAGACCGCCTCCAAATTATTGTACCTCTTCTACATCACCATTGAAGTGACAAGAACAAGTCGTTGTCATTGCGAATGGAGCTTAGTATTTGGTTGTCCACATTCTTAACAACATTAATAGCATCCATCGGCTCACTGCGGTAAAGATAACGATTTTCATTCCTTCACCGATGTACAACAAAGAAGAAGCGCCAAAGCGCGAAAATGATGCTACACAGCATATTTCACAAAAACTAGCTTACACAGACGGCCACGTACCTAGTAATTCAAAGCATCACCCATGGTTAAAGTATTGTACAGTTTAAATACATAACAGGTAACAAATAAACTATTGTTGTGTTCTGTAGTTGTCTTCAGATCGGAGACTGATTCGATGCAGCTCTCCATCGTACGCTATCCTGTATAATCCTCTTCACCTCCGGATAACTATTGCAGCCTACATCTATTTGAACCTCTCCCCCCCCCCCCCCCCCACACACACACACTTCCCTAAATTGATGATACCTAGATGTCTCAAAATGCACCTCAGCAGCCGACCCCTTCTTTTAGTCAAAGTGTGCCACAAATGTCTTCTCCCCAGTTCTCTTCAGTACCTCTGCAGTAGTTGCATCATCTACCCATCTAATCTTCAGCATTATTCTAAAGTGTCCCTTTTCAGAAACGTCTATTCTCTTCTTGTCTGAACTGTTTATCGTCCACTTTTCACTTCCATACAAGCAACACACCTGACAAATAACTTCAGAAAAGACTTCTGAACTCTTCAAGCTTTATTCGATAATAAAAAATTTCTCTTCTGCAGGAACGCTTTTTTTAGTCTACATTTTATATGCTCTCTACTTCGGCCGTCATCGGTTATTTCACTGCCCAAGTAGCAAAACGATAGCTAAGCTCATCTACTAGTTTCAATGTATAATTTGGTAATCTATGTCCCTCAACATCGGTTGATTTAATTAGACTACGTTCCATTACATGTATTTTGCTTCCGTTGATCTTAATGTTATATCCAATTAAAATTATAAAGAATGTAGCAACCAGTCGCGGAAATATAACTTATTTATTTTGTTGCATATCGATTCCGACTTCATAATAGAAATCTGCCAAGGACAGTATTTCTACTTATGGGATGTATCGGTCAGAAAAATGCACTGATGATGACTGATATCAGTCGAAATTGATTTGCGACAAGATAAATAAATTATGTTTCCGTCATTGGTTGCTACGTTCTTTATAATTTTATATTCCACGGTTGCTGCACAGAAAGGGAACCGTATGGAGCCCAATATTTATATCTTCACAAGACACTGTTCATTCCGTTTAACTGCTGTTCCAAGTGCTTTGCTGTCTCTGACACAATTACAGTGTCATCGGTGAACCTCACAGGTTCTATCTCTTCCCATGAACTGTAATTCTTCCTCCAGATTTTCTTTGCTTTTCTTTACTGCTTGTGCAAGGTACAGATTGACTAACATCGAGGATAGCCTAAAATGCTGTTTCATTCCCTTTTTAACCAATGCTTCCTTTTCGTGTCCCTCGACTCTTATAACTGCCATCTTGTTTCTGTAGAAGTTGTACCTTTCGCTTCCTCCATTTTACTTTTACTGAATGACCATATTATCAGTCACTCCTTAAAGGGGCACACTGGTTACTTTGGAGCGCTATTGATGAAATAGAACTAGCTCAAAGTGGTCATATAAGACTCCACCGCTGCTTTAATAAATGTAAGTCAGATTGTGCGTATGTGCCAATGGGTTGTGCCGAATCAGTGCAGTAAGATGGGCTGATGTGGAGACAAAATGGCTGACGATGATGTTTGGCTTGTGGGTCGCTCAGCTGCTCGGACTTCAGCGCCCATACGAAGTCCCAATTATACACACTCCAATGTTTTACACAGTCAAATCTTGGCACGTCAGGAATGATGACGGCGATGATGATGACGAAATAATGAGGACAACACAAACACCCAGTCTTCGGGCAGAGAAAATCCACAACTCGGACAGGAATTGAACCTGGGACCCCGTGATCCAGAGGCAGCAACTCTAGCCACTAGACCACGAACTGCAGACAAAATGGCTGACAGGAACAACCGTGTCCATAAACACACAGTTAGTGGCCATACCTCATCAGTTGCTGTCTCAGTGAGGGCTGTCCATGCATGGTATACTTCAACCAGGGTGGCACGCGAACAGTTTACAAACTTTGCTGTTTCGGAAATACTTCCACCCTTGGCCTGGAAGCCAATGATCACGACATGTTTCTGGAAACGCACACTTTCCATGTTAGAGCTCATTTCATTACTTCTCTTCAAATCACATTAATCATGAAACGGAAACACACAGCAACAGAACGTACCAGCGTGACTTCATACACTTTGTTACAGGAAATGTTCAAAATGTCCTCCGTTAGCGAGGATACATGCATCCACCCTCCGTCGCATGGAATCCCTGATGCGCTGATGCAGCCCTGGAGAGTGACGTATTGTATCACAGCCGTCCACAATACGAGCACATTTGGTACCGGGGTTGCGTAGACAAGAGCTTTCAAATGCCCCTATAAATGAAAGTCAAGGGGGTTGAGGTCAACAGAGAGTGGAGGCCATGGAATTGGTCCGCCTCTGCCAATCCATCGGTCACCGAATCTGTTGTTGAGAAGTGTACGAACACTTCGAATGAAATGTGCAGGAACTCCATCGTGCATGAATCACATGTTGTGTGGTACTTGTAAAGGCACATGTTCTAGCATCACAGGTAGAGCATCCCGTATGAAATCATGATAACGTGCTCCATTGAGAGTAGGTGGAAGAACATGGGTCCCAATGAAGACATCACCAACAATGCCTGCCCAAACGTTCACAAAAATCTGTGTTGATGACGTGATTGCACAGTTGCGTGCGGATTCTCGTCAGCCCACAGATGTTGATTTACAATTTGACCACGTTGGAATGAAGGCTCATCCGTAAAGAGAGCAGTTGCACTAAAATGAGGATTGACACATTGTTGGATGAACCATTCGCAGAAGTGTACCCGTGGAGGCCAATCAGCTGCTGATAGTTCCTACACACGCTGTACATGGTACGGAAACAACTGGTTCTCCCGTAGCACTCTCCATACAGTGACGTGGTCAACGTTACCTTGTACAGCAGCAACTTCTCTGACGCTCACCTTCGGGTTATCGTCAACTGCACGAAGAATTGCCTCGTCCATTGCAGGTGTCCTCGTCGTTCTAGGTCTTCCCCAGTCGCGAGTCATAGGCTGGAATGTTCCGTGCTCCCAAAGACGCCGATCAATTGCTTCGAACGTCTTCCTGTCGGGACACCTTCGTTCTGGAAATCTGCCTGGATACAAACGTACCGCGCCATGGCTATTGCCCCGTGCTAATCCATACATCAAATGAGCATCTGCCAACTCCACATTTGTAAACATTGCACTGGCTGCAAAACCACGTTCGTGATGAACACTAACCTGTTGATGCTACGTACTGATGTGCTTGAGGCTAGTACTGTAGAGCAATGAGTTGCATGTCAACACAAGCACCGAAGTCAACATTACCTTCCTTCAATTGGGCCAACTGGCGGTGAATCGAGGAAGTACAGTACATACTGACGAAACTAAAATGAGCTCTAACATGGAAAGTAAGCGTTTCCGGACACATGTTCACATAACGTCTTTTCTTTATTTGTGTGTGAGGAATGTTTCCTGAAAGTTTGCCCGTACCTTTTTGTAACACCCTGTTTACCCTCCTCTGCTAGTGCTGTCACGTGCTGTCTTGAGTGGTTGTTGCATGTTGACGTGGAACACAGGCAGTGATCACATTAATGGGACTGAACCGTGTGTTACCTGGTTGGTACTGGGACTGTGTAACCTGTTACCTGTAACTAACAGTTTAGCTCATTGCTAGTTGGTAGGCTAGCCGTAGCCCCTGTTAACAGGGCCAGTTGACGATTGCAGGCTGCTGAGCCGCGTGTACAAGACGCAGTGGCTGCAGGAGCAGTACACGTGGCTGCAGAAGGCCGCAGAGACGCTGGTGTCGGCGATGCGACCTCTGTGGAGCGACGAAGCCTCAGCAGCAGGGGCTGAGGAGGAGACCCTTGGGCACCTGGCCGCCTGCACGCTCGACCAGGTGGCCGGCTCAGTGGTAGGACGCAGCCTGCTGTCCGGCGGCGCCGACGGCGTCGGCTTCGTCAAGGACTACATGAGGGCCGTCCAGACGCTGCACGCCAGGGTACGTACCAGCAGCAGGCCTCCGTCTCTACGGCAGGAACAGTTCTGACAAGCTACAACAGTGAGCCGGCCGACCGGAATGGCCACGCAGTTCTAGGCGCTACAGTATGGAGCCGAGCGACCGCTACGGTCTCAGGTTCGAATCCTGCCTCGGGCATGGATGTGTGTGATGTCCTTTGGTTAGTAAGGTTTAACTAGTTCTAAGTTCTAGGGGACTGATGACCTCAGCAGTTAAGTCGCACAGTCCTCAGAGCCATTTGAACCATTTTGAACAGTGAGCCAGACTGTGACTTTAACCCGGAAGCTTGCCTTTTCAAGGCAATTCTCTTACCTCTTTCCTACGTTTCATACTTCGCAGAAGTTGTGTTGCAACTACCACCAGAGCCAAATGAGTTATCAAGGCAGGACTCACGATCCAGCAGCATAGCTTCACTCCACCTTTACCTCTCTCCTACATTTCATGTCTCAGATGTTATGTTGCAGATGGTGAAGAAATTATTCAGGAAGTGCAGGGAGACGAAACTTTAATAGTCTTGGGTGACTGGAATTCGAGAGTAGGAAAAGGGAGAGAAGGAAGCATAGTGGGTGACTATGGATTGGGGGTGAGAAATGAAAGAGGAAGCCGTCTGGTAGAATTTTTCACAGAGCATAAACTAATCATAGCTAACACTTGGTTCAATAATCATATAAGAATGTTGTATACAAGGAAGAATCCTGGAGATACTAGAAGGTATCAGATAGAATATATAATGGTAAGACAGAGATTTAGGAACCAGGTTTTAAATTGTAAGACATTTCCAGGGGCAGATGTGGACTCTAGCCGCAATCTATTGGTTATGAACTGTAGATTAAAACTGAAGAAACTGCAAAAAGGTGGGAATTTAAGGAGATGGGACCTGGTAAAACTGACTGAACCAGAGGTTGTACAGAGTTTCAGGGAGAACATAAGGGAGTAATTGACAGGAATGGGGGAAAGAAATACAGTACAAGAAGAATGGATAGCTCTGAGGGATGAAGTAGTGAAGGCAGCAGAGGATCAACTAGGTAAACAGACGAGGGCTAGTAGAAATTCTTGGGTAACAGAAGAAACATTGAATTTAATTGATGAAAAGAGAAAATATAAAAACGCAGTAATTGAAGCAGCCAAGAAGGAATACAAACATCTCAAAAATGAGATCGACAGGAAGTGCAAAATGGCTAAGCATGGATGGCTAGAGGACAAATGTAAAGATGTAGGAACGTATATCACTAGGGGTAAAGTAGATACTTCCTACAGGAAAATTAAAGGGACCTTTGGAGATAAGAGAACCACTTGCATGAATATCAAGATCTCATGTGGAAACACAGTTCTAAGCAAAGAAGGGAAAGCAGAAAGGTGGAAGGAGTATATAGAGTGTCTATACAAGGGCTATGTTCTTGAGGACAATATTATGGAAATGGAAGAAGATGTAATGAAGATGAAATGGGACATCTGATACTGCGTGAAGAATGACAGATGTGAAAATTACCGAACTATCAGTTTAATAAGCCACAGCTACAAAATACTAACACGAATTATTTACAGACGAATGGAAAACTGGTAGAAGTCGACCTCGGGGAAGATCAGTTTGCATTCCGTAGAAATGTCGGAACACTGGCCCTACGACATACCTTAGAAAATAGATTAAGAAAAGGCAAACCTACGTTTCTAGCATTTGTAGACTTAGAGAAAGCTTTCGACTATGTTGATCGGAATACTCTCTTTCAAATTCTGAAGATGGCAGGGGTCAAATACAGGGAGCTAAAGGATATTTACAATTTGTACAGAAACCAGATGGCAGTTATGAGAGTCGAGGGGCATGAAAGGGAAGCAGTGGTTGGGAAGGGAATGCGACAGGGTTGTAGCCTATCCCCAGTGTTATACACTGAGCAAGCAGTAATGGAAACAAAAGAAAAGTTAGGAGAAGGAATTGAAATCCATGGTGAAGAAATAAGAACTTTTAGGTTCGCCGATGACATTGTAATTCTATCAGAGACAGCAAAGGATCTGGAAGAGCAGCTAAACAGAATGGACAGTGTCTTCAAAGGAGGATATAAGATGAACATCAATAAAACCAAAACGAGGATAATGGAAAGTAGTAGAATTAAATCGGGTGATACCGTGGAAATCAGATTGGGAAATGAGACGCTTAAAGTAGTAAATGAGTTTTGCTATTTGGGGAGCAAAATAACTGATGATGGTCGAATTAGAGAGGATATAAAATGTAGACAGGCAATGGCAAGGAAAGCGTTTCCGAAGAAGAGGAATTTGTTAACATCGAGTATAGATTTAAGTGTCAGGAAGTCGTTTCTAAAAGTATTTGTATGGAGTGTAGCCATGTATGGATGTGAAACGTTGACGATAAATAGTTTGGAGAAGAAGAGGATAGAAGCTTTCGAAATGTGGTGCTACAGAAGAGTGCTGAAAATTAGGTGGATATATCACATAACTAGTGAGGAGATATTGAAGAGAATTGGGGAGAAGAGAAATTTGTGGCACAACTTGACTAGAAGAAGGGATCGCGTTGTAGGACATATTCTGAGGCATCAACGAATCACCAATTTAGTATTGGAGGGCAGCGTGGAAGGCAAAAATCGTAGAGGGAGGCCAAGAGAAGAATACACTAGACAGATACAGAAGGATTTAGGTTACAGTACGTAATGGGAGTTGAAGAAGCTTGCACAGAATAGAGTAACATGGAGAGATGCATCAAACCAGTCTCAGGACTGAAGACCTCAACAACAACATACTTCGCAGATGTTGTGTTGCAACTATCTACACGGCCGAATGAGTTATCGAGCCAGGACTCACGATCGACCTTTATAGCTTCACTCCACCAGTACCTCTCTCCTACTTTTCATATTTCTCAGGTGTTATGTTGCAACTACGTTCACATTCGAATGGTTGGCAGCTCGGTAGTTCAGTATGTTCAGTCATGTCTCTGGCAATACTCCGTAATAAAAAACTGTGTGAAGTTGAACTTGAAGATGTTTCACACAACGGCCGCACAGACCTAATGACGGAAAGTGACAAAGAACTAAGAAGAGAAAAGGAAAAGTGATTGGCGTCGCTGCCTTCTCTGTGGAAATATTCGGGTTTGGTTCCCAGTACATCTTTAGGGGTTTTCTGTGGTAATTCTGTCTAGCCTTGTGAGGCTAAATGAGGGGCTGTTTGAATAACGAAGCAGCGGTATCACCGGGATTCGCCTACTAGCAATAGCAGTTGGAGCGATTGGCGTCGGGCTGATCACATGTCGTGTGATCATACATTACTCTGCGTATTGCCATGTAGGCAGGAGTCAGCCTGTCGGCAGGCCTAATACCTAGTCCCCGAGTGGTGTTTATGTTGACACTTTCGTTCCTCTGCTTGATGGGGCATTGGCGAGATTGCGATTTTAAGTCCCAGTCTGTTACGCTGTTTTAATCTGCCAATAAGTTTCAAAACAGTGCACAATTCGCAGCACAGTAAACGATCCATTCTAGAAGATGGATTCTATCTTTCATATTAATTATTTATTGGGTGGTTGATACCAGGCTCGAGACGAATTTGGTGTTTTAGTATCGTGAACAGCCTTTCAGTATCAACATCCATATTATAGTCTGTTTCCACATCCAATACAGTCTTGCGGGAGGCGCGATCAATAAGTGATGCAAGACATTTTTTCTCAGCCAGTTTTGGTTGAAAAGATGCAGAACTTCTGGGACATCTTGAAATATTCCTTGTTCAGCACCTATAGATTCATGAAGGTGCGTTAGTTACCGCATTGAGTTTCTTTTGGCGGAAAACCAAAACATAGAAGACACTCATAGGCATTTCCTGAATGTCTAAGGGACCTGGCAGTGAACAGGAGCACGGTGAGTCGTTGGGCGAGGCACCCGTCACCATAGCAACAAGATAGCGCACACAGCTGTGACTCCTGAAATGTTGGAACGTGCGGACACACTAATTCTAGGTGGTCGACGAATGACAGTCAAACACCTCGCGTCACAACTGAACTTTTTTTTGGTAGTGTTGACATACTTTTCCACCATTTGGGATACTCAGAGGAGTTTGCCCGTTGGGTTCCTCGCTGCTTACAAAAAAAACACAAATAGCAATGAAGGACTGTCTGTGCAGAATGACATGCGCGTTACGAGGCTGATGATTGGAGGTTATTGATGCAGTGAGTCGCTGGTTGTGACGTAGACCGGTAAAGTGGTACCGGACGTTGTTGTTGTTTTGGGGAAGGAGACCAGACAGCGAGGTCATCGGTCTCATCGGATTAGGGAAGGATGGGCAAGGAAGTCGGCCGTGCCCTTTCAGAGGAACCATCCCGGCATTTGCCTGAAGTGATTTAGGGAAATCACGGAAAACCTGAATCAGGATGGCCGGACGCGGGATTGAACCGTCGTCCTCGCGAATGCGAGTCCAGTGTCTAACCACTGCGCCACCTCGCTAGGTCCGGTACCGGACGGACACAACCGTGCGGACATACAGGCCTTCTCAGTAAGGTGGGATGAGGACGTCGCATTAAAAGAAGATTGTATCGAAAAATTCGATTTTTTTAGCCAGAAGAGTGGAGAATAATATGGCTTATTGAAATCGTGAATAGAATCAACCCGATTTCAGAAAAAAATGTGTTGCGTTACTAATAACTTGCCTCTCAAATTAGAGTCTTGCAATGTGACTGGTCATTCAGCATGTCTAGATAATCATTCGCATAATTGTAATACTACACATTGGGAATGTAGTGATAGGGAGGCAGGAACAATACGATATAGCTTTCAAAATCGTGGAAGCTTCTCTTTCATGCTTCGCTACCTACCTGAGACCATACCGGTTCTCAGGCTTCAGTCGGTGGATACCTGAAACAAAGTGAAGAACGCTACACCGGACTATACAACAGTTCTAGAGTTCTCATTCTTAGTATTTCTCGACATAATCTTATCTTTCAACAAGCTAATTGGCAGAATGGCTTTTGAAATTTATTTATAAATATTGATTCATTAAGCATATTTGCGTCATTCATGTTGCTCTTCCAGGTAAAACATTTATTAATCTGACAGGTACGTTACTTCCCACGGCTGTTAATGTCTCTCGCAAGACCTCAGTGCGATAAGACATTTGCCGACCAATTCAAGACTCCGCAAATGCTTATACTGCCTAGTGAAAAAATTGTTCATTACATTGGGGTGTCCGGATATTTTCGGTCAGATAGTGTAGATTAGGGGTGAGAGAAGACTTGCAAACAGTTTTGACTATTGTCAGAAATTCGGTATGCGCTCGATCAGCAGTTACGAAACCGAATCTACTACCTCTAGGAATGGTGAACGAGACGGCAGTGAAAGCATTTCAAGCCCGTGATATAGTACATCCAACTGATTTTCTAGTTTCCCCTAAATGTTAAATAATCGTAAAAGAACAGAAAAAGGTATATATCGAATACAGAACTGGATGTTTGCGGTCTACAAAGCACAGTGTATAGAATCGTAATACATCGAAATACCCAAATTGAACACCTAGCAGCTGACTTCAGTCATACTCCAAAGTATTAACTACAGGAGATTAATAATTTTCAGACACAGGCTTCAAAGAAGAAACAACAGTAGTAAAAGTATTAATCACAGGAATGAAGACAAATTTGAAACAATTAGGTACACAAAAGCTATAAAAAGTCAATACTTAAATGAAGAAATGTTAGAATACGAGCTATTTACAGTTCTACAGAGATTCAATAGATTAATAAATGCACGCAGAAGCAAAAAAAATTATTGAATTTGAATGGAAACATTGTTTGGTACTGTAAGCATTTAAACAGAAAATCGTTCTTTTTCGCAGTTGTAGATGGATTGGTACGTTACATTTTGGTTACACAGTTTACTCAGAGTTAGAGGCAATGAACTTGGTAAGACAGCTGTGCCGAAGATACGAGAAGGAGTTTCACAGGTAACACGACAGCACTGAAACAGCTAAAAGAGACAACATTATGAATATAACGAAGAAACTTTAATTTGTAGTGTATCTACAAGAATTTGAACAAGCTCCTCAACAAGATAACTGCTAATGTAATCTTATGAAGGGTATGAATTTTATCGCTAGTACAGCGACAAAAATAATTTTCAATATGCTTCATTATTACCACATGATACATCAACAAGATATATCTTAGAAATTTTTTATTAAGACAGAAGACCAAGGGCTTAAAGAGGAAGAGACTTCGAAATCTCTGATAAATAGTTACAAACAGAATTATAAATATCTGAAACAAATGGGCAAATAAGAAAATGTAATCGTGTTGAAGAACGAGAGATTACCAATGATTATAAACCACAACAAAGAAGAAATATAGAATGACTAATGACAAGATGAAAAAGAAGGATTACTAAGAGCTTCACGTGTATTTGCGTACTGTGTAACGTTTCTTTCCGTGGAGGCATATAAAAGAGAGAGAAATATTTAATTTTATAAGAAATGCGTAATGTATGAATATAACTTTGGCTCTGGAATGACACATTATAAATACGGTGGCACGATTTGGTTAGCACTTTAACACGCACACATTAAAATATTCAGTCTCTATTAATTTAGAGTTCTGTGCCATTGACTATTATATTCCTTCTATGTATCACTCCCTGATGGTTACTGATAATCGTCATTGTTTGAAGGCTCGTTGACCGTAAAACACTAACTGTGATTTCCACGTAAAAGGCGGTAACGAATATCTATCGAACTTCGTAAAAATAGATCTGTAGGCTCACTTCTGGGCGACAAAACACTTAAACGTCATGGCTGTTGAACCATCAGTCGCTTTGCCTTCAAACAACGTGAGCGCAATTTCCGGATACATCCATCTGTAACACACAAATTCATTGACCAACTCAGTATTGCGATATCAAAGGGTTATCTGCAATAAGTGGCTGGCACGTGATATTTAAGAATGGAAGTATTATCATTTCATAAAAGTACAAATCATTGGTATCGGAATTATTACCTCTAACTTTACCGACGGCAAAAACAGAAGTTATTCACAGGACGGGGAAGTCACTGTTTCCCTAAAAGTTCATTTCATTCTTTAAGAGAAATGAATACGGATTTTCCATAGATATTGGTTTCACCTATAGTCTCTGAATTTCCTTTAACGCTTGTTCATTAGGCATCTACATTACTAATTACGCGTAACATAAAACACTCCTGGAAATTGAAATAAGAACACCGTGAATTCACTGTCCCAGGAAGGGGAAACTTTATTGACACATTCCTGGGATCAGATACATCACATGATCACACTGACAGAACCACAGGCACATAGACACAGGCAACAGAGCATGCACAATGTCGGCACTAGTACAGTGTATATCCACCTTTCGCAGCAATGCAGGCTGCTATTCTCCCATGGAGACGATCATAGAGATGCTGGATGTAGTCCTGTGGAACGGCTTGCCATGCCACTTCCACCTGGCGCCTCAGTTGGACCAGCGTTCGTGCTGGACGTGCAGACCGCGTGAGACGACGCTTCATCCAGTCCCAAACATGCTCAATGGGGGACAGATCCGGAGATCTTGCTGGCCAGGGTAGTTGACTTACACCTTCTAGAGCACGTTGGGTGGCACGGGATACATGAGGACGTGCATTGTCCTGTTGGAACAGCAAGTTCCCTTGCCGGTCTAGGAACGGTAGAACGATGGGTTCGATGACGGTTTGGATGTACCGTGCACTATTCAGTGTCCCCTCGACGAACACCAGAGGTGTACGGCCAGTGTAGGAGATCGCTCCCCACACCATGAAGCCGGGTGTTGGCCCTGTGTGCCTCGGTCGTATGCAGTCCTGATTGTGGCGCTCACCTGCACGGCGCCAAACACGCATACGACCATCATTGGCACCAAGGCAGAAGCGGCTCTCATCGCTGAAGACGACACGTCTCCATTCGTCCCTCCATTCACGCCTGTCGCGACACCACTGGAGGCGGGCTGCACGATGTTGGGGCGTGAGCGGAAGACGGCCTAACGGTGTGCGGGACCGTATCCCAGCTTCATGGAGACGGTTGCGAATGGTCCTCGCCGATACCCCAGGAGCAACAGTGCCCCTAATTTGCTGGGAAGTGGCGGTGCGGTCCCCTACGGCACTGCGTAGGGTCCTACGGTCTTGGCGTGCATCCGTGCGTCGTTGCGGTCCGGTCCCAGGTCGACGGGCACGTCACCTCCCGCCGACCACTGGCGACAACATCGCTGTACTGTGGAGACCTCACGCCCCACGTGTTGAGCAATTCGGCGGTACGTCCACCCGGCCTCCCGCATGCCCACTATACGCACTCGCTCAAAGTCCGTCAACTGCACATACGGTTCACGTCCACGCTGTCGCGGCATGCTACCAGTGTTAAAGACTGCGATGGAGCTCCGTATGCCACGGCAAACTGGCTGACACTGACGGCGGCGGTGCACAAATGCTGCGCAGCTAGCGCCATTCGTCAGCCAACACCGCGGTTCCTGGTGTGTCCGCTGTGCCGTGCATGTGATCATTGCTTGTACAGCCCTCTCGCAGAGTCCGGAGCAAATATGGTGGGTCTGACACACCGGTGTCAATGTGTTCTTTTTTCCATTTCCAGGAGTGTAGTTTTTAATAGGTTGAAAGTTCTTAGCATTTTTCAGATACATTTTAGTAGCAATGACAGATAGTAGTCTACTACTTTCTCAAGATTGTTTCGCATGCTTGTTTACGAGGAGTGGGCTACCTACTGGTAGAGCTTGAGGTCTGTGTTGTTCGTGGCTATGATTATTATCGACTCCATGTCACAGATGACGCAACGTGTGGAAATTCCACATGGCTCCATCGCTGATTAGGGCCTAATATAAGGTGCTGTGGCAGCAACGCTAGAGCCCGAAGCTGCGTATGCCTCATTGCAGCTTATCAGATGCAACCATCAGGTGTCTCGACAGTGACAGCACGTCAGCGGAGTTTTCCCGTAGTGGAGATCTCCGCTACCTGCCCCAAGTTACCTGAGAAACAATGATTCCTGCTACCGGTCTGACTACCTTCAGCCAGCCAGCCACCCAGGAGAATCAGTTATTAAAATGTTGCTTTTCACTTCAAATAAAATATGCGAATATCTAAGTTTACCATGTAATTTCGTAAAACTGCCACCCTTACTTTGCACCTTCATCATAAATTCACCACCGATAGTATTTTAACTGTTTAGTAGCCTGCATAAGCACGGCTAATAATTAGGAGATAGATAGTCAGGCAGTACCCTAAAAAACTTCATTAATTAGTCGATTTGTATTTCAGCGCTCAAGTTGTTTCAGAAGTTCACAGCTATGGCTATAAGTTCCTCCTCTATTTTCCAAAAATTTTCTTCACCCGCTACATGTATTTAACGACATTATTATGGAACAAGGCTGTTCTTGATATTGCCATTGTTGCTTTTTTAGGTGCATTTTGGTCTCGTCCTAGTTCCAAGTGCTGTAATGTAAGTAGCAAACACTATTAATACGCGGATTCCTGTACTGTAAAGGGCTTTATGTTGCAGGTTATGAACCCATTTCTGCTCGTGACACCAATATTCAAGTTATCAAGTCTTGGTAGGGAACAAGCGAAACTGGCAAATTCCATGCATCAGTTCATCGACGACTCTGTAGAGAAAATGAAGAAACTACCATCAGAGGAAAGTGAAAGCTGCGACTCTGAAGCTAGCTCAGCAGGAAGGTAGGTACCTCAGTGCGCTGCTACTACATAAGTAGTGGGTTCCATCTCAACTAAATAAAATTCACGCGTACGGAGCTACTAGTCTCTGCTTTGTCTGATAATCTCTGTGGCAGTGTAGTTGGCAGAGACGGTCAGCCGATGTAATTTGCTTATGTGTCTTTAAAGAGCTCTTACCAAAAATTGCAGCTAAAAATCTTCAATAAGATAAGAATAGATTCTGTCGGTCACCTATATTCACCTTAAATAAGGCTTTATCTGTAGTGGTAGCTTTTTCAGCTCTAAGACAAATTCTAAATTTTCTTCTAAATAATTTATCTTGTTAATTATTTCAATAGACTATAAAACATGTTAATTGACAAGGCATTTACCTAATTCCTAGCTTAGTACCTTAGTTTCTGTAATCATTGTTCTTCCAGCTTATTAAGTTTTTCTAGATCTTCCTCTAAAATTTGTTCACTCGCCGGTAACGTCCAGTACCAAATTAATTTATCCTATACAGTTAGAAAATCTGGTCCACTAACCTTCTTCTCATTCAGATGAGGGTACGACGTAGAGTTTTATCCTTGTCTGTCCTATACAGTACACCGTTTCCAATTTCTTCTTCCTACTCAAGGGCTAAGTTACGTCGTTAACAGTATAATTCAAATGATTGTATTACGAGCACTTTGCAGTTCGATAGGATTTGTAGTGGCTGGTTCGCACTGACTTTTGACTTTCAATTAGGTTTCAAGTACTTTAATATTATAAGGGCAATTTGAACGGATTTTCCGTAGAACGCAGTGTAGAGTTCCTCTGTCATCCAAAGGTTTTTATCCGTTGGACCCATTACATAGAGAATAATTGGCGCCTACTGGCCACTCCATGATTTAGTATGGTTACGAGTGGGTAGTAAAAATGGTACTCTCATTTAAATCAACTTTCTCATGTTACTCACGAATACCGAAAAGGAGAAAGCATTGCTTTGTAGCCCTAAGGCCGATCTTCATTGACTTCACAGAATTGTTATATCACTAAAAAGTTTAAGTCGGTGTTAGTTCAAACAATAATGTAAATTCTCCAAAACAGTTCAGTTGTAACTTCCTACCATATTAAAACTGTCTGCCGGAACGAGTCTTTTACTTCAGCGCGCAAGTGCTCTGCCATCTGAGCTACCCGAGCACGACTCACGACCTGTCCTCACAGCTTCAGGTCCCGAGTTCGAGTCTCGGTCTGACACACAGTTTTAATCTGCCAGGAAGTTTCATATCAGCGCACACTCCGCAGCAGAGTGAAAATCTCATTTTGGAAACACCCCCAGGCTGTGGCTAAGCCACATCTCCGCAATATCCTTTCTTCCAGGAGTGCTAGTTCTGCAAGGTTCGCAGAAGAGCTTCTGTGAAGTTTGTAAGGTAGCAGACGAGATACTGGCAGAACTGAAGCTGTGAGGACGGGTCCGGAGTCGTGCTCTGTATGACGTCCGTTTGTGATTCGTTATTCGTTATATACAAAGAAATTATTACATATATTTTATATATTTTTTATTTTTTATTTATCAACATGATTCTTTCTCTCAGGGATATTTTCTTTTTTATCACTTTTACTTACGTGCATAACTAAATATGAAACGGGTTCTTGAAGGGACACAGTTATTCATGTACCAACTTTAGATTTTGGACGTGATGACTAAAATATAGTTGCCGTTAACTGAATTGAATGTAATTTTGTTAATTTCTATTTATTGATTGCAAAGCAAGGCTTGAGAGAATTTCGATTGTTGCCGTGGAGCGGCCAAGATAAAAATTACTGAACTCATGGAATCTGTATAGTTTAAAAACATGATCTTTAACGTCAATTAATTATCTGGTGCTATTTTAGAAGGTTCGTACAAAGAAATCTCTCGCATTTACATTTACTGTTGACACTTTGACAAATAATAGATCGGCGCATAATGGCCGCCCAGAGGCTGCATCGGAAGATGAGCTTCTCACAGCGCAATTACTGAAAAATGCTTATTAAAAATAAGTAGCTACTGCGAGCATTTGAGGTGACAACTATTACAAGAAATTCAGTTTCTAATAATAATAACAGGTTTATTTAGCAAAAACTACGAATGATATAGAAAAAATTTTGTGTAGCTTTTCATCCTTTTTATTTTCATAGATATT
Organism: Schistocerca gregaria; assembly: GCF_023897955.1. Classification (NCBI taxonomy): domain Eukaryota; kingdom Metazoa; phylum Arthropoda; class Insecta; order Orthoptera; family Acrididae; genus Schistocerca; species Schistocerca gregaria. Next base: position 418,910,729 of record NC_064924.1, read on the forward strand.
AAATAAGATACTGTCGGGGCAAATCAGTTTTTTCAGGAACATTAACTATATCTTTTACACTAATTATATTCATAAAATACGTAAACTACGATTTACAACCGCTAAAAATGTCAATATTTATGTGACGTACCGTTACATGGGCCCCTAGTGAGGCTGTACGTAATAAAGTCCACTGTTTATGTACAGACTCACTATGGTTTTATTTTTAGTTCAGTTTTGTTGACGGCCAAAAGTTTGTGTTTGGGCCACCTATTTCAATTCACTGTTCAATACTCTGTTCGTTACACAATTATGTGTGTCATCTGTCTTTCTGTTTTATTATGAATAGGTACAATCCGGTATCTTCCAGACCCGAGGCACTTTGTCTTACGCTCCCCCATTCGGGTTACAGGCGTAAGGGAAAAAAACTGGCCAAGAAAACCCCGCCCGGAGCCTTCGGATTGTTGTTATTACGGTTAATTTTGATTTACATTGAATGTGTAGCACCTGCACACAAATTAACAGACAAATATCTACATATACATTTACATTACAAAAAATCATCATTAAAACATGAAATTACATAACGTAGAAGTCTTCTTTTTCGTACAGATAGTTGTGTTAGTCTTTGTGTTTTTGACTTACAATTTTACATCGTATATCAGTTCATCGTCGACTACAACATTTTTGGATCTGATAGAAGTAAACGTTGCCGTCGGTAGTTTGTTGTTGGTCTGGCGGTGTGTCGCTGCTGGCGTAGACGATAGCGTATGTGACCGCTTGTAGCAGCCGGCGCCGGTTCGTTGGCCCAAGCGGTGACGTAGGCGCGAACGGCTGCCGGTCGGTGGGCGTGGCGCGGTGTCCGCTGCCCGGACAGGATAATCGCCGATCGCTCGCCGCGCCGCGCAACATGTAAACATTTCACCGAGTATCAGTTCATCAACTTAATAAAGTAAATATACCTGCTGTAAGTGTTGGAAGAAAATTCATTAGTTTCCCAAACACTCCACAGTCACTCGTGTTCACTGTTTACGGAATGCTTTGTAAGAATGTACGAACGAACGAGTTCCAGACCTTTAAGTAAGTTCTGGTACGACCTCACACATTCTACACTGGTTTAACATAACTGTAGTTTTAAGCTAAGTGTTCACATGATCGCAGTATGCACTGTCACTATGGTGAGTGTTCAGTTGAGTGCGTCGCGGTGACACTTTTCACTTCATATCACTTGGCCTGCGTCGCTTCTAGCGTGCATCTGCCTGTCCGGAAACCACAGTTCGCTGTGCGCTACCTATAGCGTATTTTCACAGTCCACTGCTATGGCTAAGTTTATCAGAAGTCTCACTTCTTTGCCGAAACATTTATCCATACTGTGAATGTCTATCATGTTTCGCATCTAAATTGTTTTATGGGAAAGGCACACCATTTGAGCTATTAATTTTTATTCTTTTGTTCACTATACTTTCAGAACAGTCTTCCACTGTTAAACACAGTCACACATGTCGTGTTCTTGCACAGTTAGCTGCTCACATTTTCATACCGTTCCAGTTTATAGTTCAGTTCTTCCGTTTTTTTAGCTATTTGAGCGTTCGGATAGTCACTTTTAAATTGTAACATGGTTTATAGCATTTTACTGGAATTACATAATAACTCTGCTTTCCATTTTACATGTTAATATCATGTATTTACATAGGTATGGTGCAATTAGAATTCCTTCTAAGTCCGTTTATCACATAGTATTCAGTGATTGACCTAGCTGTCACCTCTTATTTAAAGTGTTGACCAGTTGGTCATACTGGACCTGTGAGTTCAGTAGGTTTTATGACATGTGTATTATTTATTCATTCAACACTGATTCAGAAACGTTTGTCATTATTGCGTTTGCAGCTGCCTTGCTTACGCGCGGGTGTACCTGCAAGCGCCTTCAAGCTGGAATCAGTGTGGAAGTTAAGCGATATTATTCTGTTTGAAATTTTTTTATTACGCGAATTCTCGCTGTTAATTTGCGCGTCCGACGACCATGCACAATGCTGCCTCCCTTTTCAAGGTTTATCCTGTGCAGAGCGTCCTTATGTAGATTCATTTGCTAATCTCTTTCTGTCACGGCAGTTGTTTAAGTGCAGTGTTCTCCTTTTGCCGCAACTCACTCACACATACACTTAGCAACTACTCTATATCTAACAAGCACAAGTATAAAATCAAATAAACATTAAATAAATCTTACTAAATAGGCATACAGCTTACATCTACCTTTACACACTACACATTTTAGACTTAAACATTTAAGTATCCCTGGATACCAGCGGTTTTATTATTTGCCACCGCAGCATTCTATGAATTTCTCTCCCCACGGTTTGTCTTTTCGACCACGGCACTGAATAGGAGGTACGGCAGAAAGTTTGATGAGGTTGTACTTGCATGTCGAACTCATACTCATTTATTATCCCCGGTTTTTCTGAAAACACTTGTACAAATTGGTTCAGCACTTGACTCATATCAGATTGTTGTGACAGGCTCAGGTACGAAGATTCGGCTACTTTTGATGCAATATGATGCTTAATAATAGCATTTTCCCGTTCCCAAACGGGTTCCGGTTCACTGCTGTCTTGATTTACAACACAGTTGTTGTAATTCAACGCGTGAGGATGCTGTAAAGTTACCCGGACATTCCGGCAGTAGTTCACATACGCGTCCGGAGACCTCATTAATGGAAGATCAATTTGTCGGTTTAGATAGGTTAAGGTGCATCTGGCTCGGGGAGGTCAATTTTTCCCTTCAATTCCCTAAGCGCGTCAAGGCCCAGTATGCAAGGTACTGTGAGATTTTTGAACACCAGGAATGAGGACAGTATGGCTTCGTTTTCCAGGGCAATCTCTGCCTGCCCCTGATTGTTTATTAGCTGCACCCTGCCACGTAGGGCACCTACTAACCTCCAGTTTTCTACTGGCAGGCTCGGTAACTTTCTCACACGATCCATGCACTTGAACAACTGCTCATCAATACAAAAAGCACTCGCCCCTGTATCCAACATTATTATTACTTCGACCCCATTTGTCTTTGCCACAAAGTCAGCCTGGACATGTTCTATTTCTTGTTGGTCCGCAGGTCGCGGATCAACTGTCAGTTCGTCTTTCATCTCGCATCCGCCATTGTAGCGGAGCATATTCACCCCCACATTCTGTCTGCCCCCCTTTTTCAACTTGCCGACTGTCTGGGAAGGGCCTACAGAGGTCGGCCAGAGTTTGACGGCCTGTCGCGCCCTGCCGACACGTGATCAGACACATCGGTTATTCGAACATTGTCAGTGACAACTGGTGACGTGCACTGCGGTGCGGACACGTGTGACTGATTGTTCGGAGGCTGAGGTGGAGGCGGTGGCATCGGGATTACATTGATGTGATTACCAGGCACATGACCTGACGGCATGTTTAGATGTGCCTGCCAGTTTGCTGGTCCTACCCGTTGCCACTGCTCATTGTTAGTTCTCATATTTTTATTGCCGAAGTTGGAGTTTCCTCCCCCCTTCGCCTCGTCTCTTTCGATTGTAGTTTTCTCCACCTCTTTATGGTGAAGACGGGTTGGACTGGCCATGCTGGCACGTATTTTATCCAGTGCTGCGCCAGTGACCATCCACAGTGGGCACACTATTCATAGTGTTTCCTTTCTTAGAGAAGTTTTCCCATTGCGAATATTCGTCACTCCTTGAATATCCGTTCTTACTAGGCCTATTATTGGATTGGTTTTTTCCTTTACCGTTCGCTTGTCCGTTGTTTGTACTCCCCTGATCTCCCTGCCTGGCATCCTCGTGTATTAAATCGAGGGAGTCTATGGTTGCCATAAACAACTCCAAGTTCCTGTCAGGGACGTGTACGAGTTCCTCTCTTATCGTTATAGGCAGTCTACCCTTCAAAATTCTTAGAACATCCCTGGCAGGCACGGGTTCGTCCCAGTATCTGGTTTTGTTCAGGTATCTTTCAAAATATTTTCTCAAGTTACCTGAACGGGGATTGAATGGTTCCGGGTTATACACTTGTTTCCGGAGACGCTCCTGAACAGACCTGGACCAGTATCTGGCAAGAAATTTACTTTCGAATTCAGACAACGACGGACACTGCTCCGCGATTTCCATCGCCCACAGTGCCGCGTCGCCTGTGATGAGAGAGATCACAAACTGAACCTTCTGGTGCTCAGTCCATGATGCCGGGAGTACATTCCGGAAACTTTGTATAAATATTACCCGGTGGACATTCTTTTTCTCATCATTAAACGTATGGAACTGCCTGTGTTTTAATAGTGATTCCTCGTGCTTTACTTGCGCTGCGGTTGGTAGCGCTACCTCTCCGTTCGCGGCGACAACGCCTCAAAGATTGACTGGAGACTACGGTTCCACTTTCTCGCAGTCAGCTTTTTGAAGTCGGCATACATTTATCGGCACATTTTCGTACTGTTTGTTGATGAATGCCACGGATGTTCATGACTGCTCGGCTCGATCTAATCCAGCTACCGCATGTGTGACAGTCATCGATCGTTGTGTTGTGGTCTTCAGTCCTGAGACTGGTATGATGCCGCTCTTCATGCTACTCTATCCTGTGCATGCTTTTTCATCTCCCAGTACTTACTGCTACCCACATCCTTCTGAATCTGCCTAGTATACCTCTTGGTCCCCCTCTACGATTTTTACCCTCCACGCTGCCCTCCAATACTAAATTGGTCATCCCTTGATGCCTCAGAACATGTCCTACCAATCGATCCCTTCTTCTGGTCAAGTTGTTGCACAAGCTCCTCTTCTCCCCAATTCTATACAATACCTCCTCATTAGTTATGTGATCTACCCATCCAATCTTCAGCATTCTTCTGTAGCACCACATTTCGAAAGCTTCTATTCTCTTCTTGTACGAACTATTTATCGTCCATGCTTCACTTCCATACATGGCTACACTCAATACAAATATTTTCACAAATGACTTCCTGGCAGTAAAACCTATACTCGATGTTAACAAATTTCTCTTCTTCAGAAAAGCTTTCCTTGCCATTGCCAGTCTACATTTGATATCCTCTCTACTTCGACCATTTGATTCCCAAATAGCAAAACGCCTTTACTGCTTTAAGTGTCTCATTTCCTAATCTAATTCCCTCAGCCTCACCCGACTTCATCCGCCTACATTCCATTATCCTCGTCTTGCTTTTGTTGATGTTCAGCTTATATCCTCCTTTCAAGACACTGTCCATTCCGTTCAACTGCTCTTCCAAGTCCTTTGCTGTCTCTGACAGAATTACAATGTCATCGGCGAACCGCAAAGTTTTTATTTCTTCTCCATGAATTTTAATACCTACTCCTAATTTTTCTTTTGTTTCCTTTATTGCTTGCTCAATATACAGACTGAATAACATCAGGGAGAGACTACAACCCTGTCTTACTCCCTTCCCAACCACTGCTTCCCTTTCATGCCCCTCAACTCTTATAACTGCCATCTGGTTTCTATACAAATTGAAAATATCCTTTAGCTCCCTGTATTTGACCCCTGCCACCTTCAGAATTTGACAGAGGCTATTCCAGTCAATATTTTCGAAAGCTTTCTCTAAGTCTACAAATGATAGAAACGTAGGTTTGCCCTTCCTTAATCTAGCTTCTAAGATAAGTCGTAGGGTCAGTATTGCCTCACGTGTTCCAACATTTCTACGGAATCCAAACTGATCTTCCCCGAGGTCGGCTTCTACTAGTTTTTCCATTCGTCTGTAAAGAATTCGCGTAAGTATTTTGCAGCTGTGACTTATTAAACTGAATGTTCGGTAATTTTCACATCTGTCAACACCTGCTTTCTTTGGAATTGGAATTATTATATTCTTCTTGAAGTCTGAGGGTATTTCGCCTGTTTCAAACATCTTGCTCACCAGATGGTAGAGTTTTGTCAGGACTGGCTCTCCCAAGGCAGTCAATAGTTCCAATCGAATGTTGTCTACTCCGGGGGCCTTGTTTCGACTCAGGTCTTTCAGTGCTCTGTCAAACTATTCACGCAGTATCGTATCTCCCATTTCATCTTCAACTACATCCTCTTCCATTTCCGTAATATTATCCTTAAGTACATCGCCCTTGTATAGACCCTCTATATACTCCTTCCACCTTTCTGCTTTGCCTTCTTTGCTTAGAAGTGGGTTTCCATCTGAGTTCTTGATGTTCATACAAGTGGTTCTCTTATCTCCAAAGGTCTCTTTAATTTTCCTGTAGGCAGTATCTATCTTACCCCTAGTGAGATAAGCCTCTACATCCTTACATTTGTCCTCTAGCCATTCCTGCGTAGCCATTTTGCAGTTCATATCGATCTCATTTTTGAGACGTTGATCTAAATTGTTTGACATATGTTCGACAGTTTCCTGGATATTTTTCACTGCATTTTGTAAGACGCACTGTGCCTTGTCTATCTGACCTACGCGTTTAACCAGTTACGTTACCTTTTGTGGAATGTATTTCTTCTGGTCTACCAAGTCAGCCACATGCTATTTTACTACATCGATCTCATGTGACAAATATGACACTAGCGCCCTGTCACGTTGTTCAAATATTTCATTCATTTTTGCCAGGAACTGAGCATCACGCACCTGTTGTCTGCGTTCGCGCTCAAGGCGTTCCTGTCTTGCCTTTTCCTCACGTTCATGACGTTCTTCCGCTAACATGTCCTTCACTTGGTTAATTAATGCCTGCTCCCGTTGCTTGTCTCTCATGTCTAATTGTGCCATCAGCACCGTTAGAAAATCGGTCGTTGGTACAGGTACTTGTACAACATTCGCTGTCGACGCAGTAACGTCCTCATTCCCTGTACCAGTACTCGAGTGGATTTCTTTGCTCAGTTGAGCTTGATCCTTATCAGTGCCTAATATTTTGTCCGTTACAGGTTGCTCAGCTTCCGGTTTTGGAAGTTGAGAATCCGTCATTGTGGGTGTGATCCTCATTGGAAACTCTTGTATATTTTCGTCTATGTCATGGCCTGACAGATCTTCCCCCTCTAACCGTTTGTCCTTGCTTGTCTTCACCATTTAGACTAGTATTAATCCTGACTAGTAAGACACGAGTACACACAAAATCGATTTTCCCCCAAAAGTGACATACACACAAAATATACTAACTACACAAAGCACATACAGAACACTGAAATCAAGTAAAGCAAAGAACCTACCTGCTATTATTACTACTGAAACTAACAGTTACACTTTCGTACTCGTTATATTGCCGTTGCACCGTGAATAATTTTACTGCTGCAAAAATGTTACTTTGGCAATAAAATTCACAAGCATTTATTTGATTCAGACAGCTGATTGTGTGACCTCAAATCCAGAACACTAATCACTGTCTCAGAATTCTAACAGTGATTTTTGTTCAGCAGTAGTAAATGAATCTGTTTCACTATCCACTGACGTTAAAACAAATTGCATAAACACTTTTGACAAATTTTAACTCAAGAAGATAAACACAGTGCATGGCCCCCGGATCCTTCCTTGCTTTAGTTTCCAGCCCAGAAGCGCATGCATATACACCCTTACCTTTATTAGTTATTGTTGCTTGGTGTTGTCTCTATCTCAGTCGAGACAATGGTACGCATCTAATCAGCTTCATGTCCATTTACCTTCACTGGTTGGATCTCGCACAAATTTTGTATTTTTGGTACATGGAAATAGATTACATATATGACATTAATTTCACATACATATAATTACATACATAAAAAATTTTCTTTTAAATATAGTTTTCTAGACGGACAACCATATCTCAGTCATTTCTGTGTACTTAATATTGGTACATAAAATTTCGGGCCCCACGTTGGGCGCCACTTGTGACGTCGTTGGCATTAGTTATTCGTTACGTCAAATACAAAAACATTATTACATATATTTTATATATTTTTTATTTTTAATTTATCAGCATGATTCTTTCTCTCAGGGATATTGTCTTTTTTTTATCACTTTTACTTACGTGCATAACTAAATATGAAACGGGTTCTTGAAGGGCCACAGTTATTCATGTACCAACTTTAGATTTTGGACATGATGACTAAAATATAGTTGCCGTTAACTGAATTGAATGTAATTTTGTTCATTTCTATTTATTGATTGCAAAGCAAGGCTTGAGAGAATTTCGATTGTTGCCGTGGAGCGGCCAAGATAAAAATTATTGAACTCATGGAATCTGTATAGTTTAAAAACATGAACTTTTACGTAAATTAATTGTCTGTTGCTATTTTAAAAGGTTCGTACAACGAAATCTCTCGCATTTACATTTACTGTTGACACTTTAATAAATAAATTAATAGTTCGGCGCGTAATGGCCGCCCAGAGGCTGCATCGGAAGATGAGCTTCTCGCAGCGCAATTAGTGAAAAAATGATTATTAAAAATAATTAGACACTGCGAGCATTTGAGGTTACAACTATTACAAAAAAAAATAAGTTTCTAATAATAATAACAGGTTTATTTAGCAAAAACAACGAACAACTTACAAAAAATATGTGTAGCCGCTCAATGGCTGCCCTCCATATAGCGAAACAAAGCAGTATGTACCCCAAAATACGTCCTTCCTCCTCGGCCGTACAATCACGTCTCTTTTCATCCTTTTTTTTTATTTTCGTAGATATTAAATAAAGATGCTATCACTGCATATCAGTTGTTTCAAGAACATTAACTATATCTTTTACACTAATTATATTCATAAAATACGTAAACTACGATTTACAACGCTAAAAATGTCAATATTTATGTGACGTACTGTCACATCGGGTAGCTCAGATGTTAGAGCACTTGCCCGCGACAGGCAAAGGCCCCGAGTTCGAGGCTTGGTCTGGCACACAGTTTTAATCTGCCAGGAAGTTTCATATCTGCGCATACTCTGCTGCAAAGTGAAAATCTCATTCTGGAAAATCTCATTCAGTTTAGTTGCAACTTACCAGCCTAAATTATCGAAACTTCCGGTCTGAAGTTTCCATTCGCTAAAGGTAGGATGGAAAGGTATTGTTTGCTCATGCTGACTGCTTGTCCTTTATCAACAATGAAAAATCTATTTTTGAACAACGAAATGCCCATAACGCATGAATTTATATGAGCATTAACATTATATTACGAAGTCTTAATTGTAAAAGTTATTTTTGAATGTGCATGGGAAAAATATTTAAGTTGATAATAACTCAGGTCTTCACACATAGAAAACGGCAAAATTCATACGGGTTTTTATTAAATTGCATTTCCACTTGCAGTCACGTTCTGTAATGTTCAGCCAAATTGCAGACAAACAAAGCTAATGTTAAAATTCAAACACAAATATATACAAATAATAAACAAAATGAAGAAATGTAGTTTGATTGAAAAAGAAGACGAGATGTGTCGAGTTACACACGGAATCGCACATAAAGTCAGCTACCGGCGATTGCAGTTTCACGGTCATCTATTCAGAATGGGCTACAGCAGACTTATAAAGATCATTCTGAATTTAATCTTATCAATGAAAACCCACAAATGCCTAACAGATGTTGATGAAGCCATAAATGAAACTGCCATTTAACAAAATCAATGGATATTGAATGAATCTGGAAACCTAATTCACAAACATAAATCTGCTGATAAGTCGAGCCGACACCACTCTGCATATACAGAAGATCGTAAACAGAAGTACGTTGATTATATGAAGGCGTACTGTCTGTTGTTCTGGTTGTGTCCGAAAGAACAGGTTCAATACGAAATCAGCAGTTGGGATATAAATGTAAGTTGAAGGTCGATGGGGGGGGGGGGGGGGGGAGAAGAGATAGCGAGGGAACTATTGGTGTCAGCTGCATCGGGACTTTTTACGAAATCAGCAGCGATGAGGAAACATCTGTGCTTGACTGGTGTTCGAATCCGGGATCTCCTGTTCACTAGGCAATTGCGATAATCACTGCACCGGTCGAATACAGCGTTTATCACTCTTGCATGAACTATCTCCGCCTCCCGGCTGCCCCAACATTCCCACCTGACCATGTCCTCCATGCTCGCTGCTATGAGATTCCCACAGAGATCGAACGTAAAGGTGTATCCGCACTGAAGGTGACGGATTCTTTGCCCATCGAGACGAATTAGTTACACGAATGTCTGAAAGAACATACAACACGCATCCATATAACCCATGCGCCTCGATGGACAATGAATCTACCACATTCAGTGTGGGCGCGCAATTACGTTCGACCTCCTGTGGGAATCTCAAAGCAGCGAGCATGGAGAACAGGCACCGTGAATAGTTGGCGGAAGGTGGGAATGAGGCTCGGCCGGGAGGCGCACGAAGATAGTCCGCGTAATTTCTATGAAGCCTGTTTCCTGATGGCGCATTGGTTCGAATCTCCGTCCCTAACATATTATCTGATTCAGCATGAAGTCGCGATACAGCTGACATCTATAGCTCCTTCCCTTTCCTTTCCTTTCTCACCCCCCCCCCTCCCCACCTCCACCAACAGTTAACATAATATAAGAAATACATTTAAGGAGTGACGAGATTCTTGAGTACTGCTCGGGCGTTTGGGATCCCTATCAGGTCGGATTGAGGGAGAACATAGATGCAATTCAGAGGCGGGCTGCTAGATTTCTTACTGATAGGTTTGATCATCACGCGAGTGTTACGGAAATGCTTCAGGAACTCGGGTGGGAGTCTCTAGAGGAAAGGAGGCGTTCTTTTCGTGAATCGCTACTTAGGAAATTTAGAGAACCAGCATTTGAGGCTGATTTCAGTACAATTTTCCTGCTGCCAACTTACATTTCGCGGAAAGACCCCAAAGATAAGATAAGAGAGTTTAGGGCTCGTACAGAGGCATATAGGCAGTCATTTTTCCCTCGTTCTGTTTGGGAGTGGAACAGAGAGAGAAGATTCTAGTTATGGTACGAGGTACCCTCCACCACGCACCGTATGGTGGATTGCGGAGTATGTATGTAGATGTAGTAGATGTAGATACTGGTATACTGGTAGTCAGAGAAGAGGAAAGCGCTAAGGAAATAAGAACGCACTGCTTGGTTGTGCACAATGAAAAAAGAATGTAGTATTAGAAGGCCACACAACACTGGTGTCCAAAACTTAAGAACGAAAGTGGGCCGGCCGCTGTGACCGAGAGGTTCTAGGCGCTTCAGTCCGGAACCGCGCTGCTGCTATGGTTGCAATTGGTTCGAATCCTGCCTCGGGCATGGATGTGTGTAATCTCCTTGGGTTAGTTAGTTTTACATAGTTCTAAGTCTAGGGGGCTGATGACCTTATATGCTAAGTCCTAGAGTTCTTGGAGCCATTTGAACCATGTTTGAACGAAAGTGGCTTCCGCATAATGTGTCACCGCCAAATAATGTAGTCAATGAAACTTGGAACTGACAAAGGAAGAGCTGCTCCTTCTTCTCCAAGCATGCTGACCCATAAAGTAATTTTACAACGCAATCTGACTTCAGGAATAATCTTAAGGCACGCAAACATATATAGCACAACATTTAATTGGTTGTTTCAAATTATTTATTTGTTAACAGTGTACAAATTTCCTATCACAGAAACCAACAAGTGATCTGAACATTGACAAAATAAATCTCGGATGAATAGCCTGGTATGAGTGTGCATAGGACACAATATTTCGGCAATCGTACACGTTGCCATAATCAGGTGCGCTGATGTACTGTACACCACTTAGAGCCTAAGACTACAGTACTATCGTTTTCTTCGCATTTTCCCAGAACTTATTCAGGCGTTGTCTGATGGCCTGCCTCTGTTAGTCTGACATCTCCTTCTTGGGTGGTGGTTTCTGGTGTTGGATAGGAAATTTTACATTACTGATCAGTAGCCTGAATTTTTCCCTTCATGTTGTCTTCTGTAACTTTAAGTTTCTTCAAACACTGTCTTGACTTTTCCAGTCATCCCTTAGTGCTTTCTTTTATTTTAGAAATGAAAAAACAGATTTTTGCTTAGCACATTGTCATGTATACTGTAAATGCGTCCGTAAAACCTTTAATTGGCCGGCCGGAGTGGCCAAGCGGTTCTAGGCGCTACAGTCTGGAACCGCGCGACCACTACGGTCGCAGGTTCGGATCCTGCTTCGGGCATGGATGTGTGTGGTGTCCTTAGGCTAGTTAGGTTTAACTAGTTCTAAGTTCTAGGGGACTGATGATGTTAGAAGTTAAGTCCCATAGTGCTCAGAACCATTTAATCTTCTCTGCCTTATTGTATTTCTCACTGCTTCTATGTTCATGGATCGATCTGCATTTCTCTTCTTCTTTGTTCTTTTGTGGTCTAAATTTTTTCTGAGCATTTCCTTCCTTTCTTTTCCAGTTCTTCTCGCTCATCTGTTTTATTCAGTGTTAGACACTCAGATCAGTGTAGTTCTTGCTGTATAATTACTGTTGTGTAGTGTTTAATTTTTGAGTGGAATGATACTGATACTTTATTATATCAGTTTTGGAGGAGTTGTTATCCTAATTCCATTCTTAGAACTTTCTTTACTTGTAGTGTTATCTAATACAGTTGTTTGTATCCGCTCTCCCAAATACCTAAACTTATTTCCATGTTGCGTTTTTATGAATTTTTCTCCGTGGTTATGTTCAGTGTATTTCGTTTTCCCATAACATATTTGGGTCTTAACTGCTGTTTTGTGAAGTGTTTGTATCATTATCTATTCATCATTTTTGTCCTTAGAAATTTTTCTAATGTCATCGGCAAAAGCGAGACTTTCACCTCAGATCTTCTTCTTCCTTTTTCTGGATGGACTCCTTCAATGTTTTTCTGTGATGGCTCTCTATCCAAATCTCTCATAACCTTGTCTTAGACTACGTTGAAGAGAATAGGTGACATCCCATAGTTCCACCAAACACTTGTGTTAGTTCTGAAGATTTCAGAAGTCAGGTTTCAAAAGTTCTCCTAGGAAGTTAAGTTTTGCCCTTGTGTCTGTGTGTGTCTGTTCGACTAATTGTCTGGTGGTTTTATCGACACCTGCTTCTTCCAGTGTTAGAAATACTGTCTGTCTGACTACAAATCGTTGACTTTTCTTTAAATCAGTGAATGTAACGACAGTATTAAGGTCCTACGTTGTTCTGATCCTGAGAATTGTTTTCAGGTTAAAGATTTGCTCTGGGTCGATCTATTTTTCTTAACGCTTGGTACTCGCCAATTGTGTGTTCTGGTTTGTCTTCCATCTCATTCAGTAGAGCTTCGGATATAATTCTGTAGCTGACTGGAAGTACAGAAATGCCTCGGTAATTATTGGTAGCTGTCCTCTCTCCCTTCTCATGTAGCGGATAGAGTGTGGCTTGTTTCTTATCGTCCAGTAAACTTCCTTTATCCCAGCAGCCTATAATACCCTCATTAATGGTTTCAGCTGCCCGGTTACCTCCCAGTCCAAACAGCTCAGCTATTATCCCGTCTTCACCTGGTGCTCTCTTGTTTTTCATCTGGCCACTGTACAGTTCAATTTGATGCATTGATTGTTGTCCTGATGAGTGGTTTTACTTTTGGGCCGTCTGAAAATTAGTCGCTGTGTTGGTTCCTTGCAGGTTAGAATATTTTCAGGGCATGTTTCTAGTAACTCACAGTTGTCTGTCTTGTTGGCCTGCCGGAGTGGCCGAGCGATTCTAGGCGCTTCAGTCTGGAACTGCGCGACCGATACGGTCGCAGGTTCGAATCCTGCCTCGGGCATGGATGTGTGTGATGTCCTTGGTTAATTAGGTTAAAGTAGTTCTAGGTTCTAGGGGACTGCTATCTGCACCATTTTTCATTCTTGTTGACAATCAGTTTGCCTGTTGACTCTTTGAAGTGAAGGCTCACCGGTTCCTACTGCGTAATTACTTCTTCGAAAACTTTGAACAAGCCTTTAGCGTTGTTCTGTCTGAAATTTGTATCAATTTCCTCCAATCGTTTCTTGTCATACTTCTGTTTATCTGTTCACAAAACGTTTGATTTCTGTTTTCTGATCTCCATAAATGTGTTCCTGTTTTTTCCCCTTTTTGGAGAAGTTCCATTTTAACCAAGCTGTTAGTTTATGCTTTATTTTTTCGTCAGGTATCTCGTTTCACCATTTATGTTTCCTTCTTCTTCGTGGTTGTTCTAATTCTCTCCCCGTTTCTATCATTGTGTCTCTGATCTTATCCTACTGCCCATTTTCTCCTGTGTGAAGCTTTATAACGACTTCGTTTCTACTGTCTGACAGAATTTTGTATCAATTGTGTGGACTTTTTTAATTTTGGGGTTGATTTCTTAGATCGAAATTTGGTTTTGGTTTCTCTTAAACAAATAACCCGAATCATTACTCACTCCTCTTCTGACTCGTATGTTCGAGATTACGATTTTTTTTTTTTTTTTGGTTACTGCCACTTTTGCCACTTGATTCAGATGATATGATCCTAAATGTGTATTAGGAGATCAGGTCCTCTTGCTTCCTAGTAATTTTCTGAAGAAGATTGACTTACCCTTAATTCGAGTTGTCTTCAGTAGTTGACAAGCCTTTCTCCATTATTATTAGTGCGTTTGTGTGCAGGAAAATTTCCTATTGTTGCTTTGTAATGCTGTAATGGGAAAAATATTCAGTAAATATACCAAATTTTAAATATCCTTTCGTGGAGTGCAAGAATTCTGCTATTAAGCAGTAATCACACAAGAGAGACAAAATGATGATCCAAGATGGGCACTGGCGAACGTATCCTTCTTTGGGCAAAGAAACTACTGGTTTAAAACTGTAGGCTCCAGTACAGAAATAAGTTGGCGTTGAAATAGACAACTACAGGACATGAACCACAGATCGTGGGAAAAGTGAAACGGAAAAAATATAATGGCCATAATATGTGCAGGACAGCTTTAAATATTAAGTTACCAGATGAAGTATATAATCTTATGTAGAATTAATGGCTCAATCTCATGAGAAAGTGTAAAGAGAAAGTTGTGCATGTGTTGAAATACGCATAACTATATAATACAAAGATGTAAGATGACCAGAGGAGAAAAATTACCAGGGACTGCAAAGATTGTAATAACGTAACAAAAATTATCAATAACATTAAAAAGGGCTGATTTATTGCCATAGCGCAGAAAGTACAATATTACCCCATGTATGTAAAAGAACATGACTACCTGTTTAAATAAAGAGAGCAAGTGGGGTGATTTAAGTAAAGTAAATGGTATTCTTTGATAACTTCATATATTGTAAAATTATTAGAAAGGTACTGTAATTTACTGTGAATCGTTTGTCAAAAAACTGCCAATAATTCAATTATTAAAAGAAAATATAGATCTAAAATTGAAGTACATATTACTAGAAGCTGGAATAAATGCAGAAGTATAACAGTTGAAGTTCATGTTACTAGAAGCTGGAATAAAAACAGAAGTATAACACATAAAACAGAAGTAGATAAATCTAAAATGCTCACACTAGCAAAACTGGATTTTAAAACTGAAACACAGTATTATTTGTATTTATTTACTTGTTCCAGACCAGCACTTACAATATCTAAAGAACTAAAACTGAGTCTAATTCTCTGTATCATTGCATGATTACAATAAAAGACGTTGAATGTTAGCATATTGAAGCAAAAATTATTACGAAGGGATAAATTACGTATGTCAGGTAAAGTAGAAAATATACTTTTAGTAACGACTGGAGAAGGTAACACCAACAGAGTATTTCACTTAGAGAGAGGATTTAAGTGACTAAATGTGACAATATCAAGCAAAAATTTTAGAAATAGAAATTGAGTTGTTCCTTTACAAAGGAGAATCCAGGAGTACTGCCCCAGTTAAATCCTGGCACTACTGCAGAAACTTATGATATAGATAATAGTGTCAGTAGCACAAAGGAAACCACTGAAATAGTTAAAGTTTATTTCTGTGTATCACTTGTCACGATAATTTTGACATGTTTCGTTTTCTGTCCATTTTGAAATACAAACTATTTATTAGTGAGACTGTTTGCTCTGTTTATACGTTATACATAGCATCCTTGAAAGTTTTTGAAGACTTGATTTCATCACTGATGAGCAATTTTACTAATCCCATCATATCTCCGAGAAAAATTGTTTTAACGGAATTGATACAGTTCAAAACTCCATAATTTTGTATACTGTTGTATTAAAATCGGGCTTAGCAGCTCTTTGACAGACATTGATTAAACATAAGTTATTCATTATTGGCAGAATTAGGCATTAAAAGTGCCTGTAATGTGGTTTCTATCTGTAATAGAACCCCATTTGGATTTAAAGCAATTTTGTCGTATTAAAGTGTGATGATCACATGAGACAGCCTAGAATTTTTCTTTTCAGTGCGTAATATTATACAGCCATATAATCGTTGGTTTTATTTAACGTTTTATGTAGTTACGCTCAGCAGTTAATAATGTTCTGATGTCACAGTGACTCCTATGTAATGTAATATTGACTTCAGTGGATTACTGTTATACCTCTTTCTAGCCTTTTCCGGTGTCTCCACAGGGTCGATATGTTATTTCAGACTTGACAGCGTTAGTGGAAGTGTGTCGTTGGATAGAATTCCTGACGTCACTACTTCCTTCTATCTGCCTGCGTGTAGCTTTCATTTTCAAGTGTGAGAAAATTTTCCGAGTGTTTCTGTGTCTTGTATGGAGGCGCGACGTGGATAGTAGCATTGTGTTTACCTCGTCACATGTGTAAAACCATCTCAAAACCACATCCAGGCTGGTCATCAAGTCCATCACACACTGTTAATCCGCTGGGCGAATTTGCTCCGGGGACACCGCACATCCAGTTTTTCTTGAAGATATCCCAGCGGACCAGCGGACAAAATTCATAATTTTGGAAATAGAGGATCTTAGTCTCTTTTCAAAAAGGGAGTAAACAATTAGGATTCCTTGAATGTTACTATAAACCGATTTTCGTCATGGAACTCGAATTAAACACTTTTCATTTACCGCCTAATGTACAGTAAGTGAATAAAGCGTGAGACTAAACAAACTGTACTGAAATATATACATGTACACCGGAGTCCAAAATTAAAGCAACAAACGGAAATTTTGCAAGGTGCCGTTTATTTTGTCACAAAACAGTATAAACAGGTAATAGTAAAGTAGAAACAATGTAAAGGATACAGAAAGTAATCAACCGTAACATGCATAACGGTCGACAAAAGTGTTCTTCGTTTTATTCCAACTTAACGGTTTTGCACTCACATTCTGAGAACCAGCTAATGTGCTCAATATGGGGTGCGACCACCTCTGGCGTCAATACAGGCCTGACAACGGGGGGACACGCTGTGAATGATGTCATCAATCTCATGTTGACGTTTTTCTTGCATAGCTGCTCAGAAGACTTGGAGAGTGGTTGGAGGATGCTGACGCGATGCAACCCGTCTCCCTAGTGCACCCCACACATGCTCGATGCGATTCAAATAGAGAGAGCGAGCAGTCTCCTGTGTTGCATAAGGTCGAGCATTATCTTGCATATATACGAACCCTATTCTGTTGCCTTCCCTGACGTGTAATCTTGCTTATTATTTAGCAGAATGCTCTCATTTCGTCTACAGTTTTGATGTTAAGCTTCTCAGCATCCTACACAACTGTATCACTTCCATATCGGGAAGAATAAAGATTCAAACCCCTGTATAATTTTCAAGATTTATTTTTTTGTGATTTCTCTGGATCACTTTATAAAGATAAGCTGATATCAAGATTATTTCTTAAGGAACACATCTTTGTCAGTTGCTTTCAATTCACATTTGCAGGGTGTAAACGATAACTATTTATGACGTACCACAGTAGTGTACCTGAAGACGAGACGAATATCATGTGGGTATCTTGGGTTCCATCAAACCGGGAAAGACCTTCAAATTGACCCATAACAGTTACGTAAGCTATAGAGCCTGCGCACTGCGCGAGATTTTGGGTAAAATCACTCCTTGATTCTCAAAGACTCATCGTTCTTGCAGTTGCAAAAGTAAAACTGACACCTGTGTGGATTTTACTTCAAAATGTTCTGAATTCTACCAGCTTAAAATTAAAAATTAGATATTTTTCTTTGTCTCTCTTTCTCACTACGGAACTACTGTGCTCGTGTGGTTTATGTTTTGATCTAATTGTAACTGTAAAATACTTTACACATAACAGGTACAAAACTCTCTTTTCTTTTATTACTCCCAGGGTTTTAATTAACAACGTTAATGAAATAGCTGACTAAGCCGGAGGCGTCAGAGAGCGAGGGGATGTAGAAAATATCGCAAAAAGTGCATGTGCTGTAGCACTGGTGGCTTTTGTAGGTCGATTAGAGGTTGTGTCCCGGCTAGTGTCCTATATCAAGCTGTTTGTCACAGCTTCTCCCACATCACTGTTGTACGATGTAAAAAGCTGTCGTGTACTTTCTGTATAAGTCATTACGTCAATTGTTTTTTGCTAAACAAAATTTTGTAACATGTGTTATACTGTCTTCTTTCAACAGAACTTCTAAGCGTTTCTTTATGCCAAAACGACTACGTTATCTGTGATTCTTATCGTCTGCAAATTTTTCTTCTTGTTACGGAGTTTTCTTGTACTGCCTTCATCGTAGTAAGAGTGGTGACGAGCTACACCCTTCCTGATACCTTTCTTCACAAGAACCTGCCTTTCTTGCTTTTCAACTTTTACTAGTGAAGCAACTGGTACGGGTATGCTTATTCAAATACCGACATATGTAAACAGGTAGAATATGGCACTGCGGAGGGTAACGCCCATAGAAGACAACGAGTGTCTGGCGCAGTTATTAGAACGGTTACTGCTGCTGGAATGGCAGGTTTTTAAGGTTTAAGTGACTCTGAACGTGATTTTATAGTCGGTGCAGAAGCGATGGGACACAGCATCTCCGAGGCAGCGATGAAGTGGGGATTTTCCCGTACGAGCATTTCACGAGTGTACCATCAATGTCAGGACTCCGGTAAAACATCAGATCTCCGACGTAGCTGCATCCGCAAAAAGAAACTGCAAGAATGGGGCCAACGACGACCGAACAGGATCTTTCAGCGTGTTGCAGATTTCAATGCTGGGCCATCAACAAGTATTAGCATGCGAAAATTCAACGAAACATCATTGACATGGGCTTTCGGAGCCGAAGGCCCCTCGTGTATCCTTGATGACTGCACGACATAAAGTTTTACGCCTCACCTGTGGCCGCCAACACGTACATTGGACTGTTGATGACTGGAAACATGTTGCCTGGTCGGACGAGTCTCATTTCAAATTGTTCTGAGCAGATGGACGTGTATGGGTAACTGCACAAACTCATGACTCTATGGACCCTGCATGCCAGCAGCGGACTGTTCAAGCGGTGGAGGCTCTATAATGGTGTGGCGCGTGTGCAGTTGGAATGATATGTGCACCTGGAGCCATATGGGAGGCCTGATACGTCTAGACAGACTCTGACAGGTGACACATACGTAAGCGCCCTGTCTGATCACCTGCATCCATTCATGTCCATTGTGCATTCCGACTGATTTGAGCAATTCCAGCAGAACAATGCTATACCGCACAGATCCAGAATTGCTACAGAGTGTCTCCAGGACCACTCTTCCGAGTTTAAACACTTCCGGTGGCTACCAAACTCTCCAGACATGACCATTATTAAGCACATGTGGGATCCGTTGCAGCGTGCTGTTCAGAAGAGATCACCAACCCTTCGTACTCTTACAGGTTTATGGACAGCCCTGCAGGATTCTTGGTGTCAGTTCCCTAATCAGACATTAGCCAAGTCCATGCCAAGTAGTGTTGCGACACTTCTGCGTGCTCACCGGGGTCTTGCATGATATTAAGCAGGTGTACCGGTTTCTTTGGCCCTTCAGTGTATGTACAGGAATTGGATACGCATCCTAAACTCCTTTCTCATCCCTTTCCCTGGGCATCACCTCCTCTACCCTTTCCCTACCCGTTTCCTCCCCTCCCACCTAAATCCATCTCCTCTTGTCCCCTCACTCTGACTTTGGACCTTGTTCGCTGGTATTGGAAATGAAAGGGCGATTATGAATTGATGTCGATTAAGATGGATGGGTAAATCAGCGGGGTTGATCGGTACATGGGGTATGAGAGACGACGGCTGGTGGATCTTTGAGGACAGTGGTCCGCCACTTAGCTGAGTTGTAACCACGTCTCCCTGCTATGCTGAGGGACCAGGTTTGATTTCCAGCCGGGTTATAGATTTTCTCCGCCTAGGATTCAGTGTGGCCTAGTTCTCATCAACGTATCATCAACATCGGGACATAAGTAGCCCAATGTGGCTTCAGTTGAAAAGACCGGCGGACAAACGTGGGAACTCCCGGCCCTCAGTGCCATAGGATCATTTTACCTCACTGTTTAGTGAGGATAGTAGCTTAAAAGACAGTATTTCACCATGTTTTAATCTGCCAGTGGGTACGATTACAAGATTTCGAACGATTCAGATTCCTTACGAGTATTCTATTCATAAGCCGATAAATACAACTTTCCTGTTTCCTGTAGAACCGACAGCAAGGAAGAAATCAAAGCAGCTCTCTGTTATTTACGCAGTTTTTGCTTAAAATTGCCTAGGAAGAGAAGATTGAGTATGGGTGAAACAATTTATATAGTATTTTGCATGTCCAGCTATCACAGTTAAATCCAGTTGCAAGAAAGAAAACGAAATTGCACGTTTTCACAGTACAGCATAACATTTTCTTCCTCACAATCGATTTAAACAGGAACCATGTACAATGGCGTTAAAAAATGTGTGTCTATAGTCATCTGAATATTTCTTGCTTCTCGTCTAAATATTTGAAGCAAATCGCTTAACAAGCTTTCAGCATATTTGCTAACAACATATCCCTTTGATATATATTCTTGCGTTGTATGTATTAAAATATATAACCTATTTCTTTCTGAAAGGTTAGTAGAGTACAGTGTAAAAATTTGATGTAAACTGGTGAAGAACATTCGGAAGGTTACTATTAACACCCGTTCAATAATATACAGGGTGTTACAAAAAGGTACGGCCAAACTTTCAGGAAACATTCCTCACACACAAAGAAAGAAAATATGTTATGTGAACATGTGTCCAGAAACGCTTAATTTCCATGTTAGAGCTCATTTTAGTTTCGTCAGTATGTACTGTACTTCCTCGATTCACCGCCAGTTGGCCCAATTGAAGGAAGGTAATGTTGACTTCGGTGCTTGTGTTGACATGCGACTCATTGCTCTACAATACTAGCATCAAGCACATCAGTACGTAGTATCAACAGGTGAGTGTTCATCACGAACGTGGT